>NC_089992.1:4247857-4862142 GCF_036417845.1 Apteryx mantelli
GGCACCAGCGCAGAGTCCATCCTCCCCTTGTGTAGCAGGGTGAGGCTGGGTTTGCAATTCCCCTTAGAGCAGTTTTTAGCAGCCTTTGCCCGCTGCACTCTGCCCTTCTCTCCCTGTTGGGAAATGCTGCTGCAGCACTGCACAGACGAGAATTGAGGGTGCCTCAGACTCCACAGATTTGGGAGATTCAGACTCCTATTTCCATTTCCAATTCCTATTCCTGCATTCAGGATTTCATTGACGTCGCGGCATTTGTATTTCCATTTCCTAGTTTGAAAACAATGCAGATCAACCTCTTCTCCTCACAAGGGTGCACACACACGACTTGCTGAGCAGCAGCCTCCACCTCCAGATGCCAAATGCGGTAAGACAAGCCTTGCCTGGAGGTCCAGGTAGAGCCACTGCCCTCCAGAAGAGTGAACTGGAGCTTAAAACTAACACTACTAAGGCTATATTGAACCCATTTCTCCCTTACTGTAACTTGGTACATTTACCATTTTTACCTATGCATGTTGACCTGAGACCACACACAATTTTCAGGGCGGACAGACTAAGAAAGCATTTGCTGCAGAAGGACTTCTCCCCCCTGCAAGCAGCTGAGGACTGCTCTGGGGTGCAACACAAAGATGCCAGCTCTCTTCCACTCTGCAATTCCCAAAGAATGCTTTAGAACAAGCCATTCTTTAGTCAGCTGAATATAAGAAAGCTCTCCAAGTGCTTTAAAATAAAACAAACAAGCAAAAAGAAATGCAGATGAATCCCACAGAGAGCAGGGAGCAGTGCAAATACCTTCAAATAGTCCTTTGTTCTCTCTGGGATTTCACGTGCACTAATTCAAAAAATCTCTTCTGCTCTGCCCCAAACTTTGGGTGCAAATCAGAGAGACAAGGGAAAAAAACCCAATTTACAAATTCAACCACAGAAATGATGCTAAGAGTAATAACACTAACTATGGGTTAATTTCCCTTCTGAGTATACCAGTGAGTACTCTGACTAAAAAGAATAATCTTAAAGATAAGAATAGAAACTCAGTGAAAGAAACAGGTTTCACCCATTCTTCACCTTCCTGTGTTGATGGCACCAACCAGTTGCACCATTTCTTTAGCAATTTAGCTAAACATATTTTCTCTTTATTTAAATGCTGCTGCACTTAAAATAGCAGCTGAATTTATGGTGATTTCCCCCTAGCCAACCTCCACAGATCCCTTCTCAGTTCACCTGGCGTCCTCAGCCCTTGCCTTCCCTGCATCCGCTCTGGGCAGCACACTGCCATGGAGCTTACCTGCCTCGGGGCCAGCGCGCACCCTGCTCTTCGTGGTGAAAAAGGGAATCCGTTTTGTTTTAAATCCCTCCTCATTCCTGTGGGCAAAACAAAATGGCAACGTGGGGAAAAAAGAGCAGTTCAGAGTCATGCTGGAGCTGTGCGCCCAGGGTGCTAGGCAATGCAGGGTCAGGCCCTCCTACAGGTTCCCCTCGGTTTCTGAGAGATGGGACTGAAGCCCCAAAGTGCAATCACAGAGCTAGACTCCACCAACACTTGTCCAGGCCCAATGGTTTTCTTCTGGCAAATTAACAGAGTTCTGCAAGGCAGCGCTTTCAGCTCCCAGGGCGAGAGCACTTGACCCCTGGCTTTACGGGTATCAAGGTTAAGAAGACTGTCAAGCAGCAAATTGAACAAGCTTCACAAGAAGCACTGGAGAATCGACCTGCTGCCATTCCCTGCTCTCACCTGTCAGTCTCCAAGAAGATGACCCAACAACACAACTCTGGAAATGCACTAAGACATTCAAAAAATATTAATTTGTACTTATCAACTGGCACAGCAGCTCCTAAGGACTGGCACCCTGGACAGGCACCCAAATGAGAAGATGTATGTATGCAAGTATGACACAATTAAATGTAGTTCTGGAGAAGAGAATGGACTTTTAAGTCATTATATTAAACATCCTTATTGTAGCTTCTAAGTAGAAGAACATCACTTCTTTATTGGATGACCTTATTAATGTCAGTCTTCTCTATGAACTTGCAGCTGGTTACACTTCCATTCAAAAAACAAAGATTTTTCATATTTTCCAAAACAATACTCCCACGCTAACTACAAACTCCAGTCCAGCCAGATGGTTTATGGTTAAGATACACTCCCCACAAACTAGTATTTGTAGTGATGAACAAAACGCTGGGTTAAAGAAAGTTCTACAAGTTCTGAAATTAAATTGCCATTATGAGTAATCTATCCACTTAATAAATGATACAGTGTGCTAAATATCCAAAGAGCCAGTAAGGGATAATTCATCACTGTCACAGACACACAATATACTTCAGAGACGTGGTATGCGGATATCAATGCTTTCTATGCAGGTAATTAATTCACCACTGACACCCTTTGTGTTACGCGAGGGATCAGGTTTGCTATTATTTCCTCAGCCTTTGTTTTCTGAGATACAATTTAAAAGAAACACTTACTTCCCAAGTTGGTTTTTAGAAAGATCCAGTGTTTTAAGTTGTTTGCAATTCCACTTATCTTGCGAAGGCAATGTAGATAGCTGATTTCCCAGCAACTTCAGAGACACCAAAGCCTAAAAGAGGGAAAAGCCTGGAGTTAGGAGCCAGAGTCCATCAACCACACAGAAAGAGGTTTTTTAGCCTGGCTGTTAAATAACATGAGGAAAGTACATCTTATTCATCGGAACATCCTGTCCAGGCTGCCTAGCATGCACACATTTCCCTTTTGTCTCCAGCAGCGTATTTTCTGCAAAAAGCAACACCACTGTTAGTTCTGGGAGATTACTACTCTGCTTGCTGAAGGATACGACTGGAAACGATCCATTTAAGAGAACATTTTACTTTGATTAAGGAAACTTTCCCAAATGGAAAAGAATGGTACAATTTACATCCACAGGCTGCCACATACGGATGAGAAGTCTTATATGTGTGTGCAAGCTAATGGCAGAGGAAGCTTACACCTGTTGTCTATGTATAAGATCAACATACAAAATGTCAACTATTTTACACAAGGAGAATTTGTAATCGCTTGCTATTGCATGCCAATTAAAAATGGAAAGGATCTAAATTAACTTTTCACGATTTACACAATTTACCTACTTACTTTTCCCCCCCCTCACACTGCAGAGAGACACTTTAACAACAAGAACTGAAGCTGACTTGTAAAGCAACACCACACAGATAGGACTCAGCTGCAAATACTCTGAATAAGGTTAAACACAAGCCCTCCTTTAAACTTAACTGAAATATAAAAGAAAAAAAATCAATTCACATAAGATTTATATAGTTTTTGCTCTTTCATCTTCCTTTAAAAATAATGTTGAGACTGGAACAAACATTTTCATTTGGCTGAAAATCCAATTTTCCACTGAAAACCAGTTTTCTATGGAAAAATTTCAACCAGCATTAGTCTGCAAATCCCTCCATGAAAACTGAGGTAAGCAGAACATCAGCTAAATTATTCAGTGCCATAACTACCTTAGTGTTAATGAATTATACCCTACGGAAATTGTGTTGTACCAGCAGAGACTTCAGCTTTAGGTGTGTTTGATGCTAGATGTGCTCCACAAAATACAAAAGGTTTATGTCAGGTTTTCATTGAACCAGATTAACAATGTCTCATGAAGGCAGTCTGTTGGCTTTTCTCCCCCTTTATCAAATGGAAAAGTATGAGGCATCCATGTGACAGAAGGGATGGACAACGGGCAGCGCTGGATCAGCAATTACCATGCAAAACGCTCCCTCTAGTGATACGAGAGGGGCACCACTGGGCTTTGATGCCACTTGGGAAGGTAAAGCAAAATATAAAATGGCAAATATGCAGAGGGAATCACCGGAGGCAAGAGATGGAGAAGAGTGCAAACTAGAAAACCTCCCTGCCACTTGCATCTTGTCAGCTGATGCTTTTATCATCATTATTCTTCCATCGGCTTGAATCTCCAGTCGTAAAAAAGAATCAGTCCTCCCTTGGCACCGGGTATCAAGCTCTCTCCAAGTGTCAGCATGGGGCTGTTCAGTGACAATGCTTCACACTTCTCCCCCAAAATATCCCTGAGCAGGAGGCTGGAGAAAAGGGAGGCTACATGTTCCAGAATCAGCACAAACTTTGTTCTGTGCGGTCTAGCTGGAGCGCTGCATTTTTAGTCAACTGTATCCATACTACATGTCCCCCACAATCCCTGACAAAAGCCACCCTCCAGGAGGTGAGATTATATGCAATGCTTATGTGCCTGCTCCACAGGGGGAAAATTAGTTACTTTCAAGTGGCTGTGGCTCTTCACAACTCATTCTGGAGATCACCAGTCCTTGTTTTGCAATCACCTCTTTTCTCTCAGCTCCAACTTCTCCACTTTTGCTGCCTTTCAGGAAGAGAACGGGTGCCTCCAGAAGCGAGGCAACAACAGCAGTAGACAACTTCCTTCAAACCTTCTGTCGCAGCATGCAAGAAGGCCTCTGCTGCATTAGAACATGCCCAAGGGAAGGAACTACAGCATCCAAATTAGGCTGTCTCTGTCAGCTTGTGATGGGGAAAAGCTGACCAGACTCTAACCTGCATACTTCCCCCAGAGAGGGTCAGATCTCTTCAAGAGAAGCAAATTAGTCTCAAGAACTGAGTCATGGCTCCTTTGGAAGGCAAGAGATAGTCATAGTTTAAACCACACTCTAGCCCTGCGGGAACTGAAAAGACCTGATGTTTATTTCCTTTATCTGAGTGAGTCTGAAGAGATAAGAATGGATAATAACTGGCATTATTTAGGGCAGCCAAAGCACGCTAACTTCACAGCCAGGCCATCAGCAGGGACTGCACTGAGCTCCTCCCTTGCCTTCACATCCAACCCCTCTGCAGTCTCCGGGCAGCGGCACCCAAGGAAACGTGCCCTTGAAGCACCATCTAGCGTTTAACATCTGCTATGGTAGCTCCCACCCACCGGGCTTATTTTTAACACATTCAGAAAATGCAAGTTTTGGAGACAATAGCCTGTAAGATTCATTCTGTTTCAAGAGAAATGCCAATTGAAAACAAATGGCTACAAGAAAGCGGCCCAAATCTGTAGAGGTCGTTAAAAGAAAAAAAACAATTGAGGGAGCAAATGATCCTCATCACTCTGCTTCTAGGCAGGAGCCAGAGGCTTCTTTACAGCACATCCCTGAGGTTCAAATTAGAAATGGGTATGAACTATAATGCAAATAGCCAAACTTCTGCACAAAAATTTACCTCTATTTCCAACTCCATGACCCTGAATTTCACAATCTGGAAGGGAAGCTTGGAGGAAAATACCAAGTTCTGCTTGGTTTCATGAGAAACCATGGGAAGCCACAAATTCTGAAGAATTTTGAAGCAAAACTATGGATCTGTGATGACCACTGAGAAGAAGAGGCAGGTTTGCACAAAGGGGTTTGCAAAATGTAGAGGAAACTTTGGTGAACATACTCTGAGGCTTTGAGAGATATCTTACCCTAAACCAGATTTATTCTGGAGGGAGACAGATTCCCTAGCAAATGTTTCACACACCACCAAGACAAGCCATAGAACTAATCATCATTCATTAAATGAGTAAGTAGGGAATGAGCAGAACTATTTAATCTGCACAAGCATAAAAGTCAGTGAGATGCCAACTCATATTATTTAGGGCATTCAAATATGCCATTTCCAAACCATACTATCAACAGAGAAAGACTAATAATTAATTACACCACATTGGTGTGCCAGATTAAGAAGAATTTGCCTTGTCTTTTTTTTTAACCCACATCTATTTGTGAGCACACTTAACATCTGTATTTCAAAGGCTGGAACTTGCAGCCACAATACAGTGGTTGTCTTCCAAAGTGAGGTCCCCAAAACAGAAAACCACAAACATCCAAATAGCTCTCAAAGGATCTGTGTCAAAAGCTAGATGCCATATCGTGTTGGATGATGGCTGGAACATGGTCATTTGGGGGGTTACAGGGTGCTCAGAGGCACTGTGCAATGGCAGTGTTCATCACCACAAAATAGCAGGTAGTCTCCTATCTTAACCAGGCAGCCACCACTATGACTTCAAGCTCTGAATAGGTACTAACAGAAATATCTGCCAGGTGGGAAGAACTGACACTTACTTCAAGCTGGAAGAGTCCTGGCGGAACTTCTTTCAGTGAGTTCTCAGAAAAATCCACTTCTTTGAGGTGATTCTTCCAAAAAATAGTCAATGCATCAGGTAGGTATTCCAGTGAGTTTCTAGATGCTTTACAACATTTCTGGGAAACAAAAAAGATAAACGCATCTTTAAAGAATCAGGTAGATCAGCTGTCACATGTTCAGTGCATTAATACATTCATTCCAGGCAATCTCTTCAGATCTGTTTATCTAGATAAACTATTGCACATGCGCACACATAGGATTTGCTGAGGAGTAGCATGCTTTAATGGGCATGCATCAATGGGCAAATTCTTTTTTTTAAAAAGAAGCATTTCAGAAGTTATTTTGAAAACCATCACCATTTGTTTTTCCACCATAAACAAACACTTAGCCAAGTATACTGTTCTCTTGCTATCCATGCAGTCTTGTCATTAACTTTTCTTGTAGCAATCAGGAATAAAGTGACAGTGATGTGTGGGTATAGATGCCTGATGTATCTGTAGGTTTGGGCAAAGTTAATTTTGAAGAAAGGCCGTGCATTCTGTAAAATGATCCTAATAGTACTTCTGTTCATACAAACTAGACAAAGCTAATGCATCCATGTGAAACATGTTTCTGGAAGTTTTCCACCGAGGCCATCAACATTGTGACAAAGGCTGAACCTCAGAAAGACTTGGTCTGAGACTCACAAACCAAGTCAGGAAGGGGCACTTCTACAGAAACAGAACAGCCCTTTTAGTGTAAGACATGTATCCCAGTATATTCTTTGCATTGTTTCTACAGCTTTTTTCAGCCTCTGGTTCTGACAGAGCAGTTTGACTTACCAAGGGGCAGGCCCAGGGATCTGGAAACACTTTCAGCTGATTTCTGGAAACATTCAGTATGTTTAGGGACTTGAAGCAGTATAGAAAAACCGTTGGAAGTTCCACCAACCTGTTGTCAGAGATGTCAAACTCCTGCAGCTTCCTTAAACCAATCCAATTAGTTGCTAAAAACACAAAACATTGCAGATTTGATGCAAGTCTGATAGCAGTCTGATAATGAAAACTCACTAGATAAAGAGCCAAAAGATAACCCAAGCAATACAAATAACCAGGCCTTTCATGTATTTTGCATAAACGCTTGAGAGATGCTAAGCATCTGTAGCTAATACTGGCTTTAAGTCATTGTTTTAAGTTTGGGGTTCCCCCTTACAAATCAGGCCTTGAAATGTAATGCAACACTGGACCTCACGTACTGTTTTCCTCGTCAAATAACTTCTCCATATAGTTTTTGGCAGCGACGAGTTTTTTAAGGTTTTTAAGATGTAGGAATCCAGAAGGGAGAGTAGAGAGTCTGTTGCTGGACACGTCGACCTCGAGTAACCTGTGAGTACAGAAGATAGTCAGGCATCAAGAAAACACTAGAAAAGACTCATGTTGCTGTAGACACCTATTTTATCAGGGCAGCTCTACATCTGAATGAAAGCAGCTGGAATGGTTCTCCCAGGGCAAAGCAAAAAGCCATATTTAGAAAGTTAACCCTGTCAAGGAGCAGACAGAAATGGTCTGGAAAGATAGGTCAGATAACTGATACTAGACCGCAAACATCCATCTGGGCTTGAACTCCCCTCTAACAGGAGGGGAGCTCACTAGAACTGGAGAGAAACAGAAGCAACATGGGACAACACAGGAACAAATGTCCCAGTGATCGCCCTGACAAATAACTTGGAAACACTGAGAATGAAAAAGAGAAAACTCTAAATTAAACCTTGCAACAGACAAAAATAAACCAAGAAGCTCCTGTGTATGATCTTATTTAAGCAGTTTTCACACAAGCACAACTGACTCATTTGCACTGTCTCTCTGTAAGCATGCAGTCGGCATCCAGTGCGCACACCTGGTACATATAATTTCATCAGACGACTGTACACTGGGTAACTCCGTGAGCTGATTGTCAGCCAGGCTGAGCTTCCTGAGATTTATCAGGCCCCAAGGAATCACGGATGGAAGGGAGACGAGGCAGTTGGCAGACAGGTCCAGCTCAGTTATCTGGCAGGAGATATCAATCAGCCAGTCCAGATCCACCCAGGGCAGTTTGAGGTTTGACCAGTTCACACACAAAGCCTGCGCATGTCAAAGAAAGGACAGAAAACGACATTAGTAAAATCCATCTTGCTTGATTGCTATTGGCCTGTTACACCACTGGGAATCTGGCAGATCAGAGTATGGAAATGTTGGTTACTTCCCAATCTGCTTCTAGGAATTAACTGACTCTGAGATGAAATCATGCCTGGGTATCAGCAGCTCCCACCACAGCTACTCCATGATTTCAATTCAAAGAAAGACCAAGAGCCAGCGAGAACAGAGGACAGACTTCATATGCCCATGCACTAGCTGCAGCCTTGCCTGAAATCCTCTCTCCCACCCCAGAGGTGGGCAGACCACAACGCTTATTCATCCAGCGATATGCAATGAGTTTCCACGAGGCTGGGCTCCCTGCCCTGCATTTAGACCCTATGCTAGCAGCATGATCTGGACAGATCTTGCAAACCACCTTCCCTCCAGACCCCAGTTTGTCTCAGGGAAGCGGCCTGTGTCACTGCTCAGCTCTCCAAGGGATGCTGAGAATCAGCAGAGGCCAAACTGACCCAGGGCACCTCTGAGGAGCAGTGAGTGTGGGAAGCACTCATGGATCGCTGCTTGTGCATCTGTAGAGAGGACAAGGATAGATCTGCCAGTGTGGTCACAACTTGTCATAAGGAGGCCAACTGCTGAAATAATTATTATATGCCCAGGCACCACTCTTGGGTCTTGAACCTCTCAGCAGCAGCAGCCCAGAACCATTCTGGGGAAGGCTTAGGTCCTGCAGAGGAACATCTGGGACAGGCAGGAAAAGGCAGACACCTTCTTGTCAAGTATTTCTAAATACTAGGATTTTTCTCAGTATTATTTAGGAAGCTATTTTTTTATTTGTGAGATGTGATTTTGGCACCTGCCTCCTTTCATCATCTGCTGCTTTTGACAGTTAGATGAGGAAGTCTTTTGGAAAAAACAGAAGTCCTTGTGAAAGCCATAAATACTTATTTCAGACTCCAGCTCACTTATAAGAAAGTGTGAGAACATGAGGGTCATCAGTGCAAGGATTTCATTTTCCAAAGGAAATTTGAAACCACCTCATTGACTTCTAATGAGATCTGCATTCCAAAATACCCACTTTAAAAATGTTAGTCCCAAAATGTTTTCATAAACTCAGGACTTTTGACATAACTCATCCCAAAGATAGCCTCAATGAAGTGATGCATTAACTCACCACCAGGAGGCAGCAAGGACCCGACAGCAAATTCAATTTGCTGTCCAATTTCTCCCAATATAGCTCTAAGATTTGTAATCCCAAATTTAAAATTAAAAGCAATACATTTGGGGAATGGAGAGGAAGAAAAGGGAAATATAGGTTTATCTCAAATACTTATTTGAGACTCTGAACTCCGGGGAATGGAGATCATATTGTTAAGATGACTAGCAGAACGGAATAAAGGAAAAGCATAAAGAGTTGCACTTTTTAGAAATTTATAGTAATATTATTTAGCGCAGACATGGTGTTTTTCAAACATTCACTAGTGAAACCTCAGGTCAGCCCTAAAATATGAAGGGAAATATTATGCCCATTGTATCACTGGGGAAACCAAGGCAGAGAGGACAAGCTGTTTGTCTAATGCTGCCCTCACTGGCATGCCCCATAGAAAATACACTGAGCCAGCCACAATAAGGAGCCAGATTAAGCAAAGTATCCACCACTACTGTAAATACGCAGTACCCAGAGAGAGTTACATTTCAAAGCTTCTACACTTGCATGAAATGAATTCAGCTTTATCACTATGTTTCCCAAGTCTGGTTATTTAATAGTTTGGTGCTTACGAAACCTAGTTTTAAATTCTGTACATCAGCTGTAACAGTCCCAGAGTGAGCTTACTTACATCACTGGACAGGTATCAGTGGTGACAGCTGTGATTTATGGCACAAAAAGAGCATAAACGCACAGATCAGATTCCCTCTTCCATTCCTAACTATGCCGTGCTTCAAGAGGGACGTGGTCCTGATGCTAAGGGATTGGAAGATCTTCCCAGCATAAGGAAGCCTCACAGGGGACGAGCGAGTTTGTGCTGAGACACTTGACTGTTTCTTCCTAGTCATTGCCCTGAATTGCCCCAAGAACCCCCAATGGGTGCCAGACCCCAAAATCTAGGCAAAGCAGGAACCCAGTTCTACACCAAACAAAATCCTGCAGTAGTGCTGATATCTGTCCAGTCACTTGTGAGCAAGTTCAGGGCACCACCCTGTCTGAAAATACTATTATTCTTTACTTTAGAGAATTTTCGGCTGGTTTAGCCTCCTGGCCAAGGTCACCACAAGCAGACTTACAACGGTAGTGGTGCGAGAGGAGGGAGGCATGCATGGCCGGGGACAGGAAGAGGGCAGCATCACTGGACCTCCATCTTAGATGAGCTAAAATTGTCCCTGATAGAAATACAGCTTAATCAGCAAGGAAATTCTGCTACTGATATGTTTATACCCTATTGTGGTTTGTAGGCCATACCAGCAAAAGCTTTTCTATGCCAGCACAATTAAATCTACATGGCAACTTTTGCTCATATAGAAACAAAAATATTACACTCCTGCCTAACAGTGCTGGGTAAAACCACATGCTCTGTTAGCAAAATCACATAGCACACACGCTCTGCCCTAGGAAAGCGTTAAGAAAGGGCCTGCTCCCCACAGCGTGTGCTCCATGCAATTTTTTTAATAGGAATTGCCTCTTCAAGCTAGCAGAGAAAGGTTTAGCAAAAATCCAGCTAGTGAAAGTGAGATACAGAGTTTGCCTCCATACACGAGAAATGTTTCTAACAGGGAACCAGCCATTCCAACAACTGACCTCGGCTTGCGACGCATACCCTGTCCTGATGCCTTTCTTTTCAGGAATGTAGATTTTTTTTTTCAAAAACTGTTGAGATTCAGCCAAAACATGGGGGTAAAACAGAATGGGTAGGGGAAAACCCAAGCTCTTAGGCAGCAGTTCCAGGCATTGCTGTGCCCTTAAAAAACCCCTGGTAAGTAAGGGGCTTCCCGCTTACCCACATTGCTGTCAAGACGTGGGGTTTGGAACCAAAGGGAGCTCCAGGGAGCTCTCGGGCAGCGGCTGAAGCAGCTCCTTATTGATCCCCGGCTGCCGGAGCAAAGTGCAGGTGGGAGATAAAGCTGGGATGAAGATCTGGCTGCGAGACCAAAGCTCCCTTGTCTCAGTGCAAAAAGTAAACAGTGAAATTATATCCAAAGGTGACTTCAGCACGGTAACCTAAGCTTTTAATTATTATTATATCTATATTATGATTGCCAGGCAAAGACTAGCACTGTGCTGGGCAGGACACACAGCAAAGATGTTGAGCAGAGGAGGTTTACCCTGGGAGTTCAGAACAACTTTCAGCAGCACAGCAAGATGGAAATGGGGGCTTCCTGACACTTTCTCCTTTGGAAAGGGTATTACTACGATGGCAGTGCATGCATAGGACCCATACCATGGCCCAAAAGGAGCCAGGGAAGGAAAACTGGCTTGGCTTTTTTTTTTTTAATCTTTTAGAGTCTGATATAAAGTGGGATGATCTTTGTAGCACCTTTCCTAAGACATGCATCTATGACCAGAGTATCCAACCCCTTGAACTACTCAAATATTTTACCTAAACCCACAGAAGCAAAAAAAAACAGAATTACAGCCAAAAATCCAAGCTAATATTCCACTCAAAAGGCTGTGCACAGGTCTTTCACTCACATACAGGATGCATATATCTATGCAGTGCTTTGAAATGCCAGCAGTGCTGGGAACGAAGGCCTCCCAGGAGAAAGCAGGCTCTTGGGGTTGAGATCCTGGATTCAGACTCTGGAGTCCCCGTCTCTGCCCCGGATTTCCTGTGTAGCGCCAGTCCCCGGCTCAGGTTATCCAGCCTCCATTTGCCAATCCATATAATGGGACAGTAACACTTCCTTATCTCACAGCAGAGCCAGGAGGAAAAATGCACTACAGACTCCAGCTTCTTCTCTTCCCACTTAACTAAGCTCTCCCAACAAAGCTGCAGTAAAGAAAATAAATCAGAAAAAGAGAACTGCTGGTGTTTATCCCCTCCCTCAGCTCTTGCTCCGTTTCAACGTGATGTTCTTGACAGTGGATCCTGGCTCTTATTTCAGTACAAAAAGGGACCTGTCCTTGAGTAGACCCCAACCAATGCAGTAAGAATATGACATATAACCTGCTTTTACTGGGTGCAAGTAGGACCATGTGTCTCTGCTGCCTCTCATTTCAGACTGATACTCATCTCTATTTTGAATTTAGATTACTGAGTATCATTCATCTCAAAAATGCAGAGTCATGGCCTCAAGGTCTTATAATGTGATACAAAGATAACTGCAGAATTCAGACAGTGACTTCTAAAACCACATATGAGATTGTGAAATCCAACACCTGCTACGAACACTGCGGGGTAGGCATACGCGTCTCCCAGGCAGCTTTTAAAATCTCAGCAGTAAGCGCCTTGCGCTCAGTCCACCTGCTCAACTGGAGCCTGGGACTGACGGCATCTCTTCTACTCAAGTGCTGCAAGCTGGAGAGATCAGCCAACCCCCTTGTCTGACTTCAAAATAGTGGACCAAATTCATCCTTGGTCCAAGTACGCTGCCGTCAGAGGAGTTACACTAGGGATTCATTTGGCTGAGCACTCTGCATTGAAAACAGAATTAGGTGAAAGAAAGCTCGACTGCAACACCATGAAGAACGGGGATTTCCTCCCCAACTCACACTTCATCATCTCCACTAGCTTCCCAGAAAAGCCTGTCTCTTGGATGTCAAAAGGCTGTGATGTCGAACTTGCGAGCCCAGGAATCAACTCAACCTTTCTGTTTGGCACCAGCTGGAGGGCCAGTGTCTGCCATTGCCAGGTGCAGTCTGACCCTTGGTGGCTCACTGGTCTTCAGAAGGGCGAGGAAAACCTCTGCAGACTCCTCTCCCTGCCAAGGCAAGAATTTCTCAGTGCAGAGAGCCCTCGAGTCTTGCAAACCAAATGGAAACCATCTAGTGCAGTGATGTCAGGGCATAAGTTGAGGAAGGCAAGGGACTGGAAACTGTCTGTGCAGATGCAAGAAACCCCACTGCTCTGGGGCAAGTAATGCCAAATTATGAGCTATAAATGCGAAAAACATTTACTTCAATTTAAGACTAGTTATTAAGGTGGTTAAAAAAGGCTGTTGGGCATTTCTCCTAACTGACTTCACATGCCCCAACAGCACCTCACTCTTGCTGTAGTTGGCCTGTTATAACGATGGTGATCTAATTCCACCGTCAATAATGCTAGTGCGAATCTCAAGCGGAACCGCTGCAGATTTCTCTACTGGTGGTGACGTAACTGAGACCAGCCGGGTGGTGGATAAAGAAGTCAGATGATATTCACACATATACACACACATTTATATGCTTGTATATAAAAATCTTGGCAAAATGTTTCCTTGGGAAAATGTAGCAGTTTAATCTCTTTTCCAGTTTGTAATGGAAAAAAAAAATCTAACACTGCACACATTGAAAAGTTAAATGCATCTCCATGCTGACTACACCCATCTGAATGTCTGGAATCTGCGGCCAGACGCAGGGGGTTATTTTGGGCATTTGCTACCTGTTCCTGTAAAAATGGAGCACTTCCTCTTTTTAGCATGATAGTGGCTTGGCATGGAGATATATTTACCCCCAGAAAAAAAAGGAGAAGCAAGGATTAGAAAAATGAGATGTGACTCCTCTAGTCTCAGAAAGGGCAGCATCATACGCAGTGCGACGGCTGCCTGCACAGTGTGATGGCTACACGAAGGCCTCCGACCACTGCCTGCGCATGGCTGGTAGCACTCACTGCTGTGAAACCACTCTGAGGTCATCTGTGCAGTGCTCCCACTCGGAGATAGCCCAGATGGGACAAGCTCCTTTCGAAGTTTTGGGCTTATTTTGAAACAATCAGTGCTTGGTATCCCCTGTCCCAGAGGAGAGACTTTCTGAAGTCCAGCTGGCTGCCACGTGTGTCACCATCTCCACACACTCCATTTGTGCTTCCTCCCTCAGGAAGAGCAACGTTTGTGAACCTTGTGAGATACAAAGAAAGCACCGAGGCAGCTTGTTTGCAGCCACCATGAAGTTGAGTTTTAAAAAAAATATCAGGGTGTGTGACTGTCAGACCTGAGTTTTGCAGACAAACTCGGACCAGATTGCCTGAATTTGGCCTAGCCTGCCAAACTGAATTCAAAGAGAAAACCTTAAATATGCAACATATAAAAAACAAACAGCTACTAGGAGAATCAAGGTCAAGCTTCTCTTTTTCTATGTTTTGCCTTTTTTTTTTTTTTTTTAAACCAGGCCCTTCTGGCAATTAGCTCATGTTTTAAGACTTCTCTCTTCTTCGCTCAGGGTGTGACAAGAGCAAAGCTGAGTCATTTATTGCAGCGGCTAAGTTAAATATTGCCAGCAAGTTCACAAGAAAAAACAGACCTCTTCTCTGTGGTTCAAACGTTTAGGAAATTCTACCAGCTTTCTCTACAGCACTAGGAACAGTGTTCCCCAGACACACCAGTCAGTCAGTCTGAACACTGCATCATCTTGTCTCGTCCTGGTAAGAGCAGCAAAGAACTCCGAAAAGAGGATGCCAAGCCACAATGTTCTGCAAGACAACATCCAGGGCACCATTAAGTGTATCTGCCACCACTCTCACCATGGGGTCATGAACCACATCTCAGAAGTGACCTACAAGGAAACTCAGTCCTGAAGGTGTTTCTGGAGAACATCATCTGGGACATGATGGTTTATACCACGTACAAACACAAGACTGATGGCCACGGGTGTGGTCTATGCTCTGAAGCACCAAAGCCGCACCCTCAAGGGTTTTGGAAGGATTTAAGAACATCCAAAAAAAAAAAAAAAAAAATTTAATTTTCAAAAAATGGTAAAAATAGTCATATTCAAGTTGAATTATCTATTTAGTTGGAAAACTTTTCTTCTTAATAGACATGTAGTTTTCTCAACTCCTATCCAGGAACATTTGAGCATTTAGCTTCCTTTATTTATTTGCCAATGAAACTACAAATCCTATAGGGATGAATCCCAAGCTGCAAGCTCACGTATGTGCACTGTAGCTCCTGACACTGACAGGATTGTCTGGAATCCAGCAAGACTGGGTTTGGGCAGGAAAACAGGCAATGGAGAAGTTTCTAACACTAAGAAAATCTCTCTGCTTATTTATACTTAACACCAAAGCGGAATCGCTGTCCCACAAGGTTACGAGCTGGGGAAACGACTACTCAACTGGCAATGGGATTCGTGCAGACAGAGCCCTGACCAAAGATCTCCCTCACCATCTTTCACCACAGTTTTTATGATCTGATGAAAACTGTAACTATTGAAAACTCAGGGCTCTGATGTTCCTGTTCAATCTCAGTTAATCTACCTGCTGAAGGGGAAAGTGAAAAATGCCTGAAAGCTAACACTAATGGTAGAAGTGATCAATAACATGAAATACCACGTGCTTCCCTACAAAGCGGCAACACCGTGTGCTGTGGGACACCCTTCACTTTTGAATAAAGGAGAGTGGATAATAGAGATTAAGAGAATGAACAGTATAGCCTACTTATACAAAGACATGGGATAGCTATGAAACGTAATAATACTCTGTATTAAAACGATGCCACTCATCTGTGGATCTCAAAGGACCATTACAATGTATTAAACCTTCCACCAGCTCTTTAAGGTATGAGGAGTTTAAATATCCCCATTTTACAGCAGAAGAAACCGAGATGTAAGTGAATTACCAAAATTACTGAAAGCCTGTCGATGGCTAAGTAGCGAACAGAGTTCTTGTCAACCTAAGAAGACTTCAGTTTCTTTTTCTTGGCTAACAAAATTTAGTGCATAGCCTCTGTGTCCCACCAAAAATCCGTTATATGGGACAAGCACAGAGATCACATCAATATCACATTATTATGATGTGATTGCACCTGTTGCTCCAGATAGCCAGTCACGTCCTGAGAGTGACAATAAAGGCTACCAGACATCTTTTACTGCTGAGGACCTGAGGCAGGAAGTAATATAGTTTGAGTTTGCTCTATCCATGCTCCAAGTTGACCAAGAGCCACAAGAGCCTTTTTATACGGCTGTATCTGAGCTAACAGACCTGGGGCAGAGAAGGGTTTATATGCTCAGCTCTGTGCCATGCTAACACTCCTGGCCAGCACAGAGCTCGTGTTCAACCAAAGTGGACCACAGAAACCTAAAGGAAGTGATTTGCCTGGTGTCACAGGGGAAGCCTATGGTAGAGCTTTCTTCTCTGCCATGCTTTGAGCAGAAAGCTCATGTTTCCTTTCCACACCGTAAGCCTAGTTCACACACCGATGTTAAAATGGCCAAGCAGAACCTGCCACACATACCAGCTTGCACAGTGAAAGTATTTAAAGGCTTCACGTTTTATACCTTGCAATTCAGCACTGGCATGAAAGCCACTTTCACAGCTCATTCTCTAAATGGGTAGCAAAGCACCAGGCTCCTAGCTGAGAAGGAAAGTCACCAGCCACAATAGTATGCAAAGATAAATATCAATTATGAACATGATGCTCCTTTAAAAGAGCCTTTCTTCAGACAGATAAATGGCTACTTACTGTTTTTGCTGGAGCACTACCTGGTAGTGGGCTTGTCTCAATGAAATACTTCCTCAGAAGGTGTTTGCTGGATTCAGGACTGTCCATCAGGATGTATGAGCAGAAGAAAGCACCATTCCGTAATAAGAACACAGCTACATCTTCATTCCCTTTAGAGAAAAGGAAGATTGTCTGTTCTCTTGTTCTTATGCACGTGAATCAACACGGAGCTGAAGAGAAATCTATGGGAAATAACCACTTCTGAAAAAAAAAATCTGCATGGGGATGTGCAAAAAGGGAACTGAACTATATAAAGACTGTTTCCTCCAGTGATGGGATTTAGTTTGGTCAATCCGAGACAGCAAAGACACTATATGAAAGCACTGGCCTAGACTCTATTTCTTTTTTCTTTTTTTCCCTGCCTTATTAAACTACATATGCAGCTGTGCTTTGAAGCGTAAATTGCTCAGCCTAAATCAAACCTGTGTGATGCAGTACCCATCACAATAATACTTATACTTGCAAGGTTTCTGTTTTTGGACAGCTTTTTTCCCCCCCACCAAGGCATTTAAAATTAGAGGAAAGTTCAGCCTTTCAGCATTTTCAGCAATTTAACTCAGGAAGGCCCTGCCTTAAATCTGGCTAAAGCAAAAGATTCAGAGCCAATTCTGTTCTAACCTACTGTGGAGGAAATTCAGAACAATTCCAGGAAAGCCAGGCCACACCAATGCATTCCCAGATAGGAACAAGAATTCAGCCCATTCTTTAAAAGACATTGCAGAAAAGGGACAAAACTTTGAAGCATGCAAATACATACCTGCCTTTATAGCAGCGTACAGGGGCAACCGTATAAGAACTGGAAACTCATTCTTCCTGACTGCGCAGCTCTCTGGGTCAGCACTATATGCTCGAATCAGGAGTTTTACTATGTCCAAGTGTCCCTGCTGGCAGGCTATGGCGAGCATCCAGTTCAGGAGTTGTTGGCAAGTCCTAGGACCTACAAAAAAACAAGGCATTTGATTTAGTTGATGCTGCTGGACCAGTCTGTGAAGTGCAAGAGTCATCCACAAATAATGGCTATGCAAAGGGTATAGGATGAAGCCCCTGATGGCAAAAGAGCAGACCGCACTGCAAAAGTGTCTTACAGAGCAGTCCTAAATTGATTTGACACAAACTCTTCTGTTCAGCTGAGCTGTGAGCAACCTGCTTTCCTTAACTGCTCCTCATCACCCCCCCTCTAACGGGTAATTCTTTTGACTAGCCCTGACCTAATCATGCATAAGCTAGCGACAAGAGGAGGGTTTGGAAGCTGCCTGCTAGGCTGTTGGTAGAAAATCCAACATCTATTCCCAAGCAGAAGTGGCGAGGAGTGATCAAGACTGTCTTGCATCCAGAGACAACGGGACTGATCCTGCAGACGTTAGAGACAAACATCTGAGATAGGCCATTTCTTCTAGCTTCATGAGAGGGGATACAAAGAATAGGGAAAAACAGCTGACTTTTCATCTTTCTGGATAAATAAACCAAAAATAAATGTTTTAGATAATGTGAAATAATTGCTTTAGTTGGTTTTCACTGCAAGCAAAAGTCTCCCATAAAAAACTCAATTTCCCACTGAAATATTTCATTTTGAGTGAATTTTTTACTATCAGTTCACAGTAAATATAGGCAAATGTTATTTAAGGCTTAAAAACTAAAATACCATGTTCTGATTTCAGCATGAATTTGCTAATCATTTTAGTCATCCCCAAACTGCTTTTTTGCTGAATTTGTATTTTGTCTGTAGAACATCGCTTTCCTCTAGGTGAGCATCATTTTGCCCCATGTAACTAAATGTCCGTGACATGATTATCTCTACTAACAGTAAGCCGTACTCTAATCTTCCCTGATTTACACCACCACCTCCACTTATTTTACAAATTCACATCCAATGTAAAATGTTTGCAGAAAGGTCCACAAGCCCAAGTTTCTGCAGAAATAATGTCACACTTTGCACCCTTAACAGCTTTACTATATCTCTCACCCTCACGCTGCAAAAATCAGGCTCCACTTCAGCTATAAGCCAGAAGTTCACACGGAGCCAGAGAGAATCACTGCAATGCATTAGCCAAGGCAACACTCCTGGACAGGATACACATGTAATTTATTCCCAGGCCCTGTGATTGGTCTCTACATAACTTCACAAGGAAACCACTGGAAGGTCCTGTATAAAAACTTCTGAAAGCTGCATCTTTATAGGGCTAATCCCCACACTCGAGTCCCCCAAATCAAGGGTTTAAGGAAATTTGGTCAGCTCTAAACCTATCTAAGTTTCCAGCATCTGCTTAAGTCACTCTTCATTACAGAGAGTATTATTATTTTAATATAATTTAGTTTTTGCTACTGGGTTACAAAAACAGCCTCATCAGCCTCCTTTTCTGGCTGAATGAGATATCACGTTTAATTGCATCCCCCTCAAACTGGAAAGTTTCCGTTGCTTGTTAGTGCTCCAACAGTCTAAGCAGATCAAACATGCAGGTGTCCCAACAGGTTATTCCTGTCCTCATGGAGGCTGCTGGCAGGTATAGAGCTTTGGTGGGGAGCCAGAGCTATATTCACATCAAAGACTGCAGAGGATGAGCTTAGCCGTTGTGACCACTGCCGTGTCTGAGGCCAAGACAGCGATGAATAATTCACTGCGGCTGCTGTGCAGCCCTGCCAGACGCTGCCTCCGCAGGCAGTGCCTGGCGAGAAGCGGCTGCAATGCCTGCGGTACGCGATGAGAGCACTGGGCGACCCGAACATCGTTCCTCATCCTGACTCGCAGAGCCATGCTCTTTTTTCCCCACAGTTGCAAAGGAAAAACCTGTCTTAAGAATTGCATCTGGGGCTAAAAAGTTGTTTTCTTCTGCCATAAAATCATTGTATCAAAGCAAAATTGTAAATAAAATAAAATGATGATTCAAAATAAGAAATTCCCCTGCAAGTCAAATCAAAAAGGCAGGAACAAGAGAGCAAAGAACGTGCTGCCATCTGTGCACCCAAGCTATTGCTCGCCAGATTGCTGCACTCTCTCCCTCCCAGCTCCACTGTATCTGCAGGATCAGCACAGTGGGATGATGCCGTTTCCTGAAAATGCCATAATTTCCCTGCAGGGTCTGGGACGTTACCCAGATGTGAGGGCTGATGGGAATGAATCGGCTAAATGGCATCTTTCCCTACTTCCAATTTGCAAACACGGAATATTTTTATGCGTGTGTTTTCTCCCCCATGGGAAAAGTTTTCTTAAGACACAGCAGATATTAGATCCCTCCACCCACTTTCCCATGACTGAGTCCCTCCCCTTTCAAGGGAAGTGGAAAAAAAAACAATGCCTGCTTGAAGCTGTAGCGCACAGCTATTGAAAAGCCTGGAGAAAAGGCAGAGACAACCCAACAGTAGGCTTACCATGCAAGGAGTCCAGCAGTTCTTTCACAACGTCCTTATGTCCAAAATACGCAGCCACCACAGCTGCATTGTCATCATTAGGTTCGGTTGGTAACACCACTAATGCTTCCTTCAGTAAATACCTCACCGCCTGCAGATCTCCATACGCAGCTGCAATACCCAAAAGCTGACACTGGTAAAGAAAATGCAGCAAAATAAACTCTCTGTGACCCTCTTCACATCTCTAAAAGGGGGGCAGGCAAAGGAAGAGGGCATTTCTAGAGCTATGTATTTATTTATGCCCACACTCTGTCACTGTGGTTAGCTGAGAACGTCACGAACACTAACAGCCACTATAACCACTGCTGTTGATGTAATAAGTAACTATATTTATTTATTGTTTTTGTTTAACAGTCTTTTGTATGGCTTTACTGCAAAAGTGCCCAAGGTCCAGCACAGTAAGTATAAAACAATCTCCCATGGACCAACAGAAACAGCATTTGCACAGCTCTGCTGGCAGGTGAAGTGGTATCTTATTTTGGAGATGGCCGCTAAGCCTGGACTTAATTTTCAGGTACTCTCCAAACACGGTAATGGTGGTGTTTAGGGAGGAAAGAGGGTAATTCTGGGCAATTCAGCAGAAACGGTGACACTATCTCACCTGAAATTTTACATAAATTCTAACACACTGTGTGTCATGCACCTCGACCTTTAGACAGATGTGTGCTACAAAGAGTAATATATACCTGGATAATGAAGGGTCAGGGTCAGACGTGCAGTTAGTATAAAGTGTTTGTTTATATCAGCTGAGAATCTTGCATAGTAATTTTACATTTAGTACAAGTTTTGCTGATTACTTCATCACAATCAAGACTTTAAAACTACTGTTTTAGAAGTACTTCAGCCTTTGGCAAATAAACCTCTTGTACTGTAACCATCTTTTTAAGTCACTAGGAACTCCATTTGTTTTCTTTATTATAGTAGTCCACCATACTGAGAAGAAAAGATTTTAAGGTTTTTTTCCCTTCCACCAGAAGCCCAACAACCTAAGATAGATACTATATACTTCCTGAAGATCAAGTCATATATATAAGCTGCAAAACAGGACATGTCAGCTGGAGGTCAGTGGAGGTCTCCTGGACCAGAGCGGGTTTGCATTTGGCCCGTTTGGAGAGAAGGCAGAAAAGCCCAGGGCTCTCTGCATCTCGCAAAGCCAACACACCCTCACATGCTCCGATAAACTGGCAGTCTGATGTGAAATACTGACTCCAATAAAGCCAGCAGGAGTTTTACCATCCACTTCAGTGTCAATAGGATTTCTGTCCTGTGGCTCCACTCCTGATGCTGTGACTGACCTCAACATGCTGTTTAATCCCTCTGTGCCTATGTATGCTCTCCCTGAGGTGTGTCTCATCTTTATGACCTGTGCTTTCAAGAGAAAACCCCGTCCCTGAGCCTATGTTCCTGAAGTGCCCCACACAAGTCCCATCTGGGACCCTGCAGCACCAGCACAGTAGGTAAGGGAACACACTGTCTGCACGAGGAACAATGCAAGGCAGCAGCTTGGCATGTGAAGGTTTCTTTCTCAATAAAATTTGGGAAACAGTAACTCTACCCTACCTTTTCCACTTGCAATGCAGTCTCTTCACATGACAACTTAATCAGCTCTTGGGCCTTACTGGAGTCTCCAGTTTTGTAAGCAGCCTGAATGCTTTCTGTCACGGGTGTCTGAACTATGGAAACTTCACCTACTGTGGACTGCTTGCCACCCATGTCCGCAGATCCTGCAGTAAAAGAGGAAAAGAGGGGTCAGGAAGAAGTACCTATTTATTATTCATGCACAGCTGTAACACCAATGCAATCTGGCAAAAAAAATAATAATCAAGGGGCAGATTATTTTCAGTGGAATATTTACTGCATACAATTAAAAAGGAGAGGGAAAAAAACTCAACGCCTAAATTGTCTGATGAGAGAAAGTCATGTTAAAGGATGTTAAAGTACTTTCCAACAGGGACATGAAACTAGAAGGAACAGTGACTTCCTCAATTGCTCCCAGAGGTGGTTTCCAAAGGAAGGTGTGAAAGCTCAGAGACACGTATGTGCTGCTGCAGCCCGACACAGATACTTACATGAGACCAGCACCTACGGTACTTCTAAAGAAGCAAGGAGTCTGCAGGGCCTGCAAAGCAATTCTGATATTATTAGCTTTACTTCAGTCACACTTTATTCATCGCATGCCAAGAGCCTGACAAAGCCCCACTGCACTTCTCCAGCACTTGCAACTAGAGCTTTATACACCTTAATGAATGTGAAAGGAAAGAGAATTATTATGCGCTATTTTCTAGATGGGAAAACAGAGTAAAAGGAGATTATGCAGGATGCCCAGCGTCACCAAGCTCAATCCTGGATAGTGTCCCAGACTAGATTTTTTTTTTAAATGCTATTAGAAGCCATGTGAGTTTTTACATTTTAAAGGAACGGTGTATCTCTAGAAATCCCTGCTCTTGTGTTTCAACCACAGGACTGCTGGGTGGGTGCTGGGTCTATTTTGTCTGAGGTTGCCCCAGGTACACTACTAACAAGTTTAAAGTTAAAAAGCTGCAGGCCATCAAAGAAGATGCTCTGCTGTGGCTAACAAAAAGGCAGCCACGAAGTCACACACACAGTTCCTGGCTAAGAGGAGGAGGAAGCTGCGTGCTCTGGCAGGGAAGCCACTGAACTGCGAGGAAGATGCTCAGGTCCATTCCTGGTTGTGGCACTGATGCTGGGCTCAGCCAGCCCGAATGCTCCCCCTCTGCTCCCCGTCCTCTGCCAAATGCTGAGGTTGCAGCCTCGCTGGGGTCGTGATTCTCCATCCCCGTTTATCTCACATCACCCATCACCACAGGGCCCCTGTAAGCCGGGGGAGCAAGGCATCAAGCTGCCTCCATTAAGAAGCACAAAAGAATGACATGTGAGACAGAGAAAACCAAAAACAGAAGCACTTTTCACTTGAAAAGAGACCATTTCATACTCACTTTTTCCTACTAAAAGATTATTAATTATTACTACTTATCTGCAATTGGTTAAAGAAAACCTGTAAAGCCCACAGATTTTCACATGAGTTAACAAGGACTTTTTAAATAGACACATATGTCGTGCAGGGCTTAGTTTAATGCAGCCTGGAAAAAGAAGTAAATTTGGACCAATCTATAACTGTCAGTAAATATCTTTGAATAATGCAGTCTGAATCACCAGTACCTTCTGACTAACACTTCTCATCAATTATTTAAATGAAGCTCAAATCACTCAGACATCGAAGATGGCTCCAGAGATTCATGCCATTAAAAACGTGCAGGCATCAATAACCTTTCTCAGATGATGCAGAATGTGTGAAGGACAAACAGCAGAAATCAAGGCAAATGAACATGATGTTATATTACAGCACAATAAACAGCATCTCAGAACTCATGCAATAGGTGCCATGCATTAGATTTTCCTCCTAATTCTCTAGTTTTCAGGAGCACATAACAGAAAACTTATCCAGCATTTGTTCCGAGGCCTTTACAGCAGACCACCCACCTGTAATGGACCTCTCTGAATATTGCGTATGCTTTAATTGTTTTTATGGAAACCAAAGGAAGGAAATGCAAATTATTCCTAAGCAGCTAACTGTTTAAAGGGAGACAATTTTCAAGCAAAATGGTTCTCCAATCTAAACAATTCAGTACAGGACTAAGCACAATTGTAAGTACAGATCGAAGAAGATGCTCCAGTTCCTGGACCACGCAGCCACCCTTGCTCAGTGCCCTGCGATGAAATCCTGGACCCAGAGAGAAGCACTGGAATTCCCCCTGGAGGAGAAAATGCCTCACACTGGAGATCCAACACAGCTGGAGTGCTGAACAGGAAGTCCTTCAAGTCAGAGCTGCCAGAGCACAGAAGCTTTAAGCTAGTCACTAAAGAAATGCTGAGAATAGGGACAAGTTTTACATCCTTCCAGCCCCAGTTCCTGATTTTGGGGACTATCACTCAAGATCCACACCTGGAGCCCCATACAAGTGTACAGGCACATCCTTTCTGCCAAGAGCTGAGCTGGGCTACCATTCGTTCTTTTTGAATCATGGCCAGGGGAGGTGAAGATACAAGCATCTCGTGGTAGAGGCTCACTGAGGATCTGGGAGATCCCAGGGTCACTTCCTCTTCTGCTAGAGAGGTCTCCAACCAACCTCTCGCACTTCCTGCATGCCGGACCACTCTGTACAGGAGCAATTTCCACCTCTCCTTCTGAAACTGCCCCACCAGGGATCACCCCCACCGAATCAGCTAGGCCAGGGAGCACGAGAAGGACCACGACATTATAACCGAGGGAAGGAGGAACTTGGCAAACTAGGCTCTAACCCCAAGACTGCTTCTGTGTTTTACCCAAAGACTGCTTCATGAAATCGCTTGGCTAATGTGTCATGCTTCCTCTTCCATGCTCCTTTTGGCCACCTCAAAAGCCTTAAATCCTCTCTGGCATAACGGCATAGTTACACGTGCTGTTTGGAGAACATGGCCTGGGCATCACCTCTCGCAGTCTGTTCACATGCATTAGGTGCAGACTTCTGAGAGCTCCAGGACCTGGACGGTCACAAACTGTTGGTTTCATGGAGTTAACATGATCCCAAACTTAGCTGGCAGTTCAGTCAAAGTTTTCAGGACCTTAATTTTGATCCCTAAACTCCATTTTAGTCTTAAGTACATAAGAACTTTTTATTGATCTGACTAAAACTGACTAGTTAGGCTATGTTTGAACATCCATCAAGTAGAAGTCAATAAAAGCTTCATTGAATCTAAGCAATCTGGACAATTCTGGTGTTTGAAATTGATGTATTTACATTTAAATATCCTTGGTAGAAAAATAATGCTGCTCATCATTCAAATTCATTATGTAACTGTCATCAAAATTTCATTCTGTGATTGTATTCTGCAGAGCAAATTGACCTCTTGTCTAAGAAGATCTGGGGGGAAAAGCTGTTAAAGATCTTCAGCAGCTAAAGACCTTGCAAGTGAACTAATTTACAAGCCTAAAAAGAGTAAAACTGATGAGTCACGGAGTAATAAAAAGCTTGCCCTCAACCAACAGCTGCACCCGTGTGGTTCTGTCAAAGCTAACTTGACTTTTCAAAGACTAAGTGAGAGTGGAAAACAGGCCATCCATTGCCCAGTTCCCAAAAAACACAGAAGCCAAAGCTAAGCACCTGGTGAACTGAATTACCCAGTTCACAGAAGACTTCCTGGTGACTTAAGAAATGATATATTGACTTCTGATATACAAATGGAAAATAAGAAGCCAGATATATTTTATAAACTTAACTTATACTGACCATAAGGCCAAAAAAAAAAAGGAGAAAAATTACACTGTACTGGTTAAAGACTGTTTTATTTCCACAAGATTCATGACTGAACTATCATCAGTACTGGCATTCATGTAGGCTGGGATAAAATTTTGCCAGTACATGCATGAGCCGATTTTAGCTGGAATCTGGGCTGAAATCCAGAAAGAGTCTGCCTATGGCTTTAACCCGACATGTTTCATACTCTTTCTTTACCTGTAAACTTCATGGCTTTCAGTTAACAGGGTCACCTCAGGTGCATATAGCCTTAAATAACATGGTATGAGAGCAATAACTGAAGCTGAATAACACTGAACCTCTATTTTTTAGACTTGATCATGCAACATGCTGAGCATTTAAGCCTGGATGTAACAAAGTGCTTTTAATTCTTGGATTGCATAGATTTAGGCCCCGGCTTCTGCACTTTCCTCAGTAAGGTCTATGTTAACATACGACAATGTACATGGCATAGCAAGTTATGATATGCTATCAGTACTTCTTGGGTATTCCTGTAACAAAAGGCAACGTGAAACTCCAGAAGCTCTTACAGCCCTTTGGTCATTTCCTTTGGCTTTTACTTTATTGCACAATGATCAGGGACAGAATTCCTGTGGGGGCCTCTAAAACCACTGCCCCAAATCAGCCCCCTCTTTACTTCTGAGGTTGCAGAAGGAAGGCAGATAAACGAAGTCTATTTGAACTGAGGTGGTACGGTCTGGGTTCATTTCTCTAACATGTATTTGAACGCCGATGAAAATAAGGCCATTAGGCTTACTCCTTACCGCTCCCCTATCTCTGCAGCTTCTTTGTTTAATTTCTCTGTAGACCCACTGTACCTTTTCTTTGCCTGATGTCCTGCAATCTTCTCTTTCTACTAATGACTGTAACCAAACCAAATGCTAGTTTTAAAGAAGGGAAAACAGCAGGCATTTATTGACATTAAAAACACATCCTTCTTCTATTCCTTACACCACTTAACAGTTTGTATTAAAGGAACTCACTTTGGAAATATTTCCCACTCCCGATTCCAATGTCTTATGGAGTAGCTTTAAGGTTGGTTGTGCAGAAATAGCCTTTTACAAAAGCTAAGACCAAGACTAATTTTCTTCTAAAAAATATTCCAATGGTAACAGTGGTTATTAATTAAAAAAGCAATGTTATTTTATTGCCATTCAACAATTACAGCAGTATCAATCTAAAAGTGAAATGGACTGTGCTGTCTTAGCTAAAAGCAACAAAACAAAAATAGATTTTTTAGTAATAAAGGATATCATGAGGGTATCAGTGTTAAGTGCAGTTACACCCATTCTCAGGCCCTGTTAACAGGGCAGGTGAAGAAACTGTTTAAAACCTAAAATTTCTAAATTGATAGTATCCCTTCAACAGTAAAAAGGTGAGGGTTTGCAGGTAAATGCTGTGAATCAGCAAACTATCAGCACACAGCAGCATAACAAAATAGCACACTATACAGATGATTATGTCCCAGATCACTGCATTCTTTGACACACAACCTCTCAGAGTTTATAGGTGCTACATTAAGTCCCTTTGATAAGGTAGAAGTTCTTTAGTAACTAACTACAATATTAGAACATTCTTATTTATCAGAAAAAAATATAAATGGGATGTTTAATGCAGCATAAAATAGGGCGGGAAGCTAGCCTACTTCAAAATGGAATTACAATAATAACACAGCTTGAAAACTGCTACTGACCTTGTCATAGTTTGTGCAGGTACTTCCAGAGACAGAAGCAAATCGAGATGATGACTTTAACACAGCCTCCCATGAAGTGATGCTCAATAAAGCTATTAATTCCTTGGACCGCCAGCCACCCACCTCTGCTCCGGCACAAACCGCTCTCAAGCAGCTCTGACAGTGGCCACTGGACGCAACATCTTTTGGCTGGCAGTTTCTTTGTCTGAATTACCTACTACATTTTACCCTTGACAGTTATTTTCATCTCCACGTCCCATTAGAGTGAAATCCAAGCCTCTGGTCTAGCGAGGATCCGGGGCCGGGCGGGCAGAGAGGCCGCCGCTCCCGGGGGGGCTCAGGCATTAATCCCTCACCAGCACCAGATGGCTACTGCTAACCTTTCCCAGACTAATTTTTTGCCATTTTGACTTCTGTTCGCTGCCACAGAGCAGATGCAAAAAGGGACAGAGATGAGGTTTAAAATGTGCTAAATATTTTAAGCCAATCCCCCAAACGCTTAAATACTCACAAGAGTCACTGAACGTTTTTCAGTATTACTCTAAGGAGGCAATGGCAGGCAGGTTTTCAAAATTAACAGAAAGCCAGGTTAGTTCTGAGGCACATGGCATCTCTGTACCAGACACATCTTCTGGCGTTTTGAAAAACTTCAAATTAATACGCTGAGTAGCAGCCAGCAGGAAGCCTCCAGTGGTTTCAAAGGAAGACGTATCTGTCCTACATTGCACTTTCCAGTCAGACTGGGAAAGGAAAAGTTTTCTATCTCATGTAAATCTTTGAGATACTGATAAAAATGTCTCATTCCAGACCAGGCAGAAAAAACAAATTCTCAGGCTTCTTTAACGCAAAACTGTATAAAACTTTAAATCAGCCCAAATCAATCAGAATGCTTTATGAAGCAAAGATACCTTCAGTGTTCCTTCTCTAAACCTCAAAGCAGGGTTTTATTGGTTGTTTAAAAATGTTTCATTCATTTCATTCTTTCATTACTTAAATTGCTTAAATAACTTATTTAGTACTTAAATAAAAAGATGCAGCCACAGCACAGGACCTGATGCTTCACTGTAGCCCCGGGAGGAAGGTCGCTCCTCCGCCTGCCTCTGTCCCCCACGCCAAGGAGGGTCCCGCAGCAGAAACCCTGCCACCCATTTCATCTTGTCCCCAGGATTTAGGCAAAATACACCTGGCCCAGTCGATTCTGGGGTAAAATGCCAGGATTCAAACAACTTGTTGGAGACGGAGAGGGAAAGTCACGGTAAATGCAACAAGCTGGTTTATCTGGGAAATCCAGTGTCCCTGTTGAAAAGGCCGGGACAGAACGGGGCCACGTCCCCCTCGCAGGGATTAATATTTCTTCCCAACTGGTGAGATGTGCCGTTTTCTCCGGACAAAGAGGGAAACCTCCACACACACTTTTCTGACTGTTTTATGTGGCTCAATTTCATCCAAATGTCCATTATTTAAAACTAATTAAAGGAACAGCTCTACATTGAGATCTGCTTGCCGTGCCAGTGGAAAAGATGATGTATTTAGTACAAATGAAGCCCAGATTTACAATATAGCTTTTAATCAAAGCTCACTGCCCCTGAAAGAGAACATAACCCTAAAAAGACCAAATATGAAACACAGAAGAATGCTTTGGAGACAAAAATCCAGTACTGAAGGGATCTTTTTCATTGTTGTTGCATAATCTGGTATTATTTTTAAATTGTTTACATGCCAGTACCATGTATGCTAAATCCTGCTCTGCACTGAACATTTTCCAGCAAGCATAAAGGATTTTGTTAGGGGCCTGCAGACAATTTTAGGTACAGCAATGCAAAGTGACCAATGATCACCAGAACCACTGGAAATATTCTATTTAGAAACGCTCTTGACCTGCAAGGAAAAAGCATTTGCTAATGCAAATCAGAAAGGAAAAAATAAAGTCCCGGATGCAAAGATGCTCTGGGGTCCTGTCTTTTTAAGGGGCTCCCAAATGGAATTATGAAAAACAGCAGCCCCAGAAAGCTTTAGCTTAAGCTCTACATTTATACAATAAGCCTTGGTCTGTCCCGGCCAGTGCTGAGCCAGGGTGGAAAAGCTCTGCCAGGTCTGAGCAGGCTCCTGTGTTTGTGCACGTGCCTCCCAGGTCCCCGGGACTCTGGAATCAGTCACTTTGTCCAAGAAGTTCAAATGAAACCAAAATTGTTGTTCCTACTTTGCTGAAGTACAAAAAGGAGATGCATAAAATTATTGCACGGCAATGAACTTAGAGCATGAAGAAACATACACTGGAAAACAACTGTCGGTGCTGGTCCTCAGCAGAGCTGCCGTGTGCAAATCACGCTGCAAAGCACAAGGTAGCTTCAGGTCCCTAATGTATAATAATAATAATAACAATAATAATAGCCTGTAGCTATACAAGGACAAGGAACAAGGGCAATTAACCGTAAAGCCCTGGGTGGGCCCCTTCCCTCGCGCACCTCGCTTCCCCGCACAGGGCAGTGCCTCCTGGAAGAGCACAGGGGCAGCAGGACCACGATCTTTGCCAAAGGCCCGGCGCGGAGGCCACCCATCAGCGCAGCGGCCACGCGCCCCTTCCTCCCGCACTGACAACCTCCTCATCCTCCTCCCTCTCCTCCCGCACGCTGGACGCACAGCAGCTGGGCGCCGCAGAGGTGCCGGCGTCCCTTTGCGAATAACCCCACCGCCCTCGGCGTCTCAGCACGGTCCCTCGTCCGCCGCAGGGACGGATGGGTCCCGCTGGGGCTCCCTGCCCTCCGCACGGAGAGGAAGCGGGCTGCAGAAAGCAAGGCAGAAGTTGAGGCGGATTCGCACGCGCTGGAGGAGTTGCAGCCAGTCTGCAGCAGTTCTGGGCGAACCACGAGAGGAAGCGGGGGCCGCGGTACGGGATAACAACCCGGCAAGCAAGAAAAACAGGAGGGAAGCTTGGTACTTCGCTGAAGGGCATCGGGCCCTCAGCGGTCAGGGTGATGGCTCAGCCCTCTGACCCGAGGGCAAGTGCCAGGCCTAAACAGCTCCAGGTGCACGTGTCCTCTCTAACTTTAGGAGCGCTCAAAGCATTGCTGGTCACGACACCGTCCACTCTTGAGGGGCAGAGATTTAGGAGAAAGAGAGCTGCAAACGGCCAGAGAGCCGACTGCTGTATTGAAAATACAAATGACTCAGCTCTAAGTGAAAGTTTCTATTTTTGTCTTTTGGCCTCTGATTTGGTTCCAGTCCTACAGCTTGAATCACTCAGCAATATGCTTTTGTATGCAAGGCCAGCTATGCCACTCTTGCTTTCCAATTTTTAAATTGAAAGATATACATTAAGCACACACAAGTATGATTATACTTTTGGATTTTCTTCATATCCCTTTCCAGGCATGGCTGGAAAGTGAGACCTAGTAAATCATGGAAGGTGTCTCTAGTGAGACTATTTCTGTCCAACTGAATCAAGTATTTTAACCATGAAATCCAAACCAAGATTGGATTTCCATTTGAAACTTCATAAAATAAATTTTCGTGGATGATTTTTGTTTCTTTTGCAACTTCTCAGTTTCCCTAATTTTCAGGCTTTCATCAGAAGAGAAAAATTTCCCTACTTTTTTTCTTTCAAACAAATCATTTTCTCAATATTCTTCTCAAAAATGAGATATTAACTATTCACATTGGCAAAGCACCAAGTCACGGCCAGCCCCTTTACACTGCTTCCTCCTTAGACATGGAGTTAAAGCTGGCTTCAGACAGGAGCAGAGATTTGTGCCCCCAGTTGTGTGCAGCCAAGGCTGGAGGAATCGCAGGTAAAGCTGTGAGTGTGCGAGGGGAGGAAAGGTCTGAGGTCTCTGCAGGTGTCTTATGGATCCTGGATATATGAATATTTTGGAGCATCAGAAAGACTGGCCAGAGCCAAGGGGAAAAGGCAAAGAAACATTAAAAAGACATTTAAAATACTTTGGGTAACTCTGGTTTATCATGTTCAGGGAAGTTTAAGAGAATCTGCAGCAGATGGGGAAGATGAGTTGAAGAAACGAACATCTAATGACAAGAGTACAGCTGAAAAGTGCTTGGCTTGTTTAGCCCGGAAAAATGAAGGCTGGATAGGGATGGGACTACTGCTTTTAAATACATCCAGAGGGAGACATCAGGGAAGGGCAAGAGCTATTTATGAGCAGGGTATGAACAAATTTCAGCTGCCAATTAGAAGAGAGTTTAAAACTTTGGAGAAATGAGGCTCTGGAACAGCCTCCCAGAAAGTGCAGCAGGAGCGGCTGAGCCAGCTCATTTCAAATAGGCCTTGCACAAGGTCTCGGAGGGCGACAGCAGGGCGCTGACCCCTCCTGGCTACCCGCAGTTCTTGTTTATCGCCAAGACAATGACAGCTCTAGATTAGTTTATCTGTAAGAGCTGCACACAGAGCAAAAAAAAACCGCAGTGAGGATATGGGCTACAGCTGCCATCAAGGGAATTGCACAGGCTGCTTGGCAGCAGCGGAGCCCAAGGAGCGCGGAGCTGGGAAGAGCAGCAGGGGAAAGGTATGAAAGTGATGCTCTGGAAAAGAAAAAAAAACAGTGTAGAAACGGAGGCTTGGATCCAGCTCCTACTGAGCTCCGGGCAAGCGTTTCCACTAGCTTCCAGGCGAGCAGGAGCAGACCCTCGGAGACGCAGGTTTCCGGGAAAGAGTATCGCGGGGGGAAGATTACCTTAGCAGCTGTGCCTGGAACAAAGAAAGCACCATAAAAAGGCCTCTGCTGCGGCCAAGGCAGGCAGCGCCGGGCCTGAGTCAGCCCGCGAAGCGACGTGCTGCCAAAGGTTTAATGGGGGCTACAAAAAAACCCCAAACCCTTCCATAGCTTGTGACAGAACCTACCAGCGGCAGAAGTGCCCGTGCTTGTGGAGGGGGGGAATGGGGAAAAAACTCCCCTCCGACTTCCCGAATTCTGGGTAAGTCAGCACCAATTTCAAGGCACAAGGCTTCTGTCTAGAAGGATGCTACGCTCAGATCAGGGCACATGCCATGAACCAGCTGCAGCCCATGAGTTTTTTATGTGGCTGCTCTGAGCTACAGAGGGCAACATCAGGAAAAGCATTTTTCATCCTCTTACCCACAACATATGATTAATTCAAACCCAGTGCATCCGAGAACCTGATCCAATCCGGGCAAATTACTATCTTCCATGTACAACAACGAAGTATTTTGATTTCACAGGTTTTATTCCCATCCTGTCAAGGTGTAAAACGTCCCAGGTGCAAGGCAATGGAGAATTGCGACCACAATTACAAGCTGACTTAAGGAGCTAGACTTTTTTTTTAAAGCTACATTTGAGATCTGAGAAAGGATCCTGTCCATTACTTTAAAAAAAAATAATGTTCCTGTTTGATGCAAAAATAAAAGCTTTTTCAAAGGCTCTTTGATGTGCAAGACAAAGACGGGCAGGCAGGTTCTGGAGGAGGTCTTGTCTTAAGCAATTACCAGCACTCCTTCGGAATCTTACTCACTAGACAGAATTTTAATACGAGGTGGATAATCGCACTGCAGAATGTATCAGCCCTAAACCGTGCGGCTTTTCAACAAAGCAGCAATAACCCACAGATGGGAATAAAAGATGGGAATAAAACAAAGAACCCCCAAACCACCTAAATGAAGAATAAGTTATTCCAGACATGTATGGTTTTAAAAGTTTTCCTTCTGAGCTCTTCTCGGGATAGCCAGAGCAGTTTCCAAGTGATATTCTGATCAGTAACAACAAGCAGTGATGCAATTTCCACAGCGACCACAAACATACCAAGAATATTTGAGCTAAATTTATCCAGACTTCTTGCCTGAATCACTGCTTTGGTTTGTTATTTTTCCATGATTTTCAGCTCTGCACAGCAAAGGCGCTGTGGACAGTCTGGGACCGAGTTTTCCCCAGTCATATCTGAAACGTAAACCTTTACGCTTGCAAGCCGCGTATTGACTATTAGGAATTAAATTAAGTCGCTCCTCCAGCTCCCACCCCTGGCTCCCTGCTCCTTTCGCCAGCCCTCCGGCAGCCGACCGACCCCGTCCCGTCACCCCTGGGTGGCACGGCATTAACCTGCCCACCCATCCGGAGCAGCACGTCCCTTTTACGCGCGCCTGTGCCAGGGGAGCTGAGGCTGGGGAAGGCTGTCCTGTCCACTAACACCTTTGCTGGCAGGTACACATGCCCCTGCAGAGAACAGATAACCTATAGAAACATCACGGGGTTTCACTTTCTCTTCAGACATGCATGGGGCGGCTAATTATCACCCTGGGAGGGCTTGGGTATTTGCAAAAACTGCACATAACTTCCAAAATATTACTAAATTAACAGGGCTATTTTTACATACTTAAAGACAGTCAGTCCTCCCTTTAAGTTAGAGTGACGCAAGGACTCAAAGCACGGACACGCTTTTGCTGTGAAACTATGAGTACCCTATATAAATATCTACAAGCTGCTGCTGGGGTTATACATAAGCACGCAAACAAGCAGTTGCTGACCCATTAATGAACGCACAGACTCTGTTTCAGGAAAGGAATTAATATCAGCCGAATGTAATGTAAACCCAAGATGGAACCTATTAAGGGACAGGTTTCACCTATGTAGTAGGCTGACAGCTGGATGGCCAAAAAACGCCCCCACCTCTCATCTGCAATGCAAACATTTCCTCCGAGCTAGCTGCCTTCTGCGAAGCAGAGTCCCGGCAGCCTCTTTATTGATCTGAGAAATGAAAAACAAACAAACCGCAGACTTAATGTCCTAACGCTCCCCAAAGACGGGGCCAAAGCCTGTCATGCCGGTGCAAAGACTTTAATGGGTTTTGGATAAGGCCCCCAGAGGCTTTGGAGAGGATGAAAAATGAATTCATAGCACTTTTTTTAATGCAAGTACAAAATGACCTGCAACATCACCGACAAAACGATAAACCAATTAGAGGCCTAGTAAAGGCTGCGTCCGTGTGAACACTATCAATTGCTTTTCCCACTGAAGCTGAGGACACTGCTCTGACTGTGACCAGTGTCAGCCCTCACCGCTGAGAACGACTCCATAATCACAGCAGCAGAGTAGTCAAGGAGGCTTTGTGCACAGTTCTAAGTGCAAAGGATTTTCTTTACTTCCCTTATCACCTTATCTTTGTTTTTTCTAGGCTTCTTGATAACAGCGGTCACAAGTTATATTTTACTGTAACACACAACCAATATTTTAACCTTTAGGGGGAAAAGTAAAGCTGTATAGTGGCAGATAAAGCCAGGTATAGCCCAGACAAAGATCAATGATTTATTACTGGCTGTAGATCACACCAGGTTTGAGGTTTGACTCTGCCCAATTTGCAGTGCTCCTAGAAATGAGCTGGGATTTGATTTCTCTCTGAAAGTCGCTGTGTGCTCTCCTCACCACTTCCCCTATTCCCACGGCCTCTAGGTCCTGCCTAGTTCCTGCACTCCCTGCTTTATGGCTAAGACCTAAGTGCACCTCTACATCCCACCGCCTCCAGCGGGGTGCAGCACCCACGTGCCTTATCAGTCATGCAGGCAAGCTAATTCAGCTTGTTCGTGCACCCCTTCCTCAATCACTTCCCACGTGCACAAGAGCCAGTTTCCAAAAGCAAATGGTTCTTTCAGATGCCTGAAGTTTGAAACTTAAAAGACATCTTCTAAGGGCATGTTCTGAAGAATAGCACATAGTATCCATATTCTGAAAATCACTTCAGTGTCTGACATTAGGCACCTAATTTTATGTGCTGCAGCATTCACTGCCCTTTTAGGAGATCTTGGCTCAGCTCAGTGAGATGGTGCAGCATGCAGCCATGCCACAGAGTCTGCACCGGAGAGCAGCCTCAACCACATGCATTTTCTGGTGCAGACTGGCCTTCTGCGTTAGCTTTTGGCCCCATGTGAGATTTCACCACTTCTGTATAAAGTGTGTATTTAAATAGGTTTAAAAATACAAACCTATTACTGCTCTGCTAGTGCACTTCCTATTCCTGCCTAGCATTTCCTCCTTCTCTTTCTGGAGGGCATATAGACTAAGGCTAATTCATATAAAATACCTTTTTTATTTTTTTGCTGGTTTTTTTTTCTTTTTGCTTGTAGGAATAGTTTCAATTCACTGTTTGGACTCAATCTAACTCTCAGATTAACAAACAGGAGGAAAAGCAGAAAACTTTCAAGGCTCATTTAGGCTGATTATACAGCACTTCAGGCAACCAACACGCTTAGCGGGTCTCTAGCGTTACGCGCTCCAACCGCTTTCCAGATGTTCTCCTTACTCTCCGCACAGCAACACTGTCTCGGCAGATGCAGGGTTATGCTGCTGCCTCCACTGTGCAGATGGAAAAACGCAGGACAGAGAGTGCAAGCACCTTTTTCCGTGTTACGCAGTGCACCATGCCACGACTGGGACTAAGTCCAAGTGCCCCAAGATCTAGCTGCTGCCTGTAACCCCCCCCCACACAGTTGATGGACAGATTTTAAGGTTTACACGAGGCTCTCATGAGAAACAAAGTAGTTTGCAGCAGTGGTGCTGCAAACACCGATTTTCCCTTCCTCCTCTCTTTAGCAGAAAAACGATTTATAAGCAAAGATATTCACAGTAACAAAAGCAAGTTCCTGCCCTTTGCATTTAAGGCAACAAAATCAACCGTGCAGACGTATGAAGAAATAACAGCAAAGATCTAATCTGGAGGCCATGTACGTGCACACCCAGCAACGGGTGGGCTCTGTCTACTTCCACTCCTATGAAGAAGTCAGGTTCTTCCTGTAGACTTTTATTTTTTAAGCGGATTTCACACGTAGCCAGACTGACAGCCTGGACAGCTCAGAGAGCAAGGGCAGGACCAATGGAAGTTTGGGGCCCTCCACTTACAGCCCTGAGTCACGTTTGCAAACACAGCACCTCCACGCGAGCAGGGTGCGACGCTGGATGCGCCGAGCCCTGTGCCCCTAAAAGAGGCCGTTTCAAACATGACCTCGCTTGCTATTAGCTAACCAAGGCTGTCACCCCTTAATCACTTGTGAAACCTTCCGTAAGAAACGGCATTCGCTCCCGAGCGGCGCCTCTGGTTAAAATGACCCTTTCACGCTTGCAGGGCAAGGGGGATTACGGCACTGCTCGCCCTGGTGACTCCACAGCGATTCACGGAGCGGTGGCGCAGGCAGCAGCTTGCCCGTCCTGAGCTGCGGCGCAGCCTCTGCGGTGGGCTCGCAGGGTCACCACCGTCGTGGGCTCCTTCTTCCACAGAAAATAAAGCCCTGTAAGCTGCAGAGTCCCCACGGCACTTTTGAAGCTGGTCTGCACTGGTCTGCTCCAAATGCCAGGTCAGGTCATTACGCTCTGGCTACTCATTTGCCCTCTAGTTTCAACATTTATGTCCTTTTCCGCTCACGCTGTACATGTCTATCTCTGCTTCTCTGTACAGTTGGAAGTGGCTTGCTTACAACAGACTTGCCTCAAAAGAAGTTGTGAAGGTTCATTCAGCTAATACCTGTAAAGCTGTGATAAAATTTCAAAGAACTATTGCTGGTACCATTGTCCCTACTTATGCAATATTATATACATTGCAATATAACACACCCTGTCAATACTCTTTTCTAGATTTAGGAGGAGAGAAGAGATACTCTCCGGTGCATTGGAAAAAGCGCCCAGTTCCCCCTCAGAGACGCGTGCAACGGGCACACAAACACTCTGGGACTTTGAACACAATTCTTATTAAGAGAGAGATAAAGCTCCCTGACAAAAGTATTCTTGCATTCAGCAGACAATGATGGCTCTTCCACATCTCTGCTGAACCATCTCCTAAAAACTCGTACGAGAATTAATTTCTAGCTGTAAAATTTTGTAAGATTCGAAGAAACAAACCAACCGCTAGAAAGGAAATAAATCTCTATCAAGTTCTAGATGTTCACACAGTGATATCTTCAGGCTTCTATTTTACTTCCTACAAGATTCATATTGTGTCACCTCCATTATATTACGCAGAGCTTTTTAACCAGGTTTAAAATAACCCTGCTTCACAAGAGACTGCAGCCTCCCCCGAATCCCTGCTCGCTTCGCACATGGAACGAGATTTCTTTCTGTTAATTAGCGTACTGGGAGCAAACCTGGGAGCGGGGAAGCGGGGTTTGAGGCGGCAAGGGAGATGCCAACTACACCCGAAGTGGAGCCACGGGATGCTCCGCCAGCACCAGCGAGTGGAGCTGGCAGCGTTGCGGCGGGCTCCGTGCGGTCCAGCGCTGCCCGGCAGCTCGCTCGCGCCCAGGGCGAGTGGGTGTCCTGCTGCAACACAGCCGAGATCCCGTGCAGCCAAGCGACGGGAAGGCAAGCCCTTGCTGCCATACTTTACGTTTGCTTGCTAGGGAGCCGTGAGCGCGTCCTCCACTGTATAGCTGCCGGGAAAGAAAAAGCCCTAAGACTTTAAGGCTATCCAACGACCAAGGCACCAGGTGGGCATCCTTCCTGCACCGCATCGGCCAGCGAAAGGAAGCAGGAGGCTGCACAGACCGTCAACAACGGCGCGTAAATAGGGTCAGATGTGGCGGCTGAATGACTCACTGCATTCCCGCAGCCGAGTTGTGTAACAGGATCCAAACACAGAGCAAGGACCAGCTAACTTTGGGAGTGGACCAACTAGCTAATGCCAATTATTCCTGGCAGGAATCAAACAGTCCCAAAACAAAAATGAGTTTAAACATGTACAGGATGCTTATAAAGAGCAAATCCACTAGGGTAGCACTAGGTCTTAAGCTCTCCTTGGACCACTCTGTCAGGCTTCCAAAACTGTTTATCATAAAAAACTAACCCATACATGTAAGTATAGAAGGTCATACCAATAAGTTTTGTATGCCTCCTGTTAACCAGCTTAACTGAATATATTTACATAAAAGAAAAACGTAAGAAAGTCCTCAGAAGAAAAAACTGAACTCATGATGTAGAAAATATGATTTCATACCTTTTTGCTTTCTTACTACATTACTTACTCGTGAACTAATTTGTTTACTTACTGTATCTTTAAACACTGAGAAAAACTTGTCAAATCACTATTACACTTAACACTTGCTAGTCATTAGTGCAGGTTAAAATTCTTCTCACGGTTTATAGCTTAGTATTCAAGTGGAGATAATTTCTTCCAGAGAGAAACTCAGAAGACAGAATTTACCATTTTTAAAGATATTTAATAACCAAATGCTCCTGCCTACTATAGAAAGATAAAATGCTAATTAACAAAAGTGAAAAACAATAGATCAGTATCACGGAAAAAGCAGAATACATACGGAGAAAGGAAAGGGTTCCCAGAGCTGCCTGTGACGCTGGTGAGAAACGTCTTTGAATAAGATGAGAAGGCCTCTGAATAAAATATCAGGTTTTGCTTCATAGTTGCTGATAAAATCCAAAATAAGGCTGCAAAAACATTAGCTTGCACGGAAGCCTGCTTACTCACTACAGAGCGTCAAACACACCTTCATCCCACACATAAAACGCAGATGCTGCCTCCTAATGAACCGTTTGTTGCAAGGGGGGAATACCGTTATACAATAAGCAGAAGGCCATTTCTTGATGCAGAGACATAACTGGGTTTTGACTCAGAGAAATTCAGGAGCACACAGGAGCTGAGGATTTCAGTGCTAACAACCATCCAAAAATAATTCGACTGTTCAGAAAAAAAAAAATGAACAGAAAACAACTTGAAGCATATATCCTTTTGAAAGAGAAATTTCTACCCACGGATTTTTTTTTGGTAGTATTATATAAATGCAGACCTCCTAATCCATACCAACAATAAATCACTGCAAGTCACTCAATCGAAGCTGCCAGTAAAATTGGAGTAGGTTAGTATCTGTTCAGTCTGCAAAATGATGCTCTGATTTTAGCAGCTTTCGTACCCTGAATACACACTGCATCAGTGGCTGGGAACATATTTGCATTCACATGCTGAAAAAGTATGGATCTTGTAAAACATATTTAGGAACTGATATGATACATATACTGACTAATTCTGTAGCTTTTCAGAGAAAATTGTTTTTCAGAGGAGTGCTATTCTTACCCCCTGAATAGTTCAACATCATTCTCCTTGCAAGTAAAATTGCTTGATACGTTTTATAGATTTTCAAAGATTAGCATTCATTCAGATCATTCAAAGACCTTTCACATATTCAAATTTCACTGAAACTCAGCGGAAGCTGGCTATCTAAAACATTCCCTTAAAAACTTCTGCTCCCAATCCAACCAGGAAAAAAATTGTTTCATTTACCATTTTGCGGATCCATGTTGCTCGCTCTGTAAACAGCGGCTTCCTCCGTTCCCACACACCAGTACATTCTGGGTTGTAGTTGTGAAGGTTCAACAAGCGAACTTTCTGCAGCACTTCAAATTGAATAGTGTTGTCGAAGCTGAATGACCTCTGTCAAGTAAATGCAGAACAGGGCCGCTGCTAGCAAACACCATCCCGAAGAAACGCCACGTCCCTGTGTAAAAATAAGCAACAAAATAAATCAATCTTTCTAGTACACAAATTGCAAGAGGCTTATTCCTCTGCACTTATGAACACAGTTGTCTCGATATTACTTTGGAGAAACGCATCCATCATCTTATGCAAATATAAATACAATTAGTTATATAATAGCTTTGTTAAGAGCATAACATGAATTAACAGAGGAGTTTATCTTTTCTATAGTGGAGATATTGTTAATGTTCCCAATTTTTCTCAGCCAAAGCTGCTGAGTCTTTGGTCTGGGAGGGTGGGCAGGGGTCACAGCTGCAGTTTCAGATTCTCCACAAGCTAGTGTAAATTCAGAGCATTGAAATGATTCAACGCAGCTGGAAAAATCCTAAATGCAACCTCAAAATCTTGCCCATTCACAAAGATGACTGTGACTCTTGTAAGACTCTACTGTGAGAAACTGAAAAATACTGATGTGGTTACTGAGACAATCCTCTACAGAAAGAAAACACAGCTAAGAGGAACACACAAGCTTCTTTCCCCTTTGCCCAGTCATTTCAGAGAACTCTAATACTACAGAAACAGCAGGCTCCTTCAAACATGGGCAGGGAGGCAAATCAGATCCTTAGGTGCTCCTAAAGCTTGCCTTCTCTTAAACTGCCTTGCATAAGAGGCAGCAGAAGACTGAAGGGCTCAGTCTCCCACGGCATTTCCAAGCTCTTACCACTTTAAAGCTTCACACCTGTAACTTTCTGTCTTTTAAGGAGTCTTCCACAGAGGTTAAGACTATGGGTGAATTTGCAGTTTGTGCTGTTCCTTCATTTTCTGCTTTCAGTTTCAGTCTGCAAAGGCCTCTCACACGATGCCCCTCACCTCTGGTTCTAGTTAGATTTTCCCATGGCTGGTGTTGTGATGCCGCAGTTTTGATCGGAGTTAGTTTGGCTCTAATTCGGCCAAGCGCACAGACCCACGTTGGCCAGCAAGACCCAAGCATATCACTAACCCTGCCTGAACAGAGCTGGTCTCTTGGGCTGGGATCAAAGAGCAAGGAGAGCATAAAAATACACCCATCCATCACCACTCTCCAGGCAGCCTCCTGCTCTCCCCTCATTAAATAGGGATTTAACAAGGAGCTGACAATGTTACCAAATTACCCAATGCTACATCAGTAGTTTCTAGGTGAACAGCTGAGTTTTGGGTGCAGGTACGGCACAATCCAGTTTCTGATGACCCCTGCGTTGTGGTGGCCAGCAGCAGCAACCGAACCGCACACCCGGCACACGGCGCAGCCCTGTATCCTGCACGCCAGCGGCTGGGGGAAGCCATCGGCTGCCGTTTGGTTCTTTGTGCTTTTCAAAGGTGGGAAAAATGCTTTGGGTGCCGCAAATACACAGGCTGAGATGCCTGGACCAGTCTCCGCGCAAGCACTTCTGCATGGACCTCACAGCCAAACGCCTCCTGCTCAGTGGGACGGCTGCAGCTCCCGCTGCATGCCGGCAGCGGAGCATCCCTCCCTCCCTCCCTGTCACGGATAATGGCAGCAGGGGCTCGTCTCTCAGGGCAGGACGGACCGCATGGAGGTGCCAGGGGGGAGCTCACGGGGCGCTGTAACCCTTCTGAGCACGGACGAGATGGCCACTGTGCCTTTTGCACCGCCCAAAAGCTGCCCTGGCCGTTTACTCTGACACCGGAGGGGACGTGACGTTCCCAGGGCTCAGCAGCTGCCACCTCTGCACCCTCACTATAAATGCACTAAGCAGCGACCCTAAGAACGAATATGTCCCCACGCAAAGACCAACAGAATAGCTCTTTTTGGCAGATGCTGGGTTTTGCGTGGCATCCCCTTGCGGTGCAGCTGGGGCATGCTGCGCACACTGCAGCAGTTGGGGGAGAAATACCGGACTGGGGTCAGTATGCACCACGGAGGCTTGAAAACACTCCCCATTTCTGGATTTCCACCCAGCTTACTCCCCAGGCTGACACTCTGCCTCATATATAGAGAAAGGAAAAAACTTTCAGGAAAAATAACGGAGTGACTTGATAATCAGTTCCCTTTCACTGTGACTAGCACACTAAATGCCTTAACCATAAATGTATTATTGCCACAAAGCATCCCTGTAAGGAGTACTGCCTGCGCGTTTCTGTATTTCAGTACCTTTGTATAGACAATAAAAGACATCCCTAAAGCGCTTTTACTCAAAGCTACCAACAGCACGAGCTCAGCGGCAACACTTGCAAACACCATGCTTTAGTTTGATTTTGGGACAGAGAACTCCTGGAAAAGAGCACTACTTGGGATCCTAAGGGCTGGGCAGAAGCTCATTCGGAAGGAGGGGGACCAAGAGGGAATACATCCCAATGCTGATTTACATCCCATTTCACATATTCCCAGTTTCTCTCCAGAGACTCTGACAGCTTTTAGCTAATGTCTAGAGAAGTTAATGTCTGCTTTTCTAAGGAAGATATTTTCCACAGGTAGCATTGTTCATGGTGGAGCACTTCCTGGAGCTCAGTTAAGGCTCCTGTTATTCCTTGGCTAGTCACCCTCAACTGCAGGCCACCTGGGTGAGAAGCGTGGGCGGCCCAGGCCCCGGTGGGACGCGCAGTGCTGGGGGATGCGCACACCCCCTGGGTGGCTCTGCAGGTAAGGTCATCACGAAAGCAAACAAAAAAAGGACAGCTGGACCCAAGCTGGCTCTCTGAGCATCCCCAGCACACGCTCCCCAGCGTATCTGACCATGTCTGTACCATCTTGAGATCTTCCTCTCGGCTCCTCCAGCTAAGCCAGACTTGCTGCATGTAAATCCAAGTGCAGTGAGGCACCCAGACATGTCACAGCTTACCCAAGGTCACCTCCCAATTCAGGGGAACTCACCAGAAACTAGTTCTTTGCTCAAACCGCCTACTCTTTCTTGAGAAGTCCACTTAGCATTAGGAGCTGTGTTAGAGGCGCAGGGCAATGTCATGCGTCAAGGAAGGTAGGTGGATGACACCATCACGGGTGCCAACGGCCCGTGGGCTCATCCACGTGCCCCCAAGAGAGGCCCGGCGAAGCTACACCTGGACGTTGAAGCGCTCGGTTTCATAACCGCCCAACTGCAACCCGCCACCCCGTCGGGGACCTCCCTGCCGAAGAGCTATGCAAATCTGGGACCTCTTCAGTACATCACGGCTCCGAGAGCCCAAAGCTCCAGGCGGAAAAGCTGCAGAGGGGCTGCAAAGCACAGCTCCCGTCTCCGCACGCGGTAAAGGTGGACAGGGAGGGAGAAATAAGGCCTCCTGCCCCAGCGGGTGCAGGAAGCGGGAGCAGAAGCCTCATTATCGGCCAGAGCCGGCTCTCCCAGGTCCCTTCGGGTTATCCCCGCGCCTCCCCTCGGCTGAGCCCGGGGGCACAAGGCCCCGCTCCGCTCTGCGGACAGGAGGGAGAGGGAGGAGGAGGAGGAGGAGGAGGGAGGCCGCGGGCCCGGGTGGCCCCGTCGCCCCCTGCTCCGCGGGCAGCGGCGGCGAGGCGGCAACGGCGCGCGCGTTACAAACGGCCCAAACGGCCGCGTTCCCGCGCGGCGCCGGGCCGCTCTTACATAAAAGGAAGTTTTTTTTTTCCCTACGGCTCCTCTCGAGCATTTCCTTTCCCCCCGCCGGCTCTCGGGACGGGGCAACGGCTTCCCGGCCGGGCTCGGCTCGGCTCGGCTGCGCCCCGCTGCCCCGCCGCTCCCCGCGGCAGCCGCCGGCACGGGGGAGGCGGCAGCCCCTCAGCCGCCGCCCCGGGCACGCTACACCCCCCCCCCCGAAAGTTCCGTCTAAACTTTTAGCTTTTTTCTGTTTTTAAACACTTTTTGTGTGCCCACCCCCCGCCGTCCCCCCGGCGCAGCCCGCGCCCCCCTCAGCGCAGCCCCGGCGCGGGGCAGGTGCCGGCCGCGCTACCTCCTGCCTGCGGGGTCCCCGCGCCGCCTCCTCCTCCTCCTCCTCCTCCTCCTCCTCCGGCGCCGGCCGCCTGCCTCGCTCTGCGGCGCGGGAGGCGGAGGGAGGAAGGAAAAGGGAGCGGGGCAGAAGCGCGGCGGCGCCTCCTCCGCCACCGGGCCCGGCGGCGCGGGGTCAGGGCCCGCCCGCCCGCGGGCCCCGCCGCCGCCGCCGCCGCCGCCGCGCCTCGGCCGCCGCCGCCCCAGAGGCCTCCGCGCGCGCCCCGGCCGGGGCGAGGGGCTCCATCTTGTGCGGGCGCCGCGCGGGAGCCGCCGCCCCCGGCCCCGGCCCCGGCTCCCTGGGCAGCCAGGGCGCGCTCGTCCCTCAGCGAGCTGCCTCCTGCGGGCAGGCCCTGCGCGGACCCGCGCCGTTTGGGCTTTGGGGGGGTTTTGTGTTTGTTTCCCCTAGCAAAGGTCCATCTGGAGTTGCGGCGGCTGAAGTAGCACCGTCTTTCTCATCCCCGGCAAGTTCCCTGGATGGCGTCGCTGCCTCATGGGCCGCGCGCTTCTCAGAGCGCGGTTATCAGTGCTCTCGCGCTGCCTTAGCGCTTGCTTAAATTGTTTCTGCATCGGCTTCTCCGCGGAGGCCTGGCCCTCGCGTCGACAGAGTTGATCCGAGATCGCTTCTTTGAGAGCTGCTCCTCTCCCAGCTCCTGGAATAAGCCTACTGCTTTGGGGAGAAAACAAAGCAAGGTTGCCCCCTTCCTTCGGCCGGCGTTACGCTCTCCCTGCGCTGCCGCTGGCGTGCTGGCACTGCTCCCATCCTTCCCCATCGCATACCTCTTCGTCTCCTGTTTCCAAGAAACTCTCCCAAGCCTGATACGGCTTTTCTTCCCCACCCACTGCACCTGCTACAAGAACACCAGTTTTGCATGCCTTTTATTTCACTGTTCGCGATGATTCCTTACATTATCTATGCAGCTTTCTTCTTCCCCGGCCCCACACAAGAAATGGGTCTTTGATGATTGCTTGAGGATGGCAAGAGCCATATCCATCCTCCGACTAGCTCCCACAGTCTGAGGTTTGTCCTAGGGTGTTTCTGTGCTGTGATTGTGGACATGGAGAGGATGGGTCTTCACCGGTGCTTTCATTTGGGTTCGAGTGCCCATGAACCCCGCTTTTAGCTGCGCCCATAGCAGTGTTACCCATTTGGCACCCTTTACACCTTCTGCCCAGGCTGCTGTCTTTTATGCCTCACAGCCTGGCTCTTATCCAGACCTTTCTTACAGCCTTTTCAACCCAATTGTTTGAAAAACCACTAACATCACTTGGTTTTGCCTTTATTTTGATAAACACTGTAATTTCCCTGAACAAGAATTTCTCCAGACAGTCAAGCTAAAAAACCTTTTGTTTTTCTAAATTTCATCCCAGGCTCCCTGGCTTATGTCTCCATCGATTATGTCACTCATGACCATTTCTTTGCATCTCCCGCCTTCACCCTTCTGATGTTTAGTGTCACAGCTTCTGAGCAATGCTGCTTGCAAGTGCAGGAAAAACTCAAGGGGGTTGGCTTAGCCTAGCTGGGGAGCTGACAGGTATTTGTGTTTTTCCTCGCACGCACATACCAGATGCAAAGAGGGAATGCTGAGCAAAAGGCAGCGATATCAGTACGTTCTCGCTTGCTGTCCGCATGGCAGATGGAGAAAATCAGATAGGGATGGGAAAGGGTGGAGCAGAGTCATGCGAGTGATGGATGTGTCTCACAGGGTTTAGGAAGCCGGACCAAGGCAGAAAGCCTCATCTGGCAGTGGGGGCCCTGGCCATTTTGGAGTCTTCCCTTTCAGGCTCACCCCAGAAGGGAAAAAGGATCCATCCTACTTCGAACTGGAAGAAGTTGCACTTGCGCCTGCCAGCTGCAACTCTGCTCGCCTCCCCCACCCCACTTACTGGAAATGGCACAACTTGCAAAGAAAACTGCTTAGATGATAAGCTAACACACACACGATCCAGCTTTTATTTGCAGAGCACTGACCACACTTCAGCACTTTACTTCCCTTGCCTTTATTTTAAAAAAGGCTATTTTTCACAAAATGCAGAAGTGAGTTCAAGTTCAGATTCCTTCCCAGGCCCCCAGTGAGATACTGAATCACACATACACAGGCGCACAAACACACTCTACATTCAGTCCTGCCATGTGTGAAAGGTACCTTGAAGTTACATTGCCCCTTGCGAGCCCAGGGCACGTTCCTGTTTGGGGGAATCCTGCTGGGTCACTGAATCGAGGGGAACAGACAGAGCGCTGTTCTGAGAAGAGCCCCCTGCAACGAGAGCAATACAGGGCCATTTTGTTTTAGAAGCACGAAACCTTAACCCTTTCCAGTGTTCGCTTTTATGGACACAATGGGCCAAATTCAGAGATGAAATGAAAAACAGAGACAGGAGGATTGAGTTGAGTGGAAGGAGTGTGCTGCTGGAAGGGATCTTAAAACTTGCATTAGAGGGGCCAGAATTTTCTTAAGGCACTAATGAGTGTACACAAAAAAGGATTACAGTTACTTCTCTGTTAAAAGGAGTAAAGTCAGTAGAAGTGTGTCCCCCCCCAGTCATCCTTCCTGGACAATATCAGAATATAGCATATAGAAACTATACCACAATGTTAAACATTTATTAGGAACGAGAGAACTATTACAAAAAGATACACATATTCTAAATATATACATGAGGTTTAAACATAGCATTTCCATGTACCTTTGACTATAAAAATACATTAGATTAACTGTATCCTAATTTATAAATATAGTTCTTTTCTTAAAAAAGTAGTATTTCATATGAAAGCCTTACTGTGCAATGAAAGAATATATACCCTCTAAGGGGTGACTTTAAAGTTAGTGTCTACTGTTATATAACTTAGAAAATTCAGTGTGTAGAGTCAAACCCTGATTTATACAATAAGAGATACATTGACTTTTTTTAAACTTGATAGGGAAAAAAAGAGGTGAAATATACATTATACATATAAAGGCAGAATACTAGGATTTATAAGAGTTCCAGATGATTTCAATTTTAACCGCTGTTTATCAAAAATGAATACAGAAGCTACATCAAAATAACCAGCCTTTTACTATTTGCCTCGCCTCCCTAATGTCTGACTGCAGTCCTAGAAAACCATCAACTAGGCAAAAGTAAAACATTTGTCTGAGAAGATGTTTGCACTCTAAGTGTAATACAAAAATAGAAACTTATTTACAATTTACCCATTTGGCCTTTCATGGGGTAGGGAGGACATTTTCTTCACTAGATGGGAGATTTACCTGTGGAAGCCTTGTCTCACGTATCCGTGAGTGGACAGGCACTTAGTTATACATAACTGTTGGAGGTATGTCATTTGAGAAATTAGCAGTGTTGAAGTGCAATTTCAGTGTTCACTAACTAATAAGGAAGTTTAGGCCCATGCAGATGTTCTCCTTACTCATCACCACCCACCTTCCTTCCCTCTCCAAAAAAGGTCCACACATGCAATAGCACTTGTACTGACTGGGTACATCTCTGATCAAAGGAAGTTATTGGTTAAATCCTTGCTTGCTTCAGAGAATAAAAACTAGACCTGCATTTCTGCTTCAAGCCCTGATATCTGGAAAACTCCCGGCAATGATCTTTACCAGTGCTCCACAGAGATCTGTAGATATTCACTAAGGAACGTGCATCAGTTTGCTCTTAGAGGACTAACCCAATGGGATCAGCTGAAGTTCCTAACCAGCTGACACCACTAACTTCCACCTACTTACAGCCCACATAGACATGGAGCTTCCCGTGGGTTTGCCAGTGGTTCTTCAGCAGAGGATCAGGGGCGGGTGAAGTAGCGAACACAGGAACTGAAGACAGCCTGTGGCTTTTCATTAAGCCCAAAATAAGTAATGTCTGGGCATGCAAAGAAGTTACTGCAGGATATACTAAGGCATGAACTTAGTGTGACAGCCGCTCCATGGATGCTGTTTGTGTGCATGCTTATACAACTGTAAACAAGAGGGAATTCAAGGTAGTTTATTCCTCAGTGAAGATTCAGCTACTCTGCGCTTGCCACAAGACGACAGCACCCACAGGAACAATTACTGCAGAGCTGCTGACACCTTTAAGTCCAGCCATAGCTTATTCCATGGTAACTGGTTTGTACACCCACATCTTTAGCGTTCAGTATGTGCTTGGGAGCACCTGCCTTTTCATACTGTACTTCCAGAAATCTATTCTAAGCTACATTCATAAGGGAGAAAGAAGCAGTGAGGATAACTTTTTGAGTTACTATGTGAGTTTTACTCACATAATTAGCTCTGGCTCAAAAATGAAGAGATGTCCACACAGTCTGAAAATGACAGAGAAAGAGAGAGCAAGACAGCTTCTTGCAGCTCTTTTGCTCCCTCCCCCCAGATCAGAAGGACTGGCTTGGGTCTTTGTGCCCTGGATGTTTTCCATGGGTATCTACCATGCTACATGCTTAGCATTCAATTCTGTATCATCACGGTAAGTACAGTGCAAAATCCTCCTGCAGAAAGTGCTATAGTGAAGCTTTGAGATACCATTGTGACTCGTTTGGAGCCAGAGGGGCTAGCAAGTCAGTAACTTGCATGTGCAGCACATGTATGCATGTACACCAGAACATCTAGTTCAAAAGACACTTTAAAGTCTTGCTACACTGGGTGAAATACTGGCCCCAAAGCAGTCATCTAAGAAACTCCCATAAACCTCATTCCGGGATAGAATATCACCAATATGGGGGATGCATGTATCTTTAGAGAGACCAAGATAGCTCTTTCAAACAGAATTGCTTTACAGATCCTTCCATGAAAGCTTACACTCCCATCCAAAACTGATTGCAGCCTTCACGCAAACTCTGTCAACTTCAGTTATATTGACCCTACCATTCAAGTCCCTTTACGCCAAGTGAAACCCATATGCCTCTGAAGGTGTTTAACAATCCATGCTAATGGTATCGGAAGTCACTCTACCATGCCATTGATGTCCAAGTCCTTCAGGGGCACAGTTTGAAAAGCAGATGTCCTGAAAACACTGTGACCAGTATTTTAATCACAGGTAGCAGACAGATACGCAGTCAGGGACTTGCATAGTACAAGTGTATGCTATGTTGCCAGTAGGGTCAGTTAAATCAGCTTTTGAAGAGCCAGTTGACAAAATGGAGTCCAGTAGATCAGTGTTTCTAGAGGAATAAAGTAAGGTGTTTCTCCAAAACAAGTGCTGTTTCCATTTTCCTTCCTACCCCTCCCCTCCCCCTTGTTCTGAACACGTCCCCCATGTGTCACATTCAGAGTGTCAGCATTTTTAGGCCTTCTGCTTTCATGGACTCTTCTGGGAGAGTTTAATGGTGACTGTTTTCACTTCAGTATATTCTGCCAAAGCATATTCACCACTGCAAAAGAAGGGAGAGGAGGGAAAGGGACAAACAGTTGTAGCTTGTTAATATATACTTCCCTAAGATAAGAGGTTTCTACACAAGTGCAACTTAGTCGCAGATCAACTGCTGTAAACAATACCAGGCCATTTAAAACCAGATCTGAACTAATGCACGCCAGCTATCAGTTTGGCCCACCATGTCTAATTATCACTATGTACATGCATATACATACATACGCTAATACACCCTGCCTATCATAAAGGAAACATTGAATGCTTCTGGTCGCAGTAACCCACAAGATGATACTTCATGGCTCCCAGCCTAGTGAAAACTGAGTACTGTTGTGAGATCCTGTAGAAGAAGCATCCACATGAATATAGTTATCGGTGTTTAAACAGTAATTATAGTTACTCCTTCATAGGAAGTAAGCTTCTGTCTACAAGATACCACATATCAGGAGGGCACAGTGGGCTCTATTATTCAGCCTAAAAAATTGCATTGCTCCAAAAATGCAGTGATGTCAGACCGAATCACTGCATTATGTCTTAGTTGGTGGGAATTGGCACCATTCCCATGCCTTGCCCAAGGGATAAACCCCTGACACCCTTTAATTAGCCAGGCAATCAGGCAAAGTAAAGCATAAGGTCTCAATATGTATATCCCTTTTGAGGATTCATTCATTTGCTGTGCTTAGCATGTGAGGCATCTGAATATCTCAAAGCAGCCCATAGATACACCAGAACAGCTCCTGGAAACTGCTCCTGGAAATACATCTGCTTATGAAAGAAGAGGTGCATTAGATTCCTCTGAAGAGTCTTCCAAATGGTATAATAAAACCTGCCTCTCTGCTGTACAAGAAGAAAATTAATATTTAAGTCTATTTCTCAACTCTTCCTCTAGCTTACAGGGTGACCTCATTTTAAAATTATCTGCATTAGTAACTAACTAGCTAAAGCTGGAATGTCTGGTGGCCGTCCTGCAACAGATCAGGCTGGCGAAGAGGGCTGGGGAGTCCTTCTCTGACTTACTAGCAAACTTGAAAGGTGGGAGGAAGAACAATCTTGGAGATTGTTCCTTGTTGTTCTAGCTCCAGCTCGAGAAAGTCAGGAGTTGTAAGAGATCCAGCTAGGAGCAATGACAGAGCTGTCAAGTGAGACGCAGCTACCGGGATATAAAGATGGAGGAGGTCTGAGGTGGGTATGAGCAGCCCCAGGCTGGGGTGTCACACCTCGCCCTTGATCCAAAAATTTAATGAAGGAAAAACGCTTGCAAGTGAATTGACTGAACTGCGGGTATTTAAGAGTTTATAAAGTAGGTGAAGGACTCCTGAAGGCACTGCTCATGTTCTCAAACCTGTGCTTTACATCCATGCTGTACTGCAGTGAATGTCCTAGCACCTCTCTGTGCAGCAAGTTGCAAGCCTGATGGTTTAAAAGCAAATTCAACAATATTCTCACCAAGTCACAACTGTTATTGCACCTATCATCCACACATAAACAAAATACTGAGCAAACTTACAGTTCTCTGCCATTGCCTGACATTTTAAAGCCACCAAAAGGAGCCTGTGCATAGAGCGCATTGTAACAGTTGATCCTATAATAAAAACATCAATTGTAAAAGACAATTCAACACCAAGAAAAAGCAAGATGATGACAAAGCAGCAATACTAGAAAAGGCTGACAGCTGTCATTTTTTCCTTTATACAGTTCATTCACTTGAGAAATTATATTTTAGCAATAAAATCTTATTTTGCTACAGAAAGGAAAACATTTGAGTGATGTTCAGAATCTGACTCCTGTCTCACTTCCCAATCCCTAATGGCCAAGCCACTCATGCTTGAGCTGGAATTAATGCTATGTTCAGAGTCATACTTAAAGATAACCAAAAGCCCAATCTATTCCCTACTTTAATGAAACAGATTCCGAAATGTCCATGTTCACCAGAAGGCCATCTAGACACTCATAAGCAGACCCCACCTTCCACTTGCAGGTAGACAAAAACAGTTGGACTGAATTAGACCTGTGTTGCAGTAAAACCCGAAGTGCTAGCCCCACTTCTGTAGACACTAGGTAGAGGGAGTTAGTGCAGACACTTCCTCAGCATCCTGGTGTGATCAGATGACTGAAGCAAGCCAGGTGTGGCTTGATGCAGTAGGACTGTACCTTCAGATACATACAGTACATATATCCTTCAAAGCCCAATATCCTATTTTTATGTAAATATTATCGGAAGAGACAGATTTTTCTGGTGCCAACTCTTAAAATTGATCCTCTGTATGCATCCAAATCAGATCAAATTCCTATCTTCAGTGGAAAAAAATCAGGATTCCATTTTTGTCTTTAAAATGATTCTAATACAAAATATGTTTTGTGAGCAAAAGTATCTACTTGTCTTTCAGACAGTGATGTGATGCCATCTACTGCCCATACTGATTCGTGCAAGGTCCAAGACCCCATCTGATGCTACCTAAAGATCATCAGAATCGCATTTTTCTAAATACAGGATTTTGGAGGGCATCATGTTTCATGAAACTTACTACAGCCCCATATAACTTCAAAATTTTCCAGATGAAGAACTACACTGACCAAATGAACAGTCCATTTCTCTCCAGACTGCCTGGCCCTCTTCTCACCACCTGATTTTGATGAATGCATGTTGCTTCTGAGCAGAATATCAAGAACTAAACAGACTACTAATGCATCTGGCCTCCAGCATTTACACAGGTTTCCAAATGACACATCCCTCTTCCCCTCCCAGCAAACACACACAATCCCAGCTCGCACTCAGGTCACGCACTACTTACCAGACAGTTCCCGACTGCAATGCAGAAGCTAATGTTAATGCTCTGTCCAGATTCTTTGTGAACACTGCAGCCGTGAGTCCATACTCAGTATTGTTAGCTCTTCTTATGACCTCTTCTATACTCTTGAACTTCATAATTGGCTGAACTGGCCCAAAAATCTACACATTTCAATTAAATATTAGTACAGGAAAGTCTTCGCTACTCATGGTAATTTTGAAGTAATCAGAATCAAAAGCTCTGTTTGGATACTATATCTGAAATGTTAGAACAATCCTAACATCCTCCAGAAGTCACTGGTAGAGTCTCTTGGGAATTACCAATGAAACTGGGTTCAAAGGAAGTACAGTGATATTCTGTAGTATTAACATAAATGCAAAGATCCAGCAACTAACAGGTTTCCTTCTGATTATAAGGGTTTTGTAATCTACATGTGAAAAGTCATCTATAACAATCAAAATGAGCAGAGTTAGATCTGGAGAAGTTGCAAATGATTCATTCCGTCTACATTTACGAGTCATTCTCCTTTTGGACTCAGAAGTAGAGTTCACTAAAAAAGTAATTAATATATTTCAGATATTGTAAGTTTTCTTCCTCAGCTTTAGCTTTGCTTTTGTAAGTGTATGCAGTTTATTTGCATTCAGTGCATTTACTGTGTATGTGTTTCACCACAAACTTGGCATCCTGGATTGCCAGTATAAAGGCAGCCTGCAAACACAGTACTTCGTGATTTCTGGCACAGAGTCTCTTGTCAAGTCCAATACCAAGGGCAGGGCACTTTTCTGGCCTGCATGGTCTTGCAGGGCAATAATCCCCTGCTGAATCTGAGATACAGTCTCACTTGCACCACCTTGAGCGCCACGCTCAGGAATTTGCCTGGCCTTTTGGCTTATGCAAGTGTTTCTAAATTCCTTCATTTTGGAAGGTCCAGGTACTTAACTGTAGTCTTGCTCCTAGGCAAAGAAAGAATGTGCATTTCCAACAAAACTGCAAATGAATGAAACTGGATAAGCCTCATGAATCATGACTTGGGATTTGGAGACAGTTCATTAAAAAAAAAAAAAAAAGCCTGTCATGGGATTTTCAGTTCTTATTCCCCTCTATTTTTAGAATATAACTCATGCCCAGACTGATGGATATCTTTCCCAGGTTCCTTAGAGATTCTGTGGCAGATCTGAGACATCTAAACATTTTGCCAGAAGTGAACAGTAAGCAGCCCCATAAAAAGCACTGGGCTAAACTATAAAACACAAGTGCCAGTTGGACTTTGGCAACTACTTATTTTCCATTGGGGAACATGATGAAAAGTAGATTAACTATATTTCAAAGGAACATCACAGGATCTAATCACATGCAGCTTGTTCAATTTTTCTCCATATGAATAATGAAAGCCAGAGTATTAGATCTGCACTTTACTGGCCTTGGCCATATTTTCATATTGGAAAAAAACGGTCAGCCTCAGGGGATTTCAGCACGAGAACAGAATCTGGGATTATTTCAGATGCTAACGCTACTTGGGAAAAGTTCTTTGATAGCAATATAGCAGGGTCATTCCTTCCCTCATCAGCTTTAGGTCCCAGCATTCTGGTCCCACCTTTCTGCAATACAAAACGGTGGAGCAAGAACCCACATTATCCTGGACTCTCAGTTTGAATCAGCAGGTACCACAACTGAGCAGTTTCAAGTCTACTTAGGAGGCAGTCTCTAAGAGCACATGGCACGCACAAACATCAGCCTGCTTAGAGTAGGAGAACCCAGCTCTGTCTCAAAAACCTGTCAAACTATGGGTCAAAGAAGACATAGAATTGCTCCAACCTGCAATAGCTTCAGTTATTTCTGTAGAGCTTTCAGATCAAGGATTCTTTCTGACCCCCCTGCCCCATCACCACTATTTGCTATTCAGAAGCAGCATTTATAGCAGCTATATCTAGGTAAGGCTTTTGCACGTATTTTGCATTATATCAAATTCTCCTGAAATAGGACCCAAATGCTTTAGGACAGTATTATCCACTGTGTTCATATATGGGTTTGTTATGGTATGGTGAGCAAACTCACAGGGCTACTTCCCTTTTGAAAGACCAAACAAAACAGGGGAAAGCAGAAAGGCATTAGAAAGTGCTGGCAACCAGAAACCCCATTATTGCACAAGGAGATAAAAAAACTACTAAAACATTTTGACAGTATTTTTGCCTGTTCTGCTGTCCTCCTTCTGTCACATTTGTTACTTCTACCCTCAGCCCCCAGATTAAAGCCCACTTTGCAGATGCACAGATTTCATCATTAGGTAGTTTTTAGGACATTGTAGACTGAAATAACTCTTCTCTCAGGTTTTCACTTCAAACCATGGCAATGTCTCTTTTCTACAGCTGCTTTGTCATTTATAGTGGTAAATGCGTCTAAAGGTTCAGGTGGCTTGTACTGTACCTCTTCTTTGGCGATACGCATGTTGTCAGTGACCTCCGAAAACACAGTGGGTTTTATAAAGAGGCCTCTGTCTTCAATGGCAAGACCCCCACATTCCAGCTTAGCACCTTCTTTCTTCCCACTTTCTATCAGTTCCAGGATTTTGTCAAACTGTTTTTGGTCAATCTGTCAGACACAAAAGGAAAGGAAACAGACAGCGGTGCCTTTATTATCACTGTGTTTCAGAGACTGAATCCTGCTGGAGCCATGTTACGAGGCCCAGGGTTATGTCTGCACGATATTGTCACACTGGGTAAGTTTACATCTCATTTACCATTCTATGATACTGCATTCATACAATGAGTACGCTGAAAGACAGGATGTGGGCTTAGCCCTGAGCCACAAAAAACAGAAGGTGAAATTGCATGTGATGGATTAATTTGATCTAATAGTTTGCTGCTATGTGGAAGGAGCCTTCCCACTCTTCCCCTTCCTCCACCATGCATGTCCAAGGCTTAGCTCATACCAGCTCTGGGACTTTCCTAAACTTCTCCATGCACTGATTTAGCTCACTAGCACAATAAGAATGGCTTGAGATGGGTTTCTGCTGGGCTAACAAGCTGAGCCAGCTCAGCAAGGAATCTGATGAGCAACAGAGTCAGTGCAAAGGAGGGAGAAGCAGGGTATAAACTGTTAAGCTGACTTAGCTATAATGTGCAACTTCACCCATAGCTATCTGCCTCCAGCTTGAAAGCTGAAGAACCCAACCAGCTCTGCCTCCATCTCCTTCCACACAGTCACAAAGATAAGCCCTGTTAGTGGAGTGGTTTCAGAACAACTACTGCACTAAAGCCATATTTTTAATATCAGAATCGCCTTTCAAGTATCTTAGAGACTAGCAGCATCCCAGCATTTTCTGGTTCTCTGGACTGGCAGGATTGGACATCCATATCCTCACTTTTAATTACCAACCTTGCTTAACCCCTTCCCACCCACACCTAAATATGCAGCAAGCTCAAATGGCTAGCACTACTGTGTTACTAGCCTTTAATGTGAGTACAGACACTGGAGTTGCACAGCTGTGTACTCCTGCACCGCTTACCCCACAAGCACACTGGGTCACACGTGCTGGGAAGAGGCGCGCAAGCCCACAGTGCTTCTGATCAGTACTAGTACTTCTTTTGTGCCCCACGTGCAGTATCATATTGCAAGTACTGTCAGGTTTCAAACAAAAGGATGTGGCTAATTGCATGTTGCATAATTAAGCCATGGAACACCTCATCACAGCATGCTGCAGATGGGAAAAGTCTTACAGAGTTATTAAAAAAATAAAACTAAGAGAAACCTGGACGAATTCATGGAGGCGAAATAAATAGAAGACTCTGCCACTGGCTCAAGGAGCAGCCTGGAAGGTTATTCTGAATGCCAGTCATCTCCAAATGTTTGCCCTGGTTCTATACCCTTCCCTAGACATCTGTTTTTATTTCAGCAGAGCCAGTCACCAGTTGGGACTGTTTGAACATAGAGTGTTCCATATGCAGCTCCTCCAGATTACAGACTATACCCTGTCCTTTGTTAATCCTGGCCACATGCAATCCAAGTTCTCGTGCTTTTGGAAAAACATCAAAGCTTCAGGAGTGTCTCCTCTGGGTACTTCTGGTACAGAGGGAAAACAGAGAACAGCACATCTCCTGCCACACAGATGTGCATATCACATGCCCTGTAGACAACTCGGTACTGAGTGCTCATGTTCTCTTGTGTGTAAAATGCTACCAAAGGAAACATTTAATACATGTTACTACATGAGAAAATGTGTCTCCTCATGTAGGCTACAAGGTGTAACATAGAAAGTTTGGCATGCGTCATACATGTTGTCTATTTGTCTAGTTGCTTAGTTGCCAAATGTAAATAATTTGAAAATATCTGCAAGTGCTTTCCATCCTGGCATGTCTGTGATCCAGACCAATCTAGTTCAGCCACTTCACATCACAGCAAACAAAACAAGGATATTTATACAGCTGTAATTTGTTGCAAGGCAAACTAGAGTTAGATGAAAAGACATTAGAGAAAGAAAACATTTGTAAAAAATGACATGCAAGGGAGGAACTGTTTGTCATTTTAACTAGAGCTTGCAAGGCTTGTATAAATTCTGCCCCCTCCTCCATTATTACTTATGGTTTAATTTGAGTATTGATTTCTATTGAAAGCATATGATCTGGCAGAGCAAATTCTACTATTCATCCATCTAATTTGAAAGAGAAGGCAGCTCTTACAAGAACAGGGTGATGCTGAGAATCCCCAAATCTTCACATCTTGCTTCATTTAAGCCAAGACTGCAAGAAGCAGTTTTTCCTTTTCCTAACCTATCATCTGTAATCCTAAAGAATAAATCCCATATTTGTGTTGAACAGACTGCAGTTATATTCTGCTCTCGTGCCTTAATCCTAAAGTACACAAATATTTATAGTCTAAGAAAAATATTTGGTGTCTTAAAAATCAAGCAATAAGGCTTGGGCTGAATAACTTCTGGCTAGTAAGTGCCACAGGGCAGCTTTAGGGCTTATTTTCTTCCTGTAGACGAGGCTGTATGGGCTGTATATCCTGGGATTTGGGGTTTTACAGTGACAAGACTGGTCTAGTCTTGTTCTAGTCTAATCCCTGTTTTCATCTATCGGGACCCTAGTCTCATCTAATGCAGTCTGCTGTTCACAATTTTATGGTACACTGGTTAACCAGTTTGCCGCCTGTGCAGATTTATTTTATTATTTCCTGTGACACAGCTTACAGGAATACACTTAAAAAATGCCCTTGATGTACATTTGAGGTTGGCACTCTAATCAAACAACCCTGACCTCACGTTTCTTGTGGCGTCCTTTGAATTCCCAGCCAGCCAACATACTCAGACACATGTGAGTTCTGGAAAAGCCACAGCAGAAGCATGTCTCATTTCTGTGCAATACTGATTAAATTCGACCTACTTTTGATCAGAGCAAGGCAGGGCAGTTTAGATCAGCATAACCCAATGCTGCAGCTCACACTGTCCTTTCCCCATACCCATGCCATGAGCATCCATGCCAGTGCACAGTAATCCACATCAGGAAACCGATTTGGGTAAAAATCTGCCTTTCTTCCCCACTCATGAAAAGGCTGGTTTAGACCTGAATCAGCCAGTTCCTCAGTCACAAGTGCAGCTGCAATACAGGAATAAGCAACTGCAGACAGGACCACATTTTCAGGACCAGTTTATATCAACTTTAAGTTCTTGGGGAACAGTATTGTCCATCACCCCATGCTGTCCTGCTTCATGTTGTCTCAGCAGCTGCTTTGAGCACTATGCTCAGCCATGGTCTGGCTTAGTTTTACAGAGCACGAGCCCAAAGTCTGGACTGCAGAGGATCTCCTGCATCTGTCTTTGAACTCTGTATAGGGTCTTGGGCCTGTTGTCTGGCTGCAAACTCTTGGAATTGATATAGGACTATAAAGATCATGGGCTATAACCATCTTCAACATAAGGGCTGGCTCCAATACCTTCACACTGTTGGCTTCTAAGCCAGCGATCACCCCAGAACAGGTCTATACAGCACAAGATGGCCCAGTTTTAGTAACGCTGTTCCATATGTTCACCCTGACCCACAGAAGAAGAATAAATGCAATGATCTGGATCTGAAATAATTGAGGCCTGACAAGGAGAACCGAAGGAGAAGAGGAAGCATTTTTTTTTTCCTGGTAATTCTTCCCTTCTCTGTCAGTTCAAAACAAAACCAACCTCACAGTAGAGCAGCTGACTTCAAGAACAGAGGAGAAACCTGATCTAGATCTTTACAGTTGAACAGTAACTTGAGGGCAGGTGTGAATCTTTGCTACTTTTGGAGGTACTTTAAGCCCTTGTGACACTGCATCATTTCCCTCTTCTACATTTTTAAGCTTGAATTTCTGTGTGTTGCATCTCACAGCACAGGCTCCAGAAAGACAGCGAACAATGCAAAGGCAGAGGAAGTGGTTGCTCCTTTGCACCTGGAGCCACATGAAAGCTTTGAGATTAGCAGTTTCCTCCCACTCTCACCACACCTTCCACTCCTGGGTTTGACAGTTGTCAGGCGGAGAAGTTCAGGCTGGGGGAGTCCTATTTCTCCTAGCTACTACAAGTGTAACTGCTAAGCCAGAACAAGGAGAGAGGACAAATGGGCCGTATCTGCAATCTCTCCAGACTGTTATCCCCACTTACCATTACCCTTAACTATAGCTCTGCATGCAAGGAGTGGGAAGTGCTCTGTCAGTGCTCTGACAGGGCCCGGCAAGTGTTGGGGGGGGATGGACGAATTGAAATAAGCAGCCCAGTCCTACACATTTTGCTCACCCTTTAAAACCACATAGCTACTCCCTATGATTTCAGGGGCCGTTCCTATGAAGTCAATGGTCTCTATCAGAGCAGCCAGCTGAAGGTGGTCCTCATGGGACCGACTATAAATGCAGTTCGCTTACTGCTACCAAAAGCTAGGTAAGGCTTAAGCTGATACTACATCAAAAAACACAAACAAACCTGAAAAGCTGAGAGCCCTGAACAGAAGGTAAGAGCAGACCCTGGAATAGTTTGAGGGTCAGCTCATCTCTGCTGAAACAGGTTCCAGCACATGAATATTTCCCTAGCAAGACAGCTGAGAAGTTTGAGATCTCTTTCAAGGCAAGTTTCAGGGATAGGTGCAGCCCCAGCATGAACGGGGGCTATACATCATCATATCCCCATACATGCAGATATGCAGCAAGGTTTTGCCACATACGTATCAAGTGTGCATGGGCCTAGAGCTCCAGATAAGGAGGCAGATGTCCCCCAGGGTCATCCCTTCTCTGGGGAATCCTGTACCGTATCAAGGAAGAAAAAGGTAGCACTGGGAACACATGACCTAGGCTATAGCTTTCTGGGATTCTCCCTTTAATTTTAGTAGCAAACAGTGGCCTTGTTTGAAGATCTGACCCTAGGATCATCATCTTCCAGAGTTCTCCACCACAGCTCAGATCAATTTGGAAGGAAGAAATAAGATGAAGGCTCTGGAAGCATTGACAAGACTGGTTGTGACATTGGCTTGGCATGGTTCTTCTTTCCAACTCAGCTGAAACCTCACCAAAGGATCATAAGGGGGCAGAAGAGGAAAGGGAAAGTGGGGACTCGAGTCTCTGGGCTCTAACTACTTGTCATCACCAACACAGCCCAGTAGCTGAATGATCGTTTCTGCAGCTGCGCTCTTCTGTGCATCTTTAGTCCTCACTGCAACAAGTTTTGTATTATCGTACCAGGGAGACAGCCCCTTGCATAAAGCTGGCTAAGTAGTGAATTAAATACATTTGTGTTAAAAAAAAATTACAACATAACATTTCAACAGTTGTGATTAACTGGTATTTAAAATAGAAAGAAAAATAAAGCCATGATACATTACTCACCCCTTGGGGCTTCTGCTGGGACCATATTCACAAGGATAATATTTATCCAAGGAGAATTAAACAAAAGCTTAACCAAAAACCAAACAACAACTGTTCTCAGGCACACAGTTACCTGGGGTCCTTGTTCAGTTCGGGCATCAAAGGGGTCTCCAACGAGTCGCTTCTTGGCATACTCCACACTGCGCTTGACAAACTCTGGGTATATCTGCTCCTCCACGAACACTCGCGAGGCAGCCGTGCAGCACTGCCCTTGGTTGAAGAACACGCCTTGATGGGCACATTCCACTGCCAAGTCCACTGCAGGACAGCCCAGGAGGGAAAAGCATTACTACATGCACAGTTTCTGCCTTTCGATGTTTCCAGCCTTAATTTTTTCCTTTCTCCCTTGGAAAGTCTCCTTAAAAGCTGCTGACAATGGTCCATACCCATTAGGGGCACTCACAAGGCCTTGCACTGCCCCTAAACCAGCTCCCTACTACTTCCAGCAGCCCCCTGCTTTTTGTCCCAGGGTCTGGTTTGTCATGGGCTCTGACACCTTCTTCCACAAGGTCTCGTTCAGGGTAGTAACTAGTTTTTAATCCCATGTTAGAATTCAATTGTGGATCCCTAGATACCATGTATGAGTTCCTGAAGACTAGTTTCAGTAGTGATTGTTTAGAAAGCAGCGTGCCCTTCTGCTGTATAACCAGCTCAGACCAGGTCCTTGTAATGCTCACTGTTAGCAGACGGCACAAATATGTATTGCTTTTAACCTACACGTGCTATGCAGGAAAGTGGACAGTATTTTCCCCAAGCCAAGTAAGTTTTTAAAATCACTTTGATGGTCACAGGTTAAACACATCTCCTAGTGCTACTCACTAACACAAGAGAACCACATGAAACAAATCCTGCAGACCCTCTAGGATTAGAGGAAGGAAGAAGAAGGAAGGATTAGATCAGGTCCTAGTAAACTCTCCTGTCATAGCAATGTCTGCAGGGGGGCTGCATTTTAGGAAACAGTGCTTGGCTCAGGCTCTGCAGCTCAAAGGGAAGGTACCACAACAGCAGAGAGGCACAAATGCAATGTGTCCTATCTGCAACTCCAGCCACCCTCAGAGAAGGCAGTGCTATAATGGTCTGCTCATTTGCCACAGGCATCCTCCCCATGCTGGGAGACGGTTCCAGTGCAGAATGACGCCATCATGCTCTAGAACAGGAGTTTTCTGCAACCTTTGGGATGGAGGGGCCTGGGGGAGAACACCAGCCCTGCTAGCTGCCAAAGGACAGCAGAGGCACGCAGGGCGCACCACACTCGTAGTGTCTTATGGCAAATACAGACACGGCAGCCCATACTTACAGTCTGCATCTGCACACACAATGCAGGGGTTTTTTCCTCCAAGCTCTAATGTCACTCTTTTGAGGTTGCTTTTAGAAGCAGCTTCCTTGATCAGTTTTCCAACCTGTAGTATTGAGACACAAAGAGGATATGGGCTGTTCCTCCTGAAAGTCTTAATTCAGTGTTTCAAGTGGGATGCTAACAAGGGCAGAAGAGCCTGGTGGGTGGCTGAAGCAGGCATAAGTCAGGGACAGCACTCTTAAATGGTTTGAGTTTCCTACTGCTGTGAAGTATTGGGTCAAGAACAGACCCAGAATTATCATCTCTTTTAGGCAGATATGAAATTATGGTCTGTGTGGGAGAACTACAGGAACTGCAGTCTGAAGTTATCTGTTACCAGAACTGCAGAAGAAGGCATTTATCATGCTGGACAGCGCAAACTATTGAGCAACTGCCTGGCACTCAAAGGGGCTCCAAGGTTAATGAGGAAGGAATTTTTATATTTAAAATCAGATCTTGCCAAGGCAGTGATAAGAACTCACTGTTCTTACCTGTTACCTCTCTCATACCAGAAAGTCACATAGTGATTTTAACATTTAGGAGAACCCCACTTCCTTCTGACAGTTCAGGCTGAGCTGCTTCACACACAAGAGGGGCTGAGACACATTCCCTCCCAAGCAATTACTGAGGATGCTGACAGATAAGCTCTGGCAAGCTTTGTTCTGGCACCTTCTGCCCAGGAACCGGCTCTGACTCTCTGGTGGAATTTATCTGGCCACCCTCTCCTGAAATGAAGGATTTACTTTTGTTTCAAAATTTAATCAAAATAATATCAAAATGAGTTTTTTTCCTTCCCCACAGAAAAAATATTTTAAATATTTTCCCCAAATTCTGACTGACTGGCCTATTTCTTTTTTATATGGAGAACATGAAAATAGCAATTTCTCTTCCATTTTTAAAAAATGGAATTCTTCACAAGAGCAGCATAAATCAAGAGTCAGCATAATTTAGTAGTCTGATTTTGTTAGAAACAGTATGAGTTAAAATTATTTGGGAACCTCATTTGTTAAGGAGGTGGGTTTTTTGTTTTTTTTTGTTTCAAGTGTGACCTTGGCTTTGAATTTCCTCATTTTGTGACTTGTCTTCTTGTATTTTATCTTTGAACATGGCAATCTTAACTTGATTTCTGCCTGAAAATATTACTGCACTGGTGTGGAGCTGTGAGCAAGGAAAGCATGTGGCAGTTGGCTAGCAGTTCCAAGTCTGCATTTCTCATGTACTGCCTTTAAAATTCAGGCAAGACTCCTGAGCCTAGTGGTACAGATCACCTCTAATCACTCAGCAAGTCCTAGCGACAGCAGAAATAAAGTGATGCATCGTGCTGCAAGATGCACGTAGCTTCACAAGAGTCATGACTACAAGCTAGCTATCTGATGAGCACTGAGGGAAAATAAGAAATCTAGACGGGAAAATTCTCATGCAGTTTAATATCAGTATTTTCAGGCTGGCATTGAGCCCAAGGCAGGGCTTAAAAACCTAAGTCAAAATGTATTTTAAATTAGCTTCACTTTCTGGCTCAGAAACAGTGGCATAATGCTGCAAATACTGCAGAGATGCAGCTGAACTCACAGATGGGTGGAGGGGGAAGAAAATACTTCTAAATTATACATGCATTAGCAAAGAATCTGTCTCCCTCGGTGTTTCCTGCACACCTATGGATTAGGAAGACAAGCACAATGCTTGCTATAGGAGCTTTTTGCCTACAGGCTCCAGCAGCTGAGATTTTCCTTCTGCTTCTAATCCACTGGATACTCCTTTTTCATTAAAAACCCAAACAGATCCATATGGGCTGGATGAATCTATAAGCTCTATTGTTTCCACACAGTCAGAGTCTAATCTGAGCTAAAAGTTTCTGGTCCAGGATTTGGAGAGAAGCATGTATCTGGGTAAGCTTCTAGATTAGACCAACTATCTAGAGAGTAAAGACTCACTGAACTTTTACTTTATTGTGTTCATGTTTGTTCCCATGATCTCTACATAGAAACAGAGGCTTAACAGACCTTCTCCTATGGGATAAACTGTGCAGTTAGTATGTACACTAAACCACTAGATGGTACTGTTGTTAAATGCAAACCATATAGTTTGAAACACCTTTGAATGTTTAACAAGTAACCTTTATCGACCAAGAATACTTTTCAGGGTAATTCGTTATCATTATGCAATGGATTGCGCTCTGCAATTATGAGGAAAGGCATGAGAATGGATGAATTCAGCAAATGCTCAACAAGAATAATGTCATCAAGGAAATAAAAATGAAAAGACTGTATTTGCCTCAACTGCACCGTTGGTGTGAACATTTCCATTCTTTGCCCACAGCCCCCCTTCAGGGTGTGGGTATGTACTGCAAGGAAAACCTACAGCAGTGAGTGGAAAAACAAACATTCACATTTCTAAGCAATTTTTCATTAGAGAGTTTGCAACAGTGATCACTGGAAACAAATTCTTTTGCATGCCATTCCTATGCTCAATTCCATGGACTAGGCCAAGCAATGTGCTCTTTTCTCCCACGTAGGTACAGAAGAGGACAGCTGCAGGTGCGTGACAGTGCAGAGGCCTCACTTTCTCCCCTTTTCTAAACAAGGCAGCCATAGCTACTTACAGGAAAAAAACCAATAGAAGGTGCTTTACTGTGCATGTCTCAAAAGAAGCCGAAATGTTAATCCCATCCACGTCAGCAGTGGAAGCCTCAGGCACTGTGCCATGTTTTTATTTAAGCCCCAGTTCCTCCGAGGTAACTAAAGCCCAGGAAGAATTGTTCAAGGCTGACTGACATGTTTTCCAGTTGCACATGCTTGCAGGGCAGGATTGGCAGGCAGACTTGCCCAGAAGCTCCACTAGGTCAATGACATGATGTTAAGTCACCACAGGTCTCTCCGGTAGACCCTCTTGCCTATATCAGAGCATCTATTACTTACAGTTCTTACAGAAACGTGGCAGTGTGGCAAAACCCAGCTTAAAGAGGTGTGGGATTATCACAAGTGCAAGGATCAATAATAAAAGCAGCTGGACCTGAATTAGACCAATCCCAAATGCTTCTCAGAAATTCTGTCACATAGGAATGATGGAAAATGGTTTTGGTGACACAGAAAATCATTCAGTCTTCTATGGCTGGCAGTCTTAGGAGAGAACACACACAGGAACAGAAGATGTTTGAGAAAGCCATCACCTACCTTTGTTGATCCAGTAAAAGCGATTTTGTCAATGCTGTGATGAGTAGAAATGGCAGCTCCTGCTGTGGGGCCATAGCCTGGCACGATGTTCACCACACCTGGAGGGAAACCCACCTAAAAGGAAGTTAAATAGAGCTCTGTAGAGAGGGATTTTGAAAACTTTGGACCCTGTCTGCACTCCTGAGAGCTGTAGTTCAGTTCTCAGGAAGCCTAAACTAATTGCACCATGTTCTTGTGGATGAGGACACACTCTACAAACTATCAAAGTGATTTCTGTAGCTTTTCACTCATAAGCATTTCTAGGAGGGTTCTGCAAAACCCATTCATGTTTGGAACGTCACAGAAGATCACTGAGCAAAACAGCTTAATCCTTCAATAATTAACAGCATCACCTGATTTTATTAACCTCACTGAAATCAAGCTCAGGGCAAAAATATACATTTCCCTATCAAAATGCAAGGCACAAATATGAAAATTAATATGTATTTGACATGCCTAGTGCATGTTAAAGTAATTTAAGGTGTATACAAATACACCAGACACATCCTGGGGAAAACAGACCTTTCAGTAACATGGCTACTTGCTACCCACTGGAGTAGACATGAGTGAAAACAACAGCCATGCTTAGGAAATGCCAAGATTCAGTAAGAATTCTTGGAGGAGTCCCAAATTCAAGTTAAAAGAGAGCAAGTCTTTTGGCCAAACTTGGCCCCCAGCTACTGCAGTGCAGCTGGAGCCAAGGGGTAACTGAACAAAAGTTTGTTTTGAACAAACGTTGACATTTGTGGTTCTTCAGGGGCCAGAGGGATTAAGAAGTCAGTAAAACTTCACTAGAAGATGGGGCTAACAAAACAGGAATACAAGAGCAGATGGTAACAGACTAATGCCAGTTTCCACCACATTTACAACCTAGATTAGCCAACTAGTAATTTTGCCAAAAGACACATGGTAAAACCTTAGGTGAAATTCTAGTGCAAGGAGAAGTGTGGGCCTTATTGGTCTGTTTTTGCTTCCTGAAAGAAGAGTTTCAAGGATTATGCTTTTCTAGGCTAGCCTTTCTGTACTACTGACTGCACAGGCTGTCTTCCCTGCATTTCTTAACAATGGAATTGTAGGATATTAAATATTCACTTCATTTCTTGTGTCTTTTAAATATAAAATCTCTGTAAAAGCAATTGCTCCTTTCTAATACAGAAAAAATGGAAGTAATTGCTGATGTACTACCTTGCAAAAAATTACCTTGATAAGACTTTTTTCATAAATTAGGAATGCAGTCTGAGTTCCTACATGGAAGTGACAATGACAAAAGACAGTTTAATAGAGTTTGCATCTGGGCTAATCAGTTTTCAAGAAAACACTGCACGTCGAACTGCAGAAATAATGGGGTTTAGAATCAGCAGCAAAGCCATAAGGAAGCAGAAAATTCATTCAGGTCACCCTGAACCAGAAAGATTTTTTCTGTTTTTCAGCAAAAATGAAAGTCAAACTACTTTTCTTGACCCAAAAATATTTCATTCAACCCAACAAATAGTTTTGCTTATGTGTTAACATCTACTGAATCCTTTTTAAAGATTCTAAATAAATAAATAAATAAAGGAAATTTATTCTTCTGACAAACTCCTAAGAGTTTAGCCAATTGTTGGCGGTAGCAGAGGACATCTTCAAATAAAAATTACTCTGCTCTAATTACACTTCTGCCTTGAAGTGCAACTGCCAAAACCAGACAGATTAGATTTTCAGTTAAAAAAAATAATTTCACAAGAATGAAATGGCTCTTTTGGGGAAATGCTACACCTTTGTGGGGAGCTGGATGTCAGAGTGAAAAGAGCGGTGGTATGACAAAGCTAACTGGGAGTCATGAAAAACTGCACCCTACGCTCACCCATTTAGTGATTATCAAGTCAACTAACTGCAGGAGAAAGACACTTAACTGGTAGTACTTTTGCATACTTCTCCTAGCGGAGGAGCCCTAACTGTCAGTTATTAGCATGTCCTTTTATTTTCCCCCAGGCTAAGCCAAGAACAGATAGGATCATCATTAAAATTAGACCGAGACTAATGAACAGACCTTTCTAGTTGAGAGGCTAAAGCATATTCTGGCCTAGACTAAATGATGCCATGTTATGCTGAACACATCTAGCTTTGGGCGTGTGCCTGTTCATGCTGGACATTGTTTTGTGTCACACAACACCTTTAGCTTTTGTTCACAATTAGGGTCACATATTTAAATATACAAGGTTGATGCTGTACAGACCAGTCCTGGAAGATACTGTGCACCTCCCACCACATCTGTATGTTGAATAAATCTGAGGGCACTTGGGATCCTATATGACAAGCCCTAAAACAGTATTTTGAAATCCCAACCTGTGATTTTCTCTTTATGTCAGTATAGCAGGTGACTCTAAAGGTCAGACGTAGGTAAATTGTTTAATGAGACGCAGCAACTATGAAGAATAGTTTCCTGTGGCACTCTGCCTTGGCTGAATTATCCTATGTCTAAAAAGGGTACAAACACAACACTGCTGTCTAACCACTCTCCTTTTTGTCAGATCCATGTTGTCTAATAAAACTGAGCAGTAGTCTTTCTCTCATTTGGGAGAGGGGAGGACAAGACAGAGGAATAAAAGACCAGTTTTTCTCTCTCCAGCTTCCTTTCACAGGAGCAATACCTACAGATTTTGTAATCTTTGTTACCTCCCAGTTAGCCACTGCCAGACACCAGGGTCTCTGAAAGAAAACACTGAAGACATAGGTTGTTCCCACTCTCCTCTGTGAAATCTTTAATTTAATGCAGCCTAAAAACCCCACAGAGCCAATTCAATATGCAGCCTCCCTTGTGACCTTAAAAGTACAGTACCTGGATGGGATGCTCAGATTTCCTTACCTCCTTAATCAGTGAGCCAATGTACAGCGATGTGAGAGGAGTTTGTTCAGCCGGCTTAATAACCAGAGTATTTCCACAACACAGCGCTGGTGCCATCTTCCAAATCAGCATCAGCAAAGGGAAGTTCCACTGCAAGAACAGGAGGTCAGTCAGATCAGCCCCACACACCTCTGCACAGCTCAGGGAAAAACAAGCAACTGGGAGAATAGCCACAAAGAGTGGTGTTTGCTTATAATAGTGCGCTTGCTTGGTCTACAGATTACATCTTCCTCCATTCCCCAAGCTAATCCTGTTAAATCAGACAAACACATTGTATGATGCAACTTCATTCTTTACAGGAGTTTGACCACACTTTACATAGGATTTTTGCTGTTCACAGAATCCCTTTTGGGATTCCAATGCATCACTTTTGTACTGCATCCTTATGTGAGGGAGTTATGCGGTGAAACTGCTCACTTAAAGATACTCAGTTTTCTGTGAAAAGTTAGGAGTTATGCAATATCATCCAATTCCAGGTTTATAACTAGGAAACTGCAGTGGGTTGTTCAGCCATGGAGATCCAGGGGAGGTCTTAAATTCCCTTTAAATTGTAAATTGCTCCTTTCCAATTAGTTTTCTTATTTGGAATTAGGAACCAGTCCACATCAGTTTCCTCTGTGCTAATCTCTTTCATGGTCATGTGTATTTGTAGATCTTGGAGCCTAAGCAAGAAGTGGAAAATCTAGCTCATGCAGAATCTCAGAAAGGTCATTTGGCAGCAGAAAGGTTTTCTTCATTAAAAATAATTAATGTTGCTTCAGGAATGATGGAAGCAGGCCAACAGTAAGGGGACTTCTTGTCAAGGCTCAAGCCAAAGGCCTTCAGCTATCAACAAAGAAGCCAAATATGTCAGGAATCCACAAATTCACGCTTACAAACAAATTAGCAGTGGAGCTTTTAAGAGATGAGTTCTGTTCTAACCCAGCAGCCTCAAAACAACACAGAATTTAGTCTAAAGCATTATTCTTCAACTTGCCTTTCCCTCATCCCCAAACCTGTTTCGTTTCAGTGATCTTCTCCAGTTGGCCACATCCTACCATTTGCCTATTTGCCTTTTTCTCCTAAGCCTTCTTGAAGGCCTGAATTCTCAGCTTGGGACATTCGCATCTTCACTACTTTTCTACATTTTCAGAGCATGACATAACTCCACTAGAATCTTTCCACTGCAGAACAGCTGGTGAAAATAACAGTTAGTAAGGGACTTTAGGGCTGCCTGACAACATCACCTTGGAATAAAGCTCAGTCATATGCTGCACTCTCTAAGAACTTCCCTTGCTAAATAGGTGGGTTTAAATATAGTCAAGCTACAGTAAAAAGGAAGGATTGTTAATTGATCTAGGGAGACACAGGCAAATAGAGATAGAATCCCTCTATATCAAGTAGCAATATACAAATCCACTGACTATTGCTGTTAGAGATCAAACAGGGGAAAAAATTGAAGGGGATTTGTTCTGAGTAAACTGGAGACAGATGTGGTTTTGTTGACCCAGATCATCCTTTTTTACAAACATAGGGTTGAACCCGAGTCAAATCTGGATAAATGTTTTTGGAGTAAACTGAAAAAAGTAAACATTGTGAAATAAGAATTTGTTTCAAAAATTGCTGAAAAAAATAAAGGTATGCATCAAACTTTTGACCTAAACTTTTTAGGTGCAAAACCAAATCACTTCTTTTGGTTGAAATGAAATATTCATCTGACTTAAAGAAACCTTCTGTTTTTCTTTGCAACACAAAGGATCTCTAACTACTCATCAGAACTGTTTTCTCAGACCTAAGTTTAGACCTTTAGATGAAGGGATTTTAAATTAAGCAAAGACAACTTTATAGAAGACAGCTGAATCAAAATCTTTCCTATTTTTTTCTTAGCTTAGCTTTCAAGAGCTCAGAGTTTCAGGGTGGTGAGCAATATCTGGATTGTCATACTACTAAAGAAGCACTTAAGTCTCCTAACAATTTGCACCTGGGCAGGTAGGCAATTTTTCTTTGATAAAGCTAATTAAAAACTACGGCTTTTTAAATGTGTAACTTAATACTGCTATTTTACATCTTCTAGAGCACAGTAGCAAACTTGACATAGACCGTTCCTCTAATGAAGTGTTACAAATTTATCTGTGACTGAACATCACTCAGATCATGATAATCACATATCTGAATTGATACTGGCATGTTTTTTATGATCATAATATCCTAAAAGCAGAACAGTATCCACTTGCGTAGGTGAATTCTTCTCAGCCAAGATGATTAGGTTTCTAACACACCCAAAGTTGTAGAAATCCTTTCTATTTTATGTACTGCTGATGTAGGGTCAACCTGAAATGGTAAGAGTCCAGCTATTTTCCCTTACATTAGCCCTCCAAAACATCCTACATGTAGGCTTTTAAAGGAATAGTCTCCAAAAGCACTGCTGAGTGCCAAAGGTAGCTGAAGTATGACAGGGAGATATCTTTTAACTGGTGATCAGTGCAGGAAACCTGATGTTTTGAACTTAGGGCACAAATTCTAGTCGCTCACAAGTAGTCAAATTGCTGGTTCAGCCATAAAAGCTGTGCAAAGTTATTAAGGCAAATGTCTGATAATTAACACTGACGGCCTCCCGCTTTCCTCAGCCTGACGAGGCTAAATAGACTGTTCCACTTTATCACCAGGGATAAAAGCTCAGTCTAGCTGAAGGAAAAGGAATAATTTCCCCTTATGTTTTGGGGAACTGGACCAGATGTGGTATTCAAAAGCAAATCCAAAGCCCCACTTACGTTTCTTTCAGTCTCTCTTTTAACCTTATCCCAGGGGTCAAAATCTTCCCTGGACTTTATTGATCCAAGTATCTAAGCAGAGAACCTTGCACACCACAGTTTGCATCATGGCCTGCAGGATACCACGTTCAAAGCATGTTACAACCAGACAGGAACTAACCATGGCTCCCATGTAGCTGTAAAGTCTTTCTGGCTGTCTGCTTAAACAAAGCGAGCAGCACACACCAAAACTGGAGGTTTTCGAAGAACTAGCCACACTGTCCCCTCAGCAAAGAATGAGACCTCAAGGAAAAGAAAATTGTATTCAATGAGATTTAATCACACAAAGCTAAAAGAACAGCCAGGGGTTATTACTAATAAATATGATTTAAAACTCAAAACTATGCATCAGCACCAGGCAGCAAGAAGCAAGCACATGTAATGACAAGATGGTTGTCCCAGCAGCGGAAGAGTCAGAGAGCTCTGACTGGTCTCTGCTGACTGGGGTCAGCCTTAGAGAGGAACAGCATCTGATTAGGAGACCCACCCTTCCACTGCAGAGGAGGTTACCTTGCCAAGAGGAATTGGCATGGGGGTAACACAAGAAACTACATCAGGCAACTGAAAAGGGAGTTCCCTGCAGAACAGCTGTACTTAACTAGGAAGCGAATGGCTGCAGTATGAGACAGGGAGTGCGCATGCATTGCTTCCAGTTTCAAGGGAGATTCAGGGCACCATCTTTGCTACTTACTGGAGTTATAGCTCCACAGACACCCATTGGTTCATGCCTGGTGAAGCAGACAAAGTTTTCATCTGCAAAACAAAAGAATAAAGGAAGACAAAATAGTCAAAACCCCTGCTTCTGCAGAAACAGTATAAGATTACTGCACACTAACAGGTTGGGGACAGGACTTTATAACCCTGTGTCTGTTCATTTTAACTCACGCCCCTGGGACACCGCAGAAGGATGAAGATCTGTTTGAGAACAGGCTTGTGTTAGTTCAAAAGCCAAACGCTGCTCATGTTCACAGGGGAACCTTTTAAAACCATTGGGTCGATTCCTCCCACAAGCTCCCTGTGTTGAGGTTCAGGGGAGGTTAACTCTTTACTACACTGAAGAACAAGTGTGAATTTCATTCAGCTTGTGTCTCACTGACAGAAGCAAAGTACTTTTCTCCTTGAAGTACCCATTTTGTACAGGAATCATTTCATGTAATAGGACTTGCATTTTTGGTAAGAAATCACAAGAAGATGGAACTCTGGGAGTAAAGTAATGCTATTTATGCTAAAATACTGTGATTACTCTTTCAAAGCGAAAGCAGGAAGGACATTTTCCTTACAAATTCTTTTTTGCAGAAAGCCTAGTTTCAGTAGGAAGATCTGACTGAAAACTCAAAAATTTCTAATTATTGTTTTTAGAAGTGATCTCAAATCAGTATCAACAACCAACCTCTGGGCAAGCAACACTTCATGTCAATCTGAAGAAGGGTGACAGATCTCAGTTTACATGACTGACATCACTGTCTTTAGACCCTCTGCTGACTGGACTGGCAGAACTAGTTCAGCCCTTCAGAGTCCTTCCTCTGGTGAGTAATTTTTGTCTGCAGTGCCTGTCCTTCATACACCCTCAGTGACCAGCAGCATGCAGGGACAGAGCAGGTTGATTTTCAAAATATACCACATTGCTCATCATGCCCTGCAGATATCCACTGTCTTAACTTGTCCTCCCCATAACCATATTTGCACTTGTACAGATGAGCCAAAGTGTTCTTCTCTCTGTCACAGTGACAGAAGTGCAGTGTGACTGCTCTGGCTATGAAATCTAGGAAGGGTGTTGATAACTTTCTCCGAGTGTCAAAAACCTGAGAGGACCCCTCCAAGAGCTCAGCACTTTGGCTCCTGAGGAGTCAACATCTCAGACTTTCTCTTTAATAAAAATTAACAAAAACCACTATCTCATTTCTCAAAGCATCTGTGTGGCCAGCACTGTCAGGGGCACTGGAGCATCAGTGAAGCAGGACGCACAACTGGAGTTCACGTCAACTCTTCGCCACATCCCTGTGGTGTCTGGTGTAGGACAACATAAGCCCTGCTGCCTTCTTACATTCATCTCTAGAAACCTCTGTCTCCACATTCTCTGGCATCTTAATCCATTTCAGCAATTCCTAATGCATGAATTCCCTTACAAAGCATGTGTGTGGTGGGGGGTTTCTATAGGAGTTAGTCTGAATTTAACAACAAAAGGCTTCTCTTAAAAAAGTGATGAAGCAGCCCATCCAATATTTTCCAGAGGTCTATCCTGACATTCACATTATTCTCCTGTTACCTTAAATCTTGAAATGTATCTACTTAAAATGCATCCTGAGACAGAAAGGAAATACAAGGTTATTTTTGCAGGTTTTCAGAAGCAGGTCTTCCCTGCACCCCCCTCCCACAAAACCTCCCCCCCCCCTCAAGCCTGATCCCATCCCAGCTCTGAGATTGGGTCAGAAGGAACTTACCCACTGGGATAGTTCTGCCCTGGATTTTATCAGCCCATCCAGCATAATATCGAAGTGTCTTTATACAACCTTCCAGGTCAATGAAATAAGCCTGCAGAAAAGGTTTTCCTGTGTCCATTGTTTCCAGAGTCTGAAACAACAAATCACGTGCACTGTCAGACATGTCAATATTTTTCTTTTTAAAAAAGCTTTTAGACAAACTCCTCAATTTTCTTTTGCCTTATGCTGCAGACATGGGGTTTCCTTCCCTCACCTTATATTGAGGAACAAGTTAGTTAATACAAATAAAGTAGGATGGAGACAACTAGTCTCAGTAACCCTGACACATGCACAGGTTGCCTTGTTCAGTGATTGCAATGAAACTGTCTTCTGGAAGCTCCCACAAGGTGGCTGTGGGTGGGACACAGGGCGGTGGTCTGGGGCACTGCTCAGATGCAATGCAAGTGTCATGACTTCACTGTAACTGACCCTCCAACACAGATGTTCTGGATTCCAGATGGTGTCACTGAAATCAGTCTGACCCACTTTTATTTGGAAATCTACTTTGCTTCCTGCTTCACAGTATTAAAAGCATCCTCTGAAAAGCCTCTTTTGTCCACAGGATGATAGAAAACACATTTTTTACAGAGTTCTAGTAAAGTAACCTTTGGGCTCAGATCTGTGCTTACACTGAGGCAATGGAGAAGCTGCTTCACTGAAGTCGCACTAACGTTGAGCTGCGCTAAGTGGAGTCCAGTTTGGGCCTGTGTCCTTCTTGCAGTTCTGGACATTAGCTCAGTGAATGCTTTGTTCTCTACTCAGGTCATTAAATGCGATATTGGTGGAAATGGCCAGCACATCCATAAAGGAAGTACTATCCCTTGGTAGACTGAAACATCTTTGTTTACATATGAAGTCATACCCTGTCATCTTCCACAAACATTAGGGTCCAAACGGCACTCAAAAAGACATTCCCCTTGGAATGACTAGGATTATTATCCGCTCTGAACGTCTGCTAAAATGACTGATTTTTATAAGTCATTACTTAGCATGCAGCCAAGGCAGCTACGGCTGATTTTCTGCAATGAGAATAACAATGCCAGACAAGCCCTCCCAGATCAGAAGGACAGCAGAAAGCTAGAAATGAGTGCCCTGGTTTATGGAAAAAGGAGGTCCCTCTGAAGTTACACCAAGAAATGGGCAGAAAATGAACAGGGTTTATTCACACACACATATTCTTTTTTTCCCCCCTTTTATTTGTGGGCCAGAACTGCCCTCAGACCTGGAGGTTTTGTTTCTGCCCTGCTGAAACTGGAGTCTGCCATGTGGTTCAGAGACACTGCTGAGGGAAGAGACCCAGCTCAAAATAGTCATGCAAGTACAGGCTCCTAAGCACATCCCACATGCCTTAAGTACTGCTGGCCTCAGGGGGACTTCAACTCAGTAACTCAGTATGCAATAGCACTGCATGTCATGAATGCCATACTCCTGAAGACAAGCAGAGCAAAAGTGCTGCGCTGAACTGGTGATGGAATTGGGTATGGACAGACAGCAACTCTAAGCTGAGAGATGCTAGGATTTGGGGGAGATCTGGAAAGATGCACAAGTCCCACGGAGTCTCAAGGCTTCTACCACTGCAGCACATTTTAGCTCAGATCCTTCTCCCCTTCTTCTATACCAGAAGGATTCCTTCCTCAGGACAGGATGGGGAATCATTAGCAATAGTTCTTCAGTGCAGAAGTCCAAGTTAACACAGCTTCATGGCTATAAAGAGATTTTCCTGAGCCAGTACGCTCAGTAGGGAAAGAAACAGTTCCCACTTACACACATTTTAAATATTGGATAACATCCAACAAGGGAAAGATTCTCTCTTTCCAGACCCCCTCTTTTTAGGGGAAACAGTTTGCAAAGAAGCCAAAGAGGCCTTGCATCTTTGTAATAAAGAAGGACCAACTGAGTTTCTCTTTTTTAGGTATGTGAATGCTACCTAACCTGGGAGACAGATATGAATATTGATGACTGTTAAACCAAGAGAGAATACATTTATTGCTTTAAAAATTGTAAGCATTAATATTTATAATCTCTTCAATCACTAGCTAAAGTTTGAGAAGAATTCAACCATATACAAGAACCAACAGCCATTTTCTAAGACCCCCAAAATCATCCAGTAGAAAGAGGAAGATAAGCTGTAAGTTCTCCTTGGACCCATCTGTTCTACAGAAAGGGGGAGAGAGAAAAAAGAAAGAAAAGCTATGCATCCAGTTCCAGAGAATATATATGGTCAGTGTGAGAGCTCTAAACACACCAGAGAGAAAGTTTGAGCCTGTGCCACTGTTACTTGTTTCTCTGAGTGGGAAACACTGGGACTGTTTCTCACTCTAGACTCTCCAAAAGACAAGGCCAAATCCCTTACTCCTGTATGGGAGAAAAGGAAAAGAATTAGGTCAAGTTTGAACTGTGGTTCTCCTTTGGAAACGCTGAAATCTGTAATACAGGACTGGGATAATAAAGTCCAGAATGACATATGAGAAATGAATTCAGGAAGAATTTGCAGCTGTCACTGCCCAACACCAAAGCCCATCAGCTCTGAAAAAGCTACCTGGCTTCCCAACTGTACAGCACAAAGAACAGGGATGGGAGCGGGCAGCCTAAGTCAGCAGTGGGCACAGGGAAAAGAGGAGCCAGAAGGTAGGTCCTTACTGTGGGATTCCTTCCTCCCTAGAGACCTTAAAAGGGACGTGACATGAGACAGGGATGCAGCAAAACTGGAGGGATGGAGCCGAGTTATCAGCCAGTGCTGCTGGTTCATCATTGTTCCCCAATCACTATACTTACTGCAAGGATGACTCTGTCTCGCTCAAGAAGATCAGCCAGCTTGTGCAAGAGCCGTCCTCTGCTTAAGGCATCCATCTGTCTCCATAGAGATCCCCTCTGGAACGCTGCCTTTGCTGCTTCCACTGCATTATCCACATCAGGCTGGAGCAGCCAGGCAAACAAGAAAATATTAGGTTACAACAAAAGGTGCTGGACAGTGGCACAGAGACCCCAGAAGGCTGCCTCATAGGTGATGCTGTGGTGGCTAAAACCTAGTTGTCTGACAAGACCACCTCCATTTTGCTCCTGGGATCTTGTAGGCTTAGGTCCAAGTCCAAGTGGCTTCAGACATCTTGGGTCCGGCCTGGGCTGATAAACAACCTGGGGTCAAAGTGCCAATAGGGTCTTTCAAGGGGAATTTTATGCAACTGGTTTGTTTACAGAATAATCCAGAACCATGTTCCTGCCAGTATAGCATGTAAATGACAAAACAGGGAAAATGGAGAAACAAGATTTCAGTGCTGTTCCCATTAGAGCTTCCCAAGTATGACAGATCCTTGGTCTGCATGGATCAGCATCCTCTAAACAAACGTGGGATGGAAAGTAACTCATGAGAGAGACCATGGTTTTAGCCAGGGGAACAATCACAGTTCTGACCCCTCTCTTCAGTCCCACCTTCTCCCATGCGAACCCACATCAATAACAATTAACACACTAAGAAAGCTCCCTTAGATCCTAGATTGTGCTTCAAGAATACTTCCACCAGTCAGGAAGGGTTTGCACATCACCCAGTGGTAGGGCAGAAGCATTCCAACTAGAGGGACTTAGTGGCACAGTGCCACTCTCTCCTTCTCTCCAATTGCTTTACTGCATCCTGGACCAAATCCAGCTCTGTTTACATAAGCAGCTACTCAGGAGGGCAGTGAATTCCCTGGGAATGGCAGTGTGGGAAGAGAGGGAAGCTCCATACATTTGCTCTGGCCACAGCATGCCCCAGCAGACTGCTCCCCCCCTCCCACCCAATATGCATTGATTAAAAAGTGAAGTCAAGGACAACCTCCCTGGCCAATGAAGTCAATGGGAATGCTGCCATCAACATCCACAAAGTCAGGACTGTACCCCAAGCATATATATAAAGCGTATTTCACCCTGGCTTTGGACAGGATCCTGCTCTGTGTAATGTCTGGCACAGCCAGTTGTCTCTCACTCCAGTTGATGGAGAACGCTTTGCATCTCACCACAACATGTGGCTCAGGGGGATGGGAAAGGAGGGAGGGTTTCAGGCCTTGATTGCTGCTCATAGCACCTCGCTAGCAGCTCTCACACGTCGTATCTCAAGTCCTGTCCAGTCAGGCTGGATCACGCTCCCCTGCAGTATGGGATACAACTGCGAGGTAACCCCCACACTATTCCAGCAAGGACTGGCCATTCCCCCTCCAGGGGGAAGGTTGCGGTGCTGAACCAAGGAAAATGCTATAGGGAAACACAATGTCTTCCTACACTGAAGGTTCACAGAGAAAACTGCAAGTCATCATCCACTGAAATGACACCTTGGACTAAATTTGGCTCCTCTTCTTTTCAGGTAGATTACACAGCTTAAAAATAGGCTGACATATGCTGCTGAGAAAAGAACTCCACCCTTTCAGAAGGGAGCTGGTGAGGAAGCCATTATAAGAAACTTGTGCTGTTACAGGGTGTTAAGAATGTCTCTGGTCAAGCAAGGGTGGCTGCAAGGCAGAGGCAGCAGAGCAACTGTTGTATGTTCACACATCGGTCCTCCCTGGTGCCTGTCACTGACAGGCAGAATGGGGTCAGAGACCTGGGGCTGTGCTCGAGGCATGGTTTGCTCCAGCTGAGTTAATCTGGATTCAAAATAACTGGCACATCACAAAAGCCAGAATGCACCACCAACTGCTGTGCATTTATGTCCTCTCCATCCTGCCTGCTGGAACGAAGACTCAAGCTGCAAGAAGGCAATATTTTAAGTGACAAAGCAGACGAGAAACACGAGAAGTGCATCAGGTTTGATCACATCTTTCCTTAGCAGTGATTAATCAGCTTCTGTGACCAGGCAGGGAGCAACAGTGTTCAGAGAGTCAGGTCTGCAGTGCTGGGCTGCAGCCTGTGCCACTGGTAGAGCGTTCACAGCACTGAGTGCCAACGGCATGGTCCTGGCACTCACAGGAACAGGGATGAGATGGCCGTGTGGGCAAAGGAATTCAGCACGTGCCCAGATTTTCCCCACCCTCTAAACGTGGGAGCACCTTAGCCCTGCTGCAGCTCCTGCAAATGCTAGCGGTTGTCTGCTGGAGTGGTGAGACCCAGGGAACTCGCCGAGGCTCTGACCTGTCCCAGGAGTCTCTTGCTCAAACACAGGCAGAGGGAGCAGCTGTGCTGAACAGCACAGCCTGTGTGGGGGCAGAAGGAAGGGAAGATCCTGCAGGACAGCTGGACAGCCATTACTGCTACTCCGATAGAGGCACCCATCCCTGTGGGTTGCAAGGATGCACTCACACCAGCCAGTGAGAAAGGCAGCAGCATTCCTGACAAGCAGACCACAGTCCCTCTCTTCTCCCCTTCTCCCTTGTCTCCCCATTTTGACTGCAAGCTACTGTGATTACAGAGAAGCTGCCCTGAGCCTCTTCCCCTGAAACCCTGCATGTTGGTGATGCTCTACTCAAGGAAAAGAAAAGCAGTGAAGCACTTGGGCTTTGCCCTTTTCCTGCAGAGATCACCGCTGAACACACTCTTTTAGAGGCAGTGGAAAAAGTGCATCTTTACTGATGACAATGTCATAGTGCTGCTGTCCAGAGGCTCTGGATGGGTGATGATTATGTGGTCAGTTATATTCATTCTTGTCCCTTTCCTTCTTAGATATTCAGGGCACATACACTCAGTGGCTTGGGGATTGCAGTCATTAACAGACAAGCAAAAAAGCTTCCCCAAAACACCCTCAAGGGCAACACTACCAAGTGAGATCTTGTAAGCCAGCACACTCTCAATAGGCCTGAGAGCTCAGACCAGCAAAAACAAGGAAATTCTTAAGGAGGGCTGAAATGCCATTCTTAATCCATCCTGTTATGACTAGGCATTAGGGGAGTCTGAATGGTGTGTTCATTACAGGGATGTTGCAATAGGTAGGCACAATGCGTGACAAAGACAGACTCATAACTGTCAAGGTGCCAAGGACACACAGCAGTATACAAAACCACAAGGAGGAGGTCTGCGCGTCCCAGTGCTCAGTTTTGATCTATACAAAATTTATTGAGTATTACATAAAAAGCTCCACTAAGAGAATATTAAGATTGCAAAGTCAAGCACTGGAGTGTTGGGAAATGCCAGAAAACCTTTACACCTACCCTGGGTGCTTGTGTTATGATACAACCCCCAGTTACACAACCGCATACCATTTTCCCCTGAACAAACTCACGTGGATCTTTGTTCTAATCTACTTCCTCCACCTTCCTCCTCTACTGCAAGTCTGGCTCATCATTGCTCTACTTGTGTCCTGCACCTTCTTCCTCTCTCCTGCCTCAAGCACCAAGCTACAGAGCACATTGGAGACCATCACCCCGCAGTCCCTGTTCCTCATACTGCCAGAGCTGGGAAAACACCTGCAAAGAAGGTCTACTTCTGGCTCAATGTAGACAATACAGTGCTAGGAGACATGCAGGGATGGAGTACGCCCTGTGGAGACTGTCTTACTTTGATTCAATTGCTATTTCTTTGAAAAAACTCCACTGCACACATCCTTGGAAAGGCATGTTTCTGACACAGGGCATGAGCATACTTCAGCTGCTCAGTCAGAACAGGTTCAGAGCTCCCCTGCAAGCCCTCTGCAAACAGTCTACACATTGCACTGGTGTAAAGTTTGAACCAAAGTTTCAATCAGCTGCGAACAGCATCTTAACAGTGGAAAGTGTACAAAAGCATTAGCTACAGCATTACCAGTCTGCTGGAGGGGAAATAGTCTGCTGCAGGGAGTAAAATGGCTGCATCCTCTTACCTCAGCCTGCCCTTGCAGTACGAAAGGGGCAGGATGCCCGTGAACAAAACCCCCTTATAATACTTCAAAGATCCACGTAGGAGGGAGCACTGCTCAGAAACGACTGTGACAAAACCACAGCTCTGCCCTGTGGAGGCAAACTCGCTCTGCAGAAAGCCAGTCTGCACAGCTGCAGCCCTGCTGCCCAGGCTCGGTGGCAGCCAGCTGACCCAGGCACTCCTCTAAGGAGGCAGCCCCCTTCCCCCAGCCCTTGCTGACAAGCTGCTAGAAAACAGCCCATCTCCAAGTGTTAGTGACAGCACCAGAGAAATGGCAACGGCTCAAGTATTTTTGCCTTGACACAGTAACAGCAAGAAAGGGTGGAAGGTTCTGGGGCTGCATCATTCACTGGGGGCAGAAATCTACTGAAGAAATTTATTCCTGTCACAGTTATCAACCTGCAAACACTTGGGACACCTGGTGCTTATTTGGAAGGCAGAAAGCCTCTGAGCATCCAACAGAAGCATTTGCCATTTTATTTTCAGTGCTTCTTTCCCACCTGAGACTTCCCTTTATCACCCTATCACTTCAAAAGGCATTTCTGTCTTAAATTTTTTAACTGTGGAACAAACAAAACCTTTGCTCCTAACCTTATAAAATATTGGCCAAGTTTCAGAACCAGAATAAATTGTCATTGCCAAGGTATTAGCTGCCAAATTCCCACCTGTCACGTGCAGCCTAACCAAACATACTTGGCACGGCCAGGGAGGGGCAGGTTTCTGTTTGGGGTTAGGGAGGCAGAGTCCTGCTGCCAGTCAGTCTGAAGGCAAGCCCAAGGCAAGCACAGCCCAGCCAGCACCAGGAACTGCCACCCATCCTGTGGTCCTGACCAGCACAGCCAAGCAGGGCTGCCCCGGGGGGCAAAGATAAGGGAAAGCACCACCCAACACAGCTCACCACTTTCTGCGGTAACAGGGAGCTTCAACCCAACAGACTGGAGTCAGATTTAGGATGGGGATGTTCAACCAGGGCAGAGGAAGTTTCAGGGGATTCAATTGGCCCAGAGGACAGTGGGACACAGTCAAGTATCACCAGCAGTCAAACAGCTGGTTTGGGACATTTTTGACCCCTAACTCAGCCTTTTAATTAACTGAAGTCTTGGTCTAGCCCCACTCAATCTGTCCCACAAACCTACTTAGAGCAGAAAAAATTGGTGTGATGTAAAGAGGTGGAAGAGGAGGCTTTTAGCACCCAAGGTGCAGCTAACTTATATCCTTGCCTCCAATTATTCTACACACCTACAAGTCAGGGACCTGTGCTGAGCATCCACGGGCAGAGGGCTCCACTGACTAGCTCCAAGGAAAGGTTTTCAGTGACTCTCCTGCAAACCAGAAGCTGAAAGCTACTACTCTTGTACTCAGGTGGGGACAAGTCTCAAGGAGACAAGCTGCAATACCAGTCTTTTAGTTCTGCATAAAAATTTTCCTTGACTAAGTCATTAAGCAGCAGGCTTGAAATACTCATGTAATGCTCTGTAACTGCTTGAGGAGACACTTAGCTCAGGGAACACCACCAGAGTCATGGTTTCTGCCTAGCAAAAACCAATTGCATCAGAGTTAAAGTTAACTCCATCATCATTTACATGCCACTGCAATTAAACACAATTAAGCATCCTATCCAGTTAATATAATGGAATTACACATAATGTTAGATTCTGCCCCCATCTGCAATTACCCCATGGATGAAACAATCCACCATAGCAATATGTCTCCAAGAAGGCTACTTCTAGTGCCATCCAAAAAGAGAACTGCTACCTTACGTGCCACATGCAGGAAGGCTGGGGGCTTGTTATGATCAAGTACGTCTGGTCTCCTCTCCAGAAGGGTCAGGCTCTGTCCACTTACACAGTACAACACCAGAAAACACTTTGTCCCTGCTCAACTAGTGTCACCTCTACCAGCAAAGGATCCTCAAGGCAGCTACATAGTTGGAAACCAGGCATCCAGCCTCACAAGTGTTGGGCAAGCTTAGATACTGAGAAAAAGATACCACAGTACAGGGAGAAGTGTCCCACACTATTACTTCTTGCCAGCAGCAATGAGCGGCCAAAGCCCTGGTATGGCAGGGAAACCATGAATCACCTTCCCGTGACATATTACGAGAAGCAAACCCTTTGGCCAGCTCTTCCCCATACAGCAGTCCTGTTGGCCCCTGCGTGATGGGCTGTTTTGTACAAAGTGCCACATCCAACTGCTCTTCACCTCAAGCTGTTACCAAACCCAAGCAGTTGTGTCCCAGGCTACAGTACAGTGCTCCAAAGCCAGAGACCATTAATGTTCTTGAGAGATACTGGTTTTGTTTTAACTGACAATTGTCATGTTTGTGTAGGATACCAGAACCCATGATACCAGTCGGAGGAGTATCACCACAGGGGATCTCTAACAGAAGGCAGGTACCATTTGTGTGACTGAGCTTAAATTTTCCCCAAGCACTCAGATTATTTGTTGATTGTTTTTAAAAGAAGGATGAGTTTCAGTTCAGTGTCTAACAGGTTGCCATGCAGCATTTGGATAAACCACTCCTAACATGAGACCCAAGTTCTGTCAGGAAAGTTCACTTAGAGCAGCTACTTCTTTGCAGCTTTAAAACATATGAATGATGCTGAATCTCATTCCTGTGCCAGTGTTCAGGGGGCATTTCCTGTATTGATCTGTAAGAGAAAGTGACTCAGCTGAGCTGAACAGGACTGATCCCACCCACCCAGTGTAATCCTCAATCAGCACATCCAGCGTTCCAGGCCTCCTGCTCAGTCTGGCCAGTTGTATATCATAGTTAAAAGCCAGTTTTTCCTCTGTGTCCTTTCCTAAACAAGGAAATCCCTTGGAAGCTGTCTTTTGCCTGCCTTCCCAGCAACACTTACCTTGTCTCCTTCCTCAATGTCACAAATTTTCTCCAGCGTTGAGGGGTTGTAGGTGGGAAACTTCTTTCCACTTGTGGAGTCATGCCATTCATTGTTAATAAATATCTGAATAGAGAGCAAGAGGAGGGGAAGAAAGAAAGCACTGATGCAGGTGATGTAAAAAAAGAAAAAAAAAAGAGATACAAGTACTCCTCAAAGGTCCTGAGGATCCTCAGTTTCCACTGATGGTGGAGCCAAGCGCATGCAGGCCCTCCCTGCAAGGCTCTGTGTTTGTGATACAGACAGCATTCAGGCAAACTAGAACCTGAGCCAGAGAACAGACCAACAAGCCTTCGTATATCCAGTCAGTTTTGAGTGAGAAGACGACAGAGGATGGGGCCCACACAGTATAACACCATAATCTGGCAATGAGAAACAGACAGTTTTTCAAATACATCTCCATGGGAACAAGAAGCAGACACCAAGAGAAATCCATACGGTTCAGGCAAAAGGAGCCCCTTGTTATGTGTTACAATGGAAATGTCAGCACACAATATTATTTGGTTGTTTGTACCCTGCCCTGGGCTACTTCCATGACTTGGCCCTCAGCACTGACCAGAGGATGGTAAGTACGGGCTCAGTTCTACCCCACCATGCCTTGTCACAGGATAGATCAAGCCTCCCACGTCACTTGGAGTCGTCTGTGACAAGATTTAAGTGTTTCAAAATATTGCATTTCCAGAGCAAGAACAAACAGTCCCAGTGTTGCGTAACTGAAAATGCATTAAATACTAGAGTGCTGTTACTCACTGTAAACAGAACATGAATACCTATATACAAATAATTGATTCAACATGCATCTTATCCACACTGATCTAACTTGGCAGTGTTATGTTTTATAAATAAAGAAACTTTAAATAAGATTAGAGGAAACAATCTTTATTAGTACCCCGTTAGCGGCTGTAAGCTAGTACTTTTACTTGGAAGTCTTCCATGTTTGCAATCTTGCCTATGAGTCTCTACACACTACAAGGAGATTAATGTTGCATCCCCTACATCTAAATTCCCACCACTTCGGGTCATAATTTTCTTTCTTCGAGTAGCTTTTTTCTGAAATGAGTTCTTCCCTGACTATTTCTGCAAAAGCATCTGATACACAACTGGAACAGATGCTGCATTTTTATGCCCACCTGTTTTGATCAGGCCCAGGAGAAAGAAAATTCAGTGCGACAAGTTGCCAAATGAAGTCACAAGAAAATCTGCAACATTAGAAATATTAATTAACTTGACATTAATGCTCCTAAAGTACTTCTGTTTTCCAAGTGCTGCATTTTAATTATATAGAAAGAAAACAGTACATTAATTCTAGCTGGCCCTTGTTTCACAAATGAAGAAAGCCACATTATAAATGTAAGAGATAAGAAGGACTGTAACATTACAGACTAAGGACTAGGGGATACCGTTTTTCTCAGTCCCTGCATTAAACATTAATTCTACGGGTTGGGGTGGGAAGGCAATGTCCCTGTAACAAGTGCTGGAACACAGGAACGATGGAATCAGACTGTTTTAAATACAAGATACACTGGCATGATTCTGGGAGTCATACCGCATAGCTTGAGCCTTCAGTATGGGGAGTCAAACAAAACAAAAAACAAGAAAACCCACGCAATTGGAACAGTTTATCAGCGGTTCATGCAACATGCCTAGAACGCGGGACATTAGATGGTGGACAGACCACTTCCAACACACATCCAGCTCACAAGTATTAAGCTGCTCTATAAGTAATATGTGTGAAAATTGTTGAAAATCTTCCTTTCTTCTCTCCCAGCCCAGTAACTGGTAGAACCGAAAATAAGATCTCCACCGAACAGAGGAAAGTGTACCGTCAGCTGTAAACATCTGGTGAAACTCAGAGCTTGTAGAAAACCCCTCACAGTTTTATGAAAACTGACTGCTGCTCATTATTTTCTCAGATGCACTGGGAGCATCAAAGCAGATGTCAAACTCACACTTGCAATTAACACTGGTTTCTACTTCTAAATACGTATCTAGATACCTTTAGTGCACAGTCTCTGGCTAAACTCTGGAGAATAAAAAAAGCATGTTTTAAAACACACACGGCTGCAGGATCAGACCCCAAAGGAGTATTTAAAAATGTTCACAACAATAAAAATAACACAAAACAGAACATTTGGATGTTTAAGAAGAATTCTCTACTGGCCGTGCCCATGTCGGACACAGGGAAGGGAGCCATTTGTGCAGCATTACGCCATTCCGCAATCAGCAACTGCGGATACAATTTGCTGATAAGTGACAAGTTTATCTTTAAAAAAAGAGTGGATAAATTTGGGATGTTCAAAATTAATTGAGTCCAGTGATTACCACTAATTGTTAATCTGTTTCAGTTCTTTGGACACAATTCAAATCAACACCTCACTGGAACAGCTATCGCCGTTTACTCTCTCTCACTGCAAGGGAATGAAGTTCAAGGTCTGCACCTTTTTACGCTTAATAACAGTAACAGTAATTAATAGGCTCCCCTCCAGCCCTTTTCATCCAGCCACATAGTTCAAGTTATGGCAATCAAGGCCGCCTAGAAGTGTAACGAGCCTGGGTATTTTCCCCAGCGCAGAGGCAGCGGTTAGGCTGCTGTGGAACAAAAAGCGGCAGGGCTATCGCAGCGCTACGGCTGCTTCGGGAGCAGGGATCGCTGCGGCGGCGCTCAGCCCCGCGCTACGGCCAACATCATGTCCGAAGGACCGAGTGTCTCGCGCTCGGGAGCCTTCGGAGAGATCCCAGCGGTCAGGGCGCCGCAGCGGCTTTCAGGGAAGCTCTGGGAGCCAAGTGGAGCGTGTTCACGCTGGTTTTTCTACCTTAACTCCTCGTCCTGCAGGGAGGCCGCGAGCAGCTCCATCAGGGTGGAGAAGACGACAGGAAGGGCATCAAAACCGCTCACTTTACGGAGCTGCTGGATGGCCTCAACCCCGCTCCGCGAGCCTTTCCTTAGGCCCAATCCTGCCAGACGCTGTCCCTCCTCCCGGCATTCGCCAGAGCCCAAAAACATTCGCTGGCACCAGCCCCATGGAGGCCCGATCCTGCCTCAGCGCTGCAGGGAGCCTTGCGCCGATCCCACGGATAAAACCCACCAGAGCAGCCTATTTTAAGCAGGCGCCATCCCACGTCCCGCCTCACCTCTGCACGGGGCGGCAGCCACCCACAAGGCGCCCAACACGCTAACGGATAGGTTTGGCGAGGGGAAAAGGGCCCCCACAGAGACCTACGAGGGGCCATGGCCGGCAGCACAAGGCTTTTTTTTTTTTTGAAGAATTAATTTGATTTCTTGGGCTTTGGGCATGGGGGAGACCACAGCACCCTTGGAGGCGACACCAGCGCCCACTCGCTTTAGGGACTAACACGCCCCTTGCATCCCCACGGGTTTGCTGTTTAGGGTATCAGAGAAGAAAAAAATAATAATAATTAAAAAAAAAAATCAAGCTGAGGGCATAAAGTAAAAAAGGAAAACTGTCACCACCAGCACGCACTCCGCCGAGGTGAGGCTCGGCTCAGCTCGGCGCGACGGCAGCTGCCCGCCCGCCGCCTCCCCTCGCGGCCGGGCCGCTCACCTTGGTGTACTTCACCTCCAGGCTGCGCAGGGGCCGCGGCAGCGGCGGCACTTTCCTGTCGGGCTGCCCGTTCTCCACGGCGCCGTTGAGCGCGGCCATGGCCGCAACGCGCCGCGCCGTCGAGCCCGCGCCGCCCTCTGCCGCTGACAGCCCGCGGCGCCGCCTTAAGAGCGCCGCCGCCCGCCCCCATTGGCCGCCGCCCCCGCGCGCGCCGCGCCGCGCCCCGCCCCCCGCCCGCCCGCCCCGTCGCGCGCCTCGCGCGGCCCTCAGGTAACGGGCGGCGCCGCCCCGCCGAGGCGCTGAGGGGGCGCGCGGGAGCCGTCGGGAGCGACGCCGCCCTTCGAGCAGCCCGCAAGGACATGGAACACGTCCGAAGTGACAGGTCTAGGCTCCGCGCCTGAACCAGTTCATGCTGCATTGCTTAACTCCGCGCTGAATAAAATATGTGTCAGGCTTTGCGGGCCGGGGGCCAGGGCGCTGGGAGCACCCTCGCGCCCCCACGCACCGACGATAGCGCAGCATATTTTCCATATAACGAGGGGCGCGATGCCAGCAGTTATCTTACAAAACGTTTCGCAGAATCTGTAATCCCCTGCAACAGTCAGCACTTTGCTGTTAAAGTGCTCAAAAGTACGCAGCTCCTCCGAAGGCAGATAGCCCATGGCATCACAGCGGCCTGAGGAGCTGGTGCTGATTCGGAAGGGAAAGCAGCGCTGACGAGCCCAGCCCTGCTCCCTGCAGCATCCAGGTCTTCTCGGAGGTCCCCTGTCCAGGCGAAAACCCCTCTCCTTCACGCACATTTCGTGAGAGCTGACGATAACTCAGAGAAGGATTATTTTCCCCACCACCTAAACATATTTATCAGACAAATCACTGCAGCTTTCTCTGTTGAGCTGTCAGTACTAAAGGACTCATCCTGCCTAGCAATAACAAGCTCAGATTTTCTCTTCGGATGACAAGGTGCTCCAATGATACATAATTTCTGGGAATAGCCTCAGATGCAACGGTGGAAATTAAATGAGCATTCTCATGAGCAATTAAATGAACAAACATTTATTTTTAAGCTGTCCATTTCTAACTGTTCAGCTGCCTTTTCCCACTAGAGCTGCACAGCCATCAAAGCCGGAAGAAACTCTTAAGCAAATCACCACATACTTCTGGTCCCAATAAAGAGGAATTTGGATCCAAGCTATCTTGGTTGTCATCAGCAGAACTACAAGCTGACTGATGAGATTCTGCAAGTCAAACTTGGAGACAGAAAACATTTCTGTCTATTCCTCTGGGCAAGACACAGCCACTGATCCGTTCCGGGGCTTGTGATGCACTCTGGTGACCGAACTTTTGGGGGCCTCTGGTAATTTGCCATTTCTGGTTTTACCATAATGGATCACAAGACTCCAGGCAATAATTTGACGGTTCTAATATCAGGGAGCGGGGAGGAAATAGTTATAAAGGTGGCACAGTACTGGTAGAATTAATCCATTTCCATTTGTCTTTTATTTTGCCTACAGAAATGCTCAGCTGAAGTGGAAAGTACTCTTAGTATTAGAGGACAAAATAGCTGGGGGGAGGAAAAAGATGAATAAGAAGTTCCAGGACAAGCAGTGTCTGAACAGTCATGCCAGTGGGTTGTCTCGTATGGAATGACCTTGTCTCTTCATCTCTCGTGAGGAGGATTTTTTAACAAGACATTCACGGGAAAATTATTTTATACATTATTGCTTAGCTCTTTGAGTTAATGTTGGCATGCCACGTGCTGTATCTAAGGTAAAAGTTCTGCATGCAAGTTTTTTGGGGTGTATAAGACTGTTTTAAAAGGTTGTCTGAAGTGAATGAATTAGGAGTCAGTGACACATAGATGAGCTGAAATAATACACCGACCAATATACATAGCTATAGGCAATATTTCCCTTAGTAATGTCACAAGAAAAGTAACAACACATTCCACCATCAAAGAGTTTTGCAGACACCGGCTGGTCCCTTTCTGGGCAAAATCAGTGCTACCATAGACAGGAACAATTCCGCCAGCCTCAGAAAGGAGATGCGTCCTCTGTCACCGGTGCTCGAATCAGATCCGCAGGGGTGAAAACGCTCGCTCCTCCAGACTGCTGAATGGTGAGCTCAGCGGGAGATGCGCTAAAGACACCCAGCAAACCAGCAGCAGAGCCCAGATCAGAACAAGTGAGAAATGCTTTATATTCATTCCCATGCTCCACGAGGGCAATGCCACCATTCAGATAGAAGAACTGAAAAAAATGGGTTTTACCTAAGTTTGTAACAGTTCGTAAATGTGTCAGAAGCAGACGCAAGAGGAAGAGCCTGTTAAACGAAAGGTCACATTACTATTGAGTCACTCTGTTATGTTCTACCGTTGCAGCAGTATTTACAGAGATGTCTGCAATATGTATCCTTAACCTGATGCACAGACGGGGAGAGCTGTGAATTTGCTGTTGCTGTGCTTCTCTGCAATACCATAGCTCACAGAAAGTTTCTAGACTGTGAGTACACCAGCTCTTCTCTGCCAGCCAGCACTGGGATTGCCTTTCCTGTTTGGGGTCAGACGTGTACACTCTTAAATCTGCCACCATAAATTAGACCTGATCACACTTTTCCCTGCCTGTCTATCTGTCTCTGCCAAGAGCAGTCTCAGGACATGTTCATGCTATGATATAGCTGCCTCCCTATCTGCTGTGCATGCTAAGCGTCTCTGCAGGAATTAATTTCTCAGACTTCCCAACGTCATTTAACCATAATGAGGGGGATATTGCTCATAATGACTCCCCCTCCAAATACTCTGTGCTCCTATATACTGGTGTCCTATGTCCTGACTCCGCACTGGGAGTGCAGGGGGGTTGTATCCAGAGGAACAGCGAAGACATCTCCAGATCACCAGATGGCATGGTGGCTCCAGACAACTTTAGCATCTTGCATGTGGATGAACCCAGATTTGGCAGTGGGGCAGATATTCACCTCCAGGACTGTGGTGTGCACCTGGCCCAGGCAGCCGCGACACAGTCATTGACAGATACTGTACAATTCGATCAACTGGTGTCTACGCAATATTTTGCAGCTAGACCCCAGCCTGTGCTTCAAGCTGACCGGGAGTCCTGTAGCTGTGTAGAGCAGTTAACATGGCACAGAGCCAAAGCTGATCGTGCTTCTTTTACATGCAGCCTGAAGCATATACACACAAACATACAGGCGTGCGTAAAACTACCCTAAAAGTCTACTGAGGCTGTACACTCAGTCATTCAATAGCTAAGAGTGATGAGAATTAAGCTTCCCTGTTTGGGGGTATTCTGATGAGTTGTAATCGAGTGATCAATGCCCTCTTCCTACATAAATCTCCCTCCCTCAGCATTAGCAGTGGCTGCTGTTCCTGAAAGAGCAGCTCCCCCACGTTTTTTTCTCTCCTCTTGTTTAATATGCAGCAACACGGCTTTTTACTGCCTATTATTCAAACTGTGCTTTGGGCACAATATTATTCATTTCCATACAGTTTTTCCGTGGTGCTCATCACAGCAGTGTCTGAGTGTTTCACGAGCAGCATTTTCTCTCCCAGTAGTTCTGAGAGGATGCTGTCCCTGTGCTACCAGTGAGAAAGAAAGGCAGGGGGCAATAAATTAAGAAAGGGTCCTCATCATTTTGAATTCCCAATATGAGTCACGTACAGTCTGAGTGCTTTAGAAATATGTTCAAAGCTCGGCTCCCACTGACCTCAGCTACAGCTGTAGTTGCACAACAAGCCAGGTCTGAAGATCTCCCACCTAAACACCCAGATAAGGTAGAATGCACAGCCCACCGGGCATTGCTCACCAGTGACTTTAGTCTGGGGGTTTTCTTATTTTTCAGTGCCAGATTTTGTACACTTACTATTCCTGTAACTTTGCCTTCTTTTTATACTTTTCTAGGGTTTGGGTTTATTTTTTTCTTGAAAATCATTATTCCATCACTCTTGATCAAACTCACCACAATATGGGGTAGCAGCAGGATGGATTGTTTTGAACTACGGTGTTTGGCATTTTACAGGCTCCCTGGTAGTAGTAGTAGACTGCAGCTTTGATACAGGCTGGCCACTTGAGGGGAGTGAGGCACATGGTCTCCCATGCAGGGTTGTTTTTTTTTCCCCAGGTATTTTTTGGCCACAAAATTCCAAGATCCACTCCAGGATCCAGAAACAAATGGGATCTAGTGAGCTCCCTCCACCTGGTTCCCTCCTCCCAGCCTGCTTCCTTATCCCGGACACAGAGAATACAAGGATGGAGAAGCTGTCCCTTAGATACCTATTTGAAGAAGCCAATTAGTAACAAAGGCACCTAATTGCTTATTTAAGTGCCTAAACAATTATGTAGCCATCTAATGGTAATTACTGCTGCTCGGAAGTTTGGCTTCTATAGGGTTTTGCTATGAGCTCATTGAAGCCAAGCCTGACCAGCCGCTGTGTAAAACAAGTAGAAGAAACGCTAGGGACTGAACGGCAGCACTCAGCTGTGAAGGACACTGCAGGCTACGCGGTACTAACGAAGAAGTCTGCCATTTTATACCACCGGTCAGACCAAGTTCTGTCGAGTTTATCAAAGTATTCACACGAATTTCAACAGGATTGTAATCCAGAAATATGCCTCTTTTTAAAGAAGAGCAGGCTGTTTTAAAGCTCCTTTGGAAATAGTATGTTTTATGTTCTTTTAAGTTAGTGCAAGCTATGCTGTGCCAGCTGATGCTAGTGGGGAAGGGCTGTATGCATCAGGTGTCTTGGAGGTTGAAGCAATCTGACCCCATGAACTTGTCATTCTCCCCAAATTTCTATCGATCGCCCTTCTCCTGCTCAGTCACTTTAAAGCATCCATTTTAACAGATCTGGGGCTGAAGAAGAATTTCTTTTCCCATTCCTTTTCATCTCCACAAAATCTGTCTGTAAAAGTGAAGAGAAGCAGCATGAGATACTGCAAGATGCTATTTGTGTAACACAGCAATCCATTTGTAATCCTAAATACCACCCCATGGGGCAAAACAAGCGTTCGGTGGTTCAAGATAAAAGAAAGCCTTTCTGTACTTTGCACTGTACTTATTTCATGAAGCAAAATCCCCAGTCAAGCTAATTTTCTTCAAACTAATTTCCTTCATGCATATCACAGGTATTAAACTGCGACTGTGCCACAGACTGGCCTTCTCTTTAGTTTCCTGCCTCCAAAAGTGAATCGGAAAAGTAAGTGGCAAGAAAATAGCAAACAGCTGAACTTTTTGAAGTTTCTTACATTAAAAGGACTTCTACTTTCTCTTGCGTACACTTCTCCCCGCCAGGCCTAGTGGTTGAAGACAGGGAGAGTGGGCGCAGGAACAGAAGCAAGTGTGTGATAACCTGCTGAGATAGCATCGAGCTGCGAAGGAGTCCAAGGACCTGTTTCCCACACACCATTCAGTGCGCCTGGCACCAGGAGCCCACGGTTTCCCCTCCCTGCATTGATCCAGCAATCCAGACCTGAGCGCTATTTTCCCACAAACAGCTATTGTTTGCAGGACTGGCAAATGAAAAAATAAATATGTTTGTTTTCTCCACAGATCACGTTGCTTCCTACTCTCCCTTGATAAGAAGCGTTTGGGGCTGGTGCCCAGGTTTTGTAAGCAGTGGTGTAAGCAGTAAGAGCCAAAAATGTGCTCTCTCCTTGTGGTCCTTCCTCTCTGTCTCTTTGCTCTCACTCATCGTCACATCTGTTCTGGGCCCAACGCCCAACAATTTTGCATTAACGCCTCAGTACACACAGGCTTGCACAGCTGAACGGTTTGCAATGCAACATACCCAATGCCATAATGGCTTCCCAAATCAAGCTCCTGCAAACAATTTTTGTTTACAGGAAGAATCATTTGGCTTTGTAATGCTACTTGTGAGCTGTGCCCAGCTGACTTAACCAGTTCAGACCTTCCCAGAGAAATATTTTTGCAGGGCACAGTCATGCATCTAGAAAGTAGAGAACAGAGCAGGTAAACAAATACCCTTAAAGAAGATACCATCTCAGGCCTTGATCCTGCAAACCCGCACAGGCTTAACGTTAAGCACATGAGCAGTGCCAGATGACTCCGGTGGAGCTACTCACATGCTTACAGTGTTTGCCAGATCAGATCAGAGCCTTTATGTGTAACTGCAAAATAAAAAGCAAGTCTCCCAGTGCTATCAACTGTAATGAATTGTTATTAACGGCACGTTTTAAAATAGCCGTGGGGCAGATCCCGGGCAGACCCATTGGGGATGAAATGATGTGCGCAGACTTGTTGCAACAGAACCCGGAATTACTTTTTTTTCGGACAAAGCGCTGTGCCAGTCATACGACATGCAGGCAGCGCGGCGAGGCTGTTTGCCCTGTGCGAGGCTTTTTTTGGGGCGAGCCTTTCCGCAGTCCCGCTCTCTTCTCCGCACCTTTCCGGCGGATTTGCGCTGTCTCCTGTTTGAACCGCAGACCTGCTCTCCTCCTCACCCGGGAGCTATTTTTACAACGATTTCTCGATTTCACAACGTCCCCGCGTTACCTTGATGGGCGACAGCAAAACAAACCCGAGCCAGGCACTGGTCTGCAGCGGGGCCCCGGCGCAGCGGGTCCGCACGCACGACCCCGGGCTGCGCGGTGCTGCCGCGTCCCCTCCCGCGACGGGGGGGGGGGGAGGACAATAAGCGACATTGTGTCCCGGACGCGCTAATGGCGGGGGCTGGGGGGGAGGGCACAGACGAATCTGGGGGCACACAAAAAAAGAAAAAAAAAAGGGAAACCAGGTTTAACCGCTGGCACCGCCCGCCCGTTAATGAAGAGCGCGCCCGGTCCTCATTAGGGGCCGCGCGACGCGGTGGCCCGGCGGCGGCGCGCCCGGCGCAGCGCGGCCGCGGAAGGTGGCGCGGCCGCTCGGCGCTGGCGTTTGCACCTGGGGCTGCCGCGGTTTGCTGGACTTTAACACATGCAAACACGAGCTTTTGTTGGCGGGGACAAAGGCTGCCGCGGCGCGGGGCTCTCCCCAACACTGCCCGCATTGTTTCCCCTCCGCTGCTTCTTGTCACCCTCCTTGTCAGAGTTTAATGAGGACAACGAGGTTTCGCAGGCTCATTTCGCACTCCAGCAACTTCCCAACACTTCCCTAACGAGGGAGAAGGGGCCGGAGAGCGCGGGGGCGCGGGCAGGAGCCCCCGGCGCGGCTGCCTGGCCGCGGCGCAGCCCCGCATCCCGGGGGCGGCGGTGCGCAGCGCGGTGCGGTGCGGAGCGAGGTGCGGAGCGCGGTGCGGAGCGCGGCGGCTCCCGGCCCGGCGGCGCCTCGGTCCTGCCCCGCCGCCCGGCTCCTGCCCCCGCCGAGGCCGCCCGTGGCCCCCGCGGGTCGCGGCTGCGGGTCCCGGGGTTTTCCAGGCGGATTTCGGGGAGGATTTTGGTTTTAACCTTTGCAAATCCCCGTCTCTGACTCCGGTTCCCACGACCGAAATCTCCCCTCCGCCGTTTGCCTTACTTCGCTTTCCTGGGCGTGTGAGAAATTTGGAAAACTGGAGAAGGCGTTTAATGCAAGGGGATTTTAAAACACAAAAGTATGCGGCGAAAGAACAAACACCTCAACCACCTAATTAGATATTTATCGGCGGAGCCATTACAAACTGCTGGGTATAACTCGGAGTTTATAAATTCTCTGACGGCAAAGAAATTCAATAATTACCTTGCTCTCCCTCACAACGGGATGGGTTGAGGATGGAGTGCGATAAACTTAACTCTGTTCCTGCGCTTTTGCAGATTAGCCTTTGGCACTCGTTGGTAAATACCAAGTGAATAGGGACTATGTGACCACAGTCCCTTGAATTAGGGACAAACATTTCCTCTGTGCATTTTAAATAATGCTACTGCCAAATATTTTGTTACCAGAGATCATTATCCTTTGAATGAAAACTCAGGGAGTAAAGGCATTGGTTTTGTCTTTGCTGGTGTGGAACAGACTGTATATGATATCTAGAACAAGCAAGAAGCTTTCACAAATTGCTATATGATTTCTACTGCCAGGTTCTGTGATATTGGATACGACATAAAAATAAAAAAGCCGGGCAGATAGACACAGAAACTCACAGAAACCACCTGTATATTTTGTTTCAAAGGAAAATCTCAGCTATTGTCTTACTGGCCCTGGTTCTGTTAGGCCTTGGATCTGCTTAATCTTTAAAGCTATTCAAACAAATTGAATGATCGAGGCAAGTCTCCTATAATTAATCTGGATTCTTGAATTTTGATACAAACTTAATGTAATCGAGAAGTTTCTCCCTTTTCCTTGCAAAGACACTAAATAGACACTAAGTCCTGCTGTCAAGACTGCTACCACGAACAAAGTTAAAAGGAACAAACCTGGAAATTTTCCCTTCAAGAGCAAGAAAGGGAGGAATATTAGAAGGAGACATAAACATAAAGTCGTGGGAGAACTGGTAGTGGTGTCTGGACAGAAACCAAGATTTAAAGTGGCCTGTACTTTACAAACTGCCGGGATCTGAACACAGAAACTGTGGTTTGTCCCAGGCAAAACTTTTGCAGGATTTTACTTGGTCAGTTTATCTGAACCTTACAGGGATTCGATACCAGTCCTCAAAGGTCTCGTCTGAACCTTTGGAAATGTTTGCTGTTCCACTGCTACAGTCCAGCCAGTCCAAAAGAAAATGACAATGATGGCACCTTGCATGGACGAACTAGTGAGTCAAACCCTGAACTGCTGTTGCAGACAGTGAAGCTTTAGCCTGGTCTGTCCATTCTCTAATTGTGCAATCTGCCCGCAACATTTGGCAGAAATACGCCGGAGCCAATGCTTCACAGAGCCGAGCATCCTGTGACGAGGCATTGCTGAAATCCCCCACCATATGACGCCCTTGGAGGATTCAATATTTGGTCCGGGTGCTCAGGCAAGGAAGAATTAAGATTTTTTTGAGATATGGGGCTTTCAGCCAGTGACTTTAATGGAAAACGAATTCACAGAGAAAGGCCTGTAGGCCTGGACCTGCTAAATAACTCAAAAGTTACAGCTCCAGTTTCCACTGAGGTCACTCCTAAAATCTTCACAGACCCGCTGCACGCAGCCAGGGGATGTAGGCAACTCTCCACGTTACCCCAGCAGACCTGTGCCCGACAGCCCGCTTCCTGCTTCTCCACGTTCCCCTCCCTCCATGCAGGTTTCTTTTTTTGTCTTAACCATATAAAATGAAGAGAAAGAATGAAAATTTGGGGGGCTTGAAGCCAGTGTGCCTGGCAGCGATGGTTTATGCAGCGCAGTTCTGCAGGTATGCAACTTGCACGAAGAGGGAACCTCCCTCCCTGGGCAGTTACCTGCTGGGTAGGATTATTTTGCTTTCCTTGGGTTTGGGGCAGACCTGGGCCTCGCCGTCTTTTCACAGCAGTGAACGGGAGCTCTGCCGACGAGGTGGACAGAGCAAGGAGCCGGGCCGGGGCCAGCCTGAGTTCCTCCAGAGAAGCACGACGATGCCCAAGGGTGGGTCTCCCTCAGCCCTGCATCCACAGGGACATCGCAAGGTGTCGGATGAGCTCGGGCTGCTCATTTTAGGATGGGGAAAGAAAGAAAACCCAGGCTGGGCCAGTGGAAGATGGAGCCAGCCGAAAGCTGGGGCCATGTCGGGCGGCTCTCGGTGGCAGCAGCCCCCGGGCGCAGACGCCAACGCCACCGGGCCGCTCCGAGCGCGGCCGTGGAGGCCACCGCCGGTCCCACTCTCCAGGTGTTCAGCCGCAGAACAAAGGGCCTTTTGAGCGGCCGCTGAGAAGGAAGAAGCCTCCTTGCTGGTTGCAAAATGGCTTTCCTGCGTGGCAATATTTGGTTACAGTAAGATCTGTTATTTCAGAAGAAGCCCAGCAGAAGGGAGGGTAATTTGACTCAGGCATGTAGAAAACCAACGTGGGGGCTCTTGTCTCCCTCCTTCCCCCCCCCCAAGTAGTGAAACAATATTGAGCTGTAATGTTTCGTGTGAGCAGAGCAAAACTGGAGTCTTGGACCAGAACGTGCCTCATGTTGTTATGCCCCTTTGCATCCAGGCAAGCTAGTTCATCATCTGAGCAAGGCGGGGGTTTCTGAACTGCCTGGTCAGCACAGGCATCAGGGTCTTCTGCGCACGAAAGGGGCAGAAGAAACCAGCTGCCACGGGCACTGGCGCAGGCAGCGGGGGCTTGCCCGCAATCTGCACGTCTGCGTTGCTGCCCAGGGCTCGTGCCGGGACGTCTCCGTCAAACGGTTCCGCAGCAAACCCTGGATTCGCCTGCGCTGACCGTGCGGGGAGCACTGAAAGCGGGCTCGGTGCTGTGGAGGAGGGCACGGAGGTGACCTGGCTGCTCCTCCCGGCTGCGGTGGTCCGGGTCCGTGTACGCTGTGTGTCCGGGGTTGCTGCAGAGGACGGTGCTCGTGCTCACGAGCAGCGCAGCCGTCTGGAGGTGGCGCATTCTCCCCTTTGCGCACAGCCAGCTGCCGAGGCAGCGTCCCGCGTCCCAGCAGGGCCACCGGGATGTCCCAGCTCCCATGGACCTGCCACCAGCTGGAGGTGGCCCGTGGTGGCCTGCTGTTACGCTCCCAGCACGCTCCTGCTGCGGGGGCTCCATTCCCCCCACATTTCCCCTAAATTTTATGATCCAGTCTCCTCCACAATGGCTGGGAGCTGGTGCCCTTGGCTATGTAGGAGGTGACTAATTTCAAATGATTTTCCTCGTTTCCTTCAGGGAGAAGTGGCAAGGACGATGCAGGGGGCCTCCCGCTCCAAGGAGGCATTTCCCATCTATGGAAGGAAAACAGAGGGATGCTGCATCCTCCCCGAATGCACGGGCTCCGTGGAGAAGCACGGACATGGAACCTTTTTTTCCTGAATACCTGCTGAACTCACCATAGCACTTTATACATACATATCCACATATATATTTATATGCGTACATGTATGCATACACGTATCTAAAACTGAACTTCTCATTCCAAGTAAGTGGAAGAGCACCAGCTCAGAAATTGTGCCTTTCAATAAAACCGCACTATTTCCTAATAAAGACAGGGCTATCCTAATTCTTTAAATGCCCAAACTAACATCTATCCAAATAATGGGATTTGGCTGAGTACAGTTAAATATATTTGATTACTTCCCTTTTATCTAGTTCTAGGTTTACTGTACTTTTCCTTGGATGGCAAATAAGAAGCCCTTTTCTTTTAAGTGACAGCAGGGAAAAGAATCAGGTTGCTAATTTACCTGAGACCCAGGCGTGTGTAATGATAGACGTGTGCTGGAAACTACAGAGTGGGCTTTCTAATTTTTTTTCGGGGGGAGGAGAGAGGTAGAGCGTGAGATTCGTTAATCTTTTAAATTGGTTGTACTTTTGCCGGCGGACTTTCATGGCCATAATTAAATGCACAGCGGGAAAGAAACGCGGCGAGGAGAAGATCAGCGGGCAAGAAGCTGGGGTCTAACAGTACGTGTCGCGCAGGAAGCAATTAAACTCAAAGTGGAAAATCGCTGCTCACTAGACAAATCGGGACACCTCATGCTCTCAAAGCAAAGGTTAGATGTACCTGTATGTTGTTAGGAGGGAGCTCTTGCATGGTCCTGGACGAGGTCAGTGGGACACCAGAAATCCCTGTGATGATGCCAGGTGTTGGTCTTCACCCCTGGGTCATCTTCGGTGACCAGCAGCCGGGAGCTGGGCCCAGGAAAGCAGCTCCCCGTGCCGAGGGCATGTGTTGCTCGGCTCTTCGCTTGCTAACTGAGCCCCTCCACGAACGTCGCCTCGGCCTCGGGTGAAGGGAAGAGGCCGGAGGGGAGGGAGCAGGGAAGGCACCGAAGGGCTGTGAGCAGCTCTGTGGTTTAGCTTTGCGTCAGAACGGGGGTGTTATCTGCTGGGGGAAAAGCAGGAGCCCGGCTCGTGTCCCCATATCCGTGAGGGCCAGCTGAAATGGGTGCGAAGCTCAAGCAGCTTTGGGTGAAAAGTGGTTTTCTGTGGGTAGGAGAAGGATGCAGAGCTGAGTCTGAGCCTGGGTTAAGCCTGCAGCAAGGACATGCTGTTAGTTTGATTTTGGAAGAGCACATCTCCCCGTCACCCTTTCTTTGCCCCCTTTGGGGATCACCGTTTGGGTGCAGACCGAATTCAAGCCAGCCTTTCATGGAAAGAAGAGCAACGGAGAGTGGGGCGAAGTGATTTATCCACGGCAGGCGGCCGGGGGTGCCAGAGGCAGCACGGGTGCCGAGGACTCGGACTCACAACACACTGACCCCACTCGCTGCCGCTGAGCAGTGATGCACTCGCCACGCACGTGCTTGGAGACCGGCTGCTCATAACGTTTGGAAGAAAGGGTGTGATCCGATGCAAAATTATATATTTTTTCAAAAGATCTTCATGTTGCCTGATGAGCCTTTCTTTTTGTTCTTTAGCATATTCTACGTGCTGGTTCTTCCCCTGGCTCGCTCTTAGCTGGCTCAGATATAAAATTGACTGTTCAGAGATGCACAGAAATGCCATAATTTCCTGTGGGCATATTTCAATGTGTTGCACACTCACAGCAGACCCGATTTCCCTAAAACATCTACAGAATCCCCAGAACAGGCAAGCATCATTTGTCTGTCTTTGTTGTTTTGCAGGGAGAAATTGTATCGTGACTTTCAAGTAGAAAAAAATTAGAGGAATAATAACATGACCCAACCACAAAAATATTTTTTTTCATGAACTGTACCAATGAATTGGAAATGCAAGTAGTAAAATGAATTGCCAAAAGTATCAAATATATGTGTTTTCAATAACTTTTTTTTTTGTTACCTAGTAAAATATTTTCCTGGAGAAGGGTTGTTAAACCCCTCTGTGCAATATAAAGGTGCAGTGATGTATTGTCTCAGAAATGGTTTAATAGAGTTTTGGGGTCCCATTTTTGTGCATATTTTCAGCGCACGCCGTGCATGATCAATTTGGATTTATAAAAAAATGCTATATATTTCGTTCTAAGCAATGATCTTAACTTTTAAAGAATGTTGCTTAGTTAGGAGTGCATGTGTGTGTTTGCATTTTGGCAAGGCAGCAAATAACATGCAGTATTTATGTCATTTGAGAGAAGTATTTTGTGTATTTGCCAAAAACAGTCCTTTCTAAGAACCTGAAAGTATTTGATCCACACTCTCTAAGGCATAGTGCTAGGAAGAGGCTTCGGTATGCCGGAGCCGTGGGCACGGGGAAGGTCTGGCCGTCCAGCCTTTGCGCTGGGAAATGGTGGGATTTTGAATGAGCAAGCCAGATCTCGTTTCAGTTCAATCCGTTTGAATCAGCTTCAGTGCAATGATTTCAAACTTATCTGCGGCTTTACTGCCAAAAACCCATGCTTTGCAATCAGATAACTAATACAGGTTTGACTGCATCAGGCGAGAGCCTGACCAGCAGCTACTGCGAGCGCTGGGGCTCGACCTCTGCAGGGAGCTGGGTTATTAAATGCACGGAGCGAATATGGTGAAGACTGTGTCTTGTGCTCCCCCCAGTCAGCTCACCCGCACTCGCCAGCTTGCTGGGGAAGAACAGCCAGCAAAAAGGTAAAAAATGCGTGTTTTTGCTCTCTTGCTAGCCTTCCTCAATGGAGGAGCATCAAACCCTGCTTCCTCCTCCACCATCTGCCTCCACCTCTCCACGGTGGTGGCTGCAGATGCTCAGTGCTGTGCCCCTGCTAAGCCTTGCGCTCTCCAGCGCTAACTTCACCCCAGAAGTGGTGTGGTACCGATTCAGCTGGATTCTGACCTGCCTTTCTCCCGCTTGCTTTAGCCCTTGGTGTAACCAAGCCCCGGACCTGTCCTTGGCTGCCTTCTATCAGCTGCTGCTTTCTCATCGCAAAGGCAAAAGCCCTGCACCTCGCTCACACCTCCGCTAGCCATTGCGCCGAAATCCTTGCGCCAAATCCAGCGATATAACATTTCATTGGGAGAATTTCTCCATTTTCTCCCCCCCCTTCTCTTTTGCTTTATCTCTTCCTCCTATCTTCTGCCTGTCAGGACTTTCACATACCCGCGCCTGACAGCTAAAAGATCAGGAACTTTGATGTTGTAAGGGATATTTTAGCTCGGGTAATTCTCACCAATTCAGACGTTATTGTGCAGGATATCCAAGGACCGGGGGAGTGAGCAATGCTTTTGTCTGGTGAGATCAGAGCAATTTGCAAGCTTTTCTGGGAACACGGGCCAATAAAGGGACTTTAGAGATATAATCTGTCAACCCCATTGAGGACTGCTGTGACAGCAGCCTTATGATTATTGACAGTTTAAGCATCAGCCAGGACACAACAAGGCTGGGGGGTATGCGCTTATTTGTAGCGAGACATTGTTTGCCGAGGAAATGAAGGAAACCCTTTATACCCGAATTCACCAAGTTTTTACTGAGTTTCCGACTGACCCATCTGGCAGCTTCCGCTTTTGGTCAGGAGTTTGAGAAAAACCCCTCTGAGGCGCAACCTCTAATTCACAAAGGTGGCCTGATTCGGGGGCATTGATTTTGATCTACATCAGGGTAGCTGATGTAGAGCCCATGGCCCCGGGAAGGGGCAGGACACCACCCCTAGACGAAGGGGCAGGACACCACCCCTAGATGTCTTGGTGGGTTTGTGCTTCATGCCACAGGGCTCTAGCAGATGCACAAAGCCGTCCTCAGTACCGAGCCTAGAGCAACGAGGGGGCTGCTGGCCCCTAAACTCTGTGTGTGAAACCGTCTCCTTCACCCCATAACTTGCTCTCTCCTTTTAGATCTCCCTATTCCCAGTGAGTTGCATGGTGAAAGCCGAGGTCTGGCGTGGACTCAGCCATCCGTCACCTTTTGGAACAGTAAGGGAGCCAAGAGCGCTAGAAAGCAGCTCAGCAGAGATGCTTGGCTGCTCTGTCCAGTGTCTTCTTCACTGTGCACCGGCTGGGTCACATCACCGGGGTTTCACTCCCCTCACTAGACCTGATTCTTGAGGAGTTTTCCTATTATTAAATGTATTTCTGTATTAATTTTTCTCCCTCGCTGGACAAAAGTTTGCTTAAGTACTTTATTTGCAAAGACACTGATATCTTCATTTTCAGTAAACCCCTAAGCCTTGCATCTTCATAAATATACTAACAAAAACCCCATGTTGTCTTCAGTGGCTGCAGCTTGGTTTCTCAGAGCAGTTATTCTGGGACAGAACCTCTCTGCAGAGGGAAGTAACTGGCCTTTATCCATTCATTCCTGGTCCGTACCCAAGCCCTTGCCTTCTTGGTCATCCAGCTGATGTTAATATATGCTTCTAGCAGATGTTTAAACTTCCTGAATAATCAATCTCTGCTTGCTGATGATCAGATAAGCTCACCAGCGCAGATCTTCAACTAAGTTTTTGATTGTCCCTCAAGTTCCTTTTCTCTCGCCACTCTCTGAAGCCTTCAGTCATCCTTAAGGATGACTCCTCTTGGATGTCCTTGTCCCACTCAGCACCTTGAAGCTATGCCCTCGGTGACGTTGGGCAGGAAGCCTCCTGTGACTTGCTGGTGGCTTCACAGAAGGAGGTGTCCCAAATGCCAACGGTAGCGGTTGCGCATCTGTGCTTGGTTCTGCTGAATTTCTGAGAGAAATCCTCAGCCCCCGTGAGCACAGGAAGGGCCCGCGCTTCACCGGACCCTGGGAGCACGGGGCTGTCCCCGTCTCCCAATACCCGCCTGCCCGATGGCTCTTGCAACAGCTCTGGAGAGTTTCCCCAGGAATGACTTCTGACTTGTTTCCCCAGATCTTCTCATACTGACTCAGTGTGAGTACAACGATGCAGTCCTGGAGGGACGCGTTGGCTGCCCAGCTCTGCTGGCCGGCCGCTCTGCGGCTCCAGCCCCCGTGGAGGTTGAGCGCGGTGCAGCTCCGCACAGCTCTCCCTGCTCCGGCCACCAACTCCCGGGCGTACAGGTGTGCTGGGGACACCTCGCCGAGGCCACTTGCTGCAGCGAGCCATCAGGCCAGCGCTTTCCTCCGCAACATTGAGGTGCGGGAAGGAAAAGTTCAATCTGTTTGCTATTAGGCAAGCACAAACCCGATGGTGTTCCCACGTTGCTGAGCTGGTGGGTGTTTTCAGTGATGTCCCGCTTGTCATGCCTGGCGTGGTGTCTTCCTCACTGCGGCTCCAGGACCGGGCGAAGAAGGAGTTTGGTGGGAATTCTCTGGAGATGGAAATCTGACCAAATGCACATAAAAAAAGAAAGACTTTTCAGCCCATCACTGGTATTGCAAGACACACTGGGAGACACGCACCGGGTTCACCTCCAGGCAAGACCCAGCTCTGAATTAAAACACCTTTCGCAGGGACAGTCTTTTCCAGAGTCGTCTGAAGCAAATCGCATGTGGGCTGCTGAAACGACCCTAAATGGCACCTTCTACTTTGTCATGTCCTCCAGACTTCGTAATTCTACTGAGGTGGAAGCCTGGCTCCGACACCTTTCGGGAGAGCTATGCACCGATGTTGTCGGTACGTTTGTGCCCTGGAGTTTGATTTTCCAGATTCTGCTGCAACTTCAGCACAGAGCATTAAATCATTTATTGCAGAGAGGCTGTGGCAAGGCCAGGAATAAAACCCAGGTATCTTTATTCTCAAGACAGCATGACAACCAGCTAGAGTTAGAAAACACTCCCTGCCACACTTTTGTTTATCCACTAAAGCAGGTTATTTTGTTTTATTCTTAGCAAGACGCTGCCTCACTGGAGACCACTTAAAATGAGATTTATCTCCCTTGGAATAACTACAGACTCTTGCATTTGTAATTCATTCCCCTCCCATTTCTAATCTCATTTCTATTGCATGTATTGTTTTTCTTTCCATTATTTCTAAAATGAGATCATTAAAATGAGTATTGGAGCTTGACAGGTTTGGGGCAGGAGGAAACCTCACTGCAGATGAATCCCCATGACAAGACCTTGGATTACTGCAGCATCTTGATCAGCTGAACGGCAGAAAGGAACTATTTCTTACGCCATTCATTGATGCTTCTGTTTTGACACTTTGGGGACAAAACCTAAAGAGCAATTCTGAGTGCTGGAGTCTGCGGCACGTTCTGCAAGAGGCTCCCAACCCCAGCGAGGGCAACGACGTTGGGGCTGGAGACTTCGGCTCCGCTGACTCAGCTAAGTCCAGAGAGCAACTGCGTCCTGCCTGAAAATAAATACAGAGTCTCCCGCTCCCGACCTAAGCTGTGACCAAACTCTTCCCACTCCTTCAAGAGCAGCTGCTTTGCACCCCGCGTGGGCTGGATTTTGGGGTGGGCGAGCCGATTCCTGCTCGAATGAGTTGGGGATCCTCGAGGATGCTCCGTAATGCGGGATATTATCTGACCCTCGGTAATGCAGCAATATGTTCCAGATGCAAAGAAGCGATGTGGGGAGGAGGGTGCTGGGGAGCTTGTCTTCGTTAAGCATCTATTTGAAAAAACAGACCAAATTCAGATCGCGCTAACAAAGTAAAAATCTGGCGTAATTCCACCGCAAGCGACAGCTTTACTCTGGATTAACATTGGTGTAAATTAGACTAAGATTTGGCTGCAAATCTTGTCGTTCTCCTCATTCCTGAAAGACACAAACATGAAGGGCTAAACATCTACAGTTATGTATTGCATAAAATATTTCCTGGCTAGGAAAATCTCATGGGACAATGATCTGGAACGAGATGGTGCAAATAATTAGTTTAATTGAAAGTAAAGGCGCATTACTAAAAATAAAGAGATGAAAGCATTTTTCCTCTGCCAGTTTTAATACAAGCAATATTAGTAGCAGCTGCATTTCAACCCGTTTTGCAGATAACTGTGCGAGGGGCACTCTGAAACCTAAACAGTTTAATTGCATAGGCTACCCTTTAATTTAGGGTGGTGAGAATGATATGAGGGACTCATTAAATTGGGGCATTAACCATGGCAGCAAGCAAAGTAGTTTCTTTGTTGCAAAGGATTCCTGCTACCCTGCAATCACTACAGTAAATTGTTCCTGGGAACTGCAGCAAAGTAGGATGGGGAAACAGAGACACGTCGGGATGGAGGGAAGCAAACGGAAAATAATTGGTACAGTGCAGCGCGGAGCGTGTGTCACGGCAGACAGTTATTTAATAACTCTTCAATTATTGCTGCCAGCTGGGGCATATTAAGGCGCTGCAAGAAGTCAGGCCAAAATCCCCAGGGCACCGCAGCTCGAGCGACCCTGCGCTTCCTCCCGGGGCAGGCGTGGGGCAGGCGGCAGCGCGCGGCTGGGAGATGCTGCCCGTCCTTCCCGAGGGGTTTCCGCACTCCCCATGCCCGTAGCTTAAAACACGAGGCGGGATGAAGCCGTTTGGGGCTCTCCTGGCCCCGGGGCCCGGCGCAGAGTCAGGGCTCCTCTCCGCACACGGTTCCTCCCCGCCGCCCCGGCGTGATCGAGCGCAGCGTGATGGACGTCGCGTTCAGCAGCAGCACCCGGCGAAGCAAACCGCGGCTGCCCGCCGTCCCCTTCGCCGTGCTCATTCGGCTCGTGCGGAACCGCACTGGGAACCGGGCTTGCCCGGTAAAAACAACCCTGCGCATGCCGTTTGCTCCTTGCCCTAAGCAGGGCCCCTGCGGATGCTCCTGCAGGCACAAACCGAGAGCGGCGGGAAGGTGCGGGTGAGAGCTGGGGCTGCTCGAAGTGCAACATTCACCGGGCCACAGCTTCGGTTTAATCCGGGCGCGATGCTGGAGAAAACATCGGCTGCTTCGCTCCGTCCTTGCTGCCGCAGCACAGGGCGGCAGAAGCCCTCGGGTGACTGAGGTGCCCATCGTGCTTGGGGCTGTACCGGCCTCCCCGCTGGCGCACGGGGGAAAGGGGCTCTCAAAACAGCCTCCAGCCCGTCTCGTTTCTCCCGCCAGCACTTGTCTCTCTTGGATTTCACTGTCCCCTGCTCCTACCTGCTGCGAGATCTCCATTTTACCTGATTCTTCTTTTTCTTGGAGGCCCTCAAGCCCACGGTTGGAGCTGGGGTCATGCAAAAGGTACAGGCAGCCGACGGGCCAGGGTCCGGGGCAGATGACCAGTGTGGGCCAGAAGTAGGCTAGCTGCGTGCAAAGCATTGGGTCCATTAGCCACCGTTGCACGGGACGTTGGTGCATGCCATGAAACCTGGAGCTAATACCAGGCTCCTGCCAGACGCTGCATTTCTACGATGAGCCTTGCGGCCTCCAGGGATGTTATTTAAGCCCTAGAGACCGGACTGCTGTGATTGCATGCATTTCCCGTGCTTTTAAGCATAACCTCAAATCCAGCAACAACAGTTTCTCTCAGAACTGCAGAAAAAGGCTTAAAACGATGAATCTCAAGGGCTCAAAAGCCTTGCTGCAAACCGAGAACGCAAAATACGGGGTTTGAGATCTCACGCTGTGCAAACGCCGGGTGTCGTGAGCACCGCACCTCCATGCGGCGCCAGCGGCACCAGCCCGATGGGGATGGCACCCCTCGGTCTGTCCTGCCCGGCGCTCGCTCCCGGGCCGGGCGCGAAGGCTGAGCGCCATCACCCTCATCCTGCACCAGAACAAAGCCCTTTTAACGACTGTGTCCTCAAGCACAGGATTGGGCCCGTAAAACAGAAAACGTGTTTCGATACCAAATGAAAAACATTACTCACAGGCTGTAATTCCTTTCTGCAAATACCGGAGGAGAATATTTCATTTGGCAAACAATCGAGCCTTACAGTTTAGAGCTCTTAATGTGATTAGGGACAGGTTCTGCAACACATTTGTAACTCCAGGTGATTTTGCTATATCTTTTTGGACTGGGACCAGATATAAAATGCCCTTTTGCTAGATTTGGATCCAACTAAAATTGAGGAGAATCAGATGTCAGTAAGTCCTTTCCAGTTTGATCTTTACCCAGGGGTATCACAACACGCTTCAACTCTAGGCTGCAGAGAGCAGCTTTGCAATTTCAGGTTCTTTTTTGCATTAAGCTCATGTCTTCTCTGACTGGTGATAGCTCTTCCGTAGCGCATATTCTGTAAATGAGCGTGCACTACTCTTCTGAATTATCATTAGGTACTTAGGGGGCTAGGAGAGAGAGCCAAATACTTCTGTTGGCTCTCCGGACACATCTTCACTTCCTTTCGATCTTCTTAGGTTACTTTAGAAAATGCAAATCCAGCTTTAAACAAGCTGAGACACGGTGCATTGGGAAGAGCCCAACATCTGAGCCTGGAAGCGTGTGCCCAGCATTTTGCAGGATGAAAGTCCGCAGGACGAACCCCCTCTGGGAAGTTTCCCGTCTCTGCCTGCGTTTCTGCCTCGGTTTCCAGAGCTGGGGCTGCAAATGAATTCAACAGCAAAAGCCCCAGGGGCAGGAGGTGGAGGGAGAGCACGGCAGAGGGAGGCTCAGTTGTTTTGTACGTGCAGCTGAGACACAAAACCAAGCCTGACCTTCAAACTGTCGACAAGAAAAAATCCCTAACTTTTTGTTCATGAAGATTTCAAAGGGCGGCTCAGCAGGCAGCAGCGGCCGGGGCATCGTCGGTCCCCGCTGCCCCCGGGAGCCTCTTGCAGGAGGAACATGCGCTGCTGAGCCAGACACCGACCCAGCCCATCCGCCACAACCAGCGCGGTCATAAAACGTACTACGGAATATGACAAGCTATAAAGACAGAAAAAAGAAAAAAAAATCAGGTTTCCTCACAGATTTACCGCTTGCTCACGGGAGGCAAATCGAACTAAGGACACAACCCCGTCACCGGGCAAAGCAGGCAGGTCGCAGCAGAGCCAGCGATGGGAAAACCAGACCAAGGCTCTGCCCACGAAGGCCTTGCTGCCGCTAAACAGCCGTCGCAGCCGAGGCACTGTGCAAAGGAATACGGTTGAAGTGTTTTACGACGTCGTTGATCTTCCCGACCCCCATAGCTCTGCTTTATTAGCAGCAAGGGGGGAAAAAGCTGCCGTAGGACACCTGAGGTGCTCTCTGCTTTGCTTGGTGGTAGCGGCAGGCTGGAGCGCGGATACCTGATAGCGCTGGGCTCTTCGCATCCCTCAGAAAAGGCAAAAGAAGGTCCAAAGCCTGGAATTTGAGGTCAGCAAAATTCAAATTGGAGAGGAGACATCTGTTTTTAAACGAGGGTCCGCAAGCGCTGGAGTGCGTCAGGCAGGAACGCTGTGGGTTCTTCATTGCTCGCCGTCTTGAAAGCAAAGAGCAAATTTCTCTTCTGCAGAGACGCAACCTTGTTCGGCTACGCATTACCGGCTCCGGCGGGGGAAAAGGCCTGGTCTCCCGCTCCGAGCCCGCCGAGCCGCTGGCGATGGTGCCAAACGATCAAAACCTATAAATGTCCAATTGGAAAGTGTATTGGGCATGCAAAGTGTCACCGAACAGGTCCTATGCGTGCCTAACCACACGCCCACGTCCACGCACGCGCAGCCGAAGCAGGGGGAGGCTGCAGAAACCCAGCCCCGGCACTGGGACCAGACAGAGACAAGAAGAGCTGCACTTAAGTAAATCTAAATAAACCCAAGGCTCTCAGGACTTTGTCCTTTTCCAGACAATCTTTTTAATGCTGTGGGACAAACAGTAAGGCCAAAACAAATATGTGCCCTTTACCGTACTTTCACAATCTGCTCCAGCCTCTGCCCAGGGCGTCTGTGCCATACGTTTAGCTTGCAAGGCAGCCGGTCATCTCCAGGAACAGGGACAAGAAGGAAAAGGGGAAAAAAAAAAAAGAAGATTCGGTAAGTCAGGAAGCGACCCACGGGGAAGCCAGATTCTGTGACCTTGCGGTCGTTCCCGTGAAAAAACAGTTGGAAAAAGTCTGAAGCAGCTGCAGTGGCTGGATTCGCCCCCCACCCCGGGACTGGGGGAACCTTCGCGTTTCTCCCTGCAGCGCCTGAGCTTAGCTACCTACGTCCTGGGAAAGGCGGGAACGTAACGCAACTGCGGATACTAACGGAGTGAATCAGGGCATGCTCTGCAACGAGGCAGCGAAGCAGAATATGTCCAGAAAGGAAGCAAAAGCTCGTCTTATTTCTGATTCCTGCCCTCAAAGGTTTTGTGAAAGCTTGTGATAAATTCTTAACCGGGATAAATCACTTAGCTTCACAATAGAAATCCGCAGCTACAATTCATTGTACGAAATCAGTTCTCGTTAGAAAAGTGTCTTCAGTTCGTTCAATCCCATAAAAATAGTTAGATAAACGCACAAAAAATCTGTTTTAACATTTATTCAACAGTTTTCTGACTGCAGTGGGCAAGAAGCTGGGTTATTGTTAGTTGCAACAGATGAAAAATCTCAATTTTTTCAAACATTTTCAAAACCAGATGCCTCAGAAAAATTTCTGATCTGATGAAAAAAACATATTTCTTCAGAAAAAAAACACCCATTTTGCATGAAAAACAGACCAGATGTAACAAGTATTTGAGGCCCTGCCTAAGGACAGCGCTCTCCCGGCTTAGCCCGGAGGCAGCACACCCGGCACGGCCGGATGGGCGCCTTTCCGATCCGCAGGGACCAGAAGCTCTGGGAGGCGCCGCGCCGGCTCGGACCGTGTCCTGTCGGCGCTCAGCACCATCGGCTTCCCAAGCGCCGACCTTGGGGAGCACTGGAGATTGCTAATGAACATTAGGAGAGTTTGTCCCAGTGGGATTTGGGAAAATTTGAAGGACCTGAGATATATGCACCGGCGGTCTCACGTTTAACCACCCCTGACATTTTTTATGGCCCGGGCAATGGAAAGGTTAGTTGCCAGGAGCCTGCGGAGAGAGAGAAAAACGACGTGGTGCGAGAGCGCCGGCACGGCGGCAACCCTCCGCTTTTAACCTCCCCGACGCCCTTCGAAGGGGTTTGCTTCCCAAGGACAAAACCCACGCGAGACGGATGTTTTAGACGTGAAAAAAAGAAAGAAACCAAACACCCTTAAAGACCAAGGCCCGTTCCTGCGTGCCAAAGTAGCGTAACAGGACCGCTCAGGTGGGAGCGCAACGGCTTTGGAATAAGCCAAGTCATTACAGCTGACGAGTGCGTGTGTGCACGTGTCTGCATGTGTGTGCACGTGTGTGTGCACATGTGCACGTGTGTGTGCGTGCAGGAAGGGGCTGCTCTCCCGGGAGCTCTTCCCCGTAAGGGCCACGCGGTTGGCATCCCTGCAAGCGTCGCGGCAAGCGGCCGCGCGCCGACCCGAGCCGTTCTTGACTTCGGCTAGCAGAAGGCATCGCTGCCGGCGGGAGGGCACGACGACGGACTCATCAGACAGGCGACCTCCTCCTGCGCCGCGCAGCACGCTGCTTCGCTTTCCGAGGGCTGGCTGTAACGAAGGAGCATGATTAAATAAGTAAGAAGCAATCATTACCGGTACCCCCGAACCTGCGCTGCAGGAGGTAAGTGCAGGGGCAGAGCTGCCTGCTCTCTACCAGCATCCGGGTGCTGGCGACAAGACCGTTTCGGGGGGCTGCAAACTCGAGGAATGCTTCAGCGCCCCAAAAAAACCATGAGACGTCGTGGGGGATGCTCGGACGCAGCCTTCTCTCTTGGGACACCCTCTGTCACCCAGGGCCGTAATTAATACGGCTGCAGGCAGCGAACTGGCATTTCAAGGGACACCGTCACGTAATAATCTGGTTTCAATCACGGGTGCTGGAACAACGAGGCTTTCTAAACCTCGAGAGCCCAGGAGGAACGTATCTGCGAGGATGATGCTCCTTTAAGCAGCAGCAGATGTCCAGACCCGGAGGTCCGGCTGCTCTTCCAGAGCAGGAGCCGGTGACCGAAAGAGGTGCTTCCGCGGACCGGCGAGCCGAGGCAAGGGAGAAGTGCCGGGATGCGTTTTCACGGGTACGGCGGTCGGAAGGAGACGCTCAAAACCTGGCCCTGCTTCAAAAATCCGGGCCCTGGTTTGGAGCAATGGGACGATCACTGCCCAGCGCTGGGTGCAGGTCGAACGCGCGGTGAAAATCAGCTTTCGCCTCCGCCTGGCGTCGCCGGAGCCACGGCCGCCTCGCGGAGCCGCGATTTACGTCTCATCCGACAACCGGCCACGCGGCGGCTCGGCAGCAGGGAAGGAGGAGATCGCCGCTTCGGCCGGCAGCTTCTTGTTCCTCCCCCAAGGAAAGCGCCCTTCCTCGCTGCCCCCCTGCCCTCGGCTGCCTCCAGCTGCCTGCTGGCGGGAGCGGGGCGCGATCCCGCTTCAGCCCCTTCCCAGCCCGCTGCTGTAAGCAAAACGCTCGCTGCTCCGCTGGAGCTCGATGTTGAGTCTACGACTCCAAATTTACCCTTCTGGGATTAGGTTTCGAATCCAATCCCGCACTCGAAACTACTAATTTTCCTAGTACCATTTTCAATGTGGTAGGAACTCCCTGCTTTTAAAAGATCTGGGCACAAGGAAACCGCCTGCTTCCACTATTTTTATTAAAAAAAATAATAATAATTTCAAGAACAACACAACAGATTTCATCCCTGGTGGCTCTCAAGCCGGCTCGGGTTGCTGCTCCCGCGCAGGCCAAACCTTGCCCGGGTATTTTGCTTCCAACCCCAAACTCTTCCATGGGCTCCGGCTGGAAAGTTTCTGACCCTGTATCCGAGCCAACTTTCAGAAACACAAATAACTTGCCTGATGAATGTTTTGCAAGAAAAAAAAAAAAAATATATATATATATATATATGTATACACACACACCATATATAGCAGGAGGGATTAAATCCTCATGTTGCAAGAATTTAATTAAAAAAAAAGGAAAAAAAGCTAAGCCGTCGGAGGAATGCAAACCCATCACCTCAGCCCGGTAACCTCTGGCTTCGGCGCGCGCTTCGCCGACTCGCGAGGAAGAGAAGTTCACCTCGCGCCGCGGTTCAGCGTTTAACGGGGCCCCGCGCGTTAATAGAATTCCTGGCAAGTCCTGGCTTTGCGGAAAGGCTCGGCAGGGAACGCCGGGCCGTTCGGGCTGAGCTGAACTTAATCACGGCAACCCGGGGACTGACCTGCAGGAAACGGTTCTCCAGGCACCGACGTTACCAAATAAAGCGCCGTTGCGCCGGTTTATTGGCTGTGTTCCCCCCTCCCCCCCGAGCAGGCTTAATTTATGGTAATTACTAGGAACTATGGATTAAATTAATAGAAAGGAAATTATTACGGTTTCCTGACCTGAAGGCCAAAGGGAAGGGAAGGGAAGGCAACCGCTCTGGGTAGAAACGCCTCCCTGCTGCTTCCAGGGCCGGCGGCGAAGGTCTTTCGGCACGAAGACAGGGACGGTGGGATTTTGGGAAGGAGCTGGGTCTCCTCGGATGCGACGGAGCCGGGGATGGCTGTGGCACATACCCCAGCCCGGAGACCCTGGCCCTTTCCCACGCAAATCCTTTCCCCGGCAGAGGTGGGAGGCCGTTGCCTCCTATTCGACAGAGCCGTGTGCAGCGTACAAAACGCAGGTTCACACGCTTTAAGTCACCGAAGAAACAGAGATCTCTCATCAGACAGGAAGAGACCATAAAAATAATATAATGCAGAAATCCAGTTTAATTCAAACTGCACCACAGTGCAGAGTCCTGCTCTAAATCCAGCTCTGCCCAGCGATCAGGAGGAGCAATTCCCTCCCGCCTGGGCTGGAGCACATTTATTACCGCTTACAATTCATATATGAGCCTCGTACTTTAAATTAGCATTGCGAATGCTCTTACGGCATTGCAGGGTCAGGCTGTTACTATTTGCTCGCCAGACCCGGCCTCGCAGGCTCTGCTGGCCTGGGTATAAACATGAATCATTTTTGTCAAAGGCAGAGCGGAGTGCACCCATAGCGGGTGACGGGGATGTGTCTCCCGCCCTGCTTTCCCTGCAAGATCAACACGGAAACAAGGATGCCAGTTTTTGCCCTCAGTACCAATCCTTGGGTGCATTGCTTCAGCCGCCTGCCGAGGCCCTTCTTTTCTGAAACCAGCACTTCCAGATTTGGTGATTTTTACCCGTTTTGCGTCCAGTGTAAAATCTGTCCACGGCACAAGCCGACGTTGCTCTAACTCGCCCCGCTGCCGACCCTGTGCTTTGCAAACAGCCTCGTGCAGCGTGGCCTGAACCCTACCACGAAGGGTCACAGGTTTTAATACTACATATATCTTTCTTAGAAAAACTAAGCACAAAGCCTAGACGGGCTTTTGATCCAAGGTTTAAAAGAACATCTGAAATCACCCCCCCCACACACACACTTTTACGGATGAAATAAATGCAGCATGCACCTGAACTTGTATTCAAAATCACCCAAACTATATCCAAGAAAAATCTGCTGGAGTCTGAATCCTGAGAAAGGCAGCAAGGAGCTCCTGGGATCGGCTCCGGCGGGGCAGGCACGAAGCAGCACAACCACCCTGCACAGTGGCCAATTGTTACCCTGAAAACAAGCCGGCCGGATTCGGTGTCGCCGGGGAGGGATATCAGCGTCTAATCTAGGTAAGAGGGGGACGCGGGGGTACCTGGAGCCTTGTCAGACTCAATGCTCTTATGTAGTAGGTTGAATAACAGAACAATGTTTACATTTCCCCTTGTGCCCTAAGTCGTTTGGAAGCCGGACACCTGAAAAGCATGAATGAGTTTTAAAGCAGCGCCGATGCCGGCTCTCCATCACCAAAGCCTCGACTGCTCCTTGCAAGCGCTCCCTTAAGAAGCCAACAGAAAAGGCAGCTAAAAAACCCAGAGCTTTGGTTGCTTCTGAACCTGGACGTCTTGGAAAGAAAATGTAAATGATGGAAAACTCAGCGGTTAGAGCAGAACGTACGTACATCAGCCAGGCAGCACGGAGAAACGCGACCACTCGGCTGAGAATCTGATGGAGTCCAACCAAGAAATAGTTTCTCTCTAGTTTCTTCCCTATAGCATATTGAAACTTAATATTGAAAGTTCCCTAAATATGCAAACAAAACAATATCCATAGTTAATGACAAAAAATATAAACTGAAGTATGTATGCAACAAACATTTTAAGTCCCCCGGAGAACAATAAACTTTATTGCAGGAAGCTATATAACAAATACCCTATAAATACTGAGGTGGTGGTGGGGAGCGTTAAAAACTTTAGAGCTTTCATCAAGAGGATCAGAGGTCATGACTGGATTCGTAAAGACGGGATGGCTCGTCCGATGTATTTTTTGTTCCTCCTTACTGCTGCCCTTTACATGAAAGTATGCCACGTTCTTCCACGCTCTTAAGTTCTCGGCTAGCTCCAATCCTCGTAGTCCTGAGGCTGAGGATGGACACAGCCTTGTGCCAGGAGCGATGGAGAGGCTGGAGCGTGCAGTTGGAGATACTGTAAGGCTCCCCAGCTCCCAGGGGAAAGGCCACCTCGCCTGTGGGATACGCTTCTCGTGCATCAGCCCTGCTCCCGAAGCCAGCACGGCAGGAGGACACGCTACAGCCCCCCACAGACCAACCAAAGGCACCAAAACTCATGAGAATTTCTTATCATTTTGCTTCATGCCCCTGGCTCTGGAGACAGGTAACAAGCCTTTTAGTCAGCAAAAGGATTTTCAGAAAACACTTTGCAGCTCAATCCAGCTCCTGCTGAAGTTAGTGAAGGAACACCAGTGGGACGGGGGTGCATTAGGCCATAAACGTTGACCTGCTTCGTAATCATCATCCTCATTTAAGAGAAGCAGAAGTACTGAGCAGCGACATGCCCCAGGTCGCTCAGTGGACATTGGTCCCTTGCAAAATAGCCATGCTGACTTGGAAAAATACAATAAAACTAAATCATGAAGTATTCCCAAATAGAATTCATTGAGCCAATGGCAGAAAGGAGATTTTTTTCCTTTAGGAATTTGTTTTATGCTCATGGGATTGCTAGAGACATCGGAGACGTCCAAGCCCTGGCTTTACCCCTACAGCCCCATTAAGGCGAGCACTCCCCATGCTGCACCTCCAAGCTGCTTTGATGCGATCTAGCAAGGTCTCCTCTGGTCTTGGTCTCCACAAGACTCATTCAGTTCTTCACCCTGATTACCCATCCAGTTGCCATTGGTACTAACGGTGATGACAAATGCCGTAATATGGATGTTTGGGCTGTCCAACAGCTGTCAGTCACAATTTTCCATTGCTGCCAAAGGGGGTGGCCATTTTGTGGTGTATTTTGCTACTTTGCTATTACCAATCTGGATCGTAACGCACTTTAAAAGCCATATTGGTAGTTTCGAAATTCAGCTTCATCAATCCCATTCTAAGCTCGTGTGCTCTCCAGAACAGTGAGCCCTAATCCAGTCTGAATTGGACTATTTCATCTCGTCCTGGGCTCAAATGATTGTCAGTCCATCAAACGCTTCTTTGAAAATTTATTTCTTGCAGATGAACATGATTGCTATAAAACAGTATTTAAAAACTTTTTAATATTTGAAAAGAACTTTCCTTTCCTCCTCTATCAACCACATGCTGGAGAAAAGGCTTGGGGTTTACCACTGCTTGGTAAGTAAAATAGCAAAAAAGAGAAAGGATAATGAGGTGATAATGACTGGAAATGTATGGATTGAATTTGGGACCTATTTAAATACACAAAGACAATTTGTGACTCAGTGGTATTTGCAAACAGGGAGAAGTGTTTGCGGCTCAGCTGTATATTTGAATATAGAAAGATGTTTTGCGGCAACCGTTATTTTCTTTCAGCGCAGACAAACTCTGACTACGTTGCCAGCTGTTAAAACTGCGGTACCCACACCACTCCAAGCAGATGGGCTGTGTCTACTTGGGAACTTCTCAGCCAGTTTCCTATTACAGCAGGACTGCTGCATGGTGACAGATGCCACCTTCTGAATGAACATCATGAGCAAAAGTGAAGCGAGGTCTCCTACAAACAATAAAACATCGAAGCTGATGGACCAAGCCCGTGGGACGCTGGTGGTTCCCCAAGGAGCCACACGTCAGCTGGCCACAGGGCTACAGCTCTCGGACCAGCGCTGTGACATGCACACAGCAATTCTCCATCACGTCGCAAATGACACCAAGAGCAAAACCTTCTCCTCCACTCTGTACCTCCAAACTCCTCCCTCTGCTTAACCTATTCCTGGGTGACTTCTCAACCTAAAGCAATTAGTGAAAGAGCCAACATATACTTCAACAACTTCTACTTCAAGTACTGCAGAGCGAGCATATACTTCAACCAGGAGCTTAACGATGATGGAATAATTTTAATGAAAGAAACTATGGAGAAAATGGGTCTGGTCCCACTTGATTCAAGTTAGCAGCGTTTCACTGTCCCTGAAAGGCTTGGGTCTTGCTGCTGTTTTTACAGCACTGCATTTTAAGGAACTCAGTGATTAGCGGCAACGCTTGGCATCCCAAGAGCACTTAGACTTCAAGTCTTGCTACTACTAATCTGCAAATCAGATTATTTTGACAAAACACAGTGTGTCACTCACTCTGCTGGAGGCAGGGGAGTCGAGCTGAATTTTGCCATGGAAAAATTACAAGATGGTTTAAAAAATAAAATTGTCTCAAAGTGAACTGTGATTTCAGGGATGCTGATTTGTGATCCCTTACCAGCAATTTGATTTTAAAGAGGATTCCCCCTGAGCAGGGCCTTGTTAAGGCCTGTAGTTGTGATTGTCCCTCACAAAAAAAGAGGCACCTCAAATAGAAAAATAAAACATTAGTTTCTGAAGAATGAAGACGTGGAAGACACATGCACATGCACACAGTCACTGCACAAAATCTTAATGACTCGCAAGACTTTTCCTAGATGCACTTATTCTTTTCTTTCTCGGTAAAAGAAGTCAGAGCAGGAAAGGGGCCAAGCACGAGAGTACAGAGAGGCTTATAAAAACATTCTTTGCTATTAAGCAGCTGAGCTGATTTTCACTGCATAAAAGATGAAGTAGATTGAACAAAATGCTTACCTATACATCTCCATTTCTGATGCAAATCCTAAATTGTCTTTGTCACTTCGGTACATGAACATGAGGCCAAATGAAACACATGTTTACAACTATAACGAGGATTAGTTTTGCACTAAAAAAGTTGAACTATAGTCAAAATTAGATGGTGACATGGGTATTTGCCAGCAGCATTAAATGAGAAATAACGGAGTATGAGGTTTCTGGAATGAATAGAAAACGTATTGTTTAGAGACCTTTTTGGCCAAGTATCAACATATGCCAATACTTAAGACTTCTTGTTCTTATTTACTTACCCTGACAATAAAACAATTGTTGTTTTGTGCCAACAGCCTGACAAACTGGTCCTGTACCTTAAGAAATACAGATTGGATATTATTTCCCTTGTATCAGCTTCAACCTACATTTCCAAAAAAAGAAATGCAAAGTAATTGAGTCCAGAGTTAAAGCAGTTGGAAAGGAAGTAAATGAAGGAGGTAATCGATTTTAATAACATATAACATCAACACACATTAACAAAATACATAAAGCAGGGAGAATATTCCCATCTCAGAACGGGCAGTGTTTGCAGCTTCACCCCAGCCCTGGGCAGGGGTTATCAGCGAAGCCTCAACAGCCTCAGTGATGGATCTTTCCCCAGCTCGAGCCCAGAGCATTGAGGTAACCACTATCATTCCCATTATAATAACAAGCAAACGGATGAATTAAAAGCCCAGGATTTTTTTCCCCAAATAGAGAAGTTAAAATGTATTTGTAGATGAAATGCTCAGCTTCTTTCCTGATCTAATCGCTTCTCTTGGTGCTACCATCCTCTACCAGGCCACCCTTGAGTTCAAAATGAACTTGTTCCTTGCGATATTTCACACCTATGAGCATGCCGGGTTTCTCATGCCATAATGCCACAGCTGGAATAGATAGAGCAACCCAAGCCAGAGCTTACTTGATTTAAAAACTAACAGATATTGCTAGTAAAGACCTCAGGAAAGCCTTCAATTTCGGAACAGTTCTCCCAAACCTCTTTACTACACCCAGTCCAAGAGAGACTTGCGCAGCTGGTCTTCAGGTGGCCTCTGCATGGGTGTGACATGACGTGGGGTTGGACAGGAGTTACCTTCATGTGTGGGATAGGGGGATCTTGATATTTACACTAAAGGTTGAGTTCTGTTAAAATTTAGGGACAAAGCTCTTTGAGTTTTGTTGTGCTGTGTCCAGTGAGTCTGGTGTTCTTAAAAAACCGCTCTCTTATGTCATTGAAAAAATGAAAAAGACATATTTCTCTAACTTGCAGATATGGAGTAAAGCTTAATTCATTCATGTTTTCAATCAAACAACCAACAATGGGTCCTGTGAGAATTCATGTAGAAAAAGAATAACTATTCATTAATTATTTATTATCAATAAATTATATATATACTAATATATAATAAAAATTATCATTAATTATGCTACTCTGAAGATCTGTTTGGAAATTCTCTGGTGGAACATTTCTGTCGGAAAACAATCTGTCAACCATCAAAACGTTCCATGAAAATGTGCATATGGACAATGGTCCAAGGGAGAGCAGGAGGATCCCAGCAGAGCCCAGCCTGGCACGTGGATCTGGAACCCTACCTGCTGTCCCACCAGACCATCTGACCATCTCCTAGCCAGTCTGCTGGGGATGACAGGAAGCAAAGAGTCTGCAAGTCCCCGTTCCAAAGCTCCTGACTTATACTGGACTACCTGGCCCCAGTCTGAACTGGAAAGCAAACCATGGGCCTGATACTATAAACACTTAGAACCTTCCGTCTCCATGGAAAATAATGTTAACACTACATGTCCTGCAAATCAAAGCATGAGAACATCTGTAAGTTTTGAATCCTTGTGGTCAACCCTACCATTGGTCTTATGAACAAGGAAATCCCATTCGATTTCAGGAGGATCAGCTCTAACCTGTGACACCTGGTTCCTGAAGGCAGGGAGGATACGCAAGGTCCTGAAGCAGGAACTCAGGTCTTGCCAGTTATCTCATCTGCATTTGGATCACAGTCTCACAGCCCAGTTTGTTGTCCTCTGAAAGAAGATGATCTCGCACCAGCAGCCTTCCCCCTCCCAGGACACTGTAAAACAAGAAATAGGGCTTTGTCTGTATCACGGCAACAGAAAAGACGGAAAGTTTGCATTCTGTCCCAAAACCACCAGAGCTCATTTCCAGTGAAACATTGGTGAGACACTGGTAATTACCAGTCAAATGTTTGGGATTGAGGAGAGAAAGAGGTAGCTCTAAGAACATGTATTTCTAAGGAGAAATATACAGTCTGTGTAGATCTGTAAAGACAGATGTCTTAAGCAAAACGAGACGACAACAATTTAGATGAAGTAGGCTTGGCTTTCTCCGCAGCTTGTGCACTTTCTCTTGACATCGCCATGCAGCAGAATACAAACCCGCACCTCCACCCCTCGCTGTGGACGCCTGGAGCAGCTCTGGGAGCGCAGCCCGCTCACCAGCGCAGCTCAGGGCCGGGACTGCATCTCCTCTGTGGGATGCGGTAACGCCAGTCAAGCCCAGTCAGCCCACTGCCCCCACAGCACATTCAGGCCCTGATCTCAGAGGTAAACACAATGCCAAGTATCATATTTTTAGGGGCTTTTTTTATCATTATTCCTCAAACCTACCTACCAGTGGAAAGATTTGACTATAGCCTCCATAATATTCTACATCCCTCTGAACAAGCCCGCTTCTCTTTTGGATATTATCACCATCATGGTAGGACGTGATTAGTTGCCTGCAAGAACCTGTGTCTTTTGGTTTACACATTCTAAAAGCCCACAACCCAGAATCAGTCCCTGAGCTAAAAAGCCTATGTCAATGAGGAGAAGAAAGAAAGAATTTCCAACATTTTATAGACTAGGATCTACAACGCTGGAAACGATACACGATTTGTGCAAGACAACACAAGAGATCCATAGATCCCTGATCCCTTAAGTCTAGACCAGCCCGTAATCACAAGAGCCCTTACTCAGCTCCTCCACCCCTCGCATTGCTCACTCTCTCTTCGGCAGAAGACGCCACCACCACCACCACCACCACCACGATCCGGAGAGGGGCCCTGCACAGACTTGTTCCCTCGTGGTGTGGGTTGCCCACTAGTCCCTTCAGGACTCAACCACCTTGCTCAGCGCGGACCCCTTCTGCCGAAGGAAGCCTTGCGGTGAGGAGAGGGCAGGCGCAGACACATAGCTCCAGGTTCCCGCGGCGCTCCAGAAGAGGTCGGCACTGGGAGCCTGGATGCGTGACCCAGTTTGGCTTGTTAATACGGGTGGCAGGCAGGAGCATAGAGCAGGGGAGAAGACACCTTTTAATCTGTGACTTGCTAAGAGGATGACTCGGCTTTAGAGATCCTCGTAGCTGGGTGCACACCATTAAAGCCTATGTAATACAACACGTACAATATCCGCCCGTGAACATATTGTGTCCGTAGGGATGATATACATTCACTGCAACTCCTCCCTTAGGTGAGCAATTCTGCCATTCCTTAAAAATAAATAAATAAAAGTATTGATCGCTTACCACCTGCGTTCTGGACTACTATCCTGCAAATGTTTTTGCTCTGGGAACATAAAGCAACATATGTTAGCATTGACTTTTCTGCCTTTTTATATAGCTATAAACAGATCCGTTGACTCCCCCCCTTTTTAATTTTGCAAAAATAAATGCTTTCCTGGACAGTCAGAGTTCATTACGGAGATAGAGTACAGCTTCCCCTCCTCCTGCCCGCAAAAGCCAGAGTGAGGAAGCTCACATGGCATGCAGACCACCCATCTTTGTAGGGGGTGGGGGAAAAATTCTCCCCTTCCATATTCCATATTTTTTTGAGACTCTTTAGATCATTTTTCTTGGTAGGATTTTTTAAATGTATCTTCCGTATAATAAAACCTGTTTATTGTTATTTCTCTGAGCCATTTTTATTAGAGGGGTCTTTTTACTGAGTTTTATATTGAAGATTCTAACAAAGGCAAATAAAATTACATCTATAACTAAATGCATACTGTTACGAGCCTGCATCTGTCCCCATGCCAAGAAGAGGCTTTGCCTAGTCCTTGCGAATACATAACAGAGTCAGGATTTTCAGAAAGGCTCGATACTCACAGCCAGGGCCAGGTTCTCGTCAGAGCTCAGCTTCCAGTTAGGCACCATTAGGAGATAACTTCAACCAGAGCAAACGTGATGCCATCCTCGCGGTCAGGGCATCGCTTAAGCGTGCGCTTTCACTCACGGCACCGTGCGCGAAGGGAGCTATTCACGAGCCTAAGAACAACGAATGGACATGTATGAAACTTTAAGAACAATAGTCGTTCAGGATTACGAAGCATGAGGACGTTTCAGCTTTCAGGATAACGTACAGTTAAATGAAAGGTGAGACTGGGTAAGGAAACAATGTCGGCAAGCGTCCAAGTGGAATGACCACAGCGCCACGGCTTTTCTGCCAAGCTGCCACAAATTGCCTTGCGAGGGCTCTCCAGGGAATTTCCTGCAGTATTTGCGCATTGAGGGTCTCTATCGCTTCTCCCACCGACGCCCTCACAAGCAGCATTGCCCAGGTCCCAAAATCCAGGTTCTGATGGCCAACGTGCAACCCATGAGAGCAGCAGGGATGGACCACGGAAGGGGTCACCCAGGGTCGGAGGCTCTTCTTTTCTCCCAAACCCTCATGAAGGTGACAAATGTCCAGCTACAACAGTGAAAGGAAGGCAGAGGGCTACTCGCACCAAGAGCCCCTCCCATGGAGGAACCGGCCCTGGGAGACCACTACACTCTTGCTCCAAAAAAGCAGCTATTCTCTCCTCCAAGAGCTGCTCTCCTCCCACACGCTTGCATCCTTCGCGTGGCTTTTGTCTTGGCAGCCTCCAGAAGACCCCAGCTAATTTTGTTTTATGCGCACTGGGTCAGAGCACAAGTTTCCCAAAAACGTAATTGCCTGGAAAACCCACTATTCCTGCAGCTGGGTCTCCAGGAGGGGTTTTCACACACCCTCTGGTTTTGCAGCAGAGGAAGAAGACGTGGGGCTGGAAGGGGCGGTTATGCAGCATCTCTTCCTACTTGATTAACTCAGTGAGCCTGGAGGAAACCCCACCATCTGCAGAGCCCGTGAGTCACCTCAGGACTCAGGCACTTTACTGTACATATTAGTCAACAGAAACAAACAACACAAAATCCCTAGACATTAAAAGTCATTCTTTATTTTTTTTTAATTGGCTACACATCTCCAATTATATTTTTCTGGAGATTTTAAATATTTAATTGTGGCTTTATAAACATGAAGACAAATTACTATATCTAAATATTCAGCCTCAACAGTCACTAATGCCCCTCTGGGGGCTGTTTTTATTATACTAAGACAGAGAAAATAAGTTGTAAAAGGTTTTCTTTGTCTCTCTCACTTTACCATAGCAGAGTGTGGGGTTTGAAAAGATTTCTTGTAATTGCCACTGAATGTTTTCTAGCTGATGACTTTAGGCAGCTTTATTAAGAAAACTAAAGGGAAGATTGATTTCCAAGATGATACATTATAAAGTCATGAGAAATAAAAGCTTAAGCTTTTATTCCAGAAAATGAAGACATCAGTAAATGTAACTAAGCCATGAAGATGTATACTGTAGCACCCACTTAGTTCCCCTTTTAAAGCTTCCAAGCTGGGTGGCAGACAGGGTGGTAATGGGAAAATTTTTAAAGTTTGGGACTTAGGTTTGGGTAAGCAATGCAATGTTTACGAGCATCCCTGAAGCTTATCTAGACTGCATGAGTTTCCTGGATCTATACTCTTGGGTTGGAAGGTTTACAAGGACACGCTGAGGATTTAGATATTCATAGTTTCTGGTCGGGTTAAAAAAGGCCATGATGATAGTATCTTCTGTCCCAATATCGCAGTTATATTGCAGTTGTGGGTTATCAGTCTTCAGTTACGGCTGAAGCTGGGAAGCACAGAGGAGCTCCTTCAAGTATGAGGTTGTACCCTCGAGTCGGAGCCAAGACAACAAGAAAATCTTGTTTTCATCAAAACCATTTTTCCCATTTCTGCAGCAGAACAGAGGTTTTGGCAAGGGATGTATGAGGAAGTTCCTGGATTCCAGCGCACATGAGGCACCTGCATTGCAGTGTGATGAATAATCCCTGGGCCATGGTTGACACCTAGCTGTGAGTGGCACCTGAAGTCCAAGTTTGTGAGAATCTGCAAGTCTCACTGCTAATTCAGAAGAATTTCAAGAAAACCCAAATTAGTAATCAGACCCCAAGAGACATCCAAAGCTGAAAGAATGAGAACAACTGCAGAAAGAAGAGATAAGCCTTAAAAATACAGACATAATGACACAAAGAAAAAGAGGGAAAGAGACCCAGGAGAGAAGCCAGAAAGTAGCTAAGCAGGGCAAAAATGCCAGATCCAGAGCCCAGTGTGAGGTGATAACGGAAAAGGACCTGACAGCAAAGAGACACTGAAAAGCAAGACCAGTGGAAAGGCCACTACTGCTGAAACAAGGCAACTCCTCAAACTCTTGGCAAACTCATGAGGCAGGAGTTTGCCCAGCTGCAGTAACATTTTATGGAGTTTGACTTCACTTAGTGAAGTTAAATGTTGCTAAAAAGGGAGAATAAGGAACCGATGATGTTATCAGGAACTGAAATTGTTGTGATTGTAGGTGTCACCACTGCTGAAATACTGCTGACAGTCCTGTGACTCTTCCAATCTGACAATTTGAGGAATCTGTTTCTGTACAGCACACTGATTCCAGTAGGTCTCCTGAGACTGCGTCATGGTTGGAAGTGTGGCTGAGATACTGGTTTAAGGTATTCCCCTTCTTGAGCATTTTCTTCCTTCCTGGTGCACAATTTCCCTCTCTCATGCCAGCACAGCTCTGTGCGTAACTGCACTGTGAAACAGCCTGGGGGCTGTTCTGCTTCAAAATAACCCAGCAGAAAAAACAACCAAACAAACAAATTTATGAGCAACTTAAATAAAAAGCCAGATCATTTCCCTGATCCGGGCCACAATGCAGCACATGACCGAGGAGTGAACGCTATAGCTTGGGAGGAGAAACAGAGAGGAGGTGAAGGACATCAGCATGATAAGCTGCCCGTGCAACCAAAGACTCTGTGCTGAGACTCACAGCCTCAGCTGATGTGCATGCAGCTGCTGCCTGCAGACTGGTGTCACCTCCAAAACGGGTGAATGGAGAACCACCAAGGCAGACAACTCCTTTCCAAGGGGGAATGCTACAGACAACAGTCATAACACCTCAAAACTCATGGTTCCAGTTTTCTCTTGTTCTTCTGGAAGAGCCTGGAGGCATTTCTTCAAGAAATGGAAAAAGGAAAATGGACCAGCAATAACAGTGTCTTATCACCAAGGCTGAGAGAAAGAGAGGAGCTTTCAGAGCAAATGGGCTTTTATCAGTGGGGGACTGGACAAGCAAGAAGCCAGCTAAGACAGAGAGACCTGGGGCAGAAGCTCTGCAGGGGAGAGGGCACCCTGAGCTCTTTAGATGGGGACTCTTATCAAACCCAAAGGCTCACGAGCAGTGAAAAACTGGACCCTCTGGATGAGCAAGTGGCCGTGTCAGCTCATGGCCTTGCTGCAGCTTAGCTGTCTTGTAATGAGTCTGCCCGGCCCAAAGCAACCGCAGCCCCGGCTGGGACAGAAAAATATACAAGGGCAAGCAGACGCGCCGAGAAGCCAAGCTCAGCGATGGAGCTGAAAGCAGAATCCCTTTGCCTGATTGCAAGCAGAGCCATGGCCACTAACTAAACGCCTCTTCGACCAGCCCATGGTGTGCTGAGTGCTTTCCAAACAGACGCAAGGAGATGTGGTTCCCATCCAAAACAGCTTCCAGGCTCCAGTTGGGCAGAATACAAGGAAAGTACAAACCACGTACGCAGCTACATTAACCATGTGTTCACAGACACATACTAATAATAGAACCCCCAAACTGCTCCCAGGTTACTCATCTTGCATGTCAAAGTCAGTCCTCATGGTTTCCCCAGGCATGGGGGAGAGGTGGGCGACTTTCTTGGTTTCATCACAGCGCTGCACTCTGATGTGTAATAAATAAGGATGAAATGGAAAAAATCCAACCCACTCCTCTTTGAGCAGAGTTCAAGGAAAATATTGCGGCCAGAGACTATAAGCAAACCCAATAAATTTGCTCCCCCGCCCCATTCCCCTTTTGTTATTAGGGTGTGACTAAGGCTTAGCAGCATCAACTTTAGGTCTTAATTGGAGATTCTTGCTGCAAGCCCAAGGATGTTTTAAAATTGTGTTAAAAAATACCACAGGAAGTTGCAGCATGCGTGCAAACACAATGCAAACCTGTGAATCAGGCTGTCCGAAACGCGCAGTCATGGTCTCAGGATTTTTCCTTCATCTTAATATAACGCCGAAGGCATCTGAGGCTTATCTCCTGTGGATATCGTACCAAGGGAAGGCAGAGGGGGTTTAATAGACTGCATCCAGCTGTCCTCGTATATTTATATCCAAAGGACTGCTTGGCTTCTTGAATCAAAAGTGGAGAAAGTGGGACTGTATTATTTATAAGGAAAAGCTTATTGCCTGAGCTGCTGCTTAAGACATTATTGTTCAACCCTTCTTTCCACCCAGCACTCGCTTCAGCCGACTGAACTTGACCTATCCACCCATCATAAATTAAATTCTTTGATCTCATCTGTAACAACACAGAGCCCTAATAACAATAGATCAAACCACGGCAAGGACAATATGCTTATTCTTTACCAACTAACTTTTAATTAGTAAACAGCACAGGGGAAGAATCCACATTCCCAGAACAAAAAGGAGAAGAAAAAGCATTTAGTACTTGAAAGAAACAGTTGATAAAGGGCAGAGGAATCTTTCAGAGCTCTACGCCCCTGTTTTGTTCATCTAAAAAACCACATCATCCTCAAACCATTAAAACCAGGATGAATTTCACATTGTGAGAAGTCGCCATGAAAGCAAACATCAAAAGGAACGTTGGAGGAAGAAGCAGATCAGGTGGTACAGAAACAGCACGCTGCCTTTTACCCACCGTTGGTACAGAAACGTCGCTCAGATTATCCGCCCGTGCCCTCGTTTGGGCCGTGCCGGTGCCCGCGGCTCGTACAGTAAGCCGGCTTTGCGGCGGGGCTGAGTCAGCCGTCCATACCTCACCGGGGTGTTTAATGTTTGCACAGCAGCCGGGGAAAAACGCGCTGCTCTAATTGCAAAGTTTATTTTCTGTTTGCGCAGGGTGTATTTATTATTGCAGGGATCTTCACGAGTTACCATTTACACTAAATCGGTTTAGTAGGCCCGTCATTTCCGGGTGAGCTTATCTGACGCCCAGCAGCATGGCTTCCAGGCGACCATATACACTTAAATAAAGTTTTTCCAACAGCAGCAGTGGCACTTACGAAGCCAGAGACTTTCGGTGGCTGGGCATCTCATACCATTTTATACTAAAGCAGTATTCTGGCTTTTATTTCACTTTATACTAAAGTAGTGTTCTGAGTAAAGCTGCTCTTTTGCTGGTGCACGTGCAACATTTCTCTTCCTCACCTGTTTTCTGGCGTGTGACAACCGGGCGCAATGAGGTTCACCGTTTCCTCGGTGGGATGCTAATTGGGCCTCCCATCTCTCCTGGCCAACTACTTCATGAGACTTGTAGGTACCCCCCGTCTCTCAGACCATTAGCTCCTGGCCAAACGTTGCAGAAACCGGCCAGTAGGCACAAAAGTTATCACCGGGGGAAAGGAATAGTGACAGGCACAAATGGTGCAATCGTATCAGGCTCACTTCTGTAGAAAACCAGGCAAAACCCCCAAACCACGTAAAACCTACCTGACACAGGGATGAGGCAAGCCAAGACCCATCCAGACTTTCTTAGTAATATTGCTGCTTGCCAAGCAAACAGATCTAGCGTGCCACAGACCACGAACAGGAAGCAACGCCACAGACGGAGATACCTTGTAGAACATCTCTAGCATCAAGTTCCTTGAATTTAATCTCCCCAAACTGATGAGATATGATCTACCTGAAACAGCCTGTCATGCTGGCAATGCCCTCACCAGGGCTTTGCACAAATGAAGACCCTCCAGATCTTCTGACCCAAGTTTTACATTAAACCAAACACAGGCTGGGCCAAGGGACTGGGATTTCAACAGTGACATGTGCATCTGCTCTAAGACAGCAATCGCAAGCCCAGCTGTGCAAAACGCTCTACCTCCTTCCCACCTTCCACCCACGGCTGCCTTGCATATAGCCTACCGACCGTGGGATGTGTTGGGGCAAGGGGTCCCTCATGCGCCCAAGGACCTGATCCACTGACAGACATGGATCTTGCCTTGCACACCTGGTCCTCAGCGCAGCCCCAAGGCCACTATCAAAAGGCAGTGGAGATGCCAGGCTCGTGCATCCATCCATGCAATACCACAGTGTCCAGAGGAGCTCCAGTTCCACCACTGTGATCGATGGAGCACAGGGTAGACTTGCAGTCTGGTTGCAAACAGCTAGCTACTATGTTTAAAAAAACAACAACGAAAAAAACCTAAGCTTTTTAAAAATAATTCAATTAAAAAAGGAAACTTGCAAGCAGTGAATAAATAAGTCAACCGCAAAGCCTTTCTTCCAGCTGGATCCCAGAATACTTTAGCTATTTTACTAACTGATCCTACAAAAAAACACATTTTGTTTACCACTGAAATGCAGCCACTCTGGAATGTAATACTGCAGGAAAAAAATCAAAGAAAAGTCTGGGTTTCAACTGAAATCGTGGGATGAATTTCATGTAGGAAAAATGTTAATAAGCAAGCTGGAATTCAGTCTGGAGACGAGGGCAAATGTGGGGGCCTTTACCGATGGCAGGTGACCCTTAACGACCGCAAGGAGGCAAGACGGTCGCATTTGTTATCTGTCACTTGCTGGTTTCCAGATCAGAAAACACAAAGTGCCGCCTTGCGCAATTCCTCCCTCTCTCCATTGCGATGCGAGATAGGAACCACCGCGCGAGGCACCCACGCAGCCGCGAGCCCCCGGGCAGACTCCGGGCACAGGTCCGGAAACAGAAATGTTTCGATCTCCTTTCTCTATCCGTCAACTCTTGAAGAGCTGATTCATTTTTACAAGGCAGATAACACCCAGAGCAGTGACATTTCATTAAGAGGACAGAGAAGACAAAGAATGCGACTGCAGCTATTTTATTTAGATGAGTTTTCAGTTGGTCCTTCAGAAGTTTTTTTTTAAAAAAATCCCACATATGGTAAAGTGATTCCATTGAAGTCTCTGAGTACTGACACGGGATGAAATCCTGCCCCCATTCCATCAAATAACCGGAAAACAAGTCGTGAGGTTTGCATGGCAAATATACGTCCATGCAAGTCTTCGGACAGGCACAAAACCTGTTGCAAAGCGTGCAGCCGCAGCACCAGGAATATCAGGAAACTCAAGCCAACCCAGCAGACACCCAGAACGACGGCAGGACCCAGCCTGCAGTTTGCTTGCGACCGAGAGAATAAAAAGGGGAAACCCACGACTTTGCGAGTTTTCAAACCATGTTCACAGCTTGCATCCCTGCATTGCCAGTACAGTTAACTGCCCGGGAACTTCGAGAAGCAGAGGTAAAAGTCTGCAGGAACAAAGATTTGCTCCGGCCCCCGTAGCTGCTGCAGCTGGCGCCAAGGTCACGCAGCAGAAGCTGATTTTGCTGTTGAGCGGAATAAGGGACGGTTTTGCCACCTACCACTGCTTGCTGTCCTGTCAAAGCCTCTCATACTGTGTTGTGTGTGGTCCCGCGTTGGGTCATGCAACCAGCCAAAGCCCTCTAACTCCATTTCCAGTTCACATCACTCTAATAGGCCCTCAGCTGGCCTAAGAAATTCCCAAACATCTTTCTACAAACAAGGAATTGGGTTTCTTTTGTCTTGCAATCAGGAGAGACAAATTCTCCCCTTAACCACAGTTTAATTTATTCCTTTTGGTTGTTATTGCCTCCACCTAGTGCAGCTGTCTAGACTGTTTTTTTTCTCTCTTTTTCTTTTTAGTTAGGGATTTTTGGAAACTGCCTTTGCTTCTTTCCGAAACAGTTTATTTTTAGTGTCACTTTTTCCATTGGCAGGATACTATGGCTGAGAGAGCTGCTCTCAGAGAAATTGTTCTGCTTTCAATATGAAAATGAAAAATCTGCCTGGTTGAAAGGAATGCACAACAAAAGGCAGCTAAGGTAACGGCGAGATAGCCTGAGTGGAAACAGGGCCCGCGTTCGCCGGCTTGGCCCGCCCGCCTTGCTGTTAACGTCAATGGAAGCTTGGCCGCGGGTTTTGCTGGAAGCGAGACTGTGCACTCTGTCATCGAGAGCAGAGCAAATTCCTTTCCGGCACAAACCTGCTCAGTCAAGGAGGGTTATGGCATCTTCTAACAGCCTCTAGCAAAATCAGCTCTTTGGACGGAGCTCAGTTTTGCAGGAAGCCAACAAGACTTGCACCTGCTCAGGCCAGGCCACTCCAAACCATTCTTCTCTTGGCTTCCCAGAACAACTAAACACTGACCGTGAGCTAGCCAAGAGTTTTAAAGCACAGGTAACTTTGCCATGTGAAGGGTCATCTAGCACTAAGCAGCCCAAGGGCTCCCCAGTTTCTTGTTTTGCTGTTTGCCACCCCATGACTTCCCAGCTGATTTCTTCCCAAGCTGTCGGCACCAGCCTCACAACTCCAGGGCTCCTTTCTGCATATTTACTCCATCCTTTCTCCAAAAGGATCTCCTCCTGATTTTCTCTGTTTCCTTCACCGATATGCATGGTCAGAGAGCTTTAGCTGAGAAAGGGATGGCAGAATATCCCTGAGTCTCCATTTTACCTATAGGGTTTAATCCTGCTAGAATGGTTATCTGCTTACTTGTCACTGGTTTATTACCTTGCAAAGAGTAAAGGTGCAAAAATCCAAGAATATTGCTTTTGTAAGGGGAGAGGTGGACTTAAAAGAATGGCTAAGACGGGTCTCTTAACTTTTCAGCCACACTTTGCAGCATACATAGCCCAAAGAACAACAGTTTCTGCTCCTAATATCAGCCAGGCTTCACTGTCGAGTGCAATTCTAAAGAGCAGCAACACAGTCCAAACACAGCAATGCTAAGAGGGAAGTAGGAAAGAAAGTAATATATTTTAAAGCAAATCCTTCAGGTTTTTAGATTGGGAGTGAAGAGGTGGGGGAGGGCATTAAAAACACACAGACGCACACTCACAAAACCCCAGAATTAAGCAAGCGAGACCATTCCAGTTGAGCTGTTTCAGCCATTGTCTTACAACAACTTTAAACCCAATTGCTTCTTTTTAATGAGGTATTTTCTTCCTCTTAACCACCCAAATTTAATCCATGATCTTAGTCCAACTTAGAGAACTTAAAATCAGAACATTAGGGCCTTTCTTAATCCTCTTAACTTGCCAAAGGTTTTCTGATCACACACCTCTTCCTTCCTACTTAAGACTGTTTTTTTCCACCCCTCTTTGTCTTCTGTTTACAGCTGTGAAAAATTAGGATCCAAGCAGCAAAATCTCAACATAACAAACGAGCATTTAGAGATGGCTTGCATGTTTCATTGAGGGAAATCAGGCATATTTTCTTAATTATTCCATCAAATCCTATGTATCTAACAGTTCTCTGGCCTCAGATACTTTGCATTTCTTGGGGGGCATTCTTTAGTCCACACAGCCTTTGCTTCTGTTGAATAATTACCTTCAAAAGAGAAGCCCTGTCTCATGCTACGGTCACTTTGTGCCTTTCACATGATGCAGTAGGTCAACCCAGCTATCCTGATGGGACAGGATTTCACGTGGACTGCAGGAATCCTCTCCCAGCAGGCTACACCTCTTCCACACCATCCTGCCCTCCCAAGTCCAGCGTTTCCGGAGAGGAAGCACAGCTTGAACCCTGCTACATTCCAGTAATCTCAGGATGGCGTTGTGGCTAACTGGGATTCTCACGTGGAGAAACTGGAATGATTCTGGTGCTGACTGATTTCAGGGCTCACAATCCTAGAATCTGAGGAACAGAAATACCTCAGAGAACTATCTTTGTCCTAAACTGGGATCTTCATCCGATCACAGCTGGACTAGAACTAGAACTGACTCTGCTGGGTGTCTAAGGGATACCCTGCTATAAGGACAAGGGAGCCATACCAGAGTTGAAACTGCGTATTTAGCTGTAAGAATATCTAGCTGTCCTTCACGAAATTTAATGGCCAGAGGAGGTAGCAGGTGACCTCAGGGATTTTCCAAAGTGTAGCAAATTCCAGATTTCCTTTAAGACTGGCAGAGCACTAGAATTCCTGGCTGGGCACTGGCTCCTGGAGCCCTTTCTAGCTGCTAGACTGCAGGAAAGAAACTAAGCGTACGCTAAAAACCTGTCCTATCACATCAGCAGCACATGCTGACAGCATTAGTTGCTTTAAAGACTAAGTGCATGATACAGCATAGGAAGGGTGCTGAGCAATGCAAGAGCCATGAGTAAGCAACTGTGCAAGGGACAATCCCTGCTACGTTCTGGTCCAAATTACGTTTAAAATCAAAACCAATAAGACACTTCCTCCCTGCCCCTCACTGCACAGGCCTTCTCGCAGGGATGGGGTTTATGGATCGGGACACTGAAGCGAGATGAACTAGGAACCAAGGAGAGGGTTTGAACCAGAACATGACCTGGCACCTCTCCCAAGTTCCAGTCGAGTTTGGTTAACATTCCCCACCCATCGTTTTTCATGTGCATGTGCCACATCACTTCCTGGTTCTGATTTGCCTGCTATTTGCCCCACGGGTAGGGTGTTACCCAGCAAGGCTCAAAAACCAGCGAGTAACCCCTCCTCCCCCTCCTCATAAACCCCACACCCATCTCTGAGGGATCCAAGCATCCCTAGTGGGAAGGAGTCCAAGAATTCTTTATGCTCATAAGAATGTCCCCTTGCCACATCATAATCCTGTTTGCTACCAGTGCCACACACTGATGGTCTAGGTCAAACACCAGATGTTAATAAACCTCGGCAACAATCGCGTGGAGAAAATGCAGATAATTGGTCTCATACCTACTATTACGGAAAAAAAAATCACAACAAAAGAAAACGTGCAATAAAAATGCATCTTGGTTGCTTTTAACATTCTTTTCTAAAAGCTAATTTTAGCTCTATGGCTGGAGCTTAAAGGCAGATGCACATCTGGTGTAAACTGCTTACTTCCATGGATCTGGCCCATAGCATTTCTCTCCTCCTTTACTGAAACCAGTGGTCTCAGATGGCTTGGGATGCGCAAATGCAGAAGGTTAATTAATGGAGAATCCAAGACGTTTCCCCATGCTCTTTCAGCCTAAGAAAAAGTTGGATGATGATGGCCTCGCTGTGATCAAGTGCTGATTGTAAAACAACTTCCTTCTGTTTCCCCCCGCATTCAGAAAGTGCTTGGGTTGTTCTGTCATAAAAGCCGTAACACTTGGCTTTTAGTCACCATTTGCTTCACCACCTTTTCTACTACTGTGAGTCACATAAATCTGCTACAGACAGAAGAATCCTTGAGCAAAGGGGCAACAGATACTGGCCTGGGATGCCAGTAGGTGCATTTCTTCTGTCTACAAGTCGTTATTACCATATATGCCCTTTCAAAAATAGTTTCCAGGCAGATGTTTATGTTTTGCCATTAGTTTGGCTGGGGTTCAGAGAGGATCAGATACAGCCAAATTCTGCTGCTACTGCAGATAACGCAAATCCCCAAAAGATAAGGGAGGTCAATTATCTGCAATAAGTCACTGGAATGACATGCCAAGCCAAGAGTTTTGCATTAATCAGGAATCAATGCTGTGTGGGCTAAATTTCCCAATAATCTTGGCTGTTGGCAATACTATTGATAAGCTTTATTTCCCAGGGTAGTTCAGTCCACACTTTGCTCACTTCCAAGTCATGAGTGGTTCACATTATCGGTTTGCAAGAACGTGTTGCTAATGAAACCTTCCGCCTCATTGCTGATACTCTGTTAGTATATGACATAAGGGCCTGCTTAGCTGCTTCAGCAATGATAAGGGCTGGAGTGTACAAGTTAGCAATTTTGGATGCACATTCCCCCATTGGAATCATCATGTCCGAGTGCCTGAAACACACCATCCGCTTCATTACAGCTCTTCATTTGTGCACTGTGCTAACTCTGCTCCGTGAGCCTCTCCTGTGCCAGAGGAGTTTTATCAGGCACCTGAAGGTGAAGTGAATAGGTCTCGGTAATCACCATCTCATGAGGTCTCTTTCACAGTGTATCCACAGAGGGAGTCTCAACTGCCATTAGCCATCCAGAAGATTTTTAAGCTCTTCAGGACAGATAAGCAGAGGGTCTGGAGAAGCAATTCTGCAAGCCTGTTACCTGTGTCCCGCCGGTATGATCCCAGCTGGTCAAGCTGCACATGCCCAACACAACAGCCCTGCTCTCCACGCAGCACATTCGTCCCAGCTTCTCCACCCACCACCATCTTATTCCCCCAGCCTATGTTCCTATCTCCTCGCACACCAAAAGCCATGCTTCGCGTGGGTATACTCAATGAGATGAGCCATACACTGAAGCAGTCATCATGCTCGATACTGAGACGTGGCCTGCGGCAGCTACGCGCACAGTATAGCGGACACCGACCGCAGTGAAGTATTACAGACTGGCACCTCCAGCACGGGAGAGCCACGCTTCTCTTAAAAGATAACAGAAACAGAAAGAGGAAGCAAAAAGAGCAAGTTCACAACCAAAGACTTCCTTTTTGCATGTGATAAGCATTCAGCAGACCGTACTACAGCCAGTGTTGCCCTGCCCTGACACTTTTGCTTTCATCCGGTTTTTCTCTGCAGCAGAAAATATCCATAGATATCCACATTTGTTGCACCCTTCTTTCCATGCTACCAGCCTTTCTCATTATGTGCTGGTTTTTAACAGACAAAGCTGTAAGCAGCATTTATTTACTGTGCTATTTACAGGGAGGAAATTTATAAAACATGTTAAAAACTTTACAAGGAGAGCAAGCCTTTCCAAAAAAACTCAGAAGCACAGACTGAGTTTTGCCAGAATTCAGTGGCTTCATGCAAGAGACACATCCTCTGTAGGGTTTTCTACCAGTGAGAAAGGAATAATTTGAAGATGAGCAGAGGCACTTTGCCCTAGTGCACATACTTTGGCAATTAGGACTTTCTCCAAGCTTTATTTTGTAATTTAACATTTGTGCAAAGCCTGTTTAGGTGAAACAGGCTTACTCGAACGAGGGCAGAGTCAGATGCTGGAGCATGCAGGAACTTCCTTTGCGAGGAGAAATGAGGCAGCCGGAGAAGAGGGGGAGAGGATGTGCAAAACCCTGAATCAGGCAGTTGTTACCCTGGCATTCTTCAAGAAATTGCCATGGTCTGCATAATGTGGGCAGTCTGGAGCAGTTGTGCAGTAAATATTTTCCCCCAAGCACTTTTCTTGCTAGAGTTTTAGGTTTTCAGAGGGATTTTTTATTAAAAAAAAAAAAAATCTTTTTTTTGAAGGAAGATCAACGACTTAATGAAAAAAGTCTGAGATGCAAGAGCAAGGCTATCGCTTCAAGAGTGCTTCCAGATTTACATAAATAACATTCCTGCTGCATAAACATCTTGGCAAAGGCAGAGCATCTAACCCCCTCCTACTCTATTGGCCTCTACTAAATTCTGCAAAATATTAAAACCCCTTGATGGTAACGTTCTCGGCCAGAAACAAATCATTAGTTTGGATGAGGGCATCAAACTGCATCTGCTCTGTTCCCTGAAGTTCCAAGTGCAGGAGATTTAGTAGGGAGGGGAAAGCATTTCTTTGATAGAGGGATTTAGAAAAATGGCAATTGATGTAATTTTAAAGCAAACTCAGATATGAGGAGATGCGTCTTTTACAGACAAAGACACATGGGAATGGTCTGGTATAATTAAAAGTAGAGATGGGCTCAAGCTGTGGACTTTGGAGGTGGAGCTGAACGCTCAGACTTTCGTATTTGAGCTTTTAGTCCGTCAGCTGCACAGAGCTGTCGCAAGGCTTGGGTCCATAGATCAGTATTTTATCAAAATTAAGGAAGGGAGGACAGAAAGAGTTGAATCCAGGCTCATCCCTAAGCAAAAAGCGTGGGGAGAAAAATCAAAAGAAGAGGGAAGCCACTCAACATCCTATACAGGACTCCACTCGGTTGTAAGAAAGCTGAAATAAGGAAGTGTCCTTTCCATTCTGGGGCATGGGCACAGAACTAACGCACCTCGCAGTTTACAGCAATAGAGATACCATACCTGGCCATACCTTCCTGTCATTGCCCAAACTCCCTGAGAGATGGCCCAGAAGAGCAGCAACGCAGACGAAGCCATCGCCAGTTTTTGATCCACCCCTACGTTTCCTTGCACAAAATGAATCCTCCTGGGGTCACATCTACTCTTGCAAGAAAGCACTGCACAACCAACACCACCCAAAGCTGCTCCTACCACTGGGGAAATAAGAGATGGTTTCTACATGGAAAGGAAATCTCTTTCACTAGGAACACTAGTGAAAATTAGGGACAGTTGAGGATCCCCCCCCCTCCTTTCTAATCCAGTCTGCCTCTGTTTCTTTTTCCAGAAACTGCAAGCTTTCTGCTTCCTCAGATGTTCTTCTTTAAGCCCACAAGAACATCCTGCATGGATCTGCAGGGACAAATGATTTCTTGAAACATACTGGTCTTAATCAAACCTAATCTTTCATGACAAGACAGAACAGCCTGGACAGCTATTAGATTTAGCACAGTTACTCTGAGCAGCACTGTTATGTCAAAATTATGCAACCTAGGCTTTGATAGGCTTTGGGGATTTTCTCAATGGTTCCTTATGAGCCTGTTGGTGCCCCTCACATTTCAATGATCACAATACAAACATTAAATGTATTTCCTTTCCCACAGCTGGATACTGTCCCATCTGTTCTGAGACGGCCAAAGTGTCAAGTAAGCCAGACAAGTCAGACAATTTTTCATGCAAATCTGTTGACTTTAGGATTTTTAAATATATGTCTTTTTAATAACCCACAGATTATCTCACAAAAACAGGTCATTTGCAAGAGTTCCTCCAGCAGTACTTGGCATCATCAGCTAACTTTGCAATGGACATACATTACTCTCAGAAGAAAACCTGGCAAAAGGACAGAAAGAAATGCCATGTATGGTCAGACTAATGGTCGAGCCTGGGATGTCATATCTGATAGCGCTCAGTCTATGTGCATCCCTCTGAAGCATCTAATCCCCTGAACAACTGCATCCTGGGTCCACTCTACAGCTGTGCAGCACAGGTGAAAATGAGAAAACCAGACTCAAAGCATTGCACAAAGTCCAGGCAGCAGGTTCAACACCTTGTCACAGATGCGCGCTCATTGCCTGACAGCTTTGGCATCCCCCTGCCCTCCAGTGCTAGGGTTTTCCGCTCTTTTCAGCGTGGGATTACACACAAGACGACACTTCAGATAATGCATCATGACATGGGAAGCAGTAGCACCCACAGAGTCAGGTCTCAAAATAACTTATGCAAAACTGAGGAAAGAATCTATTAGATCACTCAGCGTTACAGGTAGCCAACAGTGTAAGAATGTGTCGTGCTTGCAATTAATTTAATTCCAAGAAGCAGCCAGTGTCAATCCCTAAGTTCAGCCTCTGCTCGCATCTGCCTTTGAATCATTCACTTATCAGATCTCTTGGAGCAAGATAGGAGTTCAAACAAAAGATGTGCCTTGCGACCGTGAAACACTGCACCGCAATGATACAGAAGAGCCTTTCTTACCTGTCAGTTTTCAAACCACCATTTAAATCCTCCTGGTTTTCAATGAAATACACAATACAACAGACCGGTAGAAGCAGCTGGCAAGGCATCCTAAAATGGAAGCTAAAAATATTGGTTGTCTCCTGCCATACTTCTCATGGCTAGATAAATCTGCCGTTGGTTAGGGACACAAGACCCCTCACGCAACAGGAGAGGATGCGACTGGGAAGAGGTCGTCTGCAGGAGCTGCCTGCCTTTGGATTTCGTGATCCTTTCCCTGGCACTGCCTGCTCTGGTTGGCACTTAGAGCATGCCTTAGTCTTACCTGGGGTCTGGTGAGAGACGAAATTGAGGTATAACCAATGCTTAGCTGAAACACATACTTCTCACTCCATGAAAGTGTGGACATTTGAATAACCCAGCTATGGTGCCTTTCTCCATATTTCAGTACTGACTTAACAGGATCTGCAGTAACGCTGGGAAGTCTCCCTTGGCCAGAGCAGCAAGACACTTCCAGCCTCCAGAGTAACAGGCAGAAAAAGGAATTGGCTGCACTGACGATCACTAATTCCTCCCAGAAACTTCTCATGGGACAGCGCTGCAATCATGGAGAAGGCTGCCTGCCCCTCTAGCTCCAAAATTACAGTATAAAGACAGAGGCAGTTGTAGGTCATAGGCACATGGAGTAAGCAAGCATCATGTAGACCCAAGGTACTGTTCTATTGTCTTAGGAGACAGGCCATTCCCCTTTCCCTGGAAAATGTTTTTGCTAGGAATGGAGGGACCATAGGCCTCTGGATACCTTGGGAACTTTGTCACTTCCACCAACCCCTCCTTAAAAAAACAACTTATTTTATGAAACTCTGTTTTAAAGAGCTGAGTTTCTCAACCCGAAATGCATGATGCAGAACAGCTGACTTTATGCAAGACTTGTTATTAGAAACAGTTCACTGCTGAACAGCTATTTCATGAGATGCACCTCACTCAATCACAGGCATGTGCCCTACATACACACGCGCACATACAAGAGTCTGGCAAAGATGTGCTCAGTTTGCTGCCTTCTAAGTGCCTGGGGCAGATCCTGACTCAGAGATTCCTCCACGTTATTTTCCATGGGAGGAAGTGAGAGTTATTTTGCAGAGGGTCTGAACAGACTAGATGCCAGTTTCTTGCTGGTAAATACCACTTCCAACCTCACTTGCAGTCTCCAACAGATGTTTCTGCTTTTCAGTGTAATGGAAATTTTATGGTCCATTTTCTCCTCCTCCTGTTCCTTATGAGCAAGCATCAGACCAAAAAAACCCTCAGAAACACAGTGGTCTCCTAATAAAAGGCACTTGAGAGTAGCCTCTCTAGCAGATCAGAGAGACCGAGTCAAACCAGTCAGTGGTGGATTAGGTTCTCTAGACATTGGAAATAGTTGCATAAAGGTTTCATTTGTCCAACAGCTTTCACTGGAGAATCACTAGCTTACCATTTATAAGGCATTTTGAGGTTCCCAAACTAGGTAGAGAGCCCAGAGATGCAAACAGAAGTGGGTAAAGAGATTTGGGAACTGTTGCATAATTGTTATGCCCTTCCAATTCTTGGTTGGCAGTCATTAAAGTTGGAGAAACTGAGGCACATGAAGTCATTTGTTGGAAGACACACTGAACTGGAGCAAAGCTGGGACTGAATCCATGTGTACAAGGTATTGGTGTGCGAATCATGAGACAGCACTTCCTCAGAGAGAAGAGCCAAAACACAGACAGTACGGGACAGAGACAGGGAAAATCTTTGCCAATGTAGACAAAGTATCAAATAAAAGGGTCTGATTTGCATCCTGAGAATCCACATTTTCCCTCACCAGACTCTCACGTCTCCAGGCTCACCAAACTGTGTGTAACCACTAGCATCTCTCCAGACTGCTCAAATAAACCATGCATGCTGTAATGTTACTTAAGCAAAAAACAAACATAAGTTGGGGAATCCCATTGACTCACACCTGTTTTAATTTCTCCTTTTTAAGGGCCCAAGACTTAGTGAATGAGAATATTATCCCATGGGGATTGAGAACACAATGGAAACAGGAAACTTTTAAAAAGCATTTCTGTGGAGATATTATCTCACTGCTGTAGGATGCAAGATTTACTTAATTGAAGCCAAGGAAGTTTTAGATTACGCTTTGCAAAGTCTGCACGAAAGCCTCAGCTATCATGGGGAAGGCTCCTTGCATGGCTATTTCTTTCAAGATATGTGCCTTTCCCTAAACATGTTAACTAGAGGGCATTTGGTGGTAATGCAAGTGGGTTCAGAATACTTCAAAGCCTTAAATTAGATTCAGGGCATCACAATCCATGATAAAGAATATAAAACTGCTTTTTTAGCAGATGACATCTTGCTTTCTCTCAGTGAAACACAAGCCTCTATTCAATGTCTTAAAGAAGTTTTAGAGACCAACAATCCTGTTTCTGGTTCTTTTTGTATGTGTAAATACAACCAAGACAGAGGCATGCCCCCAGGCACCTCCCCAGCAAAAGCCCTCAATTTTCCATGCCAATAGTCCCCAGAAGAATTCAAATCCATAAGAAGCTAAATCTCACTTCACTCAAATAAACTCATAACAGTAAGTCTCCAATCCTTTTATGTGACGCACATGATTTTCAAATATGGTCTAACTCCCCATTATCTATGCTTGATTAAGTCCACTTACTGAAAATGACTGTCCATCTGAGTGCTTCACTTTCTACAGGGTTCCTGCAGTACTTGAGTCTTTAACGGTACTTGAACCTAATTCCAAAAGCAAAATGAAACAAAAAGGAAAAATAAACAAAACCAAAAACAAAACAAAAAAGATGAGAAAGATGAGTAGAAAACTCAGCAATTTTATACAGTCGCCAAATGGACCAATATTATTCCTAAGCAGCATCTAAGGAAATCCAAGTTCTCCGCACTGCAGAACTAATGGAATTTGATTCACTACAGGATTGTGTCCTGCATCCCCAATTGTTTCTCCTCATACTTTGTATTCCTGCTCCCGTTGCCTTCGGTGGTCTCAGGCCATGTGGCCAGGTCACTGCGGCTGGCTCGGAGCTGAGTGCGAACTGACCATTTGGTTAATGCATGTGGGCAGACTGGCATTCAATGGTTGAAGAGACTATCTATGACCACTTGAGCTCCTCCAACCTTGTCCTCAGCGGAAACACTACAGCTCCATCTCCGTCATTCCCTCTTGAATTCCTTCCCGCTTGCCAATTCTGTTGCAATCTTGCAGGGACATGGTATCTCTGGGACTTCCATCCTTCTCATGTTTGTTGTTGAACTGGGCTAACGGGTCCAAAACTTACAAGGAGGAACTGATGGACAGCAACAAGAACATTTGAAACCAGTTTCATTTTAGGGGAAAGAGTCAGATCATCTCCCCAGCTCTGCTCTGGAACAGCATTATGTTGCTTTCTGCTTCAGCCCAACTTCTTGTTGCCACAGTGAAGTCCCAAGGAAATCAGATTAATGACAGGGTCATTCTGCAAATACGGGAGACTGTGGCATAAGGGCAGCACTGTGACCAGCTTCCCAAGTATCTGTGCACCAGGAGGTTCTCCAGTCGGCCAGGGAGATGCTGGCCATGTCTCCAGGGAAGCCGTGCTGAAAGGCATTCGTCAAAGCTGTGGTCAAAGCCATACGTTTCAGTGGAAATGCATTAACTTACAGCAGTGGATGATTTGACTCTGTAACACTGCAAGATGGGATACCAACTTCCAGCCTTCGGAGACAAGACACATCATTAACTGAACAACCCAGAACTAAACAATCCAACTTCCTTGGATTTCTGTACATTTAGGAAGCAGGATACAAGGCTATAAAACAGCAAAAACATATGGGTTCAACAGCACAGAACCTATGGATGATTTTGCATATTACTAAATGCTCTGCATTTCATACATGATGGTCAACTGATCACTGATCAGCATAAGCTCCAAAAGGTCCAGGTTAATCCCAAGCCAATTATTCCACACATCTAAATATTACAGTCTAGAATTCAGAGCTAAAAAAAATTACTAAGTTGCAAGAAAGAGAATGAAGACGTTGTATTTGTTTTTTTGTTTGTTTGTTTGTTTTTGAAGAAAGTAAAGCTCAGCATTTGTATCTAGCGAGTGCTTTTGGATATATTGTTACTTCTGTGCTACCAGATTTCCCTGCAACAGTTCCTCTATCTTATTTCCCCTGAACAACAATAAAAAATAAAATCTGAACTGCATGCCAAGAGGCAAGTGTCCCATGACCTTCTCTAGCTACTAAGTCAGAGGCTGCTGCGAGGTTCTGGTAGCTACTATGAAATGATGTAACCAATCATTTCCATGTGTTAACTTTTAAGGTATCAAAGGAATAACTCTCTTTCAAGTATCTTAAGAACGTTAAATAACAACCTAATCATTCAGCTCCATCGCTTCTTTACTGATGTACTACTGATGCGAGCTAAAACATTTCTAGTGTCCTGGAAACTTCTGTGCCTTTGAACATGCCCTTCACCCCAGTGATGCTTTGATGCTCCCACAGATCTAACAGGCCTCAGGTCATAGAGACCTTAAAGCATTGCAATGGTTATCTACCATGGGTCACTTAGAGCACTGTGGTGGTTATCCGAGCACTTAACTATGTCCTAAAAGGTGCTCTTCCCAGGGACTGGAGTTCTGAGATTCCTCCTGAAAGGTGGTATTCCCAGACCTAGCACTGGTGGCTCTGTTATTGAACAGCAATTTCACTAAATCTCTGAAAAGCTGGAGAAGAGCTTCAATTTTCTTTTTTCTAGGACACCACTCCAGCAGGTTCATTCCTTGAATAACACTTTTGTAAATGCCAAAGTCTTGTTGACTTTCACTGGGACTACAGCTGGAGCCCTAAATTAATTTAAAAATTGTCTAAGTACTGGCTGCTGACAAAATGGGCAGATCCACCCCCTCTTGGCCTCACTCTCTTCAGCCAACACCAACTCTCATGCAGTTAATCCAACCGAAAATTAAGCCTAGTACCAATCGGTCTTCTGATCAGCATGTGGGTACAGGAGTTTTAGCACAAGAGAGAGAGGAGAAATCCATGACTGGAATAAAGAGGGAAAGTGAAACCATCCCTTTTGGCATTTTTGTCAGCTTGAATCTCTCACAAAACATCACCTTGAGGGAACTTAAGTCACTGACTGGTTTCTGCAAGCTTAATCTTCCATGAAGTTAAACAGACAAGAATGGAGTTTGAATTGAGGGGAAAACATTGAGGTTTGGAAAAATGTATTTAAAGTAAACAAGTTTATTTGTTTTTGTTCAGGCTCCAAACCAAGATTGAAAAAGGATGGATTGATCCCATCCTCGTTGCTAATACTAGAATATGTGCTGTATGGGAAAGGCTGCCTTCAATGAGCATGTGCACCTTTTTTAATAATATGTTTCCCCCCCCCCCCCCTTTTAGTCTGCATCAGAAATACCTGGGCATTTCTATGGAGACCTGAGCAGCTTTGCCACCTTGGCTCATGGTTTCATGAGCTGTCTGACAAAATTCCCAGTGCCTTTAGACTAGGAGAAGAAAGAAGCAAAGCTATTCTGCTCACTGTTACCTGCCACTGACCAAAAGCTAGCTGCTTATTCAGCAGAAAGAAAGGCAATTTTCATGGTTTAAAAAAACAGATAAAAACAGATTTTTACAAATAAAAATCCTCTTCAGTTTCTGCATCTGCATCACATGAGGTCATTCTGAAAATCTAGGACTTCCTATAATACTGACCGTTGAAGTATCTGTACACTTGAGTATACAAGAGAGATCCATTTGATCAGATCTGCTGTTAACATAATCTTCATTTAGAGCTACAGTCATGAGTGGTAATGAAAACATATCTGAGGAGCTGCTTGTCTGCAAGGCATACTTACTTTTCCCAACTAAAGGAAGCATATTACACTGTCTTTCTCCACTTCTCCCCTTCAGCTTCCTCCTGCCACAACCCCCACAACCAACCCCAACGAGCAGGGACGAACAAGCCATAATGCAGAACAAAACCAAAATAAAATTGAAACCTGATAAGGCTGCATTCTCAGGGAGAAGCCATGTGTGAGATATTTCTGCTTAATTATTTCAAGAAATGCATGGCCCCTTGGCTGTCACCAAGGCTGGCCCTGTCAGGCTAATATCATGACTAACTATTGTGAAGACAAAGGCTGGATCTTCAAGTATCTGAGACCCAGCTAATCAGCTCATGTTTCATATTCCTTTTCCAACTTTTAAACTGAAATAAAGCCCTTACTGTTCTCTATCAAGCCCTTTTTCTGCTCCTCTTATTGGTGCTTAGAGACCTCCAGCTGAAGACACCTGAGACTATCTAGGTTCGTACACACGTACACTTACATCGCTGTTGTCACTTGCTTCAAGACCAAGTTTTCCTAATGCTTTTCAGTCTCATCAGATCTATAGAAAACACTGTATGAAGTCTGATTGCAGATAAATAGCAACTGTAGATTATCTCCAAAGAAATAACTCAGCAGGAGGGAATTCCAGTGCTGGAGTTTCAGTCAGTCATGCACCAGTGCCTTGTACATCTGGTTGAGAAGACAGGTGCTTTCAGTCCTAAATTATACAGGATATTGAGGGGGGGGGACAAAAAACCCACCACCCACTGATGATATTAGAAAGGGAGTAGTTTGCTTTCCAAATAGATCATCATCTCTGAGCTGAACTAGGTTTTAATATCTTGAGGGAATAATGACATGTCTTTTTTTTCCCCTCCATTAAACAGTCTCTCTCTGTTACATATCCCAGTGTGTTGTAACCTGCTCTATGATTTAACATTGCTTCCATGATAGCTTTGGAGAAGGCAAAGGAAAGCCAAGCTCAGATATGCCAGAACACCTTATAGTATTGAAAGTATCCAGCACAAGATACAGGAAAGGAGCACAGCACTGATTTCTGCAAGAAACTGCCAAATAACAACGAAATTTATCATTAGTGATATACCTTTACAAATGTATTTGCAATAACCAAGAAAAAAAAGCAAGTCTCAGCTCACTAGTGAGCTTTAATGTTTAAGTGGAGCAAACTGGGATGGTGAGGGGTAGAGGGAAATCATGACATTATTGAGTGAAACAGCAGAGACTTTCTCATTAAGTGAAACTTTATCACTAATGCACTTGTATTAAGTGCAAAGAACATTTTTATCTCTTTGAGTCTGGTAAGTGATAATGCTGAGCTGGCCCTGGAAATACAGTACTCAGGATTCGACAGCCAGGTTAAGTCATGGTTTTAGAGATCCACAAATCTATTTGGGAATGTGCTTGCTCTGCAGAGGATGAGAAATCTGCAGTAAGAAAGGAAGATGATTGCTGGGAATGATTGTTTCCAGCCACAGACTCACTATGTAGCTGCACAAGCAGTGTAAGGAGGGGACAGATCGGTGCGGCCGGGGACAGAATCGCCTCTCTCCATGGACAGGGACATGCGCAGACCAGATTAGAGCATGTACAGGGTTTCACCTCAAGCAGCAACAGCAAAGAGGTGGCAGCACTGGCTTTTCACTACCAACCTCCCAAGAACCTGGGTGGGTCCCACTGCTCACTTACCCTAACTAGTACTTGCAACAAGACACTCGTCCATAAATATATACCCAGATTTGCTCCAGTAATGCAGAGTTTTGAAAAGTTTCCTTTTTTTCAAAATGAAAGACACCAAACTTGAAAGGATGTAACCAACTCTAGAGTGTATAGGAAGTGGACAAGATGCCCGTAAGCCCCTAGGGAGGCTTCTGCTGGGCCATTTTACCTGGCTTCTTCTGAAGCCAGACCTCAGAGTCTAGTAAGTATGTAGGTCCAATGGCATATGTCTGCATAAAGCCAGGCCCTGAACAGTCCCGCCAATAGTTGTTGAGTTATTCTATTTACAGTTATTCTATAGTTATTCTATATTCTACCTATTTCTCTGAGCAACGTTACTCAATTTTTATTTTCTTGGCTCTTGCAGTGTCACTGTTATGACACTCATCACCCAAACTGCTGGGTGGAAAAGCCATGTAAACCTAGTTCCTAGTACATCAAGAGAGAGGAGAAAAAGGAGCTCTCAGCTCTTTTCCTAAATAGGCAGGAAACACCACGCTACTCCTTTAGACTTTATCCCAAGACAAGAAGTAATTGCTAGATGGCAGCTTGTGTTAGGAAAAATATGCAATAAAACTAGAAATACAGAATCTACTAAGCTGGCAAACAAAACCATTTTGAGGGAATTAGAGACTAGAAATCAGAGTTTGAAGAAAAAGAATAAAAGCAGTGGGTTTTTTTTTTTTGGGGGGGGGGGGGAATATTTTCCTGGCCTTATTATCACTGTAGACTTTAGAGGTAACTGTTGTCAGTGAAGACAAAAAAGTCATAGTTCATGAAACTGCCTTAAGATGTTTGAGTTCAGAGGTGTGCCTTTACAGCTGCATGTTTTTTGTGATAAATGATAATACTATATACTTGCATTTATTAAAAGAATATGATAAAGTGAACCCTAGCATAAAAATACTTTATGACAAAAGGGGACACAACCACTACATTGTCAGAGGCAATGCCCTGATTCCCCGATATATTGCTATGCTGAGTTAACAAGGGGAAGCTGCACAGGGTGACAGCAAGGATGAACTCACATAAAAGAAAACTTGGAAACTGCAGACGAGCAAAGAAGTTTGACAGCTTTCAGACAACAAAATATGCTCCCGCACCCCTAAGGGAGGAACAGAGCTTCAGATGGCACCAGGATCCTTCACAAGGCATCACAAGGAAAGCGCTACACGACGACCTCACGCACCAGACTTCCACATCCAGACCTGGCCCATTCCGGCAAGAGTCTCCGCCGGAACACGCTGAAGGAAATGCAGAAAGCCAGCCCACTCTTGCTTGGACTCCTCATGCTAATTCAGGTTACTACAGCAAAGGTAAACGTGCCATGCAGAAGCAAACCGTTATGGTCGACCCGCACCTCGGCAGAAAAGGAAACATGCTGGGACATCTCCCACCCGCTGCACGCGCGCCTTCAGGGCTGCAACGGCTAGAGAGAGCCGGCAGCAGTCAGTAAAGCACGCAGCTTCACCTTTTGGTAGGGACTGGGGCACCGGCAACGCAAAAAGCGGACTTTCGCTATGCATTAGAGCAAACAAGGCAGAGCAGCTCCCTCTGCGTAGGCTTCTTCCAGACAGCCCGTTCGGGGGAGGAAGCACGCGCTGGCGAAGGGACGCAGGACAAGTCTGCGGTGTTTACAAACAGTAGCCGAAGGGAGAGCTTGTAACCCGAGTTGCATGGAATGTCCCTTGGGGGCGGGGGGGTGAACAAATTCTGTAAATCGAGTTACTGGAATTATGTTTTTTTTGTATCTTCTCAATAAAGCATAAATTAGGATGCGATAATGATGCTTCTGAGAGTAGTAGGAATACGAATACCAAACTAATTCTTAGGGGTAGTCTTCCTATGAAGTGCGCACTCAGCCAGCTACCTAGCAGCAGCCTGTATGGTTGTACACACTTGAAAACAAAGCCAAACACAGCTGCCCTAGGTAAAAATTACATCCTGTGTTATATTTTCAAACCAAACATTTAAAGAGGTTGCAGTTTTGCGAACGTATTTCATTTCCTTTGCACCAAGGTAGCAACACTGGCATTCACAACCCATTTATTATACAAACAAGAAATTGGTCTGGTATCTGCATTATGCTGTAGAATTTGGGTGCCTGGTTTAATACAGGGCTGGGCTACGTTGCTTATATATAAGATAACAAATGGATTTTGCAGTTAACCACGGAGCAGAAGCATCTGTCAAGTCCCCCACTTACCTAAAACCAAAGCTTAACAGCTCAGATGAACTTGGAAAGTTTAAGCAGCCCATGCAGCTCTGCCTGCGTAACAGAGCATCCCTTCAGCACGCACAAGGTAGGACCTCACGTGCTCATGGGGAAAAGGAATATGCTCCATTATAATAGTGGAAAATTCAAGTGTCTAATATTCTGTCTTCTTCCTTTCCAAAATAATATCTAAAATTCTTCTATGCTGCAGCTGCCACTGGTGTTGCTGTAGCAGCTGGAACTGGAATATGATTACTCCCCCCCCCTTTTTTTTTTTTTTTGGAGAGAGAAAGTTCTTCATCTCTTAGGAAAACTGGGACTTTCCTTCAGGACTGCAAAAAAAATTAGAGCGTTTCAAAGTTCTAAAGTCACATAATTATTTGCATTAAAACATTTATCCAAGATTGATAGCTGTTTTTTCATTTTGTTTTTAAGGCTCCTTGAAGCTACAAACACTGTTTTCTACCACTACACTTCTGTCAACTGAAGTGGACATCCAGGAACTGGACTGGACATCCAGGAACGTTATGTTCCAAGCTTCACTCCTTGCTACGTGTACGTACATCTCTCTTGTTTATGCCACAGAACAAGAACTTCCACCCCAACGAACACTTAGTTTATCAGAAACTGCTGCAGTACTCATGAATTTCTTCGAGTCTAGAAATTTAGAAGAGGCCCTGCCCTCCGACGTAGCCTTCTGAGCTATGAGGGTTTAGATATTAAATTACCCAAACCCTTCTCATTAAACTTCAGCTGCAACAAAACAAAACACCCCACTGGAAGAGAGGCAGTAATGCTTGAAAGAGCAGATGGAGGAAGGAAGCCCCTAGACTCCGGGAAATATCTCAACCTAGCAACTTTACCGGCCGATTATATCTGATGGAGGAAAAGCACAAAACAAATAAAGACCCAGGCATATTAATTACCAGAATAGCCTGCCCCCAACAGCTGCTCATGGACATCCGTATCTCTTTAGTACTTTCCATCTGATCAGTATGTTGCGTATCGCTCGCTTGAATTGCTGCATAGCATTGCAGGGCTACGCTGGAGGTGGTTCGACAAAACTGGCTATTAAAAGTCACGGCCAGGTCCCCAAACAGCTATTAAAGTCACTTCCAGCCAGGCCTGCTTCCACCCTTTCCCGCGAGCTGTGCCACTTGTTTTCCGCTCAGCCACGGTGCCTCCGCTATCCGCTATTTGTGCGGAGGCTGGAAGCCCCTGCTCCTCTCCCCACCTTCACGGTGTCCGGTCCCACCTCCAGACGGTTGCCGTTGCTTCGGCAGCTCATCCCTTTAGCGCTGACGGGCTTTACCGTAGGCTTGCCGCATAGTGAGAGACGAGCTCAACTCCTGGCCTTTCCCATCCTCACTCCTTTCGAACGGTCAACTTGCACAAATGGCTCATAAAAGGAAGCGAGCGGAAAGGCAATTAGTCTTCCTGACGATACAGAATTATCCAGGATAACCAAAACTAGAGCCTACTGCGAAGAGCTGCAAAAATTTACGGTATCCTGAATTTCATCTGCCTTTATGCCACAATGTTAATACAGGCAAAAAAAACACATATGGAGAAAACCACTGCTAATGCCATATGGACAGTGGTAGCAACCAAATTAGCTGTTACTGCTAAGAAAAGAAATCTTGCAATTATTAGGAGTAGCTCTTTGAAAACATCGGCACAATGTTCAACAGCTGTCACAAACGCAGATGGAACAGGGAATCAAACAAAATTAACTAGGCTACTCCTCTGTGCCCCGAGCATTGCATCCAGCTCTAGGACCGCCCTTCCCTACATCTCGGGAGTCTGTAGCAAAACTAGAGGAGTGATGAGAATGACAAGTGGTAAAGAACGGCTTCCACACAGAGAGGAGATTATGTGAACCAGGTCTGAAACTGAAGGTGAAGCATGAAGGCAACTAAACACATGAATTGAAGGAAAAAGATGAATAAGAAACAACTCACTCTCCTGTACCACAAAAATTAGGGGAAAACCAATGATATAACCAGGCAGAAAAGGAAAGTATGTTTTCCTACACAACATTCATTACATTATGGAACTCTCTGCCATGGGATGTTCTGGATGCCAAATTATATGCAGATTCAGAAAGGAGTACAGAAAGTAATGGGAGAATGATCTATTGAGGCTGCTGCAGCACTGGGAGGGAGCTGCAGCCTCTGGTTCAGAAAGTCCCTAAACCACAATTAGACAAATCAGAGGAGGTGATGCATGCCCTGTTTTTATTTTTCCTCTAAGAAACAACTAGCTACTGTCAGTGTCCAAGCGAGATGGGTCTATTATGAGTGAAAAAGAGACAAATTAACCAGAGAGGAGTTTCTGAAGAAGGGGACAGGATGTGTGTAATCCATTTTCAAAGCTCTTAGGAAATTCAGTCCCCACACTATCCTGATCAGCCCACTCCTGTCATTCCTCTGATCTTCCAGAGCCAGTACTGCTTCTGACATTTGAGGCTCAGAGTATATTCCTTTTTCCGCCTCCTTTGAAGGGGTAGCTGCCTCTTGCAGACCCACTTTTGTTTGCCGACCACTTTACAAGATCAAGGATCATTTTCACAAGAGAGGGCTTTTCTGCCAGTATTATACCATTGCGCATACTTGCACAGTCTGAAATCTGCAAAGACTTTAACTCAGCTGATTCTCTAACACATTTGCTGTTTCATTTTTTCAATGATGTGTAAGAATTTGAAACACCTCTTTTTTTAAAAAACATTATAGCCACATCATCAGGTGGTCTGGTTCTTGGCTTTCTTCTTAAAAGTTTTATCAAGCAACATGGATTGTTTCAAAGATGCTGTCCTGAAATTTTAAGTGCCACATACAGACCTGAACTGCTTTTCAAAACAGAATTTAAAAAAAATAAATTTGACTTTTTTCCCCTTTGCAAGGTCATTTAACTGTATTGTCATTACTTGACATGAAAAATTACGTTTTAGAGTTTTATGCTGCACTGTCCATCACCTTTGTCCACTTTGGACACTCTGCCAGCAAATACCAGCTCTGTTTATGGCACTCCACGTTCAGTAGCTATGTTCTCTAGTGATGCCATTTCATTGCAGGTTCTGTTGATCTACAGCTTTCAGCAACATATTTACACATTCAACATATGATTCCAGACCCTTTTTCTGTACGTTTTATCAGTTTTAGGGCAATATGACTACTAGGTACTTTTATCCTCTCCAAAGCTTTTGCCACTATTTCCTTACTCCTCCTCTTCCTCACAGTCCATTCTTCTATTCCCACATCCATTCTTGTTTCTACCTTGTGTAGTAAAAGCATCACGCCATCTAATATTTCTGAGTTCTGGTAAAGGAAAACCACACAGTCTAAGATTTTAAATGACAATACAGCTATTTGGTGATAATGAAGACTCTACAGGAGGAAGGAATGTGTGGGGCCAAGAGGTGCCAGCTGCCAGGCAGCTAGCCCGACTAACAGATCCTGGTTCAAAATGAAACTGTGAGTGTTTGAGAAGGATCAGTCACCCTTACACCTGGAATACATAGTTAAGCTCATACGTAACTAGAAGCAGAGCTTGTTTCATGTATGTTGCATGCCCAGATGAGCCAGGATCCCACTATTAAATGCACCACTAGGATTCTCTTATACGCAGTTTCTTGTGCTTTGGGATTTGTTTTCATTGACATTTAGGAGATTCCTGTGCACAATATGGATCACGTGGCTTTGCTTTCACGAAGGTATTAGAGTTTATTCCCTAGTAAACAGAATATGACTTGTACTTAGTCCCAGCCCACTCTCCATCTTCCCTTTCCCTCGCCCACAAAATCTTCTCACAGGAGACAATCTGTAAACACTAAACCAACAGTCAGCACCAAGATAATTACATATGTAATGTTGGTCAACAGATCTTACAAGGGTGAAAAAAAGATTAGCTCACATTTGCCAAATGCTAAGCACAGAATACTATTAGGATGAGACACTTCTTTCTTCTGAAGATCCTCCTAGACACAATAACCTATTAACAGTCTGGACAAGAGGCTCCTATCTTCGGTAACATAATAGTGTTTTGATTTGAGCGGCTGGATCAAGCATGCATAACCCTGGCTATACTATGATGGAAAGAAGTGGGATGTATCACTAGGTTCACCTGTAGCTGTCTTCATTTATGTTGACATAATGTATTCTTTTTACCTTTATAATCTTTTTTTTTCCTACTCTTTCAATAGGAGTTCAAAACAGCCTTTATGGGAGTATCTGCTTCAGTCAGTGATCCAGATGTGCCTATTCATGAGAATCCTTGTCTCAGTGCTAGAGCACGTCCTCCTCCCTGCAGTCAATAATGATTCCTTGCTGTGCATTTTCCTTGCACTTATTTCCAAGGAAGTAGATAAACAAATTCCCTGTCCAGTTTCTCCTTCAGGTCTGATGTCAAGTAACTGGTGAGTAAAGTCCCTCTTGGTCTTTCAAGTTGCCTGTAATATCCAGAAAGTGTCTTACTACTTTCCAGCACTAATCCTGGGCCTCTCTCACAAGGACTCTGCACATGTATTATGCCTGACTAGAGACATCATAAACTCAGCAGAAGAAAACTGAAATGAGTTACCAAAATCCTGCTCCTTGTTACACAAAGTGCAAAAGTCACCCTTGCCAAAAGCTCAGCCATGCAGCCTTTTCTCAGACCATCTGCCAGATGTGCACGTTCCATCTAAGTTTGCTGCTTAATGTCCCCCCCCCTTCTGAATTTTTGGGTGTTTTAATACTTATAATAAGTCCTCTTACAGGGCGAAAAAAATATCTAAACCTAAATATTTGTGTATTTGACAGTAATACAGCCCAGATATTAATGTTCTCCACTCCCAAAGCCACAAACATTAAAGACATTACTGACCCTACATTTAAAATTTTCCCCAAATCTTGACCATAAATCTCACCCCCCCTCACCTTCCTTGTCTGTAATTCTTATTGTTGCCTTCAGAAAAGTTACCAGAAACCTCAATCTTGAGTCATGTCTTACTATGAGGTTATTCACTCTTAGTCATGTTACACCTGCACTACTGAAATTCTATTTAAAATACTCCAAGAACTCGAGCTCACTTAAGTGCTCAGGGTCTGGAATGCTTTGGCCAGAATCAGCTCATTTTCCAGGAAACGGATGATATCATCTTATTATCTGTCAGCTGCACGGCACTGCCCATCGTCCCAAGCTTCACAGCTCTGATTTACTCTTTTGTCCGCCCTTTTGATTCCAACATTAGCAGACCCAAGAGGTTACAATAGTTTGGATACACTTCTGACATTTTCAAGTATTTCGCTGAAGCCATCAAAATCTTCCCCTACGGATTCTCTCTGCTTTCCTCCCAGCAGAGGAAGGGTGAGCCTTGCCCTCCCTGGGGGTCACCGGGGGACACAACCCTTTCGCACTTGCTTGATTGATTGGACAAACCTGTCCACATCAGAATTTCGATAAATTAGTTGCAACAAGAGCTGCGTTGCATAAACAGCTGCTAGTCACAGTTCTGCTGAGCTTGCTTTAGGCAAGGCTTGGGGAGAAAAGTAGAAGTTCGGAGAGCGTTTCTTCTCTTCAAAACTATTTAAGTCAAACCAATACGAAGAATCTCTCCCCCCTACTAATCCTGCCTTGTCTAAATGCCTAGAACGTCACGACTGTGACCTTGCTATAACAAGCACAGTTCAGCATTTCTACAGCGAAGAACTGGGAGACGCAGTGAACATCCTGTAACACACTTAACACAACAAACATTTCTTACTGACTGTGCATTTTGCAGAACTCACTTTTCCATCCCACTGTGGCCTGAATAATGAGCAGCAAATTAAAGCTGTAGGCATTTTCCAGTATGTAAACTTTCATGCATCTGAGAAGTTTATGCCAACAAGAGTTTTGCAAAAACACAACTGTCTTCTGAAAAACCAATCATGAGAAAGGCAAAGACATCAAAACAAACCAGTGACAGAGCAGGGAATGGGTTTCTCATTTATCTCACAGGTTTACATTTTATTGGCAAGGGAAGGAAAATGTAGATACATCTCCTTCCACACAGTAAATTCAGCACCACTAAAACGCAGTATGTTCTGGGCTTTCCTTACCCAGTGATAGCAGCAGCATCTGTATTCTTGCAAATACCCCACAACACAGGGAGCAGTGCAGAAGCCTTCCAAATTTTGTTTCTTACACGCGCGCTTGTGAGCGAGTGTGTGTGTGTGCATGTGTGCATGCCCTTTGATTGCGGCAAAAAAGCATCACACGCTCAGGCAGTGGAACAGATCTGAACTCTGGTCTTAGTAGCATCAGAGATTAAATTAAAATAAAGCATAATTTCAGGGGGATGAAAAAGCAGAAGTGTTACAGGCAACCAAAGTGGGTCTGTAGGGCTGCTGAATCTAAATCCGGTTCAGCCTGAAACCACTGACACTTTCCACAGAGAGGCTACACAGAACAGGAGAAAAGTCTTGGGAAAGCCTTCGGGGAAGGCTCGGGATGGGATAATTCATTCAAAAACATATGCTCCCAGCACACAGCGATCAAGCGTACAGCGTTACATCAGTCACTAATGCAGCCTCTGACAGCTAACCACACGGATTAGAAACATCTCAAGCACACAGTTACATATGGCAATGTGATTACGAGGGTGTTTCTTTAAATGTCCTGTTTAAGATTACTGCACAACAACTATCAACAAATAGCAGCCTAGCACCATATTTCACACCACACCTCAAGCTCACGTTCGGACAATTTATCCAGCAGCTGTTTTAAGGAAATCTTTTAAAAATATTTATGTATGGGTGTACTGCATCCTTCAGCTTTTTATTTCACCCTTTTGGAACAAATTCCACATTTATGTTCCTACTGTCCGCAGCTTATCTGGGAGCCTCCCTTGCCACTTGAAGGCAGCTGGTGCGACTGAGAGCAAAACATAGTGACTCCTCTTCTGGATCAACTTTTACAGTCCCACCCTGGAGGTCTCTTCTCCCCTTTATCTCCAGCTCTCTTCCTTACCTCTTTTCAACATCTGTGGAGCTCTCCTGAGGCTCCAGCAATAAGCACATACTATACATCCTGTTTCCCCACCCCCCATGACATATTGTAGTGAATACAAAAAACACATGCTTGGGTATAATTTGTTATCTCATGCAGAGCCATTAGCATCGGCTTCCTTCCCTAGATGGAGTCAAGTCAAGCTCATAGACAAGTTTTCCAGGTTGCACATGCCACATGTCTCCTCACTCCTCCTCTCCTCCTCCTCCCATTAGGGACTATCCTTCCTGCTTATCTAGCTCAAGGAAAGAAAGCCAAATTTAGGCAATCTCTTGAGATCCTGATCTGCCTATCCTACAATGCAGAGCAACAGCGAGTCATTTAAACAGCTCAAAAGCCAAATAAAACCAACACAAATTTCATTAATTCTCCCCAACACCATAGCACCTTGCAATTCCTCGTAATAAAAAGGTAACAGCACCGATGGGACATTCCTTGGAAGCTCTCCAGCCTGTCTCCGCTGAAGAATGGGAGGGATTACCCAGGGCTCTCACAGCTTACACCAGACACTGCAGGCGTGAGGCAAGGGGAAGAGGGATGGAAATCACCTAGTTCAGAATCACAAGGGATAACTTTACTGTGAGCCCAACAGATTCATATACTCTGTATGAGGAAACGGAGCTTTGACACACTGGTCAACATGCTTCCTGTCCTCTTTTTTTTTTGCCAGAAGCCGCAAATATTGTTAATCTCTTCCAGTTCCAGCCAGAGTGGCTGGCTCTTTCACAAAAGCAGTACAGGCTCAACATTCACAGCTACTGAGGTCACCAAATCAAGACAGTGGCTGACACAGAAAACAATTCAATAGTTTCCAAAACCAGTCTATTCTTTGGCTCTCGTGACTTGGTTTTATTTGCAACAGAGAAAAGTCTTTATGATACAGAGAAGATACTTATGAAATCTGAGCAGCTGATAGCATCTCAGATCTCTCCTGTCTCAGATTTGAGAGCGTGCAGGCTCCCATCCTAAGCTACCATCACCAATGGGAGACTTAGACTTTGGCATGAAGCCTCAGCACAGGAGCATCGATGGGGCTGAAGTTTTGAAAGCTTGGAGATAGGTGACAGGTTCCAGAACATGGCACATCTTGTCCAGCGTCTTTCTATTTGCATACAAATACAATTCATTTACTCATTGCTTCATTTGTTGCTCATTAGTCTTTTTAACACACCCTTTAATTCTGCTATTACAAAAAGAGTGGGCACAAATAACTGCCTAAAGTAAATCTAGGCAGGGAACAATCCATTAACCAGTATGCCTCTATTCAAAAACCACTAGAAATCGTCAATAAAAAATTGAGGGGGTCATTTGAGGGGAAAACCCTGAGAATTCAAGCAACTGCTGTAAATACATGGCCCTAAGTTACTGAAGCTGGAAGGCAGAATTGAACATACCAGCAATCAAATTAAAACAGGCTGCTAACTAAGAGCCTGCTTTATTACAGGGATTACACATATTTAAATACTCCTACTAGGCATGCACGTTTTTATCCCCCTTGCACACAAACTAGCAAGCTACAGTGAAACGTGTGCAGCCTGAACCCATACATTTCTTGTCCTTCCTGACCCTATCAGCCATTCCACATCCTTTCTGTTTAGCCTACAAAATTCAGGGGGAGCCATGAGAAAGGAACAACCGTGGCAGGGCCAAGCGGCACTTTGCCCCTGTCCTCTGCACTAGTGAAAATCGGGCGAGCGGCTGCCAACAGCAGCCCAGCACGGTTTCCCAGCCTCCGGCAGGGCTCCTCTTCTTCCTCAACAGTATGAGAGCTGCAAAAACAACGTGCTTAAAAAATGCCCCCAAATGACCTTGCCTAAAGATTATCTGCAAAATCTCCCCCACCCTCTGTATTTTTAATGAAACCAAGTATTTTCAAGAGTAGAAATGTCAGGTTTTGGGCCAGATAAGCAAGGTACTGTGACTGGAGAACACGAGTGTTGAGATTTGTGAAGTCAGACTGGTATATAGTTAGGAATAAGTATAGAAGCTCCTTGTCAGTTTTTAGCTGATGAGAAAAAACCTCAATATTGATGTTAAAAAAAAAAAAAATTAAGCATTTATGAAGTTGTGGCCTCATTTACTCTCATTATTTGCCTTCCTATCTCCACCTGTAATTCTGAGAACCATTAAAATACAAGAAATGCATAACCAAGTACTATACAACACAAAGTGGACCTATCATGCACAAGACTATTTCTTGATTATTAAAAATACATTAAAAAAAATCTACAGGTCAGTAGATGCACAGCTACCATGAAAACTTGATTTACTAAAATGACTTAATAGCCTGACCTCTGAGGGATTTTCAAAACTTCAGAGAATTAACTTGCTGTTGAAAATTGGGTCTCAGGCCCCTATAACTCATGTCCAAAATAAAGCAGACCTCTTTTATGGCCACATTAGGTTGTTCTTTAAAACTTCTCTTTCAAGACAACAAGGCAATCAATCAAAAAAGACAAAATAAAGACCTGCCACATCTGTCATGCGTTGTATTACCTGAACAAAAAACGTTGGTATCAGCTATAGTTCAGCAGAATGACTTACGAGAACAAAGTTTGAGTAACTTGTGCAACACACAAAACGTACATTCGACAAAGATTGCACAGTCAGGCAGCCTGTGCTGTGAGACAGCAGCACCCAAACACCGGCACTGAAAGCAGCAGCTCAGGACTACAGTTAACCTGGGGAAGGTTATTTATTTAAAAGTAATATCTTGCCCAACTCAAACCACAAGGCGCCAATTGTTTTCTTCTGAACTGAATCACTCCTTCGAGAGTAAGCAGGGCCTAAGCCTACCCCTAAACTCATCTCCGTCTTAATTATTACTGCTCAACAACTAGGACTCAGTTTGATACACTGGTATTTCCAACCATCTAGGAGGCCTCTGATTACCCTACAGAAGATGAAAAATGCAGAAACAGCTTTTCATCTCTAGGCCTTCAGAGGAAGGGTTTGTTTTTGGATGGGAAGGGCAAAGAAGATACCAGGGCTCAGCTGCAGATGAGCCTGTCCCCATGCAAAGCCTGCAGCGTGAAGAGGCTTCGTGCTACGCAACAGCATGCACGCAAGCACTGAGCGGTGCTTTTCAACTTAGAAAACCTGATTGGATTTGAAGCCTTATATTAAGGAAAACAAAGATTTTTTTCAGCTCAAGGAACCAATATCTTCCCTCTACATCCTTTCTTTACCTACATAATGAGAAAAAGTTTTGCCTGAAAATTGAGTGTAGCACCACATAACCTCTTTGGAGGAGGCACACAAATTTGACATTTATATTGTACTCAGAACAATGGCAGCTTACACGTTCATTTTTGACAAGGGCAAGCATAGCATCTTTTGGAATAAAAAGCCCAATGATGCAATGACAGCTTTATTCAGTCAGATGCACCTATTTTATATTCCTAACATAGCTAGGAAACTGCTGCCTTGTTTTTGGCCCCATGCACCTTTTTCACATCATGCTGAGAACAGAGAAGACCATTTTGATCCTGCAACACATGCAGCACGGGACCAAGAACAACCATACACACTTTCACTTTTGTATCTGCTGGAGACTTTCTTTTGTTCTTCTAAGCTATGCTGCCTCAAAGAAAAACAGTAGTATTTCTGAACACATATGATTACTATTCAACATGCTATCAAAAATTAAGGCCGAGTACACAAATTTTTACCTAGAACATCAGAAATTTTGTAAAGGAACAGGGAAATAAGTGATCATATTTAGCCTCTTCCTTTTTCTCCTACCTCCAAATAGAGTAAAAGAGATTTCTGCTGGCATTTTTTTTTTAATTAGTAATTTTTCCTTGTACAGTACAGATTTTTAGCATTAAGACTATCAAGGAGTCAGATCACACACCATATCTCCAAGACTGAGTAATGGTCTCATTTTCCATCTGTGATACAGTGCAAAAGCCAAGGGCAAGCCGCTGACATTTAGGAATATTTTAACTGCGAGTTTCAGTTTTGTCTTCTGTTCTTGTCAAAGGCCAGTGGTGAAAGCCTTCAAAAAGAACTTAAAAAAAAAAAAAAAAAAAGGCGGGGGTGTTTCAAGGTTCAATAGAAATTCTAATGAACTTACTTCCTTTGTGATGGATTTCTGAGTCAAATTTTCCAAAGGATGGGAAGGGAAATATAATCAGAAAAGAGAGTTGTTCCTTCCAAAAGAGGGAGCAGATTCACCCTAGTCCTCCTTTATCTTGTCATCTTTGTGACCTCAGTATCGTGAAAAGCCCACAAGCAGAAACAGCAACAAACACCAGTGAAGTAACGTGCTCTTTGTATCATTAAATCCTGCAAGGAGGAGGAAGGGAAACTGCAGTTATCTTTCAACCCTGCCTTTGTTAGTCATGCCACACCTTCTGGAAGAGACAGTACACAAAACTTATACAAAAGCAAGTAATTCCTGGTAGCTTAGGCAGAAGTATTTATACTAAGGCAGAAAACTTTCATTTCTGTGTCTCCTTGCTGACTGACCTGACAAAAACTGAATGTGCCACAAGGCCACGGCTGTCCTATGACATTACAAGGGGCATGGTGCAGTCCCAGACATCTTCACTGGGGTACACAGCGGCTCCCAAGGCCAAAAAGTTGGATGCACAGGAAGAATCCTGGTTCCTACCAGCCTGTCGTTGGCATGAGGCTTGGGTGAAGTTGTGATGCATATTGGGTGACTTATCAAAGAGGGCATTTGCTCTACAGTATAGGATCAGCAGGAGTAAAGTGGGCTAGGGTTTCAGAAAAGGGTGGTGAAAAGAGCTTTTGGGGGGGGAGGTGGAGTTATAAACACTGGAAGTTATTAACAGCATAACTGTTGAGTCTGACAATAGAAAACAAAGACAATACCTACCTTAGGGACTTCCTAAAATATTAAATTGTTAATAGTTCAAACAAAGAAAAACAGTTAGTTATTGCATGAAAACTCTGATGCGTACACAAACGGCACAGAAGCAAACAGCCATTTAAATACATCTGCCTACTCCGGTTCTTTGTACAGAGAGGACAAAACACCCCATCCAAGCCTTTTCCAGAGCTCCAAAACTCTTTGGTGCCACTCTATAGCAGGTAATCATGTTGTTCTGCACTGAAACCTTACAGATAGGTATTGCTCTGAAGGCTTTTGAATTCTTCCCTTTAAGAAACACTGCTTGGACATCTGCTAGGATTTGGTTATCATGGTGCTAAACATTGGAAAAATACAATGCTTGCTAATGAAAGTTCTAAAAAAAAAAAAAAAAAAAAAAAGTCTCTCAGTTTAATTACTGAAAGAAAGGTTAATTTGAATTTCTAGTCCAGACTTATCTTTCAGCCACAAAGCAAATGAAACAGTATTTAGATGCAAGGGTGTCAAGTAATATGAATCATCTTTAAAGTATTCAGTTTAATTAGGCCAAGATAAAGAGGTTTAAACAATGTCACTGAAATCTAATTCTCTGTATTAACCTCTGTCATAAAGCAGAAGAGTGAAATCAGTAAAAGTGAAAAAGTGATGGTTTAGCTAAGCTTATTTGTTACAGCCACTGCTCTTGAACAAAGTGATTTTTATGACCAGGAACCTCCATAAGAGCAGAAGTCAAGGTCATGATAGCAATACATCATTCTGGGGGAAGAACTGTACTGTAACCTCACATCTGTGCACTACAGGAATAAAAGGCAGCTGCAGCTAGCTACTTTGAGAATAATTGCTACTTAAAAACAGTAAGTATCTATGCTGCATTATGTTCTGGTAAGACAGATGAGTCAACAAGAGACCACACTAAACAGAGGCCCATAGCAGGCTGTGCAACCATATCTGGACTTCATTTACACTCTGTAATAAAAATCTAAGTTTCTTAAGAGTACACAGAACAAACATACGTAGGATCTCAATTCAAAGTAGCTTTTTTGTTGCAGAATAGTTGACTGTAACTAAAAAAAATTCAAGTTGAACTAAAAATTAAAACAATTTTTGTGCGCCTCTTAGTCTTCAAGTACTCTGCAGCAAGTAGCAAACAGAACTGTTTGCTGTAATATTTTGGAAAGAGAGGTGGGAGAGGAAACAGAGGAGGACAGGAAACAGGATTAGGCTTCAGAAGTGAGCTGTGCCTTTTCCTCTGTGTGGTTAAAAGTACTTAAATGTGATTCAAATTTGAGACTGGTACACCTCTGTGCTCCAATGACATTGTTTCTTCCAACACCAGCTCTAAGTGCGGCTCTCATACAAGGAAAAACAATTTTAAGAATGTGTAATTAGGGCGACTTCCACGGTTTCAGCCCACAGGTGCACTCTGCTGGGTCAAGAGAACCTCAAGGGCTCCAAGCAAGATGAGCTGGAGAAAACAAGCAAACAAACCCACCCCACAAAACTATAACTTTCTTCTCTGGGCAGCCAAATGACATTGCTTCTTCATTACTTCACAAGCAAGAGAATCCTCCAAGGAAGGCTTGCTTTTATTAACGCTCTGTCAGAATCAAACAGCTTCAGTAAAGAATTGGTAGGTCTATACAACGCAAGTGTTTGGTAAAGAGCATGGGGGAAACCTTGACAGCAACAAAAACAATGCAGGGAGTGGAAGAGAATCTCTTTAAGCCTCGTTCTACTTATAAAGAGGAAGTCTGAATAGTAATTATTTACTACTCCAATGATTATACATGAAAATGGTATCATCAGCAAGATGAAAGACTTCAGAAAAATGCAGCAACATTCATTACTTCCCAGCTGAAATGAGAAAGTTCAGTCTGGAAGGAAAGACTTCAATGTCTCAGCAGTAGGGTAATTAAACAGAAGTGGCTGAACAGTAAAGGGTTTTGATTTGCCATCATATGGACCTTTAAGGTACATGCAAACTTCTTCCTGAAGATATGATTTCATCCAGTTCTTGGGATAAATTATTTGGCTCAGGTAGATGGTAGTTGAAGTCTGAATTTACCTTCTGATCTTCCATGATCCATTGAAATAATAAAAGATATGTCCACACTGAGCTCAACACTCCCAAAACACTTTTGGGTCTCTGTTAAGAATCAAGACCATATTAGCTTCTAAAATCGCTATTATGAAGAATATCCTTCCCTGTTCAAGCTGCTAGCCTGTCTTACCTGCCATGATCACCTCTGCAACGCTCACATAAGAGGCTAGCCTGCTGTTGTGCCAACAGACCAAGGAATAGCAGGATGCGGAATGAAGAGCTGATATCCTAAGCCAGGTAGTCCTGGAGCAGGACCCACTGTAAAACGAACAGAAAAAGTAAAAAAGACTATCCACGCATGTAACAGCCGTTAATGCTGTTAAGATACAAATTCCACGGCAAGTACCACTTAAGACACAGGAGTCTGAAGCACAGGCTAGAGGGTTACTTGCAGAAGTCTTTAACGTAGTCTGTCCCTCGGCCAAGCAGTTTAGCCATATCTTTGGAGTTTTAGAACAGGATTCTTGTCTATGTAACAGTTCTGTCCATAGCAGAACTGTTAAACACAGCACTCTTGCTGGAGAAAGTAGTTACTCTGACTTGTGAGGGAGGCAGGGTTTCTGACTCCAAGCCACGTGCAGGCAAAGAGTGTTTATAATGCGGGGTACAAAGAATTATACAGTCCACATGTGGCTCAAGAGTGACAACCAAATTCTCACTGAGGAATAGTTTTGCACAGCATAATTCACTACAAGTGAAAACTATGCAAGCCAAAAGAAAAAAATATATATAATCTAATTTTTTCTGGCTTCTCAGGACTGAGGAAGAGAGGGAAATTAAAAGCAAGCAATGCTGTGTTGCTCAATAAGGAATGCTACAATACAAAGAACTGCATTAAAGCACTGCAAAAAATAAATGGCAATTTTCAATAGATACAGCACTAATATATATTAGTATTTCTGACAAGCCAAGAATGTCAATTTCTAAGCACGATATGAATCACATAAGAATTAAGAACAGCTGAGCCTGCATAACAGATTATATAAGCATTTAAAAAGCACAGGAAATACTCAAAGCCAGCAAGTTCAGCTGTATATAAGAATACAACGAATAACTGTTATACTGTATGCATCTGATAAAAAAGTCACTTTATTGACAAGATAACTACAATTTAATGAAGCACTAGAGATAAGACACTGAACAACTGGGCAAAGCGTAGTGGCTATTAAAAATGCCCTTTAGAACAAGGGGTCTGCTCTCATTAAAAGTTGTCCTTCTACCAGGACAGAAGGAAGGCCAATGAGCTGAGAAAGCACTTCAAATTCAGCAAAACATTTCTTTGCTCAAAAATGGTAGACTTCAAGAAATTCTGGAAAAGTGGCTCAAGGGAAAAATAATCAGTGTTATCCCCACGCTTGGGGGCAAAAAATAATAAAGAACCACAAAGACTCAGTTAGCAGCAGAGGTTATTTGAATCCATTTATCAGATAAAACTGGTAGTGCCCATATCTGGATCATCTTTCAAAGAAATCTTATTTGGGATTGTTCAACATAAAGTGTTTTCTAATATTAATTGATAACAACTGATGAGACTCTTAAAATAATGAACTTCATTGCTGTGGATAAGAACAAATTAGAAGCAGAGGATATAGTACTAATACTGCAGATATGTCACTGCAAGATTTTGCTGTGCCCTTAATCAGTCTGATCCATTAAAATAGTAACTGACTGTGATGAGAAGCACAAGTTGTTAAATACGTTCAAGTCTTACAACAGTACAAGATAAATCAGTGATCTGGCATTCCACTGGGTTGGAACATTGGCACCAAAGTCAACAAAAATGCAGAGTAAGGTATTTTGGTTTTATATATTAAAAAAAGTATGAATTCTTTTGCCAAGCAATCAGATTAATATAAAATAAAAATCAAAGCATGTCAAAGTCATCAGCAGTATCATGCAAACTAGAACCATGGAAGACTTTTCACTTGTGCTAACAATAGATCAACGGCAAACCCCCTTGCACTGTGACAAAGCTGTGACTTTTCCAGCAACCACCATTTAAGGCGCAAATTACAATTATCACTGCCACCTTAATTATCATCCCCACAGTCTTCTCTTCCTCACCACCTTTTCTTTCCAAGCTACTCTCACTTCAGGTTGTGAGGAAATGGCTCAGAACAGGCTGACAGAGTAGGAAACTAATGTCCCAGAGACAGGTGAAGGACAGAGGGGACAGCACTAAGACGGACACATTGCATCTGCAGTATCCCCAAGTTGTGGCAGTGGCACATTCCTCTGATGCAGGAAGGGTGGGTGCAGCTGCCAGACAACATTTTCAAATGACAACAGTAAATGTATTTAAGACAATGCACTACCATCCCTTCGCAGTCCCGCTCTACAAATCACACTGGATTCGTACCTGTTTTCACTGCATCCCATTCTTCTAATCATAGTCTTCACCCATGAACTTCACCCAAACTGCTCCCCTCTTTCAGCTGCCTGTACAGACTACTCCCTCCAAAAAGGGAACGAAACGTGGAGCCGCAAGGAACAGAGGGGATCGTTCCCAGCAGCTTCCCCAGAAGTGATGGCTGACAACAGAGCACCAGCATGCTCTTGGTAGATCTGAGCACTACCAAGCTCCAGACTTGGTACTTCTGAATGTCACCATCACGTGATCCCGGAAATTCAATCCACCTGCGGGGACAGTCTCCTGACAGAGAGAGGACTCGTTCCCTGTCCACTTCAGTGAACTGGTGTAGAGGTGAGGTTGTGAAGAGGAAGAGGTGGTCAGCAATGATATCAAAGACTAGAGGTGGAGGCAGGTGGGTGCTCGTGAATATAAATACCACCAGAGGTTGAGGTAAGGTGCACTGGAAAAGGTCTGAATGATCTTCTTTTCTCCAGGTGGAAGAGAGGTAAGTAGGAACAAAAACAGTCCTTTGTTCACACAGGCAAAAGACACAAGGGTGAGCTCCATCCAGTAGGGTAGCCTCTGAGGTTGACTCTGAAAAGTCATTCAGAGTAGCTGTATAAGAGCTTTGTTATTTTCTTTCTTTCTTTCTTTCTCTCTCTCTCACACACACACACTTTTACAACCCTGCAATCACAGCATTGAAAGGTGGGAACATTAGTTCAAATCCCTAGCCTTAATTGCTTCTCCTGATTCAGGGTGGGAACCTGAACTAAAGCCTCTCACCCATCAGGAGGGTGCTTGAACCATCAGAAAAGAAAATGAAATTTTCTGGCTCACTGACCATTAAATAGCTTACACAAATTAGCAAAGGATCACTCAAACACTCACACAGATCATTTTATATTAAGGACGTTCAGACTTCTGAGCCCAACAAACCACATACCAAATATTTCCCTAAAAGCAACATTTTCTGCTCTTTCATCTCAACTTCTTTCTCCTACCAAACATCCTTGTCATTTTATTTTCATATCAACTGCTATCTGAAAACTATTTGTTTTCACTTCCTGAGAATAATTCACTATTACAGGATGAGCAATATCCCGACAGCAAGGGGATGGATCTGTAGTTGAACTGCTTAAGACAGGTAGGGCTTGCCAGTCACATTTCAGTACCCCTTGCCCAGCAGCTGGGCACTCCCCAAGGCTTAAGGCAAGCACAGGAGAAGACTGAACCTAAACTTCCATAGACCGTGCAAACACTATAGTCAGATAATAACAGACAAGGGAACGTAAGCCACACAAAGTTGGCTTGTAGCTGAACAGGACAGAGACATCTAACTTTTGTTGCCTCACTTAAGGCTTAGGCTTACATATATTAGAGATAAGGCAGGTCTAACTGCTTCAATCAACAAGATGCTATTTAGATCCCTAACCTAGCTTTAACATGTTGTGAACTGACTGCACAATTGACTGCAGTCAAGCTAAGCATGCATTCAGCAAGAGGCAGAAGACCCTGATGTAACACTGAAGAATTCAACAGTTGAATGGACAAAAAAACCCCGAAAAATCAAAAAAAAAAAAAAAATCCACACACTGTAATCTGTAATGGTTTAAAATTAATGAGGTTTTAAAAATAAAATTAGTTTACATTTTGCTTCAGACCTACTTAACTAATCTGCTGTATTGGAAAATAAGCAAATACATTAAGTTTATCAAAATACAAAACAGACAAACTGAAAAGTTCATCACCAACTCAAAGGATTTAAGCAGCAACTCTATCACATTACAAAAACAGGCCATGATTTTAGAAAAAAATTGCCTATTTCTAGTTTATAAATATGACCTTAACTATAGAATCTCCCACAGGGCTCCTTCACAAAGTGTTTTGTAAATACTTTTAAAAATACTCTCCCTGTTAGGCCATAAAGCAAGTAGCAGGACTGAAAGCTCCTTATATTAATGATTTGCTCTTTCACACTAGATTAAATGGCAAATAACAAACAGCTTCAGTGGAGTTACAACGGTATAAGTCAAGAATGAGGACATAATTTAGTACAATATAAGTAACTAAGAGTTAATGAAAGTAATGGAACAGGAGATGATCTTTTGATATACTTGGTGAGTACTAAGACTGCAAATGAATACTATTTTTTCAAGTCAGAACAGAGGAGTTACGGTCAGTTTTGTGGTCTGTAAATAAAGAAGAAAACTGCTTAAAAAGTTAACAAAGAATAGATGCCCTTTGCTGTATGTCACTAGTTTTCAGACTTTAATTTTCTCTTAAAAGCATATACCCTTGTATAACCTACTGAATATAAACTTGCTTTTCATTTACCTTTCTTAGACCTTCTAGAAATATTTCATGGACCCAGAGGGGTCTCCAGAACACTGCAACAGATCAAGTCAAAATTTGGGAAATACTCTCTGTAGCATTTGTAGCTCTCAAGCACACTTGCTGTAAGATGACACAAACTCTATTACATGGAAAAAATGGGCAAGTTTAGAGAAGACACAGCAATATTTCCTCCTGTACACTTGTAAAAGTACCTACAGAAGTAGATGTTTCAAATGTCCCACTTGCAAACATGAAGACAAGCCTTTACTATAACGGTGTTCAAAACTTACCTGAGACCTCACAAACAGCAGTCAGCAGCAATGGGGGTCCCAGATGCAGAGGAAACAGCTGGAGTTCAGATTTCTTTACTAGACAGCTGGAGATTTCCCAATAAAAGTCAATGCAGCTTTCGATCCCAACTTTTTTGCTGCTCCAGCTGCACGTTGCAGATCCCGGGGGAATGCACTGGCTGAGGAACTCTTGGTAGCATGGTTTCATGCAGCAGTGTAGATAGCTGGTTTGTTTCTTATTTTACTGAGATGAAATCGCATGTTGAATTTTACTTTGGTTAACATCATAGGTCAAGAAGTAGAATTATGAAGAAAAGATTCAAACATGCCAGTGACATGGGAAAAGAATAAACTTCAGCCTTTCAATACTATTTTAGTTTCAAAGAACAGTAAAAAGCCTTTGAGATTGTGGCAGTCCCAATAAAAACAAGGTGAGAGACAGACAGACACACACACACACTAGAGCAAAAGAGTTAAATGCTTCAGTCCAGGCTGTTTGGGGAAACATGTGGCATAGGCAGAGCAGAATTCAGCTCCATGATCTTAGCTCATTCTCACTGGCTCCACTACTTTTGCTTTCAAAGAAGCAAAAGCTTTTTTTTTTTTTAAATGTACTATGGTTTAAAAAAAAAAGTAAATTCATATAGAATAAGTACGCTTTCTTACTCCACACTTATACCAACATACGGAAAGACTGTATAATCTCATTTGTCAACAGCTTGTAAATCAATTTTTTTAAAGTAATAGCATCAATCATTAATTTTTTTAAACTTAACAAGTGAACACTCAATCAGGAAATATGATACATAAACAGGAAAAGTCTTTAACAAAGCATTTAGTAAATACACTAGTCAAAGCCTGGTCAGTCTGTTAGTAACTAGCATCAGCAGTTCTAAACACAACTATTGTCTTGTACGACTTATGTACACCCAATGATGCTTGAATACTTTGCTGCTGGGCAACAGAAAACATCTTTTCCACTACCTTTTAGCAGCAATAGTTAAGTCTTTATTCCAGTTTCCTTCCTCTCCAACTTTTTGGGGTGCAAAAACTTATTGCAATTTTTGTTTGTACATCACTCTCAAGACTGGAAACACTTGCTTCCAGTTCCCACTTGTGTGCCAGGAATATTCAGATATATCCTCCTTACTCCACTTTAGTATTAGTAAATGGACCCAAAACAGACTTATCTACAATATCCGACCTCTGTTTGGTCCATTTTTGTATTTCATTTGGCATAGGAACTTGAGAAGGAAGGGTATACCTTTTAGACCTTAAAGTGGCCGTACTGGAATCCAAACAGGGAAGAAAGAAATATTCACAGCTAAAGACTAGTTTGTTCCCTCCCTTCTGCGGTCCAGCTCTAAGACTGAGTTTTATTCCCTGATTTACTGGTACAAATCCCATTACAATCTGTGAGACATGTGAACTCCTATCCGGGGTGGCAAATCTGAGTACCAACTGCGTTACCAGAGTCGCAAGCACTGGAGAAGGGAAAAGGAGTAGAAGAGACAAACATTGAGAGAAAGTGTGTAAAGTGATATTATGTTATTAAAACATCACATCAGAAATAAACAGAACATAAACCAAAAAAAAAGGTTTTAACCAGCTTGAACTTTTTTTTTTTTTTTTTAAGTTTCAAATTGACCCAAAGCAAAAACTTACATTACAAAGGAAGAACAAAATACATTATGATATCGGTAACACAGAGTTGCATGGAAGCTAGATTTGTGGGCAGGTTGTAAATTGCTCTTGTCACAATGACATTGTGGGCTCTGGACAGATTTAACTGAGAGAGTTAGGATCCAAAATTTTTCATCTAGTCCAGGTCCACCCTGGTAACATGCTACATATTCTCTTTGCTTCAGGGTATGCGTCTGACAAGTCTGTCCAGATGGGTTCTCTTACTATTGCCAACTAGAGCCAGAAAACTAAATTTTCCACATGATCCCAAGGAAGCCAGAGTTATTCCAAGCATGAGTGATAATGAATTTAAAAAAATCCCAAAAAACAAAAACAAAAAACACTCAAGAGCTTTTCAAACTAACAAGCATTGTCTATAATGTAAATAGTTTAGAAATATGGTAATTAAATAATCTAAAAAACACTCTTACTCTGCTGTACATTTATAAACATAAATATTTACAAAAACTTTCTGCTTTGTTTTAAAGGATGAGGTTTGCAGTTTGTTAATGATCAGAGTCTTTTACTCATATTGTTTCTTTGGTGTATTTGCCAATTTTTAAGGTTTATTACAAGTGTTCAACTGTGAATTTTAAGGTAATGGAACTAGGCTACATAACAAATTTATATTATGCACTTATCATTCCACATTCTAGTCCAAACGAAAAAAAGTTGAGTTTGTTTTTCAAAGTATTTGTGCACAATATTCAAAATAAAGAAAATGACCAAATTCCCCATTACTGAAGTTTGGGTAGGATTAATGATGAATAAACTCTTGCACTTCACTCCCTCGAGCACAGGGGTAACTCGGAACAGCCAACAGCTCAGAGCTACGCGTGTGCTGTAGTGCTTTGCTGAATCAAGGTCGGAGAAACCAACTACAAGAGATGGTTTAGCTTCGTAAGAAAGGATGAGGGCTTCCCCCTGCCTTAGGGAGGGGAAAGAGGATGGGATGGAAATGAATTTAAAAGAACGGCTTTTTACTGGCCTGAAATGCATGTGTGCTCCCTTTAGATGTCAGTTACTCAAAAGAAATATCCAAAAAACAAACCTCAAACAATAAATAATGGAATTACACGTTTCTTCATTAAATAGCATTTTTGTTACCAACAAAGTCTTCCATAATTTTCTTCAGTCACAGCAACAGACAGAACAAATAATTTGCCTTAATATAGGTTGCAACTAAAATATACTCTAGATTACCTTAGAAAATATTACTGTAAAAATTCAGTGGGGAAGGACATTGGTTTAGACCAACTTACAAATGTAGTGAACAATATTAAGGATTAAAAAAAACAACAACAACAACAACAACAACAACAAAAAAAAACAGAAACAGAAACAAGAAACCCACAACATTAAGGTTCTGATTTCATTTCACAAAACTGAAGACTCAAGCTTAAAACTTGCCAGTCAACTCTTCACTTTTGTCATCGTGTCTCAGTACCGCCGAGGTTTAAAGATCTTAACGGCTGATGCTTCCTGCTTCGATAAAAGCTGGCAGACACCATCACGCACGCATGCTCTCACGCACCTTCCCCACGCTCTCGGCTTGCTGCCTCTACAGTGCTACCACCATTACGCACGACCTGGAGGAAGCACTGTAAAGACGGGAGCTCTGCCGCCCGGGGTGACCGACGCACGGGCTGCACGGTGTTAGGAGCGGACGTACTGGCTTCCTACGTGCTGCTGTGACATTAACTTCTGGTCACTGCTGAAGCTGGCTGGGCTTGAACCGATATGAGTTGGAGATAAAAAGGTTCAATATCCCATTACCAATCCTCTGAGCCAGCAATCTCCAAAATCACTATTGTTTGGAAACCTGATGCAACGTCAGGCACAATAGGAAGAGCGAATCCTCCTCGCTTGCCACAGCTCCAGTGTATCCATTACTAGTGATAAGATTTGTGTTTGAGGAACTGCAATCCAGGGTTATAAAAAATTAAAAGGAATTAGTATCGTTAAATAATATGAGTATACTTGCTTCCCTTTTTCATACTTTTAATATTAAATATTTTGAAAGTGACAGTGTTAAAATTAAAAGCCACCACCGTTCCTTTCATCTCACCGCTGCCGTTGATACAACTGGTACAAAAGCACTCTTGATATTAGAGAGGCTCTTGAGGAGCCAGTAGGATGGCAAAACAAATGTAAAAGACAGTGGCAAGAACCTTACGACGAATCCACAATCCCTTGAAAATTAGGAGAGGGAAACAATTGCAGATTTTGGCCCACTTTTTTCATGGCAAGAACGGTGTTTTTATCATTGGAAACAAAACTCTTTAACAGATCTTTTTAATACCTATTATGAAAAACACATTCAGTAGCCAAATTTCAGTACTGCTTGCAGTTGCTGCTTTCAGATTAATAAGAAACCACTTACTGTTTGCAAAATTTAAAATTTTAATATGAAGGGGACTTTTCTTGTTAGTGCACATAAAAGATGAAAATTAGTAAGTTATGTGCACTTTCCACTCTCTAACCTGAAGCAAATTGAATTTCTGAAGGGGGAAAAAACCATCACTGCCTTTAAAGTAAAAGGGTTTAGGCCAATTTCTTTTTTTTTCTTTTCTTTTTTTTCCAAATGGACACAATTTGTCAGAGAACCCGTAGATAAAATTTCAACTAAAAGTGAAATAAAGCAGGCTATACATTCATGAAATTCCGGGATTAATAATGAACAGCAATTGCTGCATCATTATAGCAATATCATATCAACACTACAGTGAGGCAGCAGTTCCTATTCTTACAAATAATGTACTGAGACTAAATGAGGAATAGTGTGTGGGGGGGAATCACACATAAAGGGAAAATACATCAGAAAGATTATTGCACAGGAGGCACTGTATGAGAAACAGAATACATTGGCTTCAAAAATCTAAATTTGTGTACTCTTAAGTTAATGTAAAAAATACAGAGGCTATGCCTCTGTGTAGTGTACTGTCACTGTTAAAAATAGACTTACAAACAGCCGCCCATTTTATAGGGAATGTCAGGAAAGCAGAGGGCCCAAATTTTATCGGCATCCAAACTACAGTATTTAGGAAGAGAATAATACAAAAAGAGTCAAGGCTTACGCCTATGAATTGAACAGGGTACCTGCATTTGTTTTAAATTTCCAAGTGACATTTGAATGGTACTCCAGGACATGTTGTTTACCAACTCTACCCTCTATCCTGCAAAAACATACAGCCAGGCAGAGACTTACAGCTACAAGAGCCTCAACATGGCCCTGAAGATCTTCCTATAGGTATCCTTTTGCAGGACTGGTGCCTTGGTTTCCAGACTTTATTTTGTTTAACAATTGCTCAGCCTGCCAATTCGAACCAATCACTTCCCTTGAAAGGCTATTTTCCATCTCCACTGCAAGTCTGCACACTTAATTTGAAAACAAACAAACAAAAAACCAACAGCAATTTTTAAAATGTAATATTGTATAGAAAGCTTGGACCTTGTAAACTTGGACCAAGAAACCAAAAATTAAGACCTTCTAGCATGTGGTATAAAAAACCCAAGGAAGTGTATACCTGCCTTCTGACTTCACAGAAAAATCAGAACTTGCATAGGATATACTTTGTGCAAGGCAACAAGCCTCTTAAGTATCTGGAATATAACTAATCTTGCTCAGAGTTCTTCTCTTCATGGATATCAGATATCATCAAATTTGTGTTTTAAGTAGTCTTTCATGACCTTGGCAATGGGTAGTTCATCAAGTAGTTTTAGGTTTTGAAGGCCTATACACTGACGAATTTTAATTCGGCATAGATCTTGCAAGTTTCTGGGTTGTCCTGAAAAGACAAAAGGAACACATAAAAGTAAAATGATCACATTTTAAACATAATTCAAGAGAGCATTTACTTATTGAAATCACAGATGTTTTTTGCTTTCTTGGAGGAAGAGGGCAAGGGCACAGGCAGAGGAAAAATTAAAAAAGTGGGGTGCAAGTTAGTAGCTTTCTAACAAACAATAATTCAACAAAATCAAGGGATGAATCCTAAAAATGTTGACACTTATATGCAAAGAATTTTACTGACATCAGTGTAAAGTGACATTACTCATGTAAGGAGTTACGTTCATTACATTCACAGGAGGAAGCAACATGTGCTCAAGTGTTTGTAAAACAAAGGCCTAGAATAGAGTAGCTACTTTACATAACTTTTTGTGCATTTTTTTCTCTCCCTTTATCACCTGCGAAAAAGCAAACTCAGCCTTGACTCTTTTAAAACATTAAGGCAAAAATTTCTACATTCAACTGTAACAGGAAGAGGTAGTCTCCTTTGAGAGCAAGGCTTACAAGAGTCATCCAAGGATCCAGGGGCAGAGTTAAAGATTACTTTGTTTTTTTCCCCCCTCTCACCTCCTTCTAATGAAAAGGCAAGGACCTTGGATGCAGCCACAACCTTGTCGAACAGAAAGAGTTGAAAATATGAGTTAACCACTGTTCACCGAGGAAACACTTTTCTGATATTGCATGAACTTAAGGTCAAAAATGGTCCCCCATGCCACGTAGCATAATAAAGGCTAATCTAGCCTTGTCTCAGAAAGCAGCCAGTAATGGATCCCAAGGAAGGAGGAGGGGAAAAAAAGAAAAAAACCCAGAACAACAGACATTGAGAAATCCTGTCCCAATACATCCTTCTAGCTTTCAGCACCGGTGGCTTTGGGCCTTCCTAAACCAGCGACTGCACACAGATCAATGTCTTTACTAGCCATGAATGCGTGCCCTCTGCAAATCTGCCCAATGTTTTCTGCACCCATTCATACTTTCAGTATCCAAAACATCCTGTGGCAACAAATTTCACAATATAATTAGGCGTTGGCCGGAAAACTACAAAGTACTTGTATTTATTTTAGATCTCCTTCCTGATCGCTTCACCAAGTGCCTAGCATTCTTCGAGTTACGAGGCCTAATGAAGAATCGTTCTCACGCCAGTCCTGACTTTACATACCTTTACATTATTCGCCTTCTGCCACTCCTGCCTGGTACCTCTTTTCAAAGCTGAAGACTTTAGTCTATTTAATCTCGTCCTACGGAAGCCACTCCAAAACCGGGACCAAGCTAGCTGCCCTCCTTCATGCTTGTCCTCATCCTACGGTATCTTTATGGAGGTTATACCGATATCACGCAGCGCATGTGCTAGTCAGTGTTTTGATCATTACCTTGTGTGTGTCATGGTCTAAACCTGAAAAATGGGCCTAAACAGTTATGTCACCAGATGACTGCGCGAGTGGAAACAACGCAATGAATGGTGTAGGTGCTTTGGCCGATACCAATATAATCCGTCGCCAATGGAGCAGGTTGCTGCAATCTTTTACTATCTACGTAGTTGTTAATGGCAAAAGATACCGCTTGCTTTTGAGAAGGAAGGCATGGGGATTTAACCGAGCTGACTGTCCGAATCCATCATTTTCTTTAAAAAGGTGGACGAAACAACAAAAGCGAATTTAAGTAACTCAGGTGGCCGTTTCCAATTTGATTTCCCGAGCCGCCACCCATTAAACAAGACATTTGCAAAACAGGAAACACCTTCGCCACCGCGCACGTGGGTTTTACGGCGAGGAGCCTGACGATGCTCTTGGCTCAGCGGGCGGCAAAGCGATGAGCGGAGAGGGAAGGGCTCCACGCGGTGCCCGCACCAGGCTGCCCGCGGGCACGGCCCCGGCAAGCCGTCCCGCCGGCCCCGGAGCTTCCCCCGGGAAGCAGCTGCCCTTCTACCACCGAAGCAGACAGCAACACGACGAGTTTATTAGACGATCCTGGTTAGAGCAAAGGCATTATGAAATTGTTTCCTGTTTTCTGCTTCGGAAATGTCCCTATAGTGAGTTCCCTTTTTTCCCTGTGTAGGTTTTCCTATAGAAATGGACTGGCAGACCTGTATATGCTTGCATTTATCCTAAACACTAATTATCTGTGGTAAGCTGGCAGAGGTAATGCATGAAATTAGTTTTAGTCTGTTTTCAAAGAAATTAGATTTGAAATTAAATAGCATGAAAAATGGAGTTTCCTTCATATCAGCTTATAATACTTTTATGATATTTATCACCAGAGTATCTAAACGTCAAATTCTTTTTAATTACATACTTCAGCCATGATGTTGTAACTTTGAATACTGATGATAAATTACTTAGTCCACTGGTGTTTTTTTTCTTAGCAAAATTTTGTTTCACCTGAAGGAATGAATTTCTACAATTCAGTAGACAACTGAACGTTCAAGTTCCAGCTACAGAAAAGTCACTTTTGGTAAGAAATCAAACAGAGGAATCTTAGGATGACAAAGAAATAGTTCTGATACTTTCAAACGTGAATGAAAGCAAGGTTCAGAAGGGAAACACCTTTTTAAAAGGTAATTGCAAACGTCAGTGTTAGAGGCTACAGAGGACTATAAATCTGTATGTACATTTTACGTATTAGAGTACACAGTAATACAGCTATGAGACAATGATTTCTGGTTTCAGAAACGAACGTCTTTAATTAACAGCCTATGTTTTGTGTGGGAGTAAAACAGAACAGACAACTTAAAATACCCAGACGAAATTGGTCATCGGTTAATTCAAAAAGACCTGATTATCAAATGTATGACATTTTCCCCTGATAAGCCTAAAAATATTTCCTGGGAATGTGCTAACAATGAACATTTCCAGTGTTAAGCACCAGTTGCTACATCTAGTGGCTGTTAGTGTCTTAGGTCATGCCTTGCAAATTCCAGGGTTATTAATGCATTTGTGATTTATTAGAAACGGTGTCTAGAGCACTTACTCATTCTTGGTTGCATCTGAATGAAAAAGAAAAAAAAATAAAGGATTACAGACCAATGTCAGTGAACCTTAGTTTGGCAAATGAAAAATGTTATTAGTAACTTGGCAAAGTAAGACAAGTTAAATGATGAATAAAGTTCTGTCTAAAAACGATTAGGAAGTAACAACTTTGGGTTACATCCTGCATCACAAGTTTGGAAAGATGTTTAAGCAAATAAGCTAGAGAAGAAAGGAATTAAGAAAATAGCGCAAAAGGTAAGATTGACCAAATTACCACCGTTGTGCAACATGGCAACACAAAAATAGTTCTAGTACTTATCCAATGTCAAAGGGACACCTCAGTTACCGCAATGCTGTCATGCTGGAGCGGTTAGTTTTTTGTCGGATTTTTATATAACTCTGGTTACAACTACGGCAGCAAACACTGGCAGTTGCTGGAAAGCTGCAGGTTAGCTAACGTGCTCGCCTGAACAAGTTAGATGCTTCAGTATATTTATTTTGCAAGCTTTATAGCAATAATCAAATAAATTAGAAGTATTAATTACTGGAACAGAAAAGGAGATCTCTATATTTCATCTGTGTCTTCCACAGCTACGGCATGTGCCATAATGGAAAGCACAAAGCCCCACCAAAACACTTTTTGTGTATAGTTTTCCAAACATGACAGAACAGTTTCTTCCCTACAGAAGAAATTATGTGAGAAAAAAAAAAATATATATATAAAATAAAGAGGGCTATTGCTTTCCAATTTTATTCTCTCTACAAGCAGCAGACTCAAATATGTATGAAATCTAACATTTTCCTAACTCAGTTCAACAGATCACAAAACAATTTCCAGAACTTCTTTCCTTAAATAATCTTAAATAATTCAAAGCAATTATTTCCTTCAATAACAAAATAAACTTTTTCCCTATTATTTTTAATAGATTGGCCTTTCCTGTTAAAACAAGGGGAAAAATAATGTGTTTTAACTGCGAGAAATTGTTACAATTAATCCTGCATTTCCACTCACTACTTTATCCCTTCTCCTTTTTCAATTTTAAGATTTTCTGCTATTTTCTTTGGCAGTTTGTTGTTCTATCCCAAGGACAGAGAGGCTGTTTCAAACAGAGCTAGTCTCTGTTTAAGCCCCAGGTTCAGTCACGGAAGTTAGAAGTCACGGTACTGCTCATTATATCCTACAATAATTTACCACCAGGCTCAATTTTAACATAGTTAAACTTGGGCCTTTTTTTTAAATAGTAGAGCACAAACAATTTCTCTAACATCTGTACGCATTAGTTACAAGAGTTGGAAGGGACGAGGTAAACAGTAATCTTCAAAGCTCTTTAAAAAAAAATCACGGAGTAAAAGGTTCCCGATTTTTGCTGTAGAACATTGCAATAGTTTATTTCCAGCCCTCCTACATGATAAACCAGCCAAGTTTTTCTTTTAAAACGTGCACGTAAGAGCTGTAAATAGAGGAACGCTGACAGCTTTGTAAAGGGGATGTTTACAAAACAAGGCAAGTCCAATTTGCACCGAACGGGATCGCTGGAAGTTTTTATTTTTGTGAATGCCGTACCGTTAAGTTTCATCTCACATCAGTCCACTGAACACTAATTAGATGGATGCGATTGGAATCTCTCCCCAGCATATTATTTATTCGCCAGGAGCACACAGATTTTAGGAGATTTTTTTCCTAGTGATCAAGATCTGAGGAAATCGCATCTCAGACTTCAGGCAAAAGAGACACTGATGAGAACCGAGGGGAATACACGGCTTTGTGACGGCCACGCTGCAAAACGATATGCCATTCAGAGCACTTTTAATTAAAACTTGAAAAACGCTAGGCTTCTTTAACAAACGCTAGTAATTCTTGCCTTGTATTTGTGTAATTTGCACTTACCAGAGATCTTTCGGATGAAACACCCTATTTTTCTAGGGAGGGCACACTACTGAACAGGGACACGTGCACAGGAATACTCACACAATTCCTCCACGGACACGGTCCTCAAGAGCACAATACTTGAGCTCACCCAACAATTTTATATTTAAGGATCATTAAGGCATAATATTTAGAGCTAGCCCCTCTGAAAACAAAGATGTTTAAGGATGGTCTCACTCACTTTTAAGAAAAAGGGATCCAAATATTGTAAGAGTACAGTGAGGGAACCCCCAACCACTGTCCTCCACTAGAAGATATGAGGACATCTGCACAAAGCAAAGAAATCATGGACTGACCTGTTCTGTTACCCAAGAGAAAACTTAAGAGTAACTGAAATTAATGTGTTCATAGGCTGTTGGACAATTCTCTCCCTAATGTTTTGTTCCACTTACTTAAAAAAACATCCTTATAAAAGCTAACAAGCAGCGTCATTGGCTTCCCATGGATAGGCAATTTCTGAAGAAGTTAGAAAATAAAAAAAGAAATGTCAGTTTTATATTTGGGAATCCGCCCACAGTTTTCTTTGCAATATTAATACATTTCTTTAGAAACAGCTTACAGCAGTATTTCTCAAACTGAGCCTCTGATTCCCCTGAGAATTGTGAAAGGCTGAAAACAGCAGCAAGAAACCATTTAGTAGTTTCTTTTTAGCTACAAAGGAAACTTAAATAAAAGTTTTGTGAAACATTAAAAAAAAAAATTTTGAAACCAGGCTGACTTATAGCTGGCAACAGCTCAGTTCCTCTAGGACACAGGAATAAATATTTCCTCTACAGCTAACTAAGAATCCAGTTTTATTCCACAACTGTGGAGGAACTGAGCTGCTGCCGGAAACCGAAGTTAGTTAAGAATTCACTGGTTTTGGGGGTAAAAAGGGTCAGGGAGACCAGAGAAGTTCAAAAGGGGGTCATAATCACACACACACACACGATGTAAAGAACTAACTTATCAACTGGAACCTCGCATTCAAAAAGCCACCAGCATGGGCTAACACACACTCCACCAGCCGAGCAAGACGCTGATGAAGTTGCATGATTGAACAGGGTCACGCTGAAAGGCTGCAAGCACCTAGCACACTGCTGCTGCGGAGCTGAGGAGGAATTCAGTCCTTCAGTTCAGCCAGAGCAGGTCCTCAACAGTTTAAAGACTCCAGTTTCTTGTACCCTAGTTTTTTTTTTTTTTAAAAAAACAAGAGCTAAATAACTACCAAAAGTATTTGGTTTTGCAGCATTCTAAATGCCAGAAAAAACCACTACCAAGAATCTATAGGTCTGAAGTATAAACTCAGTCCTGCATGTCATATTCATATATATGTTTTTATATTTACATAAAAAACAGGCATAACTCAGAGAGATTGCGGGTTCAGTACCAGACCACCGCCATAAAGCAAATACCGCAATAAAGTGAGTCACACGAATTTTTTGGTTTCCTAGCGCATATAAAAGTTATGCTTACACTATACTGCAGTCTGTTAAGTGTGCAATAGCACTACATCTAAAAGAACAATGTACAAAATGTGACACAGAGACACAAAGTGAGCACAGGCTGCTGGAAAAATGGCACTGATAGACTTGCTTGACGCAGGGCTGCCAAAAACCTTCAATTTGTTAAAAAAAAAAAAAAAGCAGTATCTGCAAAGCACAATAAAGTGAAGCGCAAGAAAACAAGGCATGCCTGTAAATATATATATACACACACATATGTACGGACTACTCCTGGTCCTGCCACAGTCAAAATACTAGAAATTTTTGAAACTACAACTATGCACTGTGAAACTGAACAGACTCCTTGAACTAGTAACTGGTTCAACAGGAGAAAGGTATCTTTTAATCCTTTTTTAAAATGGATATCATACCAGCCGTTTTCAAAGTTCTAGCTTAATTTTGTGTTCAGTACGCCTCTGCTAGAATAGTTCAAATTGAAGTATGCTTTCATTGCTTTTTGAAAAAATAATTCTCCAGAATTTAACTTTGTTAAATTTCAATTTCTGGCACAGAAAATATATACCAAGGAGGAGTGGGTTTTGGACTGAAAATTGATATATAGAAAAGCAGAATGCCAGTAAATCACAATGTTAGGTATAATGGGTGTATTTGGCAATAAAATTAAGATCTGAATATGATAAACTATATGCCTGCACCAGATTTTAATATTTTGCAACTTATCTATAAATTTAGTCTTGGCTGAATTCGCACAGCAGTTTCAAAGAGAGCTTCAATAGCCTAATGCTTACCTATTTTTATGAGATAGTAAGTAAAGTGGCCTGAAATTTATGCCTGAACTGGTAGGCGAATGTAAAGAAAGGCTTAAGCCACATTGTTACACTACTTTCATGTTATAACATAGAGTACAGCATAAATGTGTGAATAGTGCCTTTCACCCAGGGGGGGACACCATACCTGACACACAGTAATATAAATTTTATTTTACATAGGCCTCTTGAAGGAACTATTCTAAGATATACATCTAGACGTATAAAAAGGATTCAACTATTCAATAGTCAACTGCAGTTTGCTTTGCTAGCTACATTTTTAGTATCACACTAGGTTTAGCCAGGTAATTGTGACTTAATCACAGTCAGACAGCGCTTTGAAAGTTATCTTCCCTTTTTCTTGAAAGAAAGGAATCGGGTTAGGTCCGTTCCCTGAAAAGAGAATTTGAACCAACTTTGTTTGAAAGGTATCAAAAACTACACTGGTCTTTAAGAAATAATTACGTGAAATCAGCAGAAAGTAATCATGATTTAAGCAACATTTGTGCATCACTGAATGAGCTAAAATTAAATTTATAAGTTAACTGTGCTACCCTAATTTCCTGCATAACACTGGATGACAAAGCAGATCACATTTATTAGTGCAATATTTCCAGCAGCACCAAAAGCAGCAATCAAAACTTCTAATTCCAGTAAATTTCTTCTGTAGTGTAGCAAACATGAAGATACCGTTTCCTCAGCAATTATCCACACAGTGAATTAAACAGATCGCTACATATTTTATTATGACATTTTTGTATTCATAAAAGTTTAAACTATGCAAAGACTCTTTTTAAAATGCTCTTCCAGTAAAGAAATCCTAGTGAAAAGTTATCTTTATTTAGCACAGACATCAAGACAAAGAAAGTATATGGGTTTCCATACTGGACTTTTGTCTAATTTTTGCTGCACTTTGATAGTGCTTTATAAGTGCTCTAAACATAAATTAAAATCTCTCGTCCAAGCCAATGATTTGCTCTTTGGAAAATACAAAACTGAATGCAGATGAAATACCTGTATTTCATTTACCTGCTCATTTGGGGACCTTTAGATCTCATTCCAGATCTAAAGTTAGTTGTCTTTGATACCTGCTAACGTACACGCCGTATTACACTACCGTGGCCATATCCATTTACTTAGTTATCTGCCTCCACAGAGCAGCAACTTGCACAGCCAGTTATAGGCTCTCTTCTCAGCTACGTTATCTGAACAGCGATTAAATTAAATGAAGCTATGGGGAGGGATTCAAAGGTTCAAGATTTTTCAAGATCATAATTGAATTTTTAATATGTTAAAGTTTAAATTTTAAAGTACTTTCCTAATACTTAAGATTTTTATTACCTGCAATATTCTCTTTATTATTATTATTATTATAATATTCTCAAATCCTGTTCAACCTCAACTTAAACCTTTCCATCCAGGACTGTAATCCCAAATGTAATTCTCTAGATACATTCACTGCCAAAAAAAAAAAAAAAAAAAAAGTATGTGTGTGTATATGTCTATATAAATACACACACACACATATGCATCTGTATTTTAATTTTACATTAATTTATTCCAAGCTTAACCCACTGACATCCCTGAAGAGGCAAGTCTACATCCCGTATCTTAAGCCTCTGACAGTCTGGGTCGCAAGCGAATTGTCACTGCTTCTTTGCACAACTGAAACGTCACACCAAAGGGCTCCAAAACGACTCTTTATTAGACAATTTTGGCTACCATGGTGGCTACCAATAAATATCTTTGAAGTGGGAAAGCATAAGCCGTATTACATGAAAAGGAAAAGGAAGGTGATTAATAAAGTCATTAAGCACTCATCTTCAAAACTGCTATTTCATGGAGAAACATTAGTCAGCTTTTGTGTTGGGGGGGAGCAAAGGAGGGGCAGAGAAGAGCGACTGCCTAAACACTGAGTCAACAGCAGACTCACGATGAAAAACTTCACTTTCCTAATTTCCAACTTCGTGCTTTAATACTGAGAGGCAACTACAGACTAACTTCGTTCCTACTAGAATTAAGAGTTAAAAAAAAAAAAAAAAAAACCTCTCTGCCTGTAACCAGGAAGAGTATCAGACGCTTTCCCTCAGGGTCAAAGAACAAAATCTCCAACATGCCAATCTTCTTATAGACTTACGGAGTCAGTATTAAGCGTTTCTGAGAGCCTGGTTTCTTGCCTGTTCCTCAGAACGGGGGACTAGACTAAGATTGTGGTTATTGCCCATTACAGCATCTACCAGAGAGCCAAATGCTTTAAAGCAAAGCGTTTCATATATGCTGGCTTTTGTGGACTTGAAACTGTACAAATATGTTATTTGGGGATAAAAATAATAGCAACTTTATCTTACATATAGACTGCTAAATACTATTTCTTTTATCTGAAGCGCACAACTGCTTTCTTTTGAAGACACATACCAGTTTGATACCTTTCATAATTTACATACACTAAGCCTAAAAAATTGAGTCTACTGCAAGTAAATACTGGTTTCTGTTTTATTATCAGAGATACCTTTTCTAAACTCTGAATGCATATATAAAAACTTACAGCTATGGATTTCAACATTAAGCATTTAGTCTAACGCTCAAATAAACAAACGAAAAACTCCCTTTCAAGCCCTAAAATCAGGGCACTGTTACCAACCACAAGAGATAATTCCAGTACGACTACCACTCGAAAAGTTTTGTAGAAGTTTTTCCAGGAAATACACAATGCAATAGTCTCAGAAATAATTTTCTCCCCTAGCGTGCCACAGTGTAAGATTTCAAAACTCCTCTGTACATCATCTGAGCTAGCTGGGAACTCCGCTATCAAAACTCCAGCCGAGTCTTTCCCTGCGTCCTTTCTCCATCGTCTCACGGAAGAGATTATTTATGAAAACAGTGGAAGACAGTATTTGGAGATTTATAATAAGGGCATCAGTCTGTTTATAGCTGTTGTAAACTGTATATGAATATTAATTTTGCTCAGAAGCACAAAGCTGAAGTGTTTTTGTCAGCATCAGACATTCCTCCTTTCCCACTTCTCCCTCCTTTCCACGCACAGAAATATAAGCCTTCAGCACAAAATTGGGATAGTTCCAAGATTATAATATTGGCCACAAATTGAATCTACAAAAGAAGTTTCTGTAGATCTAGCAGAATTTGCTTATTACTTTAATGAAATCATAACTTTAAACCCTTAAAATATGGAATCTGCAATCTAAAAATACGTTAGACTACCAACTTCTGACTTTCTGAATTAGTCTTTAGATATCACAAAAAATCTCTGAAGCAATCTAACCCTTCAGGTTTACAGATAAGTTTTAAGACTGAAATATTGCAAGTCTCGGTACTATATCATCGATCAATAACCCTGACTTTGCTATTATATAATATGAAGATGAAAGCAGGAAAAAATGTGTTCGAATACGAAGGGGCAGGGGAGATTCTATAAAACCAATTAGTTGCTTGTATTTCTTACTATATACTTCCTCAGTTACAAAAATTCTCTTGGGATTTCAGATATACTCAAAAACAACAACACAAGTCAGGAAGACAAGAATCAAATTCCAAATGCTTGTTTGTGTCAGATACTGCCAGATCTCAGCTGATTTGTTCCTCCACCACCCTCACTAAATTTCACGTTCTTTGTAGAATATATAGGGTACTTACCACACTAAAGATAAAAACAAAAAAAAGGAAGGGGGCAGAGGGGAAGCACAGACCAAATACCCTGTTCTTCTCTATAATTCAAAGATAATCCTCGTAGGATGATACATTATTGGGACAGCTTAATATGCTCGAATGAGCAAACTCCTGCTAACTGCTAATCACCAAGTCCTAAATGCTTTAAGCAATACTATAACTATGAAGCACTTTATTATAGCACTGCATGTGCAACGAAAGAGTAAAAGAAAACTTTCAGTACGTCTAATATACCAGAAAGTGACAATCAAAACTGAACAGAACATCAGTAGCCTCTATGTTCTCAGCTGTTAAATATCAGAAGTAATGAAAAGTTCAATTCTCTCTCATATCAGAGATACCAACAAAATCAAATCAAAGCTACCCAGCCTATGAATCCCCAACAAGTTGCATGAATAAAAAATGCCCATTTTGTTGTCTGGTTCGAGGAGAGAGAAGGCGAGATAACATGGGAGAACATAAAGCAGCAAAAGCTCTTTTTTCCTCTAGTCACAGTGCCAGATGAAACAGCCCCCAACTGCAAAGTAGTGGCATGGCACTAACAAGAAAAAGACCTTAAAAAACAAACAATCCCCCCCCACACACACACTCTTGTGCTAAGACCGTTAATAAAACTAGATTTTACAGTCCATTTTTTTGTTTAAATGGATGCTTCCTGTGGATATTTAAACAAAACGAATTTAAATGACATATACTTAACATTAGCACCTTTGCTGAGTAGGACAGCAAGAGATTCCCGGTACCACTATCTCTTCACTTTCCCAATAACTTTATAGTGCATTTAAATAGCCTCAAGGGGCAAAGAGGAAACATTTTCTCTGGGACTAAACTCAAAGAAGGCTTTAAGAGGACATTGTGTCCTGTGATTAACTTTTCTTACATACATACTTGTCACTTCCTGTAAGAAATCCAGACAGGGTCGGCTACTTCCAGAAATACTTATTGAAACAGCCAGTGGGGTCTGTCCTTCATAGTTCCTTGTGTTAGTGTCTGCTCCATAATTATACAACATTTGTGCACAAAGCACATCATCTCTAAGAGCAGACAAGTGTAAGGGTGTCTGTCCGTCTTCCAAGCGACCCAAGTTTGTATCCGCCCCTCTCTGAAGGAACATTCGGCAGTAAGAGTGATTGCTTTTGATCACAGCGTATCGTAACAGGAAACCATTTTGAATGTCGATGTTGGCATTGTGATCCAGAAGGATTTTCACGCAGCTTGACCTCTCTCGGATAATGGCCAGCTGAAGCGGCGTAGTACCTTTATCACTGAGCGGATCAACCTCAGCCTTGAACTCCAACAGGAGTCTGACAAATGAGTCTCTGCCGTAGTGGGCTGCTACATGGAGGGGAGTCCAACCATCGTTGCTTTTTGCATTAATAATGTCACTTCTATATTCAGACTCCAACATCAAGCGTGCAATCCTCGCTCGGCCATGCATGGCTGCATAATGCAGAGCAGTGAAGCCTCCAATTAAGTCCTTAACAGTGGGATCAGCTAAAGTTAAAAAGAAAAGAAAAAAAAAAAAATTAGAAGATGTTACTGTAATCTGGTTCTGCAAAAAAAATAATCAAATGGTTGAATGTTATTATTTCCAGGCATAACATTACACAGGTTTTTTTTAACACTTCAAACAAATTCTTGCTTTCACAAACAAAAATATTTTTAAGGAAAGTTAAATTACATTTAAGAAATAATTACACAAAAAAGCTTTTGTTTTTTGTTTTTTCTTCAAATGCATGTTTGCATTTGACTAATAGTTTTCCACATCATCTTAGCACTCTTCAGCTAACTACTCAAACCTCTCTGTCCATCCAGTTTTCCTTCAGCTCTACAATATTACATTTCTTTCTCAGTGTTCAATTTTTTGCTTTATTTTCCCTTGTGCTGCTTCTTGGTCTTAAAAAGAAGCATGTGTAGCAACATCTGCTGTCCCAAATTGCGGATGTTTTGTGGTCTGGCAGGATTGTATTGTTTTTAGGGTGTAATACTGTATTAGGTAAAATGTTTCTCTGTGGTCTGCAGGATTTCCAAAGCATGTAGGATATATGTTATTTTAGATTATCTTGATAAAGTCTGTTTTTATAGATGACAAATCTGTTCTGAATTTATAGTTTTATAAAAATTTAAGATTTTACAAGAACGTAAGCATCCCATTATGGAAAGAGTCAGGAGACGTTAGTAAAGAATACAAGTGATTAGACAGATTTTATTTTCCAAAACAGCACACAAATTCAGTGCGCTTTATGAGTTTAAAAAATAAAACAACCAAGCCAATTTATTTAAGTCAATCCGCTCAGTACACCCAGATTTCTAAAGGAAGCGACTGTTCACGTTTGCCACGTTAACTACCGAAGGAAAGGTGCCTGCCTCATTACCATTTCTCAGCTATAGAGCAAGCCAGGCCGAAAGGTTTCTCCTTCCACCGTGCGCAGATGTCGCCTGTGGGATGGTAAAAGGGGAGCATACTACAGTTTGGATGTTCGAGGCACTTTCCCAACTTAAGTCTACTAGGTGGTAAAGAGAGATATTACCCGCACAAGAGATTAGCCTGAAGTCAACACACGTTCAACATGCCGGTATACCTATCGGAAAAACTGGTGAGGTCTGTCCTTCACGACTCCTTGTGCAAGTGTCTGATGTATAATTATACATTTGTGCACAAAGCACATCATCTCTAAGAGCGGACAAGTGTAACGCTGTCCATCCATCTTTTTCATAACCTTGACAGACCTGTCCTTGCATTCTGGCATTGAATTCCCTCATCTATACATACTGCATTTTAAAGAAAAGCAGGGCTGGTCAGGGGGGAGAATAGGACATTGAGACTACTCAAGTTAAAAACAAACTTGGCTGAAGGCTATAAACACCCAGTGATCAGATACATCACTTGAGAGGAACACTTGGTCTGCTCTACTATATAGAAAGGGCAGAATTTTTTGTTCAGTTGCCAACATATTTCCAAAGTGCAGGGGGAGACCAATTCCCATCTTAAAATTCTGGCCTACTGTGAATTAAGTTCAAAGTATAATATTAATTGCAAGCTAGTTTAGTCTAGAGGTCTGAATATGTAAAGATTTTATTGCAGAACAGTAAGAAAGGGCTTCCCAATATAGATCTCCTGTGACCATATCTGGAAAATGCACTGAGATAGAGGCCTTACCAAAATAAAAGGACGGGCAAGAAAGTTCTGAGTACAGCTGCAAAAGTCATCCAGCAACTTTAAGGATTTTTTTTTAAATTTTAAATAAAGACTGAGGAAAAAACCACAAACCAAGACAGCCTGGCTACACAATTAAAACAGCATTCAGAGAAATAAAATCGGAGAACTGCCTCTAGTAAATAAATAGAGTAGGTACCTAGAAATAATGAGAGAAAAACTAAGGAAAGTTTAGACCCCTAGTGGCAACAGCCTTCCTGTCTTCTATGAAAGGCAGCAGAAGTTTCAGCACTCTGCAAAGTTACACCTCAACTGAGTGAAAATAATTGCTGAACGTTGGTAGGAAGATGAAGTCAGTGACTGAAAAGCTGGTTCCTGAGCTGCACTATGATGAGGTCCAAAACACAGCAGAGAATCAGAAAACCCACGAAGCCACTGAAGACTAAGGGGAGTATTTCAAAGTGATGAGAGCCGCTCTCAGGGTCTGTTTCTTCCCACTGCTCAGACTATTCTAGGCTGCTTCCTGATTGGTGATACATACCTTAAGTGAGAAGCACAAACATGAAAATTAAGATGCAGAAGGGTGATGCATTTTGGAAACTAGAATTAGTGAGAAAGGTGGACATAATGGAAAGGAGATAGCACCAGTGAGGGCCGTTTACCACCCCAAAAAAGTTTAAGTTTTGACAACCACCGTTTCATGCTGTGCCTCCTCTCTTCTGTGCTGCATAGGGCATGCACGTCAACCATTCCTACCCTCCAACTGAAGTACAGGCCACTGCTGCTATCTTGTTTAGTCTACACCATTTCCAAATTGAATTAGATATGGCCCAACATTTGCATGCATGTATTTTTGATACAAATTTTTGTATTTTAGCTCACAAAACAAAGATGCCCTTTCCCTGTGGTCTAAAGTAGCTTTCCCTGCCTTCCCTCCTCACAAAATTGGATTGCTTTTGATGACAACGGTCAACCAAAAAAACCCCCCAAATCATATAAGTGATAAGTGTCTCAAGAACAGCAGGAAAAAAAACCTTCAGTTGGGAAAAAAAGCAACAGAAATAACAAAACTTCCAAAAGCAAGTCTGGAAACAAAACCTCATGAAAAAATATTGCAATTTCTGTTAGGATTATGGGCTTCTAGTGAGCTAATGGTACCAGTCACCTCCTCAATTAGGCAAGTAATTTAAACAAGACCAAAACATTGTCCGATACTGTTCAGTAAATGTTTTGCTGCCATCTCCTGGACAAACTATTTTTAATTGCACAGGCACATCTAGCAAAAGTTGAACCTGCATTATGTTGCACACAATTTCCATCTTTTCAGTCCCTATGATGTTAGTAAAAGTATGCTACAAAGCTGATATTGCCTTAAGAACTTGGGATTTTTTTCTTGACTTCAGTATTTGCTTCATATCATGAAAAAACTCACTACTCCTGGAACACAAGCAAGGTAGAAACAAATTTGGAAAAAAATTCTCTTGCTTACCTTCCAGAATCTGCAGAGGGGGAAAAAAAAGTAGCTGTTACTAGTATATTTAACTAGGAAGGTATGAAGCCAGCAGTTTTCAGCATTTCTTTATCTTGCCTCCAGCCTGACTGTCAAGCAATTATAGTTATTCCTTCTCAAGCTTCCCATTAATTTGGGGATAACAAAACCTAGAAATACGAACAACTGCATTTGGTCACTTCTAATATTCTTAAAGATTAGGTATAATAAAGTGACATAAACCTTGAACTGCTGCATCAGTTTTCAAGGACACCAAATAACTGCTATTGATCTCAAATGAGACAGAATTTGCAACTTTGAATGATATGCAGATTATCTCATTTCACGTTAAAGTTAGGCATCTAAGCTAGTCAATTAAACTCAACCGTTAATGAGAACGAGACTCTTAATCCTCTAATCTAGAGGATACATAGATTCCTAGATTTCGGTCTAAAATTTTAGAGTTTTAATTTACTGTTAAGTGGGACAGACTTTCCCTTCTTCCATGCTACCTTCTTTAGGTCATTCTATCATAGTCTAATTTGAGAAGCCAAGAAAGCAACGCTTCTAGCTCTATAAAGTATGTCTATTATGTCAAGCTGACTCCCCCACTAGGGTTTAATCATGACCTCAAGGTTTAGAAACATGGCTACACACACTTCTTGTTTTGAATTTTCTAGGACAACATTGATGCAAAAGACCTCCAGGAAAGCATTACTGCTGAGGCACAAAAACACTTCATGGGCTGGCTTAGGGGGAGAAGCATTTCCCATTCTCTAGCTTCTCCTGGATTCTGCATGATCTTGCTAAAATTTAGACATCTTGCAGTCAAGACTAAAAATAAATACAAACCTCTATTTGGATACTTCCTTCTCTTACTCTTTCTTCAATTTCTAGGAGCTTTTGTGAATTATTCCTTCATTTTAATACAAGGAACTGGAAACTGTCCTGCTCTGTTAGTGTTAAGATGATTTCACCAAGGGACAAGTAACAGCTGCACACTTTCAAGCCTCTAGTTGGTCCTAACCTTAACAGTGATGGCAGGAATGTGGATTAATAAAATCTATTTTTTGTCCTGCATTGGGCTGTCTAGCTCAATATGTGATTTTAAAAGCAAAAAGTACTTCAGAGAAAAAAAGCTTGTTAGGCCAGAATTCTAGATTTCCCAAAACCATGTCCCTATTTTTGCACTGTTCTCCTAAATTTGAGTTTTGTGACACTAGATATTCTTATGGAGGGGAAGAGCTAATTTCATAGAATCGTTACTCTATTAAAATAAGACACATTCAAAAAAGTCTAATTTATTCTTTCCTACGAAAATTAAGTTTCTACATGATTCTGTTCAAGTTTCTGCATTTCATCACTTGCTAAGGAGGACTCCTCATCTGACCCATTATCTCTATATCTGGTTGTTGTTTCTGCTGGCTCCATCCTTAAATTTGGACTAGCTATATTATGCATTTTCCCCATCTATCTGTATCTCCCTCTTGTTTAACAGATAATAAAAAGCTTGCTCCTGTTCTGTCCTCTCCAGTCAGTTCAGCCAGCCTGTGTGCACAAGCCTGTCCCATGGCTCTTCCTTCACTGGTGAGCAATGATGGAAGAGAAGAGTGAAAGAAAAACCAGGAGGCAGCCTGGTCATAACTCCCCATAAAGTTACCTTTGATTTCCAGGTCAACGATCAGATCCTTTCTCAGCCTACATTAGCCAAACTCCATCTCAACCCCATTATCATTCAAGACTATGTCAGTAGTGTTCAGTGTCCCAGATCTGAGGCACAGCACTTTTCTCTCAGCAGCAGCCCAGCATGGTTTTCCTCCCTCCTGTACTATGAAAATATTTCCAGCTCTGCTAAACTTCATCATCGATCTAGTTGGCCACAACTATCACGAGTCCCCATCCTTCCCACTAACGCCTCGGTCCCTTCTTCTTCAGTGCTTCGTCCACTTCCCCTCACTATCTCTTATTACAAATATATACAGCCAGTTCAGTACTCTGTTTATCATAAGATTCACACCAGAAAATGACTTTGTCCTTCACCGCAATATCATTTTAGTCTGCATGGATTAGCGCCCAGTATCAAACTAATCCACTTCCTGAGTGGGAGGAAGGTGAAAAATTGTGTGAAGAAAAGTAGACACAGACTTCTCGGTAATGAGGTAGGCATGATTAAATTTACCTTTAACAGTCAGCTCATTCACTGCTTAACAGCTCATTTGTGACATTATTATTTTTTAAATACTCGTTATCTTTTATGCCTCTGTTTTGAGGGAAAACAAGGCAAGGCACAAAACAGTGCCAACTTTCTGAAGCAAGGCTCAGCTAAAGAAAAGCTGCTGTAGATGACTAACCCTCACACTATTTGTTACTCAACTTTCTAGTCCTGGTGATTAAATTCCATGTTGCTTCCAGAACAAGGATGTTTCACTACAAGCATTTCTCACCAAGCATCCGATTCAGTCGGTATTTCATTTAGGAGAGAGAGTAACAACAACAAAAATAGAAACAAAACAAAATGCTAAGCCAGCGGCTATCTAATATTAAAACTTATATAACAAAAAAAATTTTGAGATTTACTTTTTTTTTTGGAGATCATCTTCAAGTTTACAGAGTTTAAAACAACTTATTTCCAGATTTACAGCCTAAAAATGTAAAATAATGAAACTGAAGACTTGGGATTACCTACATATATGACATTTAAAAAATAGAATTTAAAGTTATTTATTTATTTGTGCAATCTGGTAGCTTCCTCTCCCTCCCCCTCACCCAAATAATGACATGGGGGGCTGCCAATGTAATATGGTTAGAAAACTGTAGTAGGTATATGAACAGAGCCCAGTTGTTCAGGCTGTATTTCACTATTACTCTGAAGTAACGTACCACTAATGGTACAAATACAACAGCCTACTAGTGCCACCCGGCTTTAAGTATGATCTATACGTCTAACAAACAATGCAATACAAATGAGGGGCCTGTACAGCCTCAGGTATAAATAAAGCATCAAAAAGAGAACTCGAATAGTTTGCTTGGGACTGAAAACATCTTACTTCATAATTTATCAACTTAGCTGACAGGAACAGTGCTAGACTACAAAATGCTGTTCTCTTAAGAACTCTACTCAGAATGTGGAGAACCTTTCCCAATTTGTTTTCCATCCCTAGTGACAGATTAAAAGTTTAAGATTACCAATTTCCAAAACTTTAGGTGATCTTGTAAAAAGCTACAGCAAAAAGCAATTTTGACTCTAGCATTTGAGGGGGAATAACCATCAGATGAAGGACTATACCACTTAAACTGACAAAATTCAATCAGTTCTTCAAACAAAGTGTCACTGTTCCTGATGGATGCAGGAGAGGCATAAACTCAACTGGACTAGCTGACACTAAAATCTTAGCACAAAGAGTACCGTCTTCAAAGTTTAGCAGACTGTGTTAAAGCCTACATGGAAGCTTAGTCTTTAATCTGACTTGTTGACTTGTTTGAAAATTATGAAACAATCTTCCCTAGGATTTCAATTTGAGGACTTGCCTTCTTCTAATAATCCCCCTAACAGTGAAGGAAGGCCTATAGTGAGCGCATCTAAGTTTATAATGAGCTCTTCTGCCCTACTTTTATAATGCTTATTCATTCTTACAACAGTTCCTAGCCAATTCTGAAAAAAAATTTTAAGGTATTAAGATACAAAGCTAATCTATTACCTCATTCACAGAGCATGCAATAGATGGAAACAGAAATGAAGCATCACTCCAAAGCAAGAAAAGAGGAGGAAAAAAGAAAATCAGAAGTAGTCTGGCACTTAACTGGTGCTGGAAAGGCATACAATAGAAATTGAGATAGAAAGCTGCAAGATGGGTATCAAGATTTTTCTCTAATCTACTTACCTCCATGTTCAAGAAAAACACGGACACATCTCTCTTTCCCTCTTGCTGCAGAGAAATGAAGCAAGGTCCAGCCATTGGCATCTCGACCATTTGGAGAATATCCTTGCTCCAGCATCTTGCGCACGGTGTGAACATCGCCAGCAGCAACTGCAGCCTGAATCTGCAACTCTTCCTGTAGTTCAGGGTTTCTCCGACAGTGATGGTGTAACATCCTAGCTGAATCTGGCTTTTACAGAAGCGTCATGAGGTCATACTAGTCACCTTGAATCAATATAAAACATGAATAAATTAGCACAGGGACAAGGAAAAGAGGTATCTAGAAAGAGTCAATACTGGTGAAAAGCAATGCTAGGATTTACTCTCCATATGCAGAACAAAGCCATCTTATGTATAGGATAAGAATTATAGACTATCTCACTACTGCTAGCAAAAACATAGCACATGGTTCAAATCACTGAACTGCAAGAAAAAAGGGACGCATACACATTATAAATAGAAAACACTTTCTTCTGAAATGACAGCATCAACAAACAGTACGCTGTTAAAGCAACCTGAGTAATAAGCAAAATGAAAAATCCCCACAACCCAACTTTCATTTAAGATCACAGCATGGTTATTATCACTAACTCCAGAGATATTGGCTAAAGAGATTATCTAAACTGTTAAATGAAACAGTGCTGCCTTGCTGGAGCAACTGGACGATGATATTCTTTTCTAGAGTTTTTTCTAGAAATGTATCACCTTAAGCTAAAACGAAAATATTTTCATCTGACTAATATAACTTTTTCTTGCGACACACTGCACAGGAATATTAGTAACATTAACATTCAAACTAAAAACTTTATTTTAAGCTACAGTCTAATGCCTGTATTTTGGCTTGTGGAATTCTTTACTGGCACATAAACACTGTAAAGGACCTTTATAATCCAAGGATAAGACACAAAAATGATCCTATCTGAGACCTGAGAAAACACAGGTGCAGTTAAATACAGCCCTCTCAAACACTATGAGCACATATACCAGAACAATTCAATTTATAATTACCTTGATACAGTATATGAGAGAGCTGGGCCAAAAGGCTATCTAAAATAGCCATTGTAAAAGAGCCTAGACACCAGCATATTTTGGGAAAGAAATAAGTACTATACTCCATGCTCTGTTTGAAAAGTATTCATCTTCAGTTCTACTTGCTACCCAGCTGGGGACAAGAAAAAAATACAAGTATTTAGGGACTCGTTCGCAGTACACAAAGTCTGTCAAACGTTCGCATTTTCACATACGTTATGTATCACATCCCATTAACAGGTATTCCTAGAATGGAAAGGAGTATCAGAAGAAAGTGGATAAACACTAGGTATTAGAAAGGGAATGCTGAGCAGTAGAAATCTCGGAAAATATTCAGAAACTATTGCAATGGATATTAACACACAACTTCAAGATAAAAAGGGGGAAAAAAAATCTGTTTAGAAAGGACTCCTGCAAAGTTAATTAAGTTACTCTTACTGGTACAAGGAAAAATTCTAAAGACAAAAATGAATTTTGAACTATCTTTAAAATTTACAGCAACCCTGTTTTATTAGGATGTCAACCCACACCATCATCTAACCCTTCATTTATGTAAATATAAGGATTTCCAGATCCTCATGATTCATAGGTCATTCAAAAGACATTGCAATCAGCTCCCCATATCCCACTGGGCACTTGTTTTCCTCTGATCCAGATATACATGCAAACAAGAGAAAAGTGAAAACATCAATCACTGCCGTCCTTTCGGATAAAGGCTTGGATCAGTCACTCAAATAACTTTGCCATGGGCCCAACCAGGTTATAAATGTGCTGCTTGCAGAGATATAAACTCAGAAGTAACAGGTAGCTACAATGACCCTACTTACACAGTGAATATGGAAATTACATACAGAAAATGCCTGTTTTTGACATTTATAAATGCTTCAAGATACCATGTATGGCAACAGTCACCATTTCAGCATGTGGTTATGAAACATTTTCTAGCTCAATAGGTTACATACAGCTTAGGAACTGGCTTTGTTTTGTTTTATAATAAGGATTCCATTATCTGGTACTGGAAGAAAAGAGGCTTTGCAAAACCAGCACCTGCTTACTCAATAGGTCAGCTTTTGCAGCATATCCAAAATCAAACTTGATTAATCAGATAACAATGGAAGTATTTCTATTGACTCTAATAAGCTTTTGCTAAGCCCTTTCTAAACTTCAATTAGCACTTCAGAACATGCTCACCTGTGAGACAGTGAGTTGGATTTGATCTGGATCCCACTGGTAATGGTACCGTTAATGAAATTCCAACCATACGGCCAAGATCTTCCTTTGGATTTACAGGTGAAGACTGATAGTAAAACGTGCCTGATAATAAATATGGGCCATGAGAAGATCCCTCAAAAAACAGAGCATGCCTCTTTGGCCCTACTTTCTGAATGTGTAGAAAAGCAAGATATGAAAACTTTTCCCTCAAACTGAGAACATCTGATAAAAATGAAATATTCCTTGTAAAGGAATAATACTTGCAGGATCTCATACTATCTTGAAAGTGAAGGTCAAACTAGTTACTGAAAATACTACAGAAAGAGATAGGCTGACTGAACAGACCAGGAGAGAAGAAATGGTGTTTCTCATTAAGGGGCCAGCAGTATCCCCCAAAAGTATCTATGAAGACAGTTGGTTAAGGGAAAGCGAAGTTCTTTATATCACACTTCTCAGCTGGTGGGTATATTTGTAATGCAGCATTATAAAAAGTTGGCATTGGCCCCATATGTTGCATGTGACTAGCAGAGTTTATTCAAATTAGCTAGTACTGAAGTATGTAAGTACAAAAACATACAAAACAGAAGACAAAGTCAGGCATAAGCAGCTCCTTTTATCATTTGTGGAGTTTCTCAAAATATCTATTCTATCTCACCCCCATGGCAAGCAATGAAACTCAAATTACAAGAATATTTAACTGTAATGTTGAAGGTTTCAGGATAGTTCTAGACACATACCAGCTTTGAAAACATTTTCACTTCTGCTCCACAGTTCATTTAAAATTCCCGTTTGCAGATTCCCATTTACAGCACCAGTCTTTGGAGACGGAAAAGACTACTGGAAGTCATTAGCCATTTGGCACTTAATAGTTAATGTTTTGCAACTATAATCAATCTCATTCAGAACACAGTATGTGTTTGGATTGCTACATTTTGGCTTTCTCCATCCAAGCAAAAAAATAAAATAAAATGAAGACAAGAAAAATGTACCCAGACATTCTTGGTTATAATGACAATAGCACCATGAAAATAAAGGACAACTACTGAACGGATTTTGCAAGTACAACAGGATAAATTCAATGTGTTCCTGCATTACCTTATAGGAGGTTGTCACTTTGTGATATATGTCCCACTCTTCATTGCCTTCATTATTCATAATCTTGTGTGCCCATGTGTGTCAAACAACCTGCTACCCCTTAAAAAGAATGATATTTCTTATTAGGTGCAAAGAATAAAAGTGAGAGTTTTCTAGTTTTATCTTGAAACTACGCTACAATTCTACATTATAATGCAGTTATGCCAGAAAAGACTCTAAAGCGTGTTTTCTTTCATTATTAGACAGTCCTCCAGAGGTTGGGGGGGTGGGAGAGGCAGGGGGGTGCTGGCGACAGACAAGGAAAAGGCCGCAGAGAATATGTAATGGAAGAAAAGAGAAACTAAAGATGTACTATATCACTGAAGTAAACCTTGAAGAACCCTTCTTCCAGGTTTTCACATATCTTTTCCTGCCATGGAACAAGAATGGATGCAAAGGTTACAGCAGACATTTCTGCCTGACTGCTAACATCTCCGTGTGGGAGCCAGACTCCAGGAAAAATGTAGACGATCCATTTGGTTCCTCCGAAACCATTTTTGTTTCTCTATCATATCTATGTTTCTTTATTTAAAGAATAAAACTTGAGAACACAGAACACTGCCTTCCCTGTCCTTCACCTGGACTTCTCTAGTGCCACCATATAGTCTTCTCTCCCTCACACAACAAACCAACCTAACATACACCGCGTTTTACAAACAGGCAAACATACTTTCACAAAACAAGCAATACCTTCACCTCAAAAATCTTCACCCCTTTCTTCATATATAATACTTTCCCTTTTACCCCTAAGTTTAGTAAATGGCTGTTACAATCCCTATCCAGCTTCTTCCTTCAGATAAGAAGAGCTAATCCTCCTTCTCTGTCATCTATAGTTAACAATATCAGCCCCATCGTCAGACCATTCCTCACAGCACTTTTGAGGGCCTGTGCTAATTAATATTATTCATTAATTCTTTGTATAACTCTTCTATCTGACCTTTCTTTGGCTGCAAGCTCTTTGGGACAAGAACACTTTCAAGCGTGTGTGTACAATGCTGAACACAAAGGGAACTTAGACCATCACTAGGCACTGCAATAATATAATAAATAATAAAAGCATTAATTACTTCATCGTATAGCAGATCATACAAGAACAACTCTGACTTGTTTCTTCTGTAAATGAGTTGTACCAGAATAGTTACAAGAACTACGCAGCTTTTAGCTTAAGTGAAAATTTCTGTCACTTAACGCAACATAAAATCTTGCCTTCCCGATGATAGCTCAGAGAAGAGGATGAAAAAAGCACTCTTCATCCCTCTTATGCACGTTTTCAAGAGCTTTGCTTCCCAAGATAAAACATACAAGGTCTGCAGATATGCTCACAGCCCTGCACAAAATTGCACTGCCATGACCTCATTTGATCACATTTCTAGCCTTGTTTTTTGCATAGACGATCGGTCGTTAGTTCACCTTTTTTTTAATTTTTGCATGATTTTCACTTAAAAACCCACACATTTTTTATTAGCTGATGCAAATTAGAATTGCACTGACTTCACAGACTACAGACAAGGTAACAGATTGCTCCACTAAAAAAGTAACAAGCTTTTTTTCCCCCCAAAGGAAAATTAGCTGCATATGGCAAGAGTAAGATCTGCAACTTTAATAAAAAGAAGTTATATTTTTAGTGAAAGTAAAGTCACTTACTGAAAGACTAGACAAAGTTTACTTAAAATACTAATAATTGTAGTAGAAGTAGCACATCAACTAAAAATATAAGACAAACAGCTTCATTACCTATTGATAATGTCTCATGTTGTCAAAGAGATCTGAGACTTTTCTACATCAATGTGTTCCTTCATTAAACAATTCACTGCAAACATGTGGAAAATTAATTCTGACGTATCTATGTTTTTACTTTAAAGATAGTTCAAGGTTGGCGCTAAAAGCAAGACCTTATAATATAGTATTTTGTTCATTCAGATGGCCTGATAGACCTCAAACCTGGGCCGTAAGGTTACACATTCAAGAGGAGAATAAGGACCTTATCTTACTGATGTCAACCTAATGCCATACAACAGTGAAAGTGTACCATTACACAGGACATTTAATAGCTAGCACAAACCTCATCAATGTAGATCCTAATTGTCTGTGGTTGAGATGAAGTATTCTAAGACACTGGAGGAGAGAGGAAGGGGGGGGGAAAGCCCTGTGGACTAAGGATAATCACATTAGTGTTCGCTATCCCCGCAACCCACTTCTCTCACTCAATTCAAAACTCAAACAAGCTGAACGTGTTCTCACTCAAATGGCATTTTAAAAATGGTCAGCGTGTATTCAACAAGAAGTCTAAATGCAACCATCATCTTCATATGTTGCTTAACTTCCTATTTGCGAAGCTCTTCACAGAGTAAGGCAACACATCATGTTATTATTTGTGTTCCCATATCACAGTAATAAAGTTTGCAAATAACACATGAAATCGCAAAATTTCACAGAGCCTTATAACCCTGAATATATTTTCCAGTAGGTGCTCAACACTACCTCCCAGACAGGCATCAAGCAAAGTATGCCTTATCTATCCACATGGCTGAGATGAAGATTATCAAGCAACACCTGTGTATCGCTGGGTCTGAAAGCAATGAGTGAACAGTGCATGAATCCCCCAAAACATCACAGAGGAACTTGTACTTCAAAGGAAAGAAACCATCACTAAGAAGTCATTAAAAGATACACGCACACTTCTCATGACAGCACCTGTAATGCCATCTTGCAGCTTGGACAAATTTAACTTAAAATAAGTACAATCTAAAACTACTACATCAACAGCAGTTGCTTATGATACTGTATGATGCTGTCTAGTGTTGTTATATACTAATAAGCAGCTTCTCTTACATTCTGCAGGTGGCTGCAACTCAAGTCTAGAGGTATCGCTTTACCAACTATTATCCATTTCACAGAGATGTTGTGAGGTCTGATTTTTGGGCCTGATACAGAATAAGTGAAGTTACACAGCTCAGATAACTTTAGGTCTGCAAACCTGGAGAACAACAGAAGAGACCTTGCCTTCGGAAAGCGCTGGTAATGCATCAGCTATTAACCGCTCTCAAAAATTCCTACCCGTACACTAACAACTTGAACCGCAAGTAGAGCCCAATGAAGGAAATACTGTAAATCCTTCCAAATCAAGGACCTCAATGTACTGCTAAAGCAAGGCCCTATGGATCTTTTTCAATAAAGAACATGGCATTAGTTTTGCAGAGCTACAACTATCCTTCCTCAAAGTCTATACTGACAAACTGTACAGAACTTGTGGTCTGCAGCGTGCTTTGAGATCCTCGTGTACCAAGCATAAGACAATCTCTCTTAAGTTACAGTGGTGCTGTTATTAAGTTTCAAAGAATGATGCAGTATAAGTAAGATGAAAAATTTGTCTTAAAAGTAAGCAACAATTCAGAGCAAGTGCTAGTATATAAGATTTACATAATTTAACATGACTTGCTACCGTTAAAGCATACAAGCACCAACACTTCATTGAACAACAGCAGCAGAAAAAATGCCTAGTTCAAACCTTATTAAAGCAATCACTTCAGTCCTAAAAGTCATAACACAACTGATGAACAAATGAGTGCTGTTTATAAAGCTCATTTCATTCAACAGTCTCCAGAAGACTTAAATTTGCTCTGTTTTTTTTTTTTTTTTTAAAATACCCTAAAAGAGTCTGAGAGGACAAAATTCATTAGATGACTTCAGTGGATAAAGCAACATTTTTTCACTCTGATAGTATCATTCTGTAAGCAAATCCTGGAACAACAGAAAACAGTCTCTCAGTCAGCACATTTTCTTTAAGGGTTTAGAAATCACTATAAGAAGAAAAAAAAAAAACAATAAAATGAGCATATAGACTGAAGATCATAAAGTCTGGATGTGCAACTTTATCTAAGGGGATACTTGCAACATGCTGCATTTTTTCCAGAGAGGAAGAGCAGGCCTTCAGCACATCGTTTACCTTCGTTCCTTGTTTTGACCATGTATAAATTTCTGCCAGAAGGTAATTCCCCCATTTCTGTGAACTCAGTTTCAGTCTCTGCATCTGGATCAAACTTCACTGCATTGGCATTTCACATTAAGAAGCTTCACAAATCAAATGAAAATTGCAATTCATTCTGTGAATAAATCCTAAACATCCCAGGGCTTATCAGCACCAGAGGTATCCTGTTTGAGTAGCTACATTAATGCAAGCCCCTATGTTAGGTGCACTGAATGGGCTGTAAAGAAAGTGTTACAATAAACCAATTTCATATGAAACAGGTGTGGCATAATTGCATTGAAAAGTTTGTACTAATGCACTATTATATTATATTGTTACCAAAAATCCCTCCTGCAATTACACTGGACACGTTCACACGTTCCAGTGTTACACGTGTTTTTATAGTAAGCTATCAACATAACAAAAATATTTCTTCACTGTATTTTTAAAATGTATCTCAAAGTTTGTTGCACTTGTGTTACTGGGGAATGTTTATTTAATCCTTGAAGTTTAACAGCTACTCTTCACCACACCTAAAGATACCTATATTAGAAAAATGATCCATCCTTGACCAAGGTTGTTGGCAACAGGTACTGCTCTTCCCCTGCAACTAATGCTAAAAAATAATTTATTGCTGACAATGAAAAACGTTATGCTACAGTCAATGACATCTCTGAAAACGTGACAAAGACAAGTAGGATATATATTGAGGATATATTTGCCAAAATAACACAGGCTCATCTACATTTAAAATGGATTAAAATGTATTCAGTACAGACTTTACATGAAAAGGATGAGCAGAAACTCCATTATTTGGAGCGTACTAACAGTAGGATGCAAAAAAAGACTGATAGACATCTTTTTCCCCCTCCTTGCTCTCTTTCTTTCTAAAGCCCATCTCTGTATCTTCTTACCACGTAGAACAGGCAATTCGCCCTATGAATTTTTCTTCTTCTGAAACCTAGCCTTTCTCCTTTTAGCAGTAGCATTCAATTTTTGATGCCACCTTTCCTATTTTTCCTTACATATCAAACAGTATTATCTTCTTCTGCGATTTCAACACAAAAAGCCAGCACTTGTAAGCAAACACCCACCCAATTAAATGAGTTTCAATTTTTGCAGCTCAGTTACAACACAATGCAAAAAGCCTGACACATGCAAAAGTTAGATATACCTAAATCAACATAACGTAATTACCATGACCTACCCCAATAATGATTTTAGAATCTGAGCAGCTACCAGAAGTCATGTGTCGTACCCATAAGTCAGTGAAAAGGCTTTAAGAAAATATGCTTTTAACTACTCAGAGTGAAGTCATTTTAAATGACATTCCTGAAACGAGGAGCCACACACACAAAAAAAAAAATTACGTAGCAGATCATAATGAAAATAATGTTTGCAGATTAAATTTAGAAAATGAACAGAACAAGAAGAGACAGGAACAGAACTTCAACTGGGCTTTAAAGCTTTTCAATTTTTAAAGCGCAATAGCAAGTAGGTTTAAGAGAACAAAGAAATCTAATACTACCTATTCAAATCTATCAAAAACATTCACAACACGAGGCCCCAAACCCAGCCAAACCACACATCTAGGATGATTTTGGAGAGTCTACGTGAATTATCACCTTTTTTTTTTTTTTTTGAGCGCTGCTTTCTCTCTTCTGTTTTATTTTGTTCTTTGGAGTCACAATATTTAATTCTCCTTTAAGGCAGCTTAAACCTAAAAAAAAAAAAAGAAAGAAAGAAAAAAGAAAGAAAAAAAGGTGCACTGAGCCACATAATGACATTAGAAAGAGAAATGGAAAGCAAAAACAGTTAATACCAAAGCAATGACAGGCTGGAAGAAGAAAATTCTTCAAAATTTAGGACGGAAAGGGTTATTTACCCAAGCGGGGACCTCAATTTGAGAACAGGAGCGCTCTCTCAGGACACCGAGGAGCCGGAGGGACCCCAGCAGCAGCACCGCCAGCCCTGTCCAGCCCAGTCGCAGGGGAACCGAAGTGAAGGCAAGTATTAAAGAAGGGGACGGGAAGTAACCCGCAAAGCAGCGCTGCCGGGAGACGCAATCGCTCCCTCGCAACGGCAGATGCCTCCGGACCCGTCCAACGCCCGGGAGGAGCCGGTCGCGCCCCAGCGCGGGGCTCCGAGGCCTGGCGGGCGCCGAGCCGAGCCGAGCCCGGGGCCGGCGGGGGCCGGAGGGGCTCGCGGCTCCCCCCGCCCGGCGGCAGAGCGCCGGGGGCGGGCGGGGGGCCCTTCCTCCCCCCCCCGGGAGCACGGCGGGGGCAGGCCCGGGGGGGGGGGGGAGGAAAGGGAGCAGCCCGGCCGCCCCCCGCCGCCGCGGGGGCAGGGGGCTGAGCGCCCCGTCCGTGAGGGGGCGGCGGGGGCGAGGCTCCCGCGGCGGGGAGCGGAGCGGAGCCGGCCCCGGCGGTGCCCCCCACCCCCGCGGAGGGGCGGCCCGGGAGCGGCGAGGCGAGGCCCCGCGGCGGGCCAGGGGGTCGCTCCCCCCCACACCCCCCCCCCCGCCGGGGAGGCTCGGGGCGGACGGGCCCCCCCCACCCCCCCATGGCCGTTACCTGTCTGCCGCCGGGGGGGCAGGGGGGGACGGCGCGCGCCCGCTGCGCAGCCGCCCCCCGCGCTGTCGGCGGCGGCGGCGGGGCGGGGGGAGCGGCGGAGCCGGGCGCGGAGGGGGCCGAGCCGTGTGGGGACACTTTGCACCGAGCCGCCCCCCGCGGCTCGCGGCGGGGTCGGCGGGCAGGGACTGACCTCCGCCGCGGCCAATGGGCCGCCGCCGCTCCGGTCCCGCCCCCGGCCGTGCGCCGCCGCCGCGCCGGGTTGGGCGCCGGGCTGACGGCGGCTCCGCCCAGCTCCCCTCCCCCTTGCCGTAAAGGCGCCGGGGAGGGGGAGGGTTTTGCGACAGGGAAAAGCGGGGGGGAAAGGCGCCGGCTGTAGCGGCGCCGACGTTTAGACGGAGGAGAATTGGGCCTTACCGCGCCCTGTCTCCAGAGGGCGGGTGACTCGGAGCGGTTGCCTAGCAGCGGGGAGAACGGGGTGGGGGGGACCCGTATGCGCGGCGGCGGCGGCTCGGGGTGACTAAGCGGGGCCGCGCGCTGCCAGGTGAGGGGAGGGGAGGGGGAGCGGGGGGCGGAGCCGGGGCGGGGGCTGCGGCGGGCCGAGCTGAGGGGGCGCGAGGCGAGGCCGAGGCGGACCGAGCCGAGCTGAGCTGAGGGGGCGCGAGGCTGAGGCGAGCCGAGCCGGGCCTGGAGGCTGCGGGGGAGCCGCTGAGGGGAGCAGCGGTGCAGGGAGCTCCGGGGATCCCCGGGTTGGCGGGGCCGCCCGGCCGAGGGGGAGCAGGGAGCGGGCCTGCGGACCGCGGCTCCGGTCCCAGCGCCGAGCCGGGCGCTGCCTCCCGGGCAGCTGCCCCGCTCTCGCCTCCTTCCCCTGCCGGGCTGCAGAGCGGCCTTGAGCCAAACGTTTCTGCTCCTAGCGCCCCGGAGGCCCCGGTGTGAGGTGTAGAGGAAGGGCCCGGTGCAATCGGATCGGGCCCCTCTGGGCCTGTCCGCTGTGGCGGGCGAAGGTGCCCGCTCGAGAGCGGGTTAAGCCCCGAGCGTGTCTGAGGTAACTGGCTGGGAACGGACAGCTCGCGGGAGAGGTTGTTTGCAACCTCTGGAAGCAAGTTACATTTTAGAGGCGGTTACAGTATTTCAGCACTGGTTGGAAGCATGTTCTTTAATGAGAGATGAACCTACAAAGTCACTGCAGGTACAAGTAGGTTGAAGTATGTTTTTTTCTGTTATTCACCCGCTGCGTCATAAGGAGATCCGGAGCCTCCAGGCTCATATCCATTAAGTCGTGCACCATGACTGCATTCTCTGTTTTTATTTTATGGTGATAGTTTTTCTCCCAGTTGCTATTTATGTGATAACATTTAATAGGATATACAGCAGGGAAAGACTAATGCAGTATAGGGATTTGACAAGAGTTTCCTCTACCAATGCCTGTTCTTCACCGATATCTTCGAGTAATCATAGTGTGTTATTGTAAGCCATTCATATTATTAAAAAATAAAAAAGTAAAGGTAACAGTAGCATGATATTTCAAAACTGTTATTTTTTTTTCCAGCCAAACCAATGATTTCTGTGACTTCATGCTGAATTTTAAGCATCCTACCCTGGAGAAATACACTGATTTTAGAATTCTGTTTTAGGATATTCTGGGGGCATTTGCAACCACTTCAGTTGTTTGGTTTATGTTGATCCTTAAACCTTATAAGCTTCAGCTGCCATCTGAGCTTTCATTTCTGTTCCTTTATTTCCTTTTCTATCAAATTTCTTCTCTCCTTCCTCTGTCTGCAGCTCCACATGACTTTGTTTTTGATTTTAAAGCCTAGCTAAAATAGTCATGGAAATAATATATAACAGAATATTTATTCTGTTTTTACTGTATAATTATCCCCCCTGCCTGATCTGTCTGTATCTAAGCTCTTTAGAACTGTTCCCTGTTGTTTATGCAAGTGTCTGGCGCTGTGGGGCCTCATCTTAATTGATTTTTAGATGCTGTCATGAATAACACAAATAAATAATACAAGTAAGGGTTGGAGTTTGTCATTTCTTGTTTATGGATATGATTGCTTTTTTTTTTACTCTTCAGCTTTGTGCTTTTCACTGTGCTCTCTCTTACCATGTCTGAAGCAAATTTAGTCATCTGACATTTCCCCCCTCTTTCAACTAAATGTCTTTAATTAGTAAATTTAATTAGTAAATTCCTATAAACAAAACAACCCCCACTCCCAGCTTGGTAGTAGATAAAGATAATGCTTTTCTTTTTATTAAAAGGGTTCCGGGTAGATAATGTGTTAAAACTGTCCTGAAAAGACTGATATTACAGACTAGCATTACTCTTAATACAGCTGAAAAAGAGACCTTGGTAATCTTAAGTATATTCTTTTTGTCTTCTGGTGAGATCTGATATCTGTCTAGCCACTTTTATAATGACCGAAAATTTGTAGGTGCTTAGGTACTCACACTTGAAAGTAAAGAGGGATTTAAATTCTTGATAGATTTTCATTTTAAGCTATCCGGAGTGTTCTCATACTATTGAAAAATGTTCAATTGACTTTGTGATCAAAGTTTTGGGTTTTTTTTGTTTTGGGTTTTTTTTTTTTTTTTTTGTTTTCTAAATATGGTTAAATATTTTTACTGGCTTCCAACGCTTTGGTTTTTTTTAAGTAATTTCTAATTTTAAATTTCTTAGTCACTCGCCCCTTGAGCCCAGGCCCATGGTGTTGTTGGTCTTGTGCATATCTAAAAATCTATTCTGGGTTACAAGATTTAGGGGCTCAGGATGAGAGTTCTGCAGGTGTAGATGTGAAGGAGTTCTGGTAGGTGTTTTCTTCAGTGCTCCTTACTAAATTAAGAGCCCAGTTCTTCCCTCCAGTGTATTCATGTTGCTCGCCTTGTATGTCTATGTGCAGCAGAATACAAGATTTGTTCTTTAGTCTCCATTTGTTTTTTCTTGAGATGTGTTGCCCTACCCAGTCGTAGTGGAGCAATAAACACTGCCTGTTCAAATAAAAATTTTCAGTTCAATTTTCCAGCTTCATGCCTATTTTTGGAGGAATCACACAAAGGAAATGAGGCTTAGGAAGCTGTAACTATGTAAAGGTAGAGGAAGGTTTGATCAAAATTCTCTTACAGTGTTTCAGATGAAGTCCCTAATAGTAGCCATTCTTGTTTGCATTAGGCTCAGCAAATCAGTCTTAGTTTCAGTAGTATCATACTTGGAACTATAAACTTCTTCACTACATGGTTATTCTTGTAAAGTTAAGTCATTTAAATGTCCCACTGGGGCAAAATTTTATGTGACTGTTAGTTTATCACTCTTGCTGTTTAAAAACATAGTGAATGTGTATTTTCAAATTATGTTTAATAAGGGTAGTATTAATTCTAAAAATGTGCGTAGTTCTTTTGTATCTTCCTGCTTATCTATTAAGTTCAGTAACAGTGGAATATTTATTTCTAGGTAACTTAGAAGAGAAGTGCCTGATAGTGCTTCTGTTTCTCTTATGGATAAAAATAACTTTGAAACAAATTTGCAGTGACCAGAAATAATCAGTGAAGACATAACACATTCTCCAGAATATTTGTTGTTCTCATAATGAAGATCTCTCTGCTACAGCAGATGTATAAGGATGTACTGGTAGGCATTCCACTAGCAAAGGAGAGTCATCATTATACCTCTTTCCTCAATCTGAGTATTGAGCAGTCACCAGAAAGAGATGAATTGTGCAATCAGATGCATCTGCCATCTGCTAATAGTGGTATTAGGAACCATCAGGACCCTGATATTTCAGACGCTGTTGTCCCTGTAACAGATGATGTATCTAATAACTTTGCAAACATGAACTCCTCATTGTGTCCACGAGAAGTGATGCTGCTTCAGTTAACCTTGATCAAGATGATGGTGGCAAAAGTACAGTCCCAGGAAATTGAATTCAATACAAGACAGAAGTACTGTGATATCTTTGTCCTTCTTCTGAAGGAGACAAAAATTGACTCAAAACTGGTAAGCTTTTACAAACTTTTGAAAGATTTTTATGAAAAGAAAAAAGGGAATATAACATAGGTACTTTGTTCTTTTCACATGTCTGCAGATTTGTCTGTTCAGTAGTGCTGATCAGCTGTTATCTCACATGGCATCAAAAAGTTTAGCATCTCTTGTGTATTTCCAACTGAAGGAAGAGGTGAGTATGATTAAAACCTTCCACAGCTTAGCAACAATGAGTTAGTGAATGTGTGCCTTCAAGTTCTTTCATTTAACTCTAGAGCCAGCTTTTTGTAGTGCTTATATGGCGCAAAAGCAGGGACTACATGACTACAGTAAAATCTATAAGTACTTCTTAAGATGTGCGTTCCGCAAGTAGACCCGTGGAGCAACATCGGGACTGTTCCTTTCCTGCATGTGTTGCCTGCATGTCTGTTATGCTCTAACTTCCTGAAAGGCAGATCTACGCTCTGCTGGTGTTCAGCGTACTGTATATGTCAGTTCGCTCAATGTCATGCAGTTTTGTTGAGCTGTCTTTCAACCCAGCATCAGGAACAAGGTGAAAGCTATAGAAGATAATAGTATATGGTAGTTTTCCCTTAAAGAGTATCTCAAGGGGTTTGAGGTCAGAAATGATAGATAGGAAGGATATGTAATAAATATTCCAAGAGACTTTTTCAAGTGTGTTAGGAGATGCACGAAGTTAAGAGAATGTGTAGAAAGAAGGGAGGTCAGACGTGTAGTGGGAGTAAAGTTTGGAATGTGAGGAGGAATGTTTTTTCTAAATAAAGATCTGGAGTTGAGGAAACTATTTTAAGGGGAAAAACGTGTCTGAGACACAAAAAAACCCATTCTTTTTAAGCTTGCAATATGGATATTGCCAAAAACCAATAAGCTATATTATCAGTATGTTTACAGTTAATTGAACTGTTAGGTGATGCAGTGATAACAATAGGCAATAACCTATTTAAAGTTAATCAAATACTTTTCTGTATTTTGTTGACTGAATATTCCAATTATTTACTGTTTTTTCTACTTGTTGTGTATTAATGAATATGTATTGCAGGTACCATAGTACCTTCTCTGAACAGGGATTTCTTTCAGAATCATGTTTGTAACATTTCTTGCAAAGTTGTGAGGGACTGTGAATTATTAACTTATTGTGTCTCTACAGTACTATCAGGTTTTGAGGCAGGTCACATGACCCTAGCAGGTTTGTTTTTTCTTTTTTGGAAAATACAGATAAATTCTGTTACCTGGTTATTTGACTTCATGTCTGTAAATACAGTTCTACATACTTAAAAGTATGAGGATATTTTTTTCCACCTGTTTCACTCTATGCCTGTGTTTACATTTTTTAAAATCTACAGTTTTAAATGATTGTATTGTGGCTGAATTTAATTTGCACAATTGTAAAGTGTACATGATTATTTTTGAACTTTTTTTTAGAATGCATTAAATGTCACCTGGCTCACCTTTAGTTTGAAGATTCTGTCAGAATTCCCTATGAATACTCAAATAGCAGAATGTCTGTGGACTCTTACAGCTATTATCAGGGATGTTTTGAAAGACAAAGTTTTGCCTAAAGCAGGTACTGTAGCGAATTTATGATGCTATCAATATACGAGTGCCCACTAGGGGGAGGAATGTTACTTATAATCTCCTCCAGAGCAGCTTGTCTGAAAATATCGATGACACTGGGTTATTTTCTTGGTTGAAAAGAGGGGGGCAAAGTACTACTAAAAATGTAGTGTTTTTAACATGCTTAAAAACTGAAAATAATCACAATGAGCTGTTTGCTGCTTATCTAATGAGGATATTTTAAGTGATATAGCTGACTGTGCTGTACTTCAGCAAGTGCAACTCTGTGTAACGTTTTTCTTGTTGCTGTAGGTATCTTGAAGAAGTTGCTGGCTCCTCTTGATGCTGTGCTTGAAGGATTTTATAATTCCATTTTGTGCCATCATTTTGACAGTCACCACTATACTTCACCTTATTCTGAAGCTGCAAACAATTTGATCAGTTTCATAGATCTGCTTGAAGCTCTTTTGGCTTCCAGAATTGAATTAGAATTACCACTGAGATGCCAGAGAGTATTATTTTTGAAGGTTTCTTATGTCCTGAATCTCATTAGCTCATCAGTTCATTATTTATTCAAGAAGAAGTTCATTATGCTCCTTAAAAAATGCGTCCTTTACAAATCTAGAGAAGATCCTGTAAGTGGATCACTGTTCTTACAAAAGCCGTATTTATATGAGGATATGCTTGCACTGAGTAATGGTGTTCTGCAAGGTGTGAATTTGACTTGGCTTAATCAGATCCCTCTCAGTGGAAAAGTGAGCTACTTTGGAGGCAGTGAACCTCATCCTGGAGATAATACTCACAGTGGTCCTGACCAAACCCTTCTCAGAGCCCTAAGTCTAGTTGTGCTTAAAGCACTGGAATTCAAGTTTCAGAACTCTGCTACAGAAGCTGAAGTCAAAGGTAATGGTCTTTTTGTTTTGTTCATCAAGCAGCAAGAGTCTTAAAGCCTTCAGATTTCTAGGTACAGCTCATTAAAACTGTAAATAGAATTAAGCTGAATTAGAAGTTATTAGTATGAAGAAATTGATTTTCTAAAAATTAAATGAACTGAATGTTAGAGAATATGGGGGGAGGAGGGAACCCACACAGAAAACCTGCTACCGCTGTCACTATGTGACCTGCTTATTAGTTGTCTCCTTGCCTTTGATCCTAGCCTTAGCCTAGGGATATGGGGGTTTGAAACAGCTGCATTTGGGATTGAAAACCTTTCTTTTTGAGAATACTTGCAAATATGTGAAATAGATGAGCCAACTTGAGGAAATCGGACTCCTCTCCAGCTGGGAAAGAAGAGAGCCCATAGAATAAACATCTGCTCTATCTGTGGATGGAGAACTACAGGAAGGGCAGGTAACGCTCTCCTGTTTTCTAATGTGGATGCAGACCTTTAAAGTACCATTATGCCTTTATCTTGATTGAACGTACTAGGCACTACTGTCAGACAAATAATGTAATAGAGCAGAAAATAGCAATGGTGGAAAAGAGAAAAATAACGAACCTGTGAAGTAAAAGACAGGAAAATTATGGGAGTTTGCAGAGGACAGTGTTGTTCTTTAACCTCACTTATAATAGGCCTAGTCCTATAGATTAATAGGTGCTAGGCATTCTTTTCATACTTGCTCAACCTGAGTGTGTTTATTCCACTGAACAGATGAGTTAGATTATTAGAAGAGCAGATCAGTGTCTTGTGCTAGGGCTATGCCACAAGGCAGGCAGGGAGGGCAGGGGAATGCTGTGTAATTTGTGTTGCTGACGGGAGAGAAAGCATTGCTGTGTCACTGGAGCCAGGTTGTAGTCAGCCTGCTCATATGCTGTAATGGAGTGCTGGGGTGAGACCGTCCTCTTCTGCTTGTGAGATACTCCTGGAATTGCATCTTCCCACCTGCCTTTTTGCCTCTCGGAGGTATATGATATGCATCTTCTGACTCTAAGCCATGTGAACGTGCAAATTGTATGATCAAAGCAGCTTGCTGTCCCTGGATTACAGACTTCATGGCAAAAATGGAAAGGTGGCTCTGAAATAGTGTTTCTAGTCAAATACAAGTGAGAATGTGTGCTCCTTACTGTCAACCAGTTGTCAGTGTGGTGAAAAGTCAAAGTTTACTTTTTTTTTTTTTTAACAGAGATGAAATCTGACAGTATTGTAAAAGTACTGGGGCATTTTTTACAAGTTCTAAGTGTAAATGTTATTCTACTTTTTATATTTCTACATTCTGTAGAAAGCATAAAATCCTTTTTTTTTTTTTTTTTTTTCCATCTGACTGTGCAAAAGAGCTACAGAATTCTGCAAGACAGTTTCTGATGCTTTTTCCAGATTTTGGAAGATGTCGTATTTGTGATTCCGGTTGCATTCTTAGAGTTTTTAAGTATTTGTAGAGAGTATTTTCCTTACAGTCCACCTTCTGAAAATGTCTAGAGACTCTGAGATACTCTAAGAACAAGTGAATAGAATAAATGTAGCCTAAAACTATTTTTGACACCTATATAAAAAAAAAAAAAAAATCTGTCTTAAAGAAAAAGTCTCTTTTTTTTCCAGATTCATGCCACAAGCATTTTTTTTTATTAGATTCAAATACCATAACCATCACAAGGAATTTCAAGTTGAAAGTAATGGTGCTTCTATTTCAGTGACATTGAATGAAGTGGTTAGAACAAGCACCAGAATGCTTTAATATGCTAACTTGCCTTCCGGGAAGCTGGTTGATCCTATCTTTTTTTATTAATATGGATTAGAGTGGCTTAACTTTAATTCATTTCAATTTTGAGAGTAATTTCCAAATAGCTTTGATATACAGGAAAGAATTTCAGTCTGAATAGTAACTATTAATAACTAAGATAATTTGCTGTTTGTATGTCTTAGCTAAGAGGAAAAGCAAATCTTAAAATCAAACATTCAGGCAAACCACATAATGCTGGTTTTGTAAGTAAAATTGATTCCCATGTTGCAAGAAGTCTTGTAAAAGCATTAATCACTGTTTATATAAACCATGCAGCTTTGCTCTTCAAGCCATGGTATCCTTCCAGCAGCATGAGAATTCTTGCCTAAGGTGTACCTTCTGGGTAAAGATGTATGTTACTGGTTTTTCTCCTGTCTTCTAAATGTTGAATATATGCTACATTGCATGAAAAACTGGTACCTAAGTTCAGGCATGCAGAATCTTTTTACAGTATGCCATTAGTATTGAGGAGGTAAGTTTCCTGACTTACAGGAAACAGTCTATGTCTCAATTATGCGACCTAACTTTCCAGAGTAAACCACTGCACTAAAATGGCCTAAGTTTTGAGGTGGTTTTCGCATTCAGGAGTGCAATGTTTAGAGTGTGGGAAATCTGTACTGAAGATTTGCAGGAAAAACAGTGCATATATTACCTTGAGGTCAGTAAATTCAGTACTTTTAGCAAGGATTTTGTACCATCACATGAATGTACCTTTACTCCAAGCTAATATGTACTTGAGAAATGTACATGACTGGGTATCATTCATGAAGATTTTATTTTATAAAGAATAGGTTTGATTATGTTACAAGCTTGATACTTTGTTTTGTTGTAGGAATGACAGTTTGTTCCCAGAGACTAAAAATCACTGCAGCTGATTATTTACAGTGAAACATGCAGTAGGGGTTTTAGCTTCAACCCCATTAAAACATTAAAATTGTATTGTTCTTTCATGTGGGAAGGACTGAGACGAAATCTCACCAAAGTGCTCATATTGAATCGTTAAATCTGTGGCTTTGACTTAATTACAATTCACTTGTCTTTAGTTTGCCATGTACCAATGAAGCTACCTAACCAAGAAGCTAAAGAAAAGTAGAAACCCCAGCTGTGTAGGTATATGTAAACTTTTACAGGCTTCCTTTATCTACAGATTTTTGAAAGTGTAATCTTGTTCATTAGGCTGCGATGTTAGGTTTAAGAGGATTCACCCTATTGCACTCAAAAGTTTTTGGTCCTCTCTGATTACTTTTCCTTGAACTCCAAGTGGGATGAGTGACTGGCATCCAAGAATATTACTTTATGAATAGCCTGTATCCATAAGTTTTATATTTGTATTTGCAAAAAAAAAAAAGGGAAAAAAAGTGCTATACCTAATGAGTGAACTCATTTTCTGCAGGATATATGACAGTTAACAATGGCATGTAAACATTGATACATTTAAGAGTTACAAAAAATAGCCATAACATTGAACTTAAGGTTAGGTAACTCTTCATGGCTTTCTGCAAAATATTTCTTAATTTCTTTGGTATCAAGAAGCAAGAACTAGTCCGTAAAATTTGATGCTGTGTTATTTCAGTTGAGCTGTGAAATAAGTATATTCAGTGTTATGCATTGTTAAATTTAAAAAGTGTGTATGTTTAGTAACAAAAAACTATAACAAAATTTAGTTACTTTTTTTTTTCCTCCCCCCTTCCTGTTTTCAGGAGAGTTTCAGAGTTCCATGTCCCAACTGTTGGCGTTCTGGAGGAGTCATCTGACATCTTCCTCACGTTCTCACCCAGTTGTACATCACTGTGAATGGCTTTCCTTGATTTTCATAGAGCAAGATGATGATATGTGGGAAGCTGCTAAAGCATTGTTACTCATTTATTTAAAATTTGATAGGTTAGTATACCTTTTATTTGACAGGACTATGAAGAATAATTCAGTAAGGTTGTTGTGAAATACATAATAATATTTTTATTGATGACTTTGCTTAAAGAAGGTATATTTTTAATAATTTTAAAAGACTCAAAACTATGTAGTAGTGTTTGGTGTAAGAGCTGTTAACTTTTCTGATAATTTGATTAAGTATTTTGGATTGAAGTGAGAGAGTTGTGCAACAGTTTCCTGTCAAGTACTTTATCGTATCTTGTAATCCAGAATAATTGATTTCGCAGATCTAAAATAGTGATTATACACAGGTAAAAGGCAAGACTGTTTTCTTTCAACATTGAGAGTTTGAGAAGAATGCAATATTATAACTAAACTTCAAGAATTCAGGGACTTGTGGCATAGTAGCCCTCTAAGGATTGGACCCATGTTAATTCCAGATATTTGATTAAAAAAAAAAAACACAACCCCCCCCTTGACATTACTAACATCTGAAACATGGTGTTTATGAGTTTGTCATGGACATTCGCTGCTTCACTGCTGTTTAAATTCTCGTACAAGATATTATCCTACTTTATAAGAGCTCAAGCTCTTATCCCTCAAGCTTCAAATTTAAAGATATTGCAAATAGTATCTTAGATATATAAAATTCTTTTTAGGCACATAAATTCAAGTAGGCCACTTTTTCCAGTAGGCTTAGCATCCTGAAAGTTAGTCTGTGTTTAGGTTTACAAAAATGTTAAACAATTCATATGTTGTAAGTAACTTTGCTCGTTCCAGAATGCATCCTGAGGAGGAGTACAATTTAAGGAAGCCTGCTTTAAGTGCTCTGGCTTCCTAAACTCTCTGATCTCACACCTGCCTGAATTCTTTCTCACTCTCATATCAAAACTTTATTTTCTTTTTGGTGTTTACTTTTCAGCAAAATCAGATGTGCCTGGTGGGATTTCAAACTGCTACATACCATAGGCAGGAACAAATTTCAAAACTGTGGGTCTTGCATAGAAAGCCCTTCTAACAAAACAAGTTCCTCTGTTTTCATTCCAGTAGGTGCTTTTCTGCAGATTTTGTTGACTTAAAAATATTTATCTGGAAATGTATCACTGTAAAAACAGTTAATTGCAGCAGGATCTGATATGCATGCTGCTAAAATCTGTGTTTGAGAACACCAAAAAAGATCAGTAGTAATGTTTTCCAAAAATACCTATTTTTAAACAACTCAAGACTTTCATTGAATTTAATCTATTTCACTAACTACTTTTCAGGTTACGACATGATGCTGCTGATAGCTTAAGCCTAAAAGAGGAGGAAACATGGAACTTCCTTACGCATGCAAGTGGCTATAATCCCCACTGTATCTTTTTATTTTTCCTAAAAAATATTGCATTTGATTCCACAGTTCTTCTAGATTTTTTAATTTCATCGGAAACTTGTTTTCTGGAGTATTTGGTAAGGTATTTAAAACTTCTTAGAGAAGACTGGCACCATTTTGTCAATGTCTGTAACCATTTTGATATGAAACATGGTGCTTTTCAATCCATTTCTTCTGACAAGCCACCCCATCAAGGAAAACAAAACTATATGACTGATGCGAGTTCGCAGAATGCTTGTTGTGAACCAGATCTGCAGACTCCATCTTCGGCTTCTTCTCACAATTGCTTAGTATTTACAGCAGAGCAAGGTGATAATGATGTTGCAGAGTCCAAGCAGTCTAACTCATTGCTGTGCACTGATAGTACATCTCTGCTGGGTTCTCTTCAAAGCCTTGTTAATTATGACAGCTCAGAAGATTCTGAATTAGAGTCAGTTGGAAAAGAGTGCTTGGTAAACACAAAGCAGATGCCTTTAAATTACGAGAGCGAGGCAAAGATAAGGGAAGCTGTTTGCAGCTGCGTAGATGATAAACGAAATGCCCTGAAATCTGAAGTGTTGCCTCTGAAACAAAAGGGATCTAATACCTCATCCTTCCTGGCTTGTACGGTGTCTTCAGATAACGTCATTCCCCTAAGAATAATGCTTTACAAATCAACAGCATGTTTGGAAGAACTGCAAATAGCTATTTTGAGGTTGCAGAGAAGAAATCTTTTCCCTTATAATCCATCTGCATTGTTGAAGCTACTGAGTCACATTGAGAAGATCAGTAAGAACATGAATCCACAGTAAGACAAAAAAGTGTTCTTGAGATTTCTTACTAGTATACAAGGGAATGTTCTCATAAGAGAAATGAATTTTAAAACTCGTGCATTTTGGACCTATCATGTATTTGAATTGAACAGGATAAACTTGTTTTTGTTGACACCTTAAAAAGATCTTAAAATCTGCAGTTGCATTCAATGACCTGATCCCGTTACCTTAGAGTCCTAGGCTTATTCACGGTATGTATGTCACTGTACTGTATATAAAGATGAATTGTTACGTATTAAAAATCTGATAATAAATGATTAATCTGAAAGTATATCAGCAGTATACGATATTTAAAGTGATGTCAGTTATACCTAGTGTCATTCTAATGCATGAATTCACTGCCAGATTGGTAGTGATTTATGTATTCCAGTGCAGTGTTACTGCAACACTTAAATGCTTTGAGGTTGAGCCAAATAAAACCTTTTAGTCAGGGACAATTCTTTGTTTTGTGTTTAAGCTTTGTGTTCTGCGTCAGTGCTCTGGCCTAAATGGACACACAGGGCTACTCTCACAACTGCTAAAAACAGGTGTCTTTTCTTGGCTGAAATGGTTAATTGATGTCTAGGATATATGTTTTAGCATTTACTGTTTACCTGATTTAATCAGCGGTGCTACCATTTCACTGAAAGTTGGATTTAGTGTTTCTTAAATATTTTATAGTATATTCCTTTAATTAAAAAGAAAGGTAGATGTTGGACATAAAGCATTACAATGCTCTATGAAATCTAAAATCAAGCTTGGGTAACATGGAAGTGAAATTCCAGCAAAATATCTCACTTCCATTACACATTCTGTATGAAGGGATATTTATTTAAAAAAAGCATGTTAAATTAGAAATAACTCAAATTAAATGTTTGCAGTGCAGTAAGATGAATGTTGAACTTAAACTTTTACACTTACATCCTTTATTAGAGCTAGTTTTAATTACCTGAAAAGTAAGTGCCTAAGACAGCGCCTGGGGAGAGTTAGTTTGGAACAGGATCCAAAACAGTGGAAGCCACCTAATACTGGTACACTTAACATGCAGCTTGTAATGATCTTACAGGGGTTAGGCAATGGGAAAATATTAATGGCAGGGGGGATTACTCTAAATTCCCAGACCTCCTCAGAACTGTAAGGAAGCAGTTTTCCTCTTCTTAAGATGCTCTCCTGAAGTTAAGTGCTCTATTGTCTCAGAGAACTAAGTTGTATCTTCCTTTTAAAATAGGTATTTAGTGTAAAAATTAAAACAGATATTGAGTAAGACAAACAGTCTTTGGAGTAGTTGATCCCCACATCTCTGTGGCCGTCTGCTAGATCAGTCCTGAGCTCTGAACTAGTGAATGGATGGATGTGGTGGATGGGGGAGAAGACTAGGTGGAGTTTATAGAATAATTTAGCTGGAAATTAGGGTGCTCTCCTGAGATACTTTGTGGAGAAAAACTCTAGTGTAGAATTACAGTATCCTTAGACATTTCTGGTTCCTACTTGCATGTGTTGCAAAACAAGCTGTGTCCATCAGCCATGTCCTTTCAAGTGGGGGACCGGAAAAAACTGAAATTGCTGTGAGAATTACACAAAGGCCAACAATGCAGCAAATGTGAAATTCTTGACCAATTTTTTTTAAGTCTTTGTCTTCTCAGGAAAGAACCTAGTGCTAGGTCATCTTCAACAGGATATCGGTCCCTCTAAAGAACTGTTTCTTCACCTAAGTTACAAACATCCAGCAGTATGATGCTAGCATTTTTTGTAATTCTGTATCATGAAATGATGAGGAGGGGGGGGGAATTCTTGATGGCTGAGTCACCAAAGGGATTTTCTTTAAGTTTTACCAAGAAAATGTTTATATTTTGCAGTTCTCTGGATAGAAGAGAGTAAGATATTGATACTATGAGAGTCTTCTACTAATGTAATCAAACAACTTTGACAATATCTTCTAATGTGCAAGTGTTACAAATTGTTGAGGTTTATTTTCATACACTTGTTAAACCAGTGCTTGTAGCCCCAAGGATCAACAATGCAGCTATTTTATTTTATTTTTTTAAATCCTGTATTATTTAAATTGTTGGAAATGAATTTAAAAACTCTCTTTTGAACTACATGGTTGACTGATTGTTAATTGCTAGTGTTCCAGCCAGAATATTTTGTGTCTTGGTTTACTGCATCCTAAGAAAGGAATAGCACATGGGAGTCTTATTTGAGCAAATTAGTAGCACTGTATTTGGAATGGAAAGGGTGAACTATGAAAGTCAAGCCTCAGATACAGTTCTTTTTATTAACATTTTGTGATTACATGCATAAGGCTTAACAAGGATAATTTAAGGACAAAACAGACTAGGAATCTGCATTAAAATGCTGACAAAACTGCAATCAAATGAATTCTTCACCAAAGCATGCATGCCTCTGTGTGCCTCTAGATATAAGATGATTCTTAACTACTGTTGTAGAAGCTTATTAATAAACTGTATGTTCAATATTTAAATGAAATGCAGCAGGAAAAAGCTTACAACAACATGAAAGAGTTAACATAATTGTGGTATTTATAACCCTCAATTGTTAAATGTGTGAGAGAAATTGCTTAGAAGGTGGTCGCCAGGTAATGTCAGTATCATTTCCTGGAGTCTTTTCCTAAGGCATAATTGAAGCCTATTAATGATCCTGGTTTTGCACCTTAGCAAAGCAGTGGTAGCTTGCCCAACAGTAGTGTGTGTTAATGTTCATTCACTGCTTTCCTATCCATTGACTTTACACTTCTAGTATTACTACTGATATCCCCTTTTTATGCAATTGTCCTCTTCCGTTTTGTTATTGAGAATCTGGGCCATAAAGTATTGCATTTCCTAATTCTTACTGAAATTCAGAGGAATCAAGTTTTGAAGCAATAATTAAAAGATGTGTTCAAGTGTGAGTATTCCTGATTCAGTCCTGCAATGCTGTTCATGCACAATAAGTATTTATAATATAAATGTTTGCTTTATTCAATATCAGGTATGTATTCTCCAATTATGACGGAAAGCAATATTAATTAGAAATAAAGTTGTCCTTATCCAAAACACTATGGATTACAAATCAGGTCATATCTTCTAGGCAAGCAAGGTTTTGAGCAGAAAGCTTTGCAAGATATTTTAAATGGATTATTTCATCTCTTTTCTGTAGGGGAAGATTGATATATACAGAGAAGACATGAACCCATGTGAAAAAGAGAAGCTTAGCTTCTAAGCTAGTGATGGCAAGATTGAGTTCTGATAGTGATAGTGCTGTCTTTTTTTTTTTTTTTTTTTTTTGAATGTGTTTCTTCATTCATGTTGGAATGATTCATTTTCAAATATTTGTTTCTAAGGTGCAGAAAGTATCAGAATATCAAGGTCTTTACCTCAGTCTTGAAACAGTTCCAAATGGCATGCAGATGCGTCCCAGTGGTAGTGAAAAGAATTCAGAATACATATTATTATTATTGATACAATTTTGATCTATTTGATCAAATTAGATCTAATTGTCAGATGATAGATTCTTGCTAGTCTTACTAGTTGTATGAGTATCATGATAAAATATGCAAATACCTCTCTACTTTTTTTCTCAGTGAATGCATATTTGACTACGATTTGATTCATTGTCTGCCACTGAGTTAATCGGCTCGAAGAAATGACTAGGTACTAACAGACAGTGTAGTTAGGACATTGATCTGTGGCTCCCCAGATTAATTTAAACTTTTTTTCTTTCTTTTTGTGTGAAAGAAAACAAAAGAAACCCTTGGTGGGTTTTTTTTTTTTGACTCCTCTGCAGGTGCCATCATATGCAACAGCTCTGATCCCAGAAATTTAAGATTTGATACAGTCTAACAGACTAGCTGAGGATGTTTTCTCTACTGAGTTAGTTAACTATTACTTAGAAGCTCAGGTGAAAACTCGCATCCAATGTGTGGATTCACAGGAATTTAATATATGTATTTAGCTGATGGGGAAAAAAAAGAAGTTGTGAATGTTTCTGTTGGGTTTCGTTCTAATATTTTTTCACTGAAAATTTCTTTTATATAAATGTTGCCCTTTCCAGTCATATGTGAAATTAATTATTTGGGTCAAATATATGTCTCCATTATCTAGTTATGTTTAATTGTCATCTGATTGGGTGTTATGCTGCAAGTAAGGAGCGTTTACCTTTGGAATTTTTCCTAATGAGATGTAGAGACTACGATTTTTGTTTGGCTGGCTGGTTGTTTTTCCTTTTTGCAGCATTCAGATCTGAGATACCTCAAGGAAAAAGTGCTATGAGAATGCGGTGATAATTGAAAGGTCACTGGGCAGCTTTGATCAGGAGGGTATGGTTAGCTTGTTGTTTACTATGCAATATCTTTAATCTTGTAATAGAATCCTACGTAGGTGGTGAGTTCTACCTAACAAATGCTCTTCAAAAAAGTAGGTAGAAACCCCATTCTCCTATTTTATTATCTGGAGCAGCCCCAAATTTGCTCCAGTCAAACTAAAGATATTTTTTGCAATTTAGTGCAACAGTGAAGAAACTGTGGATTGAGGCAAAAGAGGTGTTCCCGCCAATTACAGTGCCGGTAACGTAATAGGTATTAGCCAAGTGATATATGAATCAGCTCGCTCTAGGCTTTCCTAATTGGCAAAATGTTCCTAAATCTTCTGCTTGGTTCATTCTCATGGTTCAGATGTGGGAAAGTGTTGAGATATTTTAAAACAAGGGCAAAGCCTTACTACGGCCTTCCTGAAATAATCCTTCATGTTTAATATTCCTTTGGGGCTTCAGTTTATTGAATACTGCTCCCTGTTTTACAATAGGACTGAAGAAATGTAATAGCTACAAAAAAACAATACTTCAAAACAAAACAACAAAAAACCCTACATGAACAAAAGCAAATCTTTCAATCCAAATCACTTTGGGAGAAAACTAGAACTGGATCCAAATATTGGTCATGTGTTCTTTTATTGCAATTTTATGGATTATGATGAAAGTTTCCATATGCTCAGAAGGAGTTGTGGAAATTAAGGAAAAAAGTCTGTCCAGAGCTATTATGTACATAGCCACTGTCTCTGGTTTAGGAAGTCTTTGAGCCCCAGACTACTGAAGGCTTGGGGTGTGTCAGCAATTACCATATTGTGCTTACCCTGTTCTTGTACTCTTCCATAGCCATCTGCTATTAGATGCCTTCAGAGACACGATATGGGGTGAGATTAGACTCTGATCCAGCTTTGACATGTCTGTTCTTTTTGCTTTGGTTGCTGTTTGCTGCAAGCAGGAAAAGAAGTCTAATGAGCTTCTCTGCAGAGTCAAATTGTTGGGGCTCCTAACTTGTACATGGCACTCCTTTCTCCCTTTCCAGTAACATTAACATGTCCTACCATCAAAATACTGAGTAGTCCCAACATCTTTGGATGCTGTTACTTATTATTTGAAACTTGGGGAAGCTGGTGGTGAATGACTTTCAGCCTTATTCCTTAGTCATAGAATTTTAAAAAATCACTTTGGGTTAAGTAAAATTAACATGTTTTTATGGTATCTGTGACCAAACACACATTCAGTTTGTGTAAGTTCCCTCTATTTTAGGAATTTCAAGAATTCCAATTTATATCATCTGGGGAATTGGGACTCTTTCTGTAAAGCATGCAGTTGATTGAGGCAGGAAATATTCCTGAGGGTGGTCAGTTAAAAGGGGAAACCTTTCCCCAACTTTATTTTAAAGCCCATACCTCATTTAAAAATGCATCGAAAAATATTGGTGCAAAGTGATGTATTTGGGGTTTTCTTCTGCACGGTCGGCAGGCGCAGCATCCTCCCATGCATGTCTAGAGCAATGTAAGTTGAGACAAATTCACGTACTGCAACGAAATACCATGTGACTTAGAACATTTCTTCATCTACTGTGTTGAAACAGGCACAAGGGAAGGCGCTCAGCCTTACTGCTCCTGCGTTTCACTGACTGGATACATATGACATCAGGATCGCCTTCAGTCAGAAATCTTGAAGTACGGCTTTGCTGGGTGGGTCTCTGAAGAATTTGAAAGAGTTCTGGAGATAGGGCGTGTTTACCTTGACAAAGTAGTGAGCGTAGTACTTCTTCCCTGCTAATGTGCTTACATTCTGTTTGACTGCAACATCATAAAGGTAGGAATTTCTTTTTCTTGTTTATATTTTTTTTCCTTTTTTTTTTATTTTTAATACGTGGGGTTATGGTTTGAATTGTTAGCGTGTGCTCATCTCTAACGTCTGTTTTATAAGGGAAAGTTTGAGCAACTCTCCTAATAGTCTTAGGATAAGGAATTCTAACAAGTTAGGCATTTGGAACAGGTGCTCGTGAGATTTTATATATTGCCACTAATTATTCCAACCCACGAGAGCTGCTTTCTATTTTAGAGAAGTACGGGTTACAGTAGTAGTTTTTGCTTCTCCTTTTTTACCTCTTGTATCATCATTCTAGAAAGTGTTTCTAAGAATACTTAATTTTGAATGAGAAGGGCGGAAAATATTAACAGGAAAAATGATGTTAGTTAATAATGTAAATGTGTTTTCATTAAAAAAAAAACATTTAATTTAAATTGCTTGAAAAAGCGGGTTCAAATTTTATTCTTTAAAATGCTATGAAAAATCCGTTCCATATGAAAGTCAGTTTAACAGTATAATACATGACTTACTTGCTGAAGATCTGAAGCAAATACTGCTATGAATAATGCACTTTAAACAAGCTGCCACACATGCTTCTTTCAAAGTAATGCTGTAACAGTCAAGTGGAGGAACTCCATGCTTTTTTTCCTCTTATTTTTGTAATGTATACCTATTTTTAGTTAACTTCCTAGCTTGGCTCAAATCTTTGGCGGGGTGACACCACTGGTGAAGAAGTTACACTGGTACACGTTAGCTGAAGATATATTTCTCGCATTTGTTAGGATATGAAGGGGATGCCAAACAGAAGCTGAAATAATGAAATAGCAGTTATATTCTGGCTCCTCCTCTAGCTGGTTTTGTGGGCTGAAAATGTGTGAGCAGGTTAAATTGCAAAGGATGGGATAACCGACAGGAGGAGAACTAGGAACTGTGATGCACAAGAGGCTTAGTTTAATTTCTTGTTTGGGGTGGTGGTGAAATCATTAAAGGCAATGTACTAGTTTGAGCCACCGTGTGTACATGATAGCCAAAGACCTTCACTGTCTGCCCGACTCTGTTTCAGGAGGTAAATAAGACAATTTGCAGAGTGCAACTGCACCACCTCGTCTCGTTCCCTACCTCTCAAGGGCTAATTTAAAACATCGAGTCGTCCACAGTGCAGGCGACGCAGTCAGCATCTTTGCCTTTGCACCCTCAGGCCTGCTGTCCAGTTCCACATATTCTGCTCCCTTCCCATGTTTTGTGGCACTGCTGTACTCATTACTGCTAATAACGTGCTTATTCTTGATGATGCAAGTGTGTGAGTAATGAGATGTTCCCTTTCCTGAGAAGCTTGTAGTTCAACGAGGCAAAGCGAGGAGACTGGGGGCGCAGGGACATTACAGTGCAGTCACCTAAAGTACTCTGTAACACCAACGCTTGCTGTTCTTTATGTATGTTTAACTAGAGGGTCATAGGAAGGAAACATGAAATGGCATAGAAAAGGCAGCAGCAAGAAAGAGCTTGTAGCTACCTTCCATCCTCGATGGAGTTGGCTTCTGGTGTGTCTCACCGCCACCTCCACCTAAAACTCTCCCCTCTTTGCTCTTCACACGTGTGATCTGACGGAAGCCTCTTGCTGAATCTGGCTCTCGTCTCTGAAAGAAAAGCACCTGCCACCTTATTTCCAGTGTTTTCTTTCACATCACAAATCTGGGGTCCATCTACCTCTAGTCTGTTTTTTGGGATGCTTGCCTATGTCAGGCCTTGCTCCCTGGTGTGTGCCTCGTGCAGTCAGCACGCTGGACACTGTGTGCCTGTACTCTCCTGTAGTCTTTTCTCCCCTGGCGTATGAGCAGATGATTCAAGCAGTCTTGTACCTCTGCTAAAATCCCCTTTATGTAACTTAGCATTTTAAAAAGTCAGACCTCAAGTGTTTATTTCAACTAAAATTTTGGTAAATTACAAAAAATAATCATTTCTGTATGTTTTCCTCAAGGTGTTACTGGGGTGGGAGGGGGTCATGCTTGACAAAAAACAAAAACAAAAAAAACCCAGATTTTTGTTACATTCTGACAAGTTCTACTAGCAAGTTCTTGAAGCAACTGGTGTTGCCCCTCTTGGTCTGCTCAAACCTCTTATGAGTTAAGCATCTACCTATGAACCTGTACTTTTGATAGGGCATTTCTTCATACAAATGAGGTTTTATTACTTCAAGATTATTGCAGAGATTTGAATTTTTATCCAACTCGATCAATGTTACAGATTTAAAGCTTAAAAGCAGACATAGTTTGCAGTGTAACAGTACAGTGAAAGAACTAGTTTTCACTTCCCTCAACTGCCTGTTATCAGCTAAACAAATTTTAGACACTTCAAAATAATTCACCTTTAAGTAGAGAAGGTATTGAAAACTTCACCCAGAAAATGAATTCTTTCAAACAGTTCTCTATTTTTTTCTTCTTTCTCCCCACCCCTTTAGAACAGGGGAAAATATAATAAAACTCACTTGCCACCTTAATTGAGGGTTACTGCAAAGCACTATTTTAACATGCTACAATATAGAAACCAAGTTACAAGGTAATATGATAGAATAGTAAAAGACATAAAATATTCTAATTGCCTTATAACCAAGCACTTATAACTGTTTACAGTTGAGATTTGTACACACTGGTGAGTAAACTTGAAGTTAAAGGTCTCATACCAGTCTTAATTTAACTCTTTTTTTTATGTATAGAGTATTTCAGAGTGTTTCACCATAAGAACCTCTAAGTCTGACAGCTCTTTTATTCTGTGGTACCACTGGTTGTGTGCGTAGACTTGATAAGATTCCTTACATGCTGTGGCTCAGGCTGTGTGAAATATAACTGGAATCCTTGTTTCACATTTGAAAAAAAAGGATTAGAAAAGATGGGCAAGATGCAGAATGATTCTAGTATCAACCCAATATTCTTCATTTCAATGCTTTCCTTGAAACCACAATTCAAATTCTGTATGCCGGTCAACTGTGAAACACAATTCAGTCAAATGCAAAAAACTGTGCCAAGAAGCAGAAATCAGCAACGTCTCCGAGAGGCAGATAGCTAGAAGTAACAGTTAGTGCTTCTAACGGGCAGGTACCTAGAACGAACAAGTGATATCTGAGTGGATTTTTTTGGATGGGAGAAGAGGGTGGAGGACAGGGTTGCCCTTATTGCCTCAGGGGCTAATAACTTTTTAGCATAAAAAATTGCCAGTGGAGAAACTAACCTGGGATCACGTCCTGTGATCCTATGAGCGATCCTATGATCGCTCGTAAACTTGCAAGTTTGTATGTCCTGTCTGTACATATAAAGCAGCTGTTGTATCTTTGAAAGGCTCCGTGGCACAGTGTCAGCTGTCGGCACTTGTACGGATACTAACCCATTAGCAAGTTAGGGTTTGCACATGTGAGCTCTTTGAATTTTGTTAAAACCCACTTTTCTCCAGTATTGGGTTTTTTTTTTTTTTTTAAGATATCTCTTAGCTAATGCTTCTGCTATTCTCAGTAGGAAAAAAGTTGCAAAACTGTTAACAAGGAAGTGTGTGCTCTGCATCTTTTTCACCTAATACATGGGATTCTTTAAGCACTGTGCTATCTAGTATTAGCAGAGCACAAATCTGCTGCTTGAAGCTTGTGTGTTAATTCATGCGTTTGTTGCTTACTCTTAAACGAAAACAAAACATGTGATACAGTGGATCAGGACCTTATTAACTCTTTCAGACCACTTTGCTTTAATGTTGATGACTAACAGCCTGAAATAGCCTTGCTATCTCTTTTGATATCTGAGAGTCTTGATTTTTCCCCACAGTTAGTGCACCAGCTTTACTACTTCTGTCACATGATAAGAGAAATAGGAGAGATGTTATTCTTGCTTTTTGCTGATTTTATTCTTTTCCTGTTGCACCTCCAGAATCACACCCAGTAGACAGTCTAATAAGATGCTTAAAGAAATGAATACTTTTCACGTGCATGTTTGTGTTAGTGATCTACTGGGTTTTCCAATTTATTCAACAGATCAGGAAAGGAGGTCCTCATAACACATCCTTCAAATCTGGATATTGCCTTCTCTTAGTTCTGGTCTTGCAAGTTAGGTTTTTGCAAGCAAGATTTTGAGTTTTCTGAACTTTTACACAGGAGCAAAATTAAAGCTTTTCCTCTGTATTTTTTTATTCATTCCCCAGACTGTAGTAGACAGAAATTCTACTTCAAAGCAGCTTCTGACTTTGCTTTTCAAAATCTAACCACTTAGTTATGTCAAACAAAAATTTGTTCTTTGCTTAACAGCATTAAAAATTCTAGGTTAAATTTTTTTTAACTGAATATGTCAGGATCCAGGGAACAGAGCTTTAAAATAGACTTCACTTTGGTACTCCCCAATTGTGTAGGCTTTGATTTTAATTATAAGGGATGCAATTCCTGAACTAATCATTCCTGATTTTCCTGTTTTGCCCTAGCCAATTTAAAACTAGATTAGACAGGTTGCAGAAGAGATTCTTCCGTAGCAAGGAGGTGATTACATTTCCTTATCTGGAGTGTTTAATTTTCAGGATGCAGGGGGACTTTCCAGTTTTGTAAAACATCTTTATTTTATTGTTAGACTGGCTTTTAGGTACTTTTAGAGCAATGGCAAAGATTCCAGTTTTATGGATGAAAATAACATTGACAGTGTTTGCATATGGACGTGAACCCGGGAAGAAGCAGCAGGTTTTTTTTCACGCTGGGTTCAGCAGAATACGGGTCACTTGGCTGCTGTGTGAACCTGACACGTAGCTGCTTCCACAGCTGCGTTAGGAGCTCTAAGAAAAACGCCCTGCGCTAAGCAGTGGCAGCAATAGGAGAGGAGGTTCACGCCAGGCAGGCTTTCAAGTTTCTTGTCAGAGCTGGTCCCAAATCAGGAGAGACTGGGTCTTCGCAGCCGCGGCCAATTCGCTGGAAGCAGCGTGTGCGCGGGGAGGATGACAGCTGGCGATGAAGGGAGACAAACTAAAGCGGTCGCCCTTCTTTGGCACCCAGCGTCGATGGCGTGATCCCAGTGCTGGAACCGATGGCCGCCAGCTGGGGTTACGCTGGATGTATTGTAACAAGCTCCTGACTAAAGTAAGGGCATGTGTGCTCTGGTTTTACGCGGAGGTACTGGGGATCTGAGCCCGAGTCCTGAGCGCTGCAGTCCTGGCACTTGCTCTTCGGGGTGAAAGTTGCTGGGCAACATAAAATGAGCCTGTTGCAAAATACACTTCCACACTTCCCTTAAGTGAGTCATAAGAAACTGGTTCTCCCATTTCCCAACAAGATTCCAGGCACTATCTGAGGAAATGCCTGTCTGCACCATGCTGCCTGCAGCCCCTGTTCCTGGGTGGCAGAAGGGACAGCTGAAGGAAAGACTTCTGCCTATTTACTAGGCCCGTGACAAGAGCATCTATGGTGGATGCCTCCGCTGTCCGTCTCGCACTATGGGTATTTAGAAGAGGTTTTCTCAGTCAGTGTGAGATTATATAGCCAAGCTGTGCTGGAGGCTTGCTGGTCATTCTAAGCAGTTAGCATTTAACAAGCTGCCGGGTGTCTTTGGGTTAAAAACAAAATTAAACAGTGTAGACAAACATAATTTAAAATATGTCTAAGTGCTTGAGACTGGTCTACATGTAATGTGGCAGAACCATATGCCACCCTGATGAAAGAAAGCCTTTTTTTCTTCAGAAAACATCCTGTGCAAACAATAATGGGGAAATTTTCTCTCCTGTGGTGCTGGCAAGGTGCCTTTAATCTGATGCGGTCTGGGAGCCGAGATCGCTCTCTGGCCACTCAGCCTCTGCCTGCTAAATTGGCGTGGATGGGGGGTTCAGGGGGTCCGAGAAGTCCCTCTGCCACGATTGTGCAGGCAGCTGGTGACGGGAAGGCAGTATCGAGTGGCACCGCTGATGGCCCAGGTCAGTGTGTCCAGGTCAAATCACAGCTGTGTGATCAGCAGAGAGGAGGAGAGATCAGCAAAAGCAGCTATGGCTTTTCTAACAGACTTTAAAGCTTGCTAGGGACAAATGAGCAGTGTGCGCTCTAGCCATCTCTTTTTTTTTCCCCCATTCTCTGCCCTCTCATTTCACAACTCACACAGTCATTGTTTAGGGCTAAAAGGATTCAAAGCAAATGATTTAAATTGGAGCAATCAAGTGCTAATGTGGAGAAGCTGATAATGAGGATTAGCATTTGGGGCAGTGGTTGCTGTAGATGTGCTGAGCAAGCCATAGGGCTGGATTACTTGTTTTGGTGATGCTGAGGGAGCTTTGAAACAACCTGTTGGGCAATAGGGATGGGGATAATAGATGGGATCATCCTTGAAAGTGTCACTTAGTTCCGATATTAATTTTAATCAAGATTTCTAGAGAGTAGCAAGTATGTAGCTATGGAGAAGGAGATGATAAATAAAGCTTAGTACTGAGCTATTCCTAATTGCCTCTAGCAGCACTTTCTGCGATGGAGACTTCTGTCAGGCGTCATCTTCCTTTTAACACAGGAAGAAAATACACAGTGTGTGTGCACGCTCCAGGAGGCTTTTCTTAGCGAGCTGGAAGGGCCACAACTGTGGCCTAAGAACTAAAGATCCCTGCTTGTATATGATGTATGCTATGAAATAGTACTTATGGAGTTTCTATATGTTTCAGGATCTCCTGATTTGAGGAGGAATAAGTGTTTGATCACACAGCCACAGCTGTGGAGTGCTTAGGAGCACAGAGGGTAGAAGCAGAAACTGTAAAATGCTCAGTCTGCTGCTGCCCGAGTGTGTTTGGAGGGATCCCCTCACCTTCCAGGCGCTCCAGGAACATCCTCTTGAGACCTGCCAAAGCCGAAAGGAGACAGGAGAACATTCCCAGTACGAAACAGCCTCGTTGATGGCGATCTCCATGACTGCTGAGAGGAACAGCCTGATTTGCTGCAGCAGAAACATGGGTAGGATGTAGGGTAAACAGCCAGTTTAAGGGTAATGAAACATAAGAACAGGCTGCAGACAGACATTGTGGACTCTCTTTCATCAACAGTTTTCTAAGAATAACTTGGACAGCATCCATCAGGGACGGTCTGATCCCCTGTGCGCCGGGTGAGAGCCGGTAGAAACACAGGGGCCTCGACAAGAGGCAGCGTCAAAGAGCCCTGCTTTCCATGACTGCGTTAGGTGTCTGCCAGGAGGGATTTCCGCTGAAATCTGTGGGCCCTGGATCAGATCCCAAGACCCAGAATTCCTTTCAGTTTTAAGATTAAGCATGTGCTTACATGCTTTGCTTAATAGAGGTAGGTCAATGAATTCATCAATGACCTACAAGGGCAGTCTTTGCTAACAGCACTGCAGTAGGCATTCAGGCACTGAAGGAAAAGATGAATTGGTTAGATCCCAAGGATTTATATTCATATTTATACTACTGGGTGTTGCCAGTGCTGGAGTATGCTGCGTCTATATATAATCACAAGCCATCCCTCCATAGGCTGACTGTTAGAGATCTTTACACTGTGTTATAATAGGCTGGCCATTTTTATTACAGCTATGGTTTGTGATAGTTTGCAATGCACAGTCTGGTTTATTTATATATATATATGTACATGTGTGCGTGTGTATACACACACAAATGCACACACAGATTTATATATATATAAAAAAATGTGCTACACACACACGCACATAAATATAAATAAATAAAAAGAAGCACCGCTGTGTAATGAGCGTCTCCTCCTGGTCTTCTAAGGCAGTATGTCTGCAAGTCTTTGTCTGACCTAAAATGTCATGTTTCAAAGCCCTGCTTCATTATCATGGCGCCTGCGAGCTGTAGTTAAGGGTCTGTGAGCAGCCCCATTATAAATCCTGACTTCCAGGAGTTTATAATTCAGCAGTAAAAAATCGCTCTAGGCCAAAACTTGGCATAAAAAGTCTCAGTGCAAGAACAATTGTGATTTCTCCCTCCTTTATTTTTGCATTTGCTTATACACACACACACAGTCCATTCAGTAGGTTTTATTGTCCCCTTTTAGCATTTAAAAAGATTAAATGGCCGAGTTATTAATATCCCAATACTGACTACTGTGTACGGCCAGTAAATTGATTTAAAGTGTCTGTTAACGCAGCTCTGGCTGGTGGATATAAAGTCACCGTTTCACAAACCTGCTGTGAGGCCTCGGCGGAGCCCCGCTCCTCTATGGGAACAGCCCGGTGTGGACTGCAGGGATTGCTCGTAGCTCATGATTAAACGCAGACTTCGGAGCGGGCTGGGTCTGCGTCCGCAATCCTGTGCGAGTGCACTAAGCAGGGTGTCCTGATCCCCTGCGGGTGACAAGCGGGAATGCAGACAAAACCAAATTGTGGCTCTTGCTCAGTTTGGAGAGATCTCTAGGACTTTCTGGAAGTGTGAGAAGACTTGACCTACCATCCGCCCTCAGCAGGGTTTAATCTTATCATTCGATCCTGTACTACTGTAAGCTCTCCCTATGGGAAAGTCTGACACTGGGAGGAGGCTTGGTTGAAATTCTCCCAGCTTAACTGTTTTCTCATTGAAAAGTAGGCTTTGGTGAAATCGGGTATTTCCTTGTAATTTTTCTGCTTTATAGGAAACTTCACTAAGGAAAAAAAGTTATTTCAACTTATTTCCAGAAAAATTACTTATTTCAACCTTATGGAAAACATTATATTGACTTCTATTTTTATTTTATTTTAAAATATTTTTATGGGGTATATAATATGTTTGTTCTGTAAAGTCTTTACAACTAAATGAGGGATAGTAGAAAGCTCTAAATACATCATATAAAATGTAAAAGTTGAAAATGAGACTTTTTTATAAGAATGAAATGTTTTGATGTAAGTGAGATTTTTTTTTTTCCCTCCAAGAATTGATTTTAGACATTTTGTTCTGGCCTAGGGCTTGGCCACACTTAAATCACAGTAGTTCCTGGAAATCCCCATGTAAATTCACTGTGCACTGTAATTTTTATATGCTTGTGCACAGTGGTGTTTGCAAAATCAGGATCAAGGTATTACTGCTAGCCTATTAAGCAGGGGTAACTTAGCAGCAAAATAATGTCTTCGTTATCACAGGACCGAGCGAGGGGGTGCCTTCTCATCTCTTTTCCACCCTCCTCCCCTAATATCTAATTTAGAAACAGAAAACTCAACACATAAGTTAGAAATCAAGTCTCTTGATTATCTTCTTTGTATTTATATGATAGATTATTAATGATTGTTATAAAAGATTTGACCAGCTACTAAATCTAGTGTGAATGACTGCATCCCAGCCGTGGAGCCAGACCTCCCCTGGGTGCTTTTTGCCAGCTCTGTCTCCCACTAGGGTTTTTTCTGAGTAGCTGGGAGATGCGAGGAGGAAGAAGCTCTGGTGGCCCTCACCCTTCGCTTGCCACAGCAAAGGACTTGCCTCTGCGTACGGTGCATGGGAAAGGGCTTCAGATAACGTGAATTGACAGCACTGCAGATTTCAAAGGTTCTGCATCAGTTTATACCAGCGCAAGACTTAGCTCTATGATTTTCTCTTCCCCTGGATTATAATCCCACCTGCATGCTCGAGCCAAGGGGTTTCCAGCTTCCTGCAATCGAGCCACAACTCCACACCTCCGTGGGTTCTTCCCTGGCGCTGCTGCTACTCATTCCTTGTTCCTGAGCTATGTGGCCAAGTCTATTCAGCTTCAGATGACTAATTCTGGAGACACCTGGACATCTCTCCTCTACAGCCGCTGCGGTTTGTCTGCCGGGAATGTAATGCAGAGGGCCTCTGTTGGACCGGCAGTACTAACGCAACCCACGTGTGCCCGGAGAGCTTATTCTCTGGGGACCAAAGCCTTGGCTGAATATTCTGTAATTTGCTTGTACCTTATCTGTAGGAAGTGTCCTACCAGCTTGTAAGCACTGTTATACATAACAAGATTCAGTGTATTTTATTGCATGCATTTTCTTTTTAATATGGCAGGAATAACTTTCAGTTATCTTTCTATTTGCTTAGCATGGCGCACATATTAAAGACACTCAACAGCTGGTTCTGGTGGGAGAATATCTGGATGCCTGTCAATGTCTCATGGGCACATTTTGTAGACCGTGATGGCCTTGTCTTTCCAAGACCACATCAATTATATGCCACAATACCATATGCTTTTGTGTTGCTGATTATTCGATTTTTCAGTGAAAGGTAAGAAACATGCATGCAATTTTATGCTACTGTTAATTCTCATTAATGCTAAAAATATTTGAAAATCAAGATATCTTTAAATCAGTAGTCAGATGTTTTCATAAGGAAGGATTAGCTGGTAGTTAGCTAAAAAGATCTAGTACTGATAATGTGGTGGGTGAAAAATTCGGAAATATTTTCATTATTAGGAACATGTGGCTGTGGTCCAGTCTGCAAAGAAAACATTCCTATCAGGGTTTTTTGGACCAGCATTTTGATACTTCTAATTCTCTGTTTTTACTAGAGAGATAATTCTTCTAAAAACACCTGGTTGTCCTTTTGCTTTGCCCTTTTGGTGGAAGGGTAGAGTTATTTATCCTCCAAGCCAAACTTCTCCTTTCAGTAGGTGCTCTCCCAGAACATTTGTGTGAGGCTGATAAATCCCAAGTGTGCAACTGTCGCAAATCTCAGCACACTGGAGGGATCTCAAAGTTTAATGTGAACGTTTTAGGCAGCTCTAGTAATCCTCATTCCTTTTTTCTCAGTTTGGCACTGAAAGATAGATTGCTTTGCTTCTGCAGCTGGAATCTTATGGGACAGGCAGAGGTTGGCTCCACAGAAGAAGGCTACACACACGAACGTTTTCAGTGCTTTGACTTGTTTATTATTGCTTGACTTTTTTTTTTTCTGCTCTAAAGAATGTGATTAGTGTGTTTTTATAATTATTTCAGGGTAGAATGAGGAAATTTGGAATGTCGTAAGTTGGACACAGTTAAGACAGAACCAGAGAAGATCATTCATGTTAGAGCTCAAAAGTAATCTGGATCATATGCTTGCAACCATTCGCAGTGTCTCCTGAGTAAACGCTTGCCCAGCTGTGTCTCCCTGCACTGCTGTCGGAAATCGCCTGTGTGCGTAATTAGCCCGTACACCTGGCCTGCCATGAATTTGCCCGTGAATGAGGAAAAGTGACCGCTGCTCTGAGTAATGAGGAATCAATTGCAGATATCAGCAGGAACGAGGGGGCTTTTTCAGGAGAGCCTGCCCAAGAGGAAGAGCAGCAGTTAACCTGCTCTGCAGCTCTTCGCGGCAGGCAGCGGAGAGAGAACGAGAGCCTTGGAGGAGGCCGGAGGAGGTGCCGCATGCTGGAGGCTGCCAGCAGGACCTGGTTTTCCTGGCAGCCGCAGTCCTGTGAAGCAATGTGCTAAATGACACTCTGCCAGTAGGAGGAAGTATCCCGGTAGCAATCCTTCAGCTCACATGGAGAGAGCATCTGTTCTTACTTCGCTCTCCCTTAACTATTGCCCAGCTCCAGTCTGCCTCTGAGAAATGCGAGGGCCCAAAAATCGGGCTCTATTCTTTTGTTTTGTAGCGTTTTAGGACCACACATTTAAGTGCTTGGGTTTGCTTTTTGCAAAACTGCTAATATCTATGGTTCCTTATTGAGACTAGCTAGGAAGCGGTTCCTTTCTGTCACAGTGCACAGTTTTACGTATCCTATGGCCGATTTAAATGTTTCAGACTTGTTTTCTTCATATCCCAACATGAGAATAGTTGAGATCTTATAACTGTGTTGCATTTTTAAAGTTTTTCCTCCTATGTCTTTTCAGATATATTGCTGTACCTCTAGCAAAAGCCTTAGGTATAAAGAATGTAAGACGTGTGAAGCCACAGCCTAATCCCGTTTTAGAGAGTTATTTCCGGGAGTGCACAAAACATCCATCCCAAGTAAGGATTTTCATTCTTCTAAAGTAGTTCTGGGTTTGGAAAATCCCACATCTCACTGTTTCAATCAGCCATCAGCAATGACATCATGGGATGAGTTCCAGCTGATTGACAGATAACTTAATTTATTTGGGTTTATGTTGCTGTCCTGCTGACAGGGTGTATGGCATCCAAAATAGAAAAAATATATTTTTAAGATGTTTAATTTTCTGGCGTGCTGTTCTAGGTTATACTGTTAATATTATTTCCAGTGAAGATCAGTGCTCCATCTATAACTCATTCTGCCTGGAGAAAACATAGTTGACATCTGTTGTTGGAAAGTGATACCATATTTATTGCAAGCAATAATATTGGCACACTGGAATGGAGGCCTTCTGGTCTGTCATATTGCTGCTTACTTAATCCTGGCTTACGTGAGAAAGAAAAGCAAACAATCTTTCCATTACCTTGCTGTTGATTTTTAAATTTGAACCAAAAAAAAAAAAAAAAGTCAACATTTACCATCTCAGAAAATGAAGCAACCTGACTGTTGATGGGAAACAGATACCATGGTGCGAACGCACTCTCAAAAAGTTCACTTACGTAACTAAAAATACCAAGCAATTACAGCATTCCTACACAGTTTTGGGGAAGAAATATGTGCTTTCTAATAATGAGGGATTTTGACTTTTGCATGGGACTTCTGCTTTCCGTCTCTCTCCCTGACATGCTCCTCCTGCGACTTTGGCCTGACGCCGTCAGGAGGAGGTGGACTCGTGTCCGCGAGCGAGCTCCTCTCTACCTGGGCAAGTCTCCCGGTCTCTGTTTTGTGTCCTCCTCCTGCATGAGGGCAGCCGGGTGACGCCTGGTGCCCGAGTGGACGTGCAGCACTTCTTGCCCTGCCTGTAAAACGACTGAGCCTGCCTCCTTGAGGTGTCCCGCTCAGAGGACTCGTCGTGGTGAAGGTGGTCCTACTGTCACCCGCGATTTGCACCCTAGCCTTTGGGGAAGGAGCTTCCCCGGGGCGCTCTGAGCCCTGCGCAGACCGTGTCCTCTGCCTCTCCCGACAGAGGAGCCGGAGGAAGCTGAGGGGCAACCGCTGCAGCCCTGATTTCTTTTCAGGTGCCAAAAGGAGGCAGTCTGGGTCTTCCCTCAGAAACACTAGCTAATGTGCCCCGTATCACACACTAGCGCTCCCCTTACTTCCAGGCCAGTGTCCCACCTGCAAGACTCATTTAAATACAGTTTAATAATTAATTTTAATTAGGTGAGACATTACACACTCAATGCCAATGTGTAATACATGGCACGACACAAAATCCTCCCCAGCTAAATCTCTTGCTTAGCAGTAAAAGTTGCATCTTTGAAGTGATCAGAAGTCACCAGAAAGAAAATAGCACAGTTTCTAGACCTGTACATTTCATGCCTGCTCTATTTATCAAAATTAATGTATGTCATGAAAATCCATGACTTCTGTGAATGTCACTTGAAAATTAAAGCAGGAAGCCTGCAAGGTGAACCCTCACAGATAGTTAATGTTAGTAATATTGTAAAGTTCAGACCTCACAACAGTGTGAAGCTGATCTATGAAATACAAAATAAATGAAGATGAGGTCTGGGTAGATGTTGTTGCTAACATTATTCCTTTTTTTGCAGTCAGAGATTCAAGGTCTGGCCAAGAAGTGTAACTGTACAGTCCATTTGGTGGAAAAGTGGTTCAGGAGACGGCGAAACCTTGAGATCCCAACGGTGCTTCGGAAATTCCAGGAGGCTTTGTAAGAGGAGACAGCTTCTTTTTTGTTTGTTGTGGGTTTGTTGGTTTTGGAAAAAAATGATCAAGGTCCTTGGGTGCCTGAGATGAGCTGCCCTTCCAGAGGAGCTCAATTCCACAAAGCTGAGTCTATCCAACTGGGGTTTTTGATTTTGTGCATATATAAGCAGATTGAAAGGAGCTACTAACATTTCTCTAAATGCAGTAACTTCAAGTATTAGGTTAACAGTTTCTTCTCTTTCTTAAAGATGAAAAAAACTCTCCAAAGTATTTCACTGTTTTCTTCACTGTGCAATAGTGGACTTAATTGTAGGATCCTGCTGTGCAGCACTTAATGAAAATATGCAGAGCACAGGAAAACATTTTTCAGTGTGCCAAGATTTGTAGGGGAATAAAAATGCTTATTCACCCTTGTTCAATATGTATCCGTGCTGTCATCTTGGGATGCTAGTATGCATGCAGCAGTTGGTTCAAGAGCAGGAATCATGGCATCCTAATTAAATGGTAGAGGGCCCAGCTTGGACACTGGGTAGCCATATGGAACATAAACTCAAATACGCTAATGTGAAAGGGCCATTCAACAATTGTGAATGATTATAATGAATATTTAAAATGTTTCAAAACCTCCCGCATATGATCAAAAACCAGAAAAGCATTCAAGAGTCTGATTTTTTCATAAGTGTTTGAGAACTTCCTTGTACTTGCACATTTTACTATTTAACTATTCCAGCATTATCCAAAACCTCGTACAAACCCCAAATCCTAAACTGGACAGGATTTTACTGATAAAAACTTTTAACTTGATACAGCTCATCACTTTTGGAAGCTGAAATAAACTGAACCAACATAAAACATCTTCCTAATGTCCTGTATATTTGGGTTTTGACTAACATAACTATACTGGCAAAAATTTCCATGGTTATAATATTTTACCTCTTTTAGTGTAGGTTGTTTTAAGCACAGGAATGAGGGTTGAAAGTACAGCCCCAAAGCTCCAAGTTGAGTAGTTCATCAAGGTTATTTTCAGTGTGAATCAATGCAGTAATGATTTTGTGATGTCCTCTATTGGGCATAAATCCAGTTGATAGCTATAGCTGTGACACTCTGAAGCCTAACTGAGTTGAGTGAACCGTCTTGGCAAACTGACATCCCTGGAGGTTTTTGCTATTGTTTTTTGGATCAGTTAACCTTGTTTTGCAAGCGACAGTAAGATTTCCTGCTATCCTTACATGACCTGCCTGCCATGGATGCATGGCTCTAGTCATACGTGGTAAAGACTGAAATTAAAACTTGCTTGGCAGCTTGAGTGAGAATGAAGCGAGCAGGTTTCTCTTGTGCAATTTGTGAACCTTGGTCTGCTCTTTGTCAGTGAGTTTAATTGGATATAATTCTCAAGGCACCAAATGAGGAACAGAGTTATTCCACTTTAGTAGTCAATGTTATGAGCATTATGACATTTTGAAAGCCTGGAATCTCCAGCATCTCTTTTCTGAATCACAAGGAAAATCTGATGAGCCAGATCTAAAGCATACTTCAGCTATTACTGCTCTCAGTTAAGCAACATTGGGGTTTGGAAAGTCGTTTGCATGAAACCTTCCCTGCCTTAAAAGACTTACCAGCCTTTAACTCCATCCACTAAATTCTTTTTGTTAGACTCAATTCAACAGAAAAGATTCCTGAAACTAAATTAGAAGAATCCTTCTACATAGTTGTTGTTCAATACCCTCCCTAGTGGACACGTTCAGAGATTAAAAGTCATTTGTCAGGTAAAATTTGGTGAGTTTGGGTGAATTTTGCTTCGAGTTTTGTTCACCAGATTCATAAAGAAGCTCGGCTAAATGCAAAATGAGATCGTGCTCTGGCAGACTTGCATGTATAATGAGTTCATCTGAAGTCAATTAAGCACCTGGTGTTTATTGCTAGGCACGGTCAATATATCTTTGCGGGGCTGGGAACTAATGGTTCAGCCTTGTAAGGTGCCCTATGTTTTTGATCTGATCAGGAAACCACTTAAGGAAATGCTTAACACTGAACTCAGGGTCAGTCCCACTCTGTCCTCTGGGCTGCTTACACCTGCCTTGCCTGAAATACGAGGACACGCGCAGGCAGAATCAGCCCCCGCACAGAGGCAGTCCCATGCTAGGGTGTTATTTTCCTAATGTCTCTAGGTTAACCCAAGCCAGGCATTACTTGCAGGTTCCACTCTCCTCTTCCATTTGCTCTGCGAATTTTTGCCATGCACCTTTTAAAATTTTCTGTCTGCACTGTAGGTGTTATAAAGGGTTATTTTCATGTCATCCGAGGAAAGATACCTTAAGGTTGAACAACATAATGATTGTTTATTACCATTTCATCTAGTGGCAATTTTATAGTTTTCTTGGTTTTCTCCGCAGGCATAAGACACATTTCCTTGTCTAGCCTCTGCCCTTCCATGTCCTCATTTTTTGCTTGTTTGTTTTTCCTTTAAAATGCAAGCTAACTCTTTGCATATCTCATTCTTTCACCTGGGACACTCGCCTGCAGGAGGTGCAGGGCTCACAAAGGTGGGGCTGCCTTCACCAGACAGACTCTCATCTTCTCCTCTGACATGACACTTCATTAACGTTTGCCAAAGACCATAATCATCATTTTTATACATCTCTCAGTCCATTAGTACTAGCTAAAGCGCTGTTCTTGGGAAGGCTTGCTCTCCCCCTTTTTAGCAAATCAGTTTTCTGCGAGGCAGTTCTCTGCCCTCCTCCTGGGACCTCTCATCCTACAAGACCATCCCAGCAGGTCCAGGGCCATGCATGTCCCTCCACGACCAGCGTGTGCAGGTGGGCAGTGTTTTCCTCCTGATCCTGCAGAGCTGCTCTGGGAAAGGTTGGGCTGGTGGCTGCCAAGGAGAAGGGTGAAAAGGAAGAAGTTTCCCAGTACAAGAGGGATGTGGCACTACTGGAGCAAGTCCAGCGAAGGGCTACAAAGATGGTTAGGGGACTGGAGCATCTCTCTTTTGAGGAAAGGCTGAGAGAGCTTGGCCTGTTTAGCCTGGGGAAGAGAAGGCTGAGAGGGGATCTTATCAACGTGTACAAGTATCTGAAGGGAGGGTGTCGAGAGGATGGAGCCAGACTCCTTTCAGTGGTGCCCAGCGACAGGACGCGAGGCAACGGGCACAAACTGAAACACAGGAAGTTCCATCTGAACATGAGGAAAAACTTCTTCACTGTGAGGATGACTGAGCACTGGAACAGGTTGCCCAGAGAGGTGGTGGAGTCTCCTTCTCTGGAGATATTCAAAACCCGCCTGGATGCAATCCTGTGCAACGTGCCCTAGGTGACCCTGCTTGAGCAGGGGGGTTGGACCAGATGATCTCCCGAGGTCCCTTCCAGCCTCAACCATTCTGTGATTCTGTGATTCCTCACCTGCAGAGGAGGGAGTGGGAATGCTCCGGCAGTCTCCGGCCGCACCCAGTCCCAGGGATGGTACCTCCCACGCTGGCTCCCGAGTCCTCGCAATGTTGATTGCTGGCTCCAAATCACAGCATCCTCCTCTGACATATATAAGCAGCAATGTAGTTTTGGTTTGCTAAGATACATAGGAACTTTTTTTTTTTCTTCCTTACCAGCTCAGTGATGAAAACCTGAAGGTTTTATCTGCCTTGATGGATATCCATTTAAACCAGAAAAAGCTAAGATGAGGCTTAGCTGAATGCTGGCAAGCCTGGTCAAAGGTTGAGGTTTACAGCTAATTTAGACCTCTGTAGTAACACATAAACTTACCCTGTAATCATTGTGAAAGTTTCAGAGGGCTCCCCTGTTTTTAACAACTGGTGTTAAGAGACACCCAGAGAAATTAACTCAGCAATTAAAACAAGTCGATGCTGGTGCTTGCAGCACTCACCGTATGTGTTCAGATTGGAACGTATGCACCACCTGGCTGAAAGGTCTTCTGGAGATGGGGAACTGTGAGATGTTCTTAGTCCAATGTGAATATTTGAAAAAGATTGATACAGCGGGGAAGGTCGGTGCTATCAAACACTAATAAATTCCCTGAACACCAGATTTACATTTGCTATGGCTGTTCTCTGGATCGGCTCATTTCTGGCTGGAAATTTACTGTGAAAAACACAACCAAGATATCCGTACTGTAATAATGTAAAATTATATACTTTTTTGGTCAGTTAGTCAAAATATAAGTGTTTAGATATTAATAATTCAGATATAATTAATAGATAACTATATCTAATGCAGAGTGTGAGGACGTTTATGTGAAGATTGGCTGTGACATACAATGATTTGCTGTAGTTCTGGCTCAGGATAATATTTATAAAGAAAAAATAATGTTTTGTTCTTATTCTTTCTTTTTAATTTTGCAGCTGGCGATTTTCATTTTATCTTGTGTCATCCATTGCTGGACTTATATTTCTATATGATGTAAGTTAATTTTGTAAAGACTTGACATTCTTATATTTTTAATGAAGTGAGGACCTATTTCTAGAACTTTTTCAAGTCCATTGAAAGACTCACTGGCTTCAATGGCTCTTTGGATTCAAATCTCCATGAAGCGTGCAATCTAGATGGTAGGCTGCAATGTGCACTTAGGTTTTACTTTGATTTTTTAAATTTTCTCTTAAACGTTTGTGATGAAAAATAATTTGTGAGTAATCAGCATTTTTAAGGAAGGCTTTAGGAAGTCACATAGACAGTTTTACAACACGCCTTGTTAACACCTATACATCGCATGGCCGTGTTTTTTGTTTTTTTTATTTTTTATGAGACTTTTCTGGCAGCACTTTTTGGGGTCACAACAACAATGTGTTTCACAGGTGTTTAGTGAGGAATTACTCCCAGCTTCTGACTCAGCAGCAAAGAGCGAGTGCTCCCTGTAACTGTGTGGGCTCTGCCCGGCGTGTCCTTAGGGCTCCTCCTGAGCAGCAGAGCAGCTCTGAGCGTGTCTGCATTCATCAGGCTCTTCTCCCAAACAGTTTATCACGCCGAACCAGTGGTGTGTGTGGCTGGTAAACACAGCAAAATCTAATCACTGTGGCAACATGTCTTGAGTAATTGCAGTAATAAAACACACACCCACTGTTTTGGGTGATGAAATGATGAACTGGAATGTTTCAGGTGTCCTGAAAAGAAGCCGAAAAGCTGGGACCGATAAAATAAATCCAAGATGCAAGATCCCTTTAGAAATCGGTGGAGGACAAAGTTATTGAGAATATAACCTTTTAGCTTGGTTCAGTTAGAGAATTTTAAAGTATTGAGGGTTTTGAGTTAAGATGACTTATTGTTGCTCAGCTGATCAGTCTCTGAATCATCTGTCTTCCCCAGAAACCTTGGTTTTACGACATATGGCAGACATGGGTTGGCTATCCATTTCAGGTGAGCTTTCTGGCATCGGGCCATTGGCCTTGAGGCATTCCTGGTCTTTCCCAGTTGGAAGGGGTGATCCAAGAAGTGCTTCTCCCTTCCGGCCGGTACCACGTCGGGAGGTGCCGCGCCAAAGCTGTTGCCCATCCTCGGTGCCTCCTGCTGACTGCTGCAGGACTTGGCCGTGATCTGGCTCTGCTGCAGCTCAGTCCTCCAGCCAGACAACTACGACCTGCACCCGTCCCAGCCACCCAGTCGCCCACAGCAGTTGCTGTGTGCGTTACGGATTTCAGAGCAGAAACCCTAAGCTGTCAGCAGTCACGAGGATGCTTGGAGGCGCTATGCAGAAGGCTCCAGGCACCGAGCAGCCTGGTGGGCCCTGTCCTCAGTGGGCCCTGCTTTCAATTCCTCCCTCTGTGGGTCGTGAGGCTCTTGTTCTTTCTAAAATATTTTACTAACAGTCCCCTAACAAATGACTCCAAGCAAACTGCCGCCTTGTTGGAGGTTTTTGTGTCCCCCCCCCCTTCCCTCCTGCTCTTATAAATCTGTGTCCCATCACGCTGCCTTCTCCTTACTCCTTTCCTAGGCAGTGGCCAAAAGAAAAAAAAAAAATCTTGCCTTCCAGCTGGTTTTTCCCAGCTTCTCTTACTTGTGGGACCTGATAACTAAACCTACCCCCTGCCACCTTGGTGCAGTACAGAACCAAGTGAGCAGCCAACCTCATGTTAATGCAGCATCTAGCCCTCTTGTTCCCTAGGCAGATACGTAGGATTTTAGTGGAAGTAGTGACATCCTAGTCATGAGATGCGTGAATGTTTAAAATGCTAATTGTTCATCGAAATGAAGGGCTTCATTTATTTGCAGTTGTTTGTAATTAAATGCAGGAGCAGTGTGTATGTAGTTCTCTGACAAAACATAGAAAAAGGCATGCTAAAATTTGGAGGTGGGGGAGGAACTGCAGAAACTGAGAGTTTGGTCTGAGTAAAGGTTAAAATATTTGGCTCCCAAAACATCCTCCTTAATGAAGCCCAGAACATGGATTTAGTTAGTTTAATTTTTTAAGCAAGACTCAGCAGAGGAGCAAAAAAAAAAAAAAAAAAAGAGAGAGAGAGAGGAAAGGAAAAAAGAAGTAATTTCATTTGGCATACACCTTGTGCTATTCTCTGTGTCAACTGCGTTTTTCTTCTTTGCAGACTTTGCTGCCATCCCAGTATTGGTACTACATGGCTGAGATTAGTTTTTACTGGTCTCTCTTATTCACGCTGGGGATCGACAACAAAAGGAAGGCAAGTGGGCATGCTGGTTGGTGGCTAGAATCTCTGTTTCTAAGAAAAGAAGAAAAAAAAAAACCAACCCAAACCGAAGCTTATAAGAATAACTACTGCCCTGATACTGGATTTGGTGCAGCCACATGAGGGCAGCATCAGTCCGTCCCTGGCACTGCACACATCTGTGCACCCCTGGCTGCCAGGCCACCTTGCCGACGCTCCGGACAAGCCTTGCCGGTCGCTGCACCCCAGGGAGACCCTCGGAAGCCTTCCTTGCCTGGCTCTACCTCTTCCCTTCTCTTCCTCGCAGGATTTTCTGGCTCACGTCGTTCATCACTTGGCAGCCATCGGGTTGATGAGCTGCTCTTGGTGTGGCAATTACTTGCGTATTGGAACGCTGGTGATGTTCGTGCACGATACTGCGGATTTCTGGCTCGAGGTAACCCTGCCCCCCATCTTTTTTTTTTTTTTATTGCCCAGGTTATATTCGGTGATGTTTTAATCTCTTTGCCATCAGTTCCGTAAGTTCCCTCCCTGTCCCGGCAGAGACACAGCTTCACACAGTCATAAATTGTAAGATAAAAAAGAGCATCTAGATAATTTAGGCTGATATTCCATTACACAATCGGTTATGAAAAAAGAACATAACAGAGAAGTTCTGCAGTACAGAACAGGGACTGGAAATACAGGTGCCTCCCTGGATTATTCTTGTTTCACTGATAAAATTAGCCTGAGTTGGCTAGCCTGTGAACAGCTTGTCATGATACCAATTCTCAAGCAAATTTAGCAACTAAAAACTTGGCTGCTTCTTCAAACTGTCTTAATTTTGTTAGCATTCACACCCCTGTGTTGGTCCAAGGGGTATGGCTACATCATACAGTGCTGGCTGGAGATACTCAAACTGTTTCTGAATGAGATATTTCAGGTACTGGCAGAAGAAAAGTTTCTCACTTCTTCTCCATCCCTGCACTAAATATCACTTAAGAAATGCTTTAAGATTAAGAAGTGTCTTATTCTGCAGACAGCTCTGTGGTCCTAGAAACATGCGTTTGGGTTTCTCCAAAGAGAAACACGCACTTTGTTTCCTTCAGTGGAGTTATTCTGGGTTTATAACACCAGGATTAAGGGCACAGTTTTGTCACCTCTGGTGGTGGCAGTGCCAGTGCACGCAGCCTTTCTAGGCTGCTGTTTCTCGCTACTCAGTTCTGCTCCCGATACTGTCAGTTGTGCTGGAACAGCTAAATGTGGGGTCATGCAGTTGGTCTTATCCAGATTAAATACATATACACAATTTTTTGCTGGCATACTTTTAACCCTGAGCTGTTTTGTGACCCCATTCATTCTGTGGCCCCACAAATGGTTGTACTGTCACCTGGTGGGACAGCACCAAGAAGGATGCTTAAGCTGGGTATGGGAATAACTGAGTTCAGCCCTGCCACTTAAAAAAAAAAAAAAAAAAAAAAAAAAAAAAAAAGTTCATCAAGCAGCTGTTTAGGAGCTGGGCTTGGCACCTGAAGCTTTGTTCACACTTGGGAACAGCTGGTTCATCCCGTGGTGGCCAGGGTGACTCCTAAACAGAGCAGGGGAATTGCATGTTGCAGCTGGGGGGAAGCAGTAATTAGGATCTTTCCTAGTGGGATGGAGACCACAGCAAGGACCTCCAGCCCTCCAGGAAGAGGAAGCAGTGGCTGTAGGAGGCACAGAGGAGGGTCTGTGACATCGAGTTGCTAGCGTGCCTGGGTGCAATGGGCCGCAGCGGCTCCTTGGGCTGGTGGATATGGCTGGGAGCCCATTCCCCATCTGCTCCGAGATAGAGGGATGGACCTCTGTCTCCAAGAGCACTTTGTGTTTCCATAGTACTCTTGTATTCTGATCAGAAAGCTGTTCTTTAGGCCTTTGATACAGTCCTTTCATTTAAGATGAAAGGAGAAATATAAACAAGGAATCTGTTTTGATAATGCTTTATTAGGTATAAGTAAAATGATTGCTCTACATGTCAAACGCGGAGGAAACTTTCTTCCTGCTTAGGTGGAAGATGACTTCTTGTTTATGAAAATACTAGAAAGGGACTTATTTCACAGAATATTTGTAATATGTTTGATGGTTTTTATTTAATGCAGGCAGCCAAAATGTTTAATTATGCTCACTGGCAGAAAACCTGCAATACGCTCTTTATCATCTTTGCTATCACATTCTTCATCACAAGAATCATCCTGTTCCCCTGCTGGTAAGCAATATTTGATGTAGTCACAAGCTTTTATTTCATTCCCATTTCCAGTGAGAGGTAATTATTGGTTGTGATGGAAAAAGAAAAGGAACTGATTGTGCTTTAAAGAGCAGAAGATGAGCTTTCATTATTATTGATCTTAGTGGCCACCTAGAAGGGTGGATGAAAACTGTCATTTTCTTTAAAGTAGAAATTTAATTTAAGTAAAAATGGTTTAAAAATGAATCTCTTGAAAATGTGATACCTTAGTAAAGGCTTTCACTTATTATTTAACTTATTTACACAAACTGTAGTTAAATACTATGTGCTGCTGTGTTTCCAAGGGAACTGAACTACTTAACTAAGAGAAATCACTGTGCCTTTCATTCCATCCCTCCTGCTGTAGCTGCAAAGTCAAACTAAAGTGAAAGTCCTATATGATTATATTTAATTTTTGTAGCGCCTTCTTTTTGCTACCTAGTTCCTAGGTAGTAACCCACCTCATTTACATGGGGAGCATTCAGAAAAGGTGAACCAATTAATCTATGAAGTCAACGCACATAAATTAGAACTTATTCAACGCTCACATGACTTCAGAGTGCTATGACTTAATCTGCTTTGGAGTATCCACACGGGTGCTTAGTGTGCTTAATGCTTAACATGTTTAGCTTTCAAAAAGTGCTTAATATGTTTCACATTCACCGTTTTACTGATTTGCTCTAGCTTGCCTTCATGCCCCTCCCTGCATGTGGACAAACCCTTAGAGACTCAAGCTGGTTAAATTAATAGTTCTGAACATTGATCAACACAAGGTTTTAATTTCCTGTAGTATTCTCTTTCAGAAATGCTGATGTCTTTTACTTTCTTGTTATTTTTTGATTAACTGCACAAGTGATCTCCAATCATTTTGCTTCACTGAGTTTCTTGTTCTTGAGTTCTTGAGCTTGGAAGCAAAATGTGATGAGATTAAAAGGACTCAAAAAAGCCCCAAATAATATGGAAGAAGTGAAGGCTCAAGATGGACAAAACACATGTTAATTAACAAAGAGCCCGGTTGAAAAGCTTGTAGGAGTTTCTCTAGAGTGTGGATTTCAGATTAGAGGGAATTTGCATGAAAAAAGATGGTATAGACAAGCTCTGAACTGCATTATATCTTGACCACACAGAGCTCAAGATTTAAAAACCTGGGATTTTTCTAACCTTATTTAGAATACTTTGATGCAAGACTCAAATTTCTTATCTTGTGAAGTCTATGTTTTAATTGTGATGCATAATCTAGTTAAACCGAGGTTTGTTAATTAATTCATCATCTTTGCAGGGCTTTTTAATATTTTGTGGAAATAGTTAATCAGTTTGGAATGTGAAATTAGAAATTGTTATAAATAGCACAGAGAAGGAATCTTGCACCGTAACAGTGACCTTTGTTTTTTTAGGATTCTTCGTGCCACATTGTATCAGCCTACATACTATTCCACGACTCCTGTCATAGCGTATTTTTTATTCAATGGGCAGCTATTGATCCTTCAAGGCTTGCATTTATATTGGGGGTACTTAATTTTCAAGATTTTGAGAAGGTTCATTTTCGTAAAGGTAAGCAATCTCGCTTCTGCAGAAAAATATGTGAGATGCCAAAAACAGGTACTAATACCTTTAGCAGATTTACTCAGAATGTCTTACTGTTTTCCTGAACTTTCAGGTCAGATTTTTGATAGTGATCTGCAAAGTATAAAAATGTTCACATGTCCTTTCTACCTCCCGTTATCATGTTGTCACATGTAAGGTCATAGATCAGGACACCAGAACTTTGGCTAGAACCTTTTGTCTCTATCTGATGACTTGCTCTGATATGTAAATAAGAAGTGAGCTCTCCTGAAAACTGGAGCCTAAAGATGGTGCAGAACTCAAAATCTTGTGTTCAGAGTGACAGAAATTATTCCTCACTGGACCTTCTATGAACATTACAAAAAATGAGAGGAGAGGTGAAAACTTTTAATGCTACAGAAAACTTGTGGTCAAAGTTCTCCAGGTATGTCCAAATCTGAATTCAGCTATACTTATACATTATGTTTTTGGATTAAGAAAACCTAACCAAGCTGGTCTGGTATTATCTTATGAGACAGTGAAATACTATTGTATTCAACTGGAGTGGAGAAACAGTGCAGGTCTGAGGCATCATAAGCTGCTTTCACTCTGTACAGCAAATTCATGCGGGGAAAAAGCTGTAAAAACAATTTTGCTGCGATCTAAGTCTTGTTTGATTGCCTGAAGTAGTAACAGTTTCGCAAGGTCTTGTCACGAAGCGTGCAATGTGGTGTAGTGTAGGTAAAGGTATCAGCAGCATTTAGCAAAGGACTTTGGAGAATGTCTCTTAATATTTGGCATGACCATTGACAGGGATATTTTGCTACTTAAGATGAAGCTTATGTTGTGCTGTTCACAAATAGTATTTCTTTTGAGGATCAAGGCAAGAAAACATGAAAGGACAGAGTCATCTCAGTTATCTCAAGCAGTTAATGCTGTGAAGCATCTTAGGGAAATAGAAATATTCCTTTCTACCCATATTAATTATTATTTGACTGAGAACAGAAACCATCCTATTATTTACATTCCGGAAATAACTAGCAATGAACTTGGCAGAAATACAATTATACCCAACCTCGTTGCCCAGGCGTGGACCCTACCACAGCAATAATGACCTGACCCAAGCCTCTTTGAAGTTGATGGAAAGACTGCTGCTGATTTTAATGGTATGGATGAGGCCCTAAAGTAGCAGCCAGTTATTCTGGCTGTCACTGCACAAATGAAAGAGACAGGTCAAATATCTTTGTTTTGAACTCTCATTGCTAAACAACTGGCAGGGCAGTGTTGGATCCAAGCTTGTTCTGTAGGCCAAGTACTCCCCTACCCCTCGTTCTTTTATTAATTTCAAGCAATATGAGCAGTTCTCCTCATCAGAGCTGGTCTTTCTAAAAGATCCTGCTTGAAACCAGAGCTTTTGCTTTAGCTTTCTTGTTGATCTATTTATATGTCACAACCGTGAACTGCAAATAGTAGATCACGGTCATTTAGGCCCAGCTGGTTTTGATGAGGAGGCCTGACTGATGCAAAGGATTGCTGAGGGATGAAATGGCTGATTCAGGGTAGCTTGGCCCAGTGACCAGAGTGGCTGTTCCTCGGTGTCCCGTATTGCAGTAACTGTGTGCCAAGCAGTATTGTTTATTCCCCAAAAGATGGTGGCTGGGACTGTTTGTGCTTTTGTTTTTCCCTCCTTCCACCCCACTGAATTTTCTTCATGAGTTTGACATGGATCTGAATGAAAAGTTTCTTGCTTGATTAGGTACTTTGAGGGGTGATTTTGTTGTTGTTGTTTTCTGATTTATTTAAACCTGACTTCTCACAGAAGCTCATGCAGTCAAGTTACGTATGTCTTTGATCCTACTGGTCAATCTCAACCATATTTGATGGGGTTATTTGGTTCCTACAAGCCTTATGAAAGTAGCTAGATAGCATAGAGAGACCCAGTGTCTCCCCTAAAAGAAGACTGCAGTTACAAACTCAACCCTTGTTAGACAGCAAACAGTTCAACACAAGGGAAAATCTGTAGGAGAAATGGCTTGCTTTGTTCTTCTTGTAAAACTACATATTTCTGTGTTTCCTTATACACCAAAAATTTGTGCTTTTCCATGTCACCTAGCTCTCTTAGATTAATTACAAAGTCATTCCTGGCCAGGTTTATCGAGTGTTATCAAGTGTTTTGCCTCTCCTCATTTTCTCTTTAGGTTGTGGCCTTGTCTCTGTGCTGAGCTGGAGTGTGTATCTATGTTCTACATATTTCACTGTAATTTGACAGAATTTCTGTTTGACATCTGTTTTAGCTCACTGTTGTCAAAATATCAGCTGTCAGGGCTTTTTGTCAAAAGTAGCCCCATTGACCAGCAGTTCCTATTTATCTTTAACATCCGATCTTATGTCACTAAAGATGCAATTTTTTTGAGAAATAAGCATTTTTCTTTTAAAAGAAGTTGTTTAAAAAGAAGAAAGAAAATAAAGTACTTCAGCCACTAGAACTGAAGCTATTAGATTGAGATTTGTACTCTGTGCGGAGGTGTGACCTTGGATGTGGAAATTCCACAAGAAGCACATACAGGTCTACGGGAGAACCTGGTATGACAATGAATATGGTCGGAACAAGACCGTAGTTCAGAAAGAGGAAGAAAACAAATTCCATGTGAATCACAAACCTGTAGATGCTCGGAAAAATTTCTGACCATATTTGAGAAGTCAAAGGTAGGGGCAGGTAGAGATAACACAAAACACCATGAAATTAGGAGGGGTATCTATTCCGTACACGTGGAACGAGTGTTCACTGTATGCAGAGCCTGCGATAATGGTGGACCTTTTCACACAACTGTTTCTTGATGAAATCAAGAGAGAGCTCCTGCCTGCTTTGCAGCTGAGGAAGAGGAGGGCATTGGCATAGTTTCCCATCCACACTGGCTGAGGTTATGAGAGTGCATTGCAAGAATGTCTTCAGATACAGTGGTGAAAAGGACATTTTTTGGCCAGCTATTTAAGGCCATTCTGCCCTGCCTGCTTCTATGCCTTTGTAAGGGACAGAAATGCTTTATTTTGAGATAAGAGCTTTTTTGTATTAGTCATTGCTAAAAAATGGGAGAGCATCGAGCCTCCATCCTTACCGTGGATTTTTGATTCCTTATACAGCGCTCCGAGAAGGCGGTTTCCAAATAACATTTTTACAGTGGCAGCAGCGGCAGCAGCCCTAGCCCTTCTCAGTCTGCATGACTTCAGCTGGCTTGCATGTGCAGCCTGTTTTCCATAGCAGTGGCAAACTTGGCTGTGAAAGCAGCCAGTGCCTCCAGAGCTGTAAAGGCAACGTTGAAAAGAATGGTGTGTGCAAGGCAGCGTTTTTATACCAACACATTTATTACAGACATACTCCACACAAATAGCTGTTGCTATTTTAGCGGAATACCAGTAAACCATCGCCCTCGTATTAGGAGGGTTTTGTTTCTGTGCCCGAGACTTTAAAGCTTTCATTCAGAAAACAGGCAATTTTTGACATTTTTTTTCTTGAAGCAACAGTCAGCTACTTCAAATGGAAAAACAAAGTCATGATGTAACTGGGAATAGGGACTGATGTTGTTGTTTAACTATACGAGCCCTGCAGAAGCTCTGAGTGCAGCAAGGGTGTAAGGGATTTTTTCAGTGTCCTGAGCCGTGTGTGTTGGCGGGTCCCTGGGGAGAGTCACTGCAGCGCAGCAGCCAGCAGCTCCTGCATCCTTCCAGGAGGCCGGTGTCTCCCCTGGTTGTACCCTTCTGACCCTATCACCGTACTGTCGGAAAGTCAATGGACTTTAATGCATTTATTCTCCATGGGAAGTGCTGTTGTCCCTTGCTGAAGCACAGGTTAAAGGACTTTCCGGGTCACCTCTGAAGTCTGGGACTCAGCAGGGAACGTAAGTGAGAGAGCCCAGCTCTCCAGCGAGTCCTATACCCCCCCCCAAAAGTCTGCATCTTGGCTGCCCCCTCCCCTCTGCACTAATAACGGGGAAAATCATCCTTGGTCTCTCTGGAATAATTGCTCAGCTGACTCGTTTGAATAAAAACCAGCTTGGACTAAAAACCTTGCAATCTCCCTCCTCCCAAAAACCGCAGCCAGAGGCAAACAAAAACAAGGCAGAAAGGGAAGACGGGAGGAGAGTCTCTTGCTCTGTCCCTCTGCATCGCGTTTCCTCGGGTGCCTGCACCGGTCATGCGGCGCAGAAATGATCCCTGCTCCGCGGAAATCCGTCGCCGCAAGCTGAGCGATGCTTACGGCTACTTTGCTTTAAGTTTGCATACTTTATAGCTCTTTGTTTTCTGTGAGGGGAAAATTTGAGGGAACAGAAGTATTGCATTCTTTTCCAAGCAACCCTTGCTCTTACTTCTGTACAACATAAAAAACACCTGAATAAGGTAAGTTAGGATTTGACTCCTTTCTCGCAGGCCGTTTCATGGCACTGTTTACGAGTAAGGCACACGTATGTAAGAAAAGCCCTTCAAGGTCAGACCTGGAGCCATTTATCTTAGGTCGGTTGTGCTGCAAGAGGAGGAAGGACGTTTTTCAGCGTAATTTCTTTTCAAGCGAGGTCAGGCGATTGCAATGTTAAGCTGCTGGCTGCCATCTTGATGTCCAAGGCCTTTTGTTGCTAGGAGACTCCGTGTGTTTCTGCAATATTGTTCAATTACATGGTTAAATTGCCCACTTGTATCAAGTTTCAAGCACCACTGAAACATGTCTAGTCATCATGTCTGCACATATGAGAATATTTTAGGAAAATTGAAAAAACATATAGAGAAGTATGTGCATATGCACTGATTTAAAATATCTCGCCAGGAAAATCCCATGGAGATTAAACGTTTTATTTCCAAGGTCAGAAAGAGGGAGCGAATGACAGCGGCTTATAGCCACATTATTATGGCAAATTAAGATGTAAAATATATGTTAAAACCATTACTCAGTGAGTTAAGGTTTTGAGACTATGGTGCTTTAAATCTTGAAAAATATGTGTAAGTTGTAGGAAATGGGCATGATGTCCACATGACTCAGATACTTGAGGGCTGATGCAAAGTCCATCAATGGCAGAAGGTAACGGCAGTTTTTAACAGTCCTGTAACGTGACCAAGAGTATGTTTTCCTGCTCATTTTGCTCTTCTAATTGTTTTGCTGCCGTCAGACTGTCTTCAAGCACGGCAATGAGCTTCTTCCTAATGGTGACTATGATTTAGGAGCCATCAGCCACTGTTTTGTTTAACTCACCTTGGTTCTTTCCTTTTCCTGGAATAGAAAATACCCCGGGGGTCCTGCAGCTCCATAGATCATGCTTTTGAACTTGTCATTTGCTTTAAAAACTGGCTGGCATCACCTCCATATTTGCAAGATTCCTTTGATATTTTGTGCTCAGTAAACAAGTTTTTTTAAAGACTCTGGGCATGTCCTTGCTCATGGTTTATTCATTCCTTTTTCAGCCCCAAATCCTAAGGGAACAGTGGGAGTTAGCATTCAAAGAATGACTAATGATAGAGTATGGATAGCTGAAAATGATAAGAAAATACTATTTTAGAGTTGAAATAAGAGCTGTGAAGTACGTGCTATGATACTTCTGCCCCATCCAGCACTCATTCTTTTACTTCAGCATTTTGTTTTGTCTGAAGATTGCTCTTGTACTGCCATAACTCTGCCTTTTTTTTTTTTCTGCTTATTTACTGATAGTGGCTTGCCAGTACAGTCCTTGCCGTGAAAGTGGTTAGCCATATAAAGACTCCTTAAACCAGTTATTTTCTTTTATGTATCAAAATAGCATATACTAGAAAACTGGATCCCTAAAAGTGTGCCCATGGACTGCATACTTCAGATGTTTCAATATTAACGTGTAGAAAAGGCTTAAGCTTGACAGTCCTTTGGGACACAGACAGTTTGCTCTTGTAAAACATGCCCTCACCCCTTATATTGAAGAATAACGCTTCTTTACACCTGCAGAAGTGCTGCCCTATGGTTCTTTCTATCTGACCTAAGCTGTTGTGAATTTACCTCTTTAGAGACTTGCTATAACCCTTTGTGCAAGTTTTTCCATTAAGTTTATACAGTTCCCAGAGGCTGTACTACCTGCCCTGGTCAGATGCCTTGATTTAGGCTGAAGCTGTTCAGACCCACCTCGATCAACTTCTGCAGAACTTTCCTTCCCCGGGCCCAGTCTGGAATCCTTTTATTCTTGCTTCCCCTTACCTTTTGGTGCTTGATCTGTTTGCATCAAGCTACCTTTATTTCTAATAATTAATTTGAATGTCATATTTTGTAACCACATGGGCGCTGGGAGTATGGAATTTCAGTGCTGAACTTGGGTGAGAGTTTTCTTGCTCCCCAAACGGAGGCCCAGAGCACATAATTTAAAGCAATGGTTTTCAATTTTTTTATTTTTGGTGTGCAGGTCCTTAAACATTTTCCAATGGAAGTGCAGACTTCTGTAGGACAGATTTAAGCCACCTGGCAGTTGCTTTGCTTTCCTTAGTTACCTTTAGAATTAAACTTTATGTCCTTTAGAGTTACCCCATGGATCCACAGCAGCAAGAATCTACCGGTTCACCTTTATTACGTGACAGTCACTCTTCAGCCTGCGTTCGCCCAGGAGAGCTGCGACTGCCAACACTCGGCTGTTCTGGCAGCGGAGGCAGCACTGACTTTCTCACTGAGCAGTACAATAACTTGAGCTATTTAATCCTAGACAGAAATCTTATTTCTAAACTATGAGGGGAAGGGGGGAACCCTATGTAACATGAAAGTAAAATAGCCTCTAAGAAGATTACATTTTAAAGCTCTTGGGGGGCAAATAAAATTCAAAACAGTGTTCGTGCGCTTGGGTTGTGTGCTGTTCAGTGTGGCTAGAGACACCATAGGTGAACCGAGTCTGAGAGCTCCCAGCTAATAAGCTCAGATTTTTAACTTCAGCTGTGAAGGGTCATCGCATGACCCTGATCATGCCCAACAGCGCTGCGCTTCTAGGCACTGTGCAATTACTGGGATGTGAAAATGAAGCATGAAATGAAATGTATATGCAGTTTTGGCATGCACAGCAGTTTACCCGACTCCTAAAAAGTCAGACTTTCAGCTGATTTTTTTTTTTTCTTTTTGGTAAATGTCCTGAAAACAGTTTCTACTGCTTCAAAATCAGAACATGAAGTTTAATGAGAATTAACACGTTCAGCAAGAAGCGGTCCATTTCGGCAAAATGCCATTCTGCAGGAGTTACACAGAGGGCAGCGTTTAGTTTCCCAAACTAGAGACATGCAGGTTTTGTCTTTTCTTTTCTTGTAAAGCCGGTACTGTGCCGATGGCAATTAGGGTATTGATACAATGGACCAGAGACGTGAGCCTGCCTTAATTCCGAGTAGTCCTCTTAAAAGCAATAATGTATTGTAGAGAATAATGACAATCTAGCTGGTTACCATTTTAATGACTGTGTGGGACTGGGAAGTTGCTGAAAAGCTTTCACGGCAGATTTTGGGGTGACTTTCGAGACTGGCAAAGGCTAGTACTCACTGATGCCACACTTCAGAATTTGAGTTCCCTGGATGAAGCTTTAGCGCAAACACAAATCAGATTGAACCAGATTAGCATGGGTTGCCTTTCCCCCATTTTAAAGGAAGATAGGTTGTGGAGAAGCTGAATTTGTTGATTCTCAATGGATAAATATTTGTAGCGTATTTTCTCATGAGGATGGCTTATTAGGGGAACAAAATAGGGCAAATAAAAGTCTTCCCTCGTAGAGATGAAAACCAGCCTATCTGGGAACCTTCCGAGTCGATTCAAATTATTGCCTTTGGGACATCAACTTTTTAATAGCCTGGAGATGGGAGCTAGCCAGCCCAGTCAGCAGCATGAAGGCTCATGCCCTAGTAAAGGGAAATTACTTCCTGTTATGACTTTCTTTCATCTGCATATTTCCCATTCTGCTACAGCAATCTCGTTAAGCCCAAAGCCTGGCTACATGTCCCACTTAATGCTGCCAAATTTATCGGGGGGAGGAGGGGTAAGAGGCAGGCAGAAGAAAGCATAAAAGAATACAAGGTTTGCTGGCCAGTATTCAGAGCAACAGGCAAAAAGAAAGCCACTGCACGCACCCTGGGGCACTCGGGAGTCCTACCGCTGCCGGGGGGTTGAAGTCAAAGCTGACCTCAGCAATGTGTAGGTAAAGCTCCTAATCCAGCAAAGTCTGTGAAGGTGAAAGAGGAAAACCCAGCAGTTCTTCTCTGCAGCACAAATGTCACGTACCCATCCGAGAGCGCTGCCTGCTTTCCTTTGCCTCCACCAGCTCACTTCCTGGCCCTGCGAGTCAGAAGGCAGATGACTGTTTAAATCTCTGCTTTTTACTCCAGGTTATGGAAGGGGGTCAGGATCTGAACAACAGCTTCCAGGGTGGTATGTTATACCATACACTAAAATGTGCTTCTCAGATTTCAAAACAGCAGTGATATTTTTTGTTGGAATTCTGATTTTTTTAAACCAACTCTGTTAAAAATGCCCATAATTCCACACCACCTTTCACTTGAGAAGCTTCAAATATTTTATAAATGTCAGTTAAAGTTTAGAAAAATTTGAGTTAAGGACCGTTATGATCATTATGGAGGAAGGAACTAATGAGAAACTGAGGAAATTTATTCCCGAGCATCTGATGGGAATAGGTGGGCTTGCGAACGTACGCTGGGGCAGGAGTGTTAGGATGAAGCGCCCTTCCACAGCCCTGTTATGCACACACAAGACTATGCAAGAGCAGACTCGGTTCCCTGGCCGTATTCCAACAAATTGGGTGTGTGGAGGCTCCCTCTGCCTCTTATATTAGCTGTGCCATAAATGGGGCTTTTATGTATTGCATAAAAATTGTTTAGTTAGTCTGATGTTCCCGAAACTGCTGAGTTTGACTTCAGTAGGAGCTGCAGATGACCACTGCCTCTGAGAATAGAAAATCAAAACTATAAGTAATTGTGAAAACGAAGCTTCCCGCCCCGGCCAGTTCGGTAGGACTGAGAACTGCGTGTTGATGCGAGGCCAGGCTCTCAGCTGGTATAAATGAGCACGGCTCCGCTCCAAGCCGATGGGATTGCGCTACTTTTCACCAGCAATAGCTCTGGCCAAACAACCACCCCCACCCCTCTCTCTGACTGTCTGTGTCTGGCACAAGGCAGCTTTGCTTTTAGTAAATCCCTGATCTAAATGAATTCTCTTTATGTGAAGATTGCTAACTCAGATAAAAGACAGATGCTGGTCAAATTTTTGCTTTCCAATTCATTGATTTACCTTGCTGTCCCCAGAAGGGCATTTGCTGACAGTTCTTCTGGCTTCCATTGTTAACTGCTCATATCTTTTAATTTTCTGGCAGGCTATTTATGAAATCTTCCATTTGTTGCTAGTTTTATATATATGCATCTATATACAAATTATAAATATATATAATATATTTTAAATATATTATATTTATATAAAAAATAGTGTGCATATGTATTTATTTTTTCAATTGCCAAAAATTAGTCCATAGAACAAACCCTCAGCCTCCTACAAAACTTTCTGATCCCTCCATTTACTACTTTCAATATACGCTGCAGATGTTTGCATTGTGAGTTTGTTACAGGATGAGTAATCCTCATACTTTCAGAGGGATTCCCAGTACTGCAGTCTGTTGAATCAAGATTTTTTAAAAAGGAAGAGATATGTCTGAATTAACATTAGTTAATTGCAGATTAACTTCAGTTGATGAAGGAAGTGGTTCTATCTTGTATTTAAAGAAAATATGTTTCGCTGAGTAGACCTGAGAGTGCTCCATAATCCCTATTACGTGAGAATGAGGCAGGAAATCCTAACAGGAGCAGCCTCGACTCTGAAACACACTTCTAAAAACCTTTGATCAGGCACAGCACACTATAAAGTTCACATCATCAAAAAAAAAAAAGAAAAAAAGTCTCTTTTGACCATCCAGTAACTATTCATACATAATTTTGATGTTTTGCCAATATTTATCACTGATAAAAGATTATAGTAAGAGAGTTAACTAACTTCTAACCTTTGAAGAAGTCACTTGGAGCAAGAAGGATTAAGTGTAATGACCATGAGCATAAAACGTAGGGAATGACTAGACATGCCTGCTTTAATTCTGGAGCTGACTGTATTTGCTTTAGGCAGAGAGGCAGTGGTGGATATGCAGCACATGAGGGTGGGATTTGTCTCACCTAACTTCAGCCAGCTAAAAGCTGTGTCTTGCCCAAGATAAAGAGTCCCTCTGCAGTGAGCGGAAGAAGAGAGGCTGGAATTTCTTTAGCGTGTAATTTGCTGTGTCCAGCGTTGCCACCTCACCAGTGGTGGGACAGGTCACCCTCTGGGGACACTTGTTTTCTCTTTCTGTTGGTTACACAGAGGCCCTAAGTGACCTTTGAGTAGATACCTAACTTTTAGAAGGCTGAACTTAGCTGCAATAAACCCCCCCACTAAGTGACTTAAACGCACAAGTCTCAGGGACTTCTGATGCTACTCAATAAACTTTGCTCACTAGCTACTTCTTGACGTGCTCTATATCCAGCCTCGACATCGGGGGGTTAGAAATGCTGTGTTGAAACAATTTTAGGTCTTGTGTATACTGATATGAATGTGAAATGAAAAGACAGTTGTTAAATATTTGACTTGAAAATTAGTTTGATATTTTGTTGTGTGGGGGTAAAACTTTAGATACATCATGCAAGGAATGGAATATCTCCTAACGCTTAAAGCAGAGGAATGAGTGCCTTAAATAGACCCAATATATAGGAGAGAAGTGCCTCTTTTCCCTAGTTTTATACTTGCAGTTTGAGGCTAGATTCATAGTGCTATTAGGCTTCTGTGAGCACATTCTTTAGCAGTTATGGTGTTTCAAAGCATTCAGCCTAAGTGCAGTATCATACCTTGCTAAGTAAGAAAAGTGTGACTGCCTGATCATCTGTTTTGTAGCCAAAAAAGCATTTATAAGGACTAAAATTGCATGTTCTGATAAAGGTTCATAACACTGAACTCCTTGGCTTAATGCAAGTTCTGTCCTAGGGTAAAAAAAAGTTCACTATACAGAACAGCATCAAATGCTTATTATACTGTTCTTTGTTTCTTTGCCAACTGTGGATTTAAAACTGGAATAATTCAAAAAGCAGTGGGACATTATGACTCACTCAGTACCTCCTGGGCTTTTGACATTATCGTAAAGCCTCATACACTTGAGTGCAAGGTTTAGTTAGTGGATTTCAATAACACAGCTAGCAGACTTTATTGAAACCACAGAGCACTTGATTAACTGTAAACAATGATTTATTTCTTCTGAACAGTCAAGGTATTACAGCTCCAGTTACAGATGTGTTATGCTGAGTGATAATGCAAGTGATATTTTCTGAGATTAAATTTATTCCTTCAGTTGAAATCAGGGACGTATTCTAACAGTGACATCTAGTTTTATGAGGTTACTCTTTTCAATATTTGTGGAATTAGTGTGACTTTTCCTTTGTCTTTCACACATCTTCCTTGAGTGCCCTTGGAAAATTCCCAATGGGAAACTTGGGGAATGGATATTCCATAGAAGGGAGAGAGTCAATAAAAGGAGTTTTGGCCACAAGATGTCCAGTATAATTAGTCTAGAGAGTCTGCATCTTCATTTAAAAACTGTAGAAAGCAAAGTCTGACAGCACATCTTCCACTGAAGATTGACATTATTTATGTTGACTAGTGTGTATAGGCTAAAAAGGGAAATATATTTTCCAATAAAATCTTCCAGGCTGGAAATTTAGAACAGTTTGCTTGAATCCAAATGTATATTACTTAGTCTCCGCAGGAAAGTAAAGACATATTAAGTCATATGTCAGCTGAGTTGAATTATTCATGTTGAACTAAACATGTTGAACTCAGAGGTTCATCAACTTTATAGTATTGTTTGTTAGAAAAGTACCCCCTTCTATCTATTTGGACTCACTTTTTATTATCTCTCTTGTTTATTATCTCTCTTATTTGAGTCAGTGGTTGCTGACCTGGCTAATAGCTTTCATCTTTGTATTGCAAGCTGTTTCCATATGTGCAGGTGCTGTGGAATTTATTGACTTTACATTGAGAAATCAAGATCTAGTCAATAGCTATATAGATATTTAAATGAGAATATTCTCAAAGTAGAATTAAGGTACAAGATTTAGGACATGCTGATTGTAATGGAAGATACATTTAAGAGTCAGGCAATTCCAATTTAAGGATAAAAATAAATATTTGAAAATCCCCAAATCTAAATTTCACTAAATCAGAAAACACATAATTAAAATTCCAGATTTAGCTGTGAATGGTCCTTACGTATGTGTACCTGGCAGAAAGAATCCAGCTAATTGTGTGGAGGTAAATTACACTTACCCTAAAAGGCCCAAATGTAGGTCCTTAAACCCTACTGTCTTCATGAGAGCGCCCTGGTTTTCCCTGTGTCTATGATGTGCCAGAGACTACTTGTGGGTTCAGTGATCGTGCACAACCACACAGCTGTAATCCATACATGGAACAAAAATGAAAAAAATACATCTTCTGTGGCAGGTACGAGTTACAGCTGTGTGTTCCTGTGTAAGCATATGACCCAGCTCATCTCAGGTGAAGGGTCGTTTTCAGGGTCAGCTTACGACGAGCTGGCTGATGTCGTGTTTTGCAATATGAGATCTCTGTTATCTGGGCAATGAATGGACTAAGCTGTGATGCACTGGGTCAGCTGTGATTATGGAGGCAGAGTTAAAAAGTGGTACGCCCGAACGGATGTGATTACATCAGTATGAGTATGATTAGGGTGATGTAACCAACAGCTCCAATGGAGAGTGTAACTCTCTCTAAATACTATATTAGCCTGCGTGATGATGTGGATTCTGAGAGGTACTATCAGGGCAGAAGCTGCTACTGGTGTTGCAATTTGTTTATGTGCCAGAACTGTGGCATTTTCTCTGGAAAAGTTAAGGAAGAATTGCACTGGTTTCACTCAATTCAGTTACTGACAACTTACAATCTTTGATGTTTTATAATTCATGGGTTTTTAGCCTCACAAATGCCAAAGTGAGCACAGAAGTCACTTCCACTCTGCTGAAATAACGACTCCCATTATAACCATGTCTAGAATAGTCAGTGAGCAAAAACATGAATCATTATTATTGGACTGAAATGAATGCAACCAAAGTTGCACTGAAGTAACACTGAAGTTGATGCCTGGCATATACATGGCTGTTCCTCCTAGCTGCCCTGGACGTGGCATAGTTATGGTTGCTGTTGGTCCAGAGAATCTGCAAAATGGAGAAAAGGCAGCATGACAAGAGCTTTTTAATTTACAGAATACCATGACAACAGTCAAAGGCTAAATTTTAAACCCTATCAATCCAGACTAGTCTTTGTGTTTGGCTAACTAAATATTGAAGCAAACTTTTAAGGAGGATAGTGGATTTCCCTTCTCTTGATGTCTTCATACATGACATGGGTGCCTTCCTGTTTAAGACGTGTAGGTTAGCCCAGTACCTTGCATCAGTATGAGCACAACTGGGTCACATCTTGTGTTATGCAAGAGGTCAAACTGGATGATGAAGCTGACATACTTTAGCCCGCAAATAATTTACTTATATCTCTCTTGTTCTTGTTTTCCTTTCTTTTCTCTTTCTTTTAATGAGAATTTGGTGAGAAAGGAGGTCTTTCTTTCCCTTAGATGAACAAATTAGACCTCATTCTCATGTTGGCAAAAATAGGGAACAGATTCAACCAAAGTCAATGTTATTAAGGTATTGCACATATGATTTAATCAGGCCCTTCCTCCCTGTTGAAGCTCCTTTACCATTCATGTAATAAGATGTGGTGCAAATGACTTGAATGATACTAACAGCAGTGAAATGCAAGAAGCCAAAATACCTTAACAAATTCAGTTCATTTAACTAAAAGAGGCAGACTGAGCAGCAGGTGGAAGGGTTAAACAAAAGGAAAAAAGATTATAAAAGTTTGCGGCTTTGGCCTCACTACAAATGGCTCTCTTGCAGACTTTATAGCATTAGTGTTGCTTCTCATAAACCTTGAAACCATTCATCCACTTAGAAAGATTAAATTGGTTAGTCATCCAGAACATAAAACATAGACATCCATTTTGTCTGTTACCCTAAACCTTCTGAAGTATAATAAATGCAGCTGATACCATTAAACCAAAGGATTGAGAATTAATGACGGCCTCAGTTGTTGCATTTACAGTTTTCCAGCTCTTGTGTTTTTGATAGTATAATCATCTGTCATTGCTCAGGGACAGTAAGAGCAGAGTCTTTGTGTTGGAAAACAGAACTATGATATATGATGTGCAGGGGTCACAGAAAATATTTTGGCATTAAAGTAGGGAAAACCCTAGAAGTGTCATATTATTTGTCATTCTTAGAAGGTCAAAGTTAACAGAGGCATAAACTTATGATATCTTAATATATTTATAATAGTCTATTGTAAACAGCTTGCAAGGACAGATTTGTTTTGTTTTCTAGTTACAGATGAAGCTACTGCTGTTTAAGGTCTGTCCTCTCTTCACTTCTGTTGCATTCCAGTCACTTAAGCAAGTTGGATAAAAATGGCCAGACTCTTCTGAAATAAGGATTTTTCAAGGCACTTAGTTACAAAGCAGGTTCATGATTGGAAAGATAACAAAAATTTAGATTTGATTCAGCAGCATTTCTTCTAGATCAATATCAGGATTTCAGAAATAGTGCTCTTTCCCAGAATTAAGCAAATTTGCTCTGTAATGGTTGCTTCAGATCACAAAGAAATTTAACTCCTGCTGCCTTGAAATATGTAAGACATTATCTCAAATACAGGGGTTTGTAGTGTCCTGGACGCTAACATTCACGTGTTTTTAAATTACTACAGATAGTGCCTTTTATCAGAGCCTGTAGCTTGACAGCATTAAAACTGGGAAACAGATTATATCTGAGCTTCCAGTTCCATTCCGTAAACACCAACCCATTCCTATAGGAAACAGGAATTGATGCCACATATTAGCTGTTGCTCAAAGCCAAGCAGATCACCAGCTATTCTTCAGCACATGCTTGAGCACCAACAACCTCTGTGGGGCATAATGAGATGCTCAGAATGAAATAGGCACTCAGGAACTTCGCTGTCTCCAGGCCTCTTCAGACTGGGAGCAAAAGCACTCCTTCCCACATTGCTCCCCACATTTTCAGCCCCATCCAGACACTGCACAAGAAGATGAGAGCATTTCCCATGAGTCCAGCAGACTCTGTATCAGACCCTGTACTCACATTTGATTTGCATTTGTTTCTGAAACATTTCCGGTGGCAAAAAAGTAACCTCCCAAAACATTTGTCTTTAACTGTAAATACAAATCACAAAACTAACAGGAGTGAGAGAGGTGATCTGAAAGAGGCAGAACCTCATAAATTGTTTGTGTGGGAAAGGCTGTCTTTTCTTTTCTCTAACTGATGGCATGCCAAGTTTATTTTACAGTATTTACAGTAAGATTTGTTTGTTTTTATACCCGTTATATGTTGTTAGGGAAAAGGCAAAAGAAAAGCTCCAGGAAGTTTATAGTTTCTGATGAGACAGAGTTTAGTTTTAATTTTCTTTCTAGCCCTATACATCTTGCTAGAAATGTAATATATAAAGGGGATATGAAATTGCAATTGGATGAGTTATTACTGAGCTGTCATTTATTTTCTCTGTATAAATTTGGTGCTGAAGAAAGACCCCAGAATAGCAGGCTGCAAGTGTAATTGTCAGTGCATTCAGAGAGCAGATACAGGGTGGGCAGGGACAACACTGGTTTCTCCTCTTTGCATCTCATCACTGACCTTGGCACACACGCTTGGAGCAGGAAGGGCGTGCAGCCTGTGCCTGCTTAGTTGAAGTCCAGACAGATGACAAGGAAAACAGATTTATGAGCAAAGGAGGGGTCCCAGCATGTCTGTAGGGGCACAGCTCTGGAGGGGATGTGTTCTGTTAAGAAGAAAAGCCTCAGGTCACTCCTAGCCGATGGTAGAAACACCGTCCTGGAGCCCAAACACCCTTGCATCACGAAAAGTCACCACAAGACCTGCAGTCTTCAGTATCTGAACACTAACACCACCCAATGCCTGCCTATTTAACTTTGGGAGTTGCCATTAACAAACTAGATACCCGTGTGCTAGTGGGTAAATTGTCAGCCTCAGAGTGTGAGGACCCCAGTTTTGAGTCCCAGCCTAAGGCGAAAGGGGCTATCTATAAAACCATGAGATGGTGGAGAGGGAATGACTGTTGCCCGTCTCTTCCAGCACAAGAACTGGTGAGTATCATGCAAGTTTATCTGGTGCTAAGCTCAAAGCAAACAAGAGGATGGTGCTTTCTGCAACATGGAGTTAGCATGCAACTTTTTTGCCCTGGAGTGTTGTGTGTACTAAAACTCTACATGGGATCTAGGGAAGACTGGACAAGTCACTAGAAGAGAAACCCAGTGCAGGCTGCTAAACACACAGAAACCAATTCTGGCTCAGGAAACAGCTGGAGGTGGGGAAAGTTTCTTTTGTGCCTCCTTTGATCTCCTTTCCATTCTCAGTCATCCACTTAGGCAGAAGGAAGTGTTTATTCTATTTACAGTCTCTTACTAGAGCATCCTACCTTGAGTCTGCGGAGGAGACCATAAGCTGGTATGCAGAGTTGTTATGAGAGGCAGGTACTGCTTTTCTAAGCTTGTTGCACTGAAAGAGAAATAGAGATTTTTGTTTTTAATGCCAAAGCCTTCATTGTTTGAACCAAACTCCTGAACACATTGTAGGACCTGGATTATGGTAGGACTGGAGAAATAAGAGAGAGCAATGTTAGATTTTATTCACTGTCCTGCACAGCACAGAATTCCCTAACTTTATTGTGAAATATCTGTGTGGACACAATATTGTCTCTATGTGGTAGAAACATTCATTAGCAACTGCCATGTTTGACTGTTTGGGTATGAAGAATGACTGCCAAATATTAGAAGCTGTTTCTGTATAGCTGGGAAGGAATTTTCTCAAGGGCAGAATGTCCTTCTGACCCCATTTCATTCCTGCTAATAAAGCAACCATCGCCTCCTCCCTGGCAACTCCCTTAGCAGTCATTCTGACTAGGTGATATACCCAAAACCACAGCTGGATGGGAACATGACCTTCCCTTTGCAAATGCTGATGTGATGTATACACCACCAGGCAGAGAAGAACATTTTAGGGTCAGTAAGTCTCTCTGAGCGAAGGTAATACCGGGAGTTGCTGGCACAACCAGTCACTGTTTAGCTTACACCTGTCAGAAGCAGGCAACCTCTCAAATCCTATGTTTTTGCTAGTGTATTCATCATATTTAGCATTTATACAATGTTCTTTTCATCTTCCCTGCACTTCAGAATTGTTAATCCCACAGCACCCAGGGATTACTCACAACTTTACAAGTGAAAGCGGAAACAAGGAAGAAGAGGTCAAGTGTCTGGGCCAAGGTCATGGAGAAAATTTTGTCTAAAGAATGTTGGGCTCCACAAGATTAAAGCGCTAGCTGGCCTCTTCTTGGATGTCAGCCCCTGTCTTCTTGGGAGGTGGCTTTGGGTGGCAGTTCTGATACTATCTAGTGTTTTTACAGCTCCCCTTTGATTTGTTCCTTATTGCATATTTTTCACTGAGGCAAATGGAGGAGAGAAGAGTTTTATGTCTTCAGAGGATGATGAAGAATTTCCAAGAAGGGAGAGCGTCTTATTATCTGGAACTTTTATGCACCATCTTTTCATCTTGTAATGGCATTGGGGTACTTGACTAATGAAATTAATTGATTGTTTTTTAAAAGCCTCTGTAAAGATACCCAGGTCGCATTGATATGAATGACTCTTTCTTTTCAGGCATCTGTAGGCCTTTTTGAAAGGTTTGCATTGCACTGATAATAGCAATCCTGTAATTTATCTGACAGCAAACACAATGTAGAATATGCTCACAGTGCTTTCTTCTCCCTAGGACTTGAAAGATGACCGGAGCGATGAAGAGGAGGAAGATTCAGTTACAGATAATGAAGAGGAGTCCACAAAGAATGGCAACAAGAATGGCTGTGGGTCGAGCAAACATCCTCTCCTAAACAGCAGTCTCCACTAGTCCCCTCCTGTCTCACCTCCTGCAGTGGTTTCTGGTCTGTTTTCAACCCAACCTACAGGATAAAACTTAAGTCAAAAGGCTTATGAGAGACTGTGATTGATTTATTGTTGGCTACTGGACCTGGAAAAAAGCCCAGTTTAGAGGGGAGGGGAAAATTGCATAACATGACAAAATGTGTTAATGACCCATTTTCTGAACCATTTCTCAGTGTTTGGAAAACCTACCTGGAACATGCTGATCATTCCACTCTTACAGTGCTCAACAAGGTCAAAGCTCAAGAATGACAGATCATTTAGTGTCCTATTGATTCTAATGTAGTTTTTCAATCTAAGCTATATTTTACCAAGCAATTTCATTCACAGATGTTTTGTGGTAAGCGGTGTGAACTCCATTAAGAAGCAAAATTACTCTACGTGGGAAAAATTTCACAGTGGTCAAAAGCTAGTATTTTAGTCTTTACTTCTTAGTTTATGTCCTCATCAAAAAGGCTATTTTTGTGAGATAGTTCTCTTTTCTTGGAGGCCAGTGGAAGCTAACATGAAAGAAGTGAGACTATTTGCCTATGAAGAGTTTGTTTCGCGGTGTAAGTATAGAGCCTTTCTTCAAAATATATTGTATGACATAGAGTTCAAATATTGTGTTTTGAGATTTACCAGTCAAGAAAGTGACTTGTAAAATAGCAAAACTCATCCCCAGCTCTACATTGAGCTCTAGGTTCCAGAAATGTCTTTAACCTCCATCATTTTGCTTCTAGGCCTGGTGCTTGAACAGCGAGTGCAGTGGGAAGGGAAGGAGGACCTGGCCAAGGTGAATGAAAATCAGGTCTTCTCGCAGGTTCTTTTGCACTTCTTATTTGTCTTAAGCGCTGCTGAGTGCCCTCCTGCTCTGGACACATCTACAGACCAGAAGATTAAAAATTAAGCTGGTCCTTTCCCTTTTTGTGAGGTGTCCCAACAAAATGATGCTGGATGATTGTCTTCTCAGGAACAAGTCTACTAAATTCTGTTTTGTTGCTCCTGTATATATTCACTGCATGTATATGGTTACTGGGAGGCAGGCAGGGGGTGGAGCAGGACTATCAAGAAATGCCACATCATCAGTGCTGTCTGTTTAGTCAATACCCAGATCTGTATTTCCATCTCTACTCTTTTTGGTAATAGTGAATCACATCGGTTAGAGCCTAACTTGGATGTGAGTACGTGGCTGAGGCTCAGACCTAGTTTATGCTCTAAGAAGTGGAGGAACAGTGGACATCGTACCAGCTCCTCTTACCAAAAATGCCTCTAGCATTAGTTAGCAGGGTTTGTACCCTTTTTTTCTTTATTGCATTGAAATCTATGAGAAGATCTGTTACCAAAACATCCAGGTTTTGATACTAGTGAAGAGTGCAGCAGTCTTTTCAGTCCCTGGGGCTTTCCGCAGAGAGCCTGGTCCCTTTAAACAGGGTGGCTCCCATCTCATTTCCAGATGCATTTAACTCACAAGGTCCTAAATGATTTATGTCATAGGTTTGAGAGATGAGAGGTTGTCCATGTGGTTCTGCAGTTGCTGAGATCTTCTGAGGTGCCAAATCCAGTAGCTTGACAGAGAGCACAGGGACCACTGCTAAAACACCCTCAGTGTAGAGCTTTAGGTTGTGAAAGACTCTTTTCCCTTTAGGCTGCACAGGCAGGAACTTGATGACCTACAGGAAGCACTATATGACTGACTTGTTTTCTCAAGATTTCCTTGGCAAAGGGAGATATAATTCAGTAACTGAAACATTTGAAAGAATGGAAAATGTTGGGGATCTCAGATATGAAGAAAAAATGTGTTTTCTCTGTGGTTATAAGAAACTGTAGGAGTACTTTGCTATAGAGGCTAGCAGTATGAAAATTTCTGCATATGGTCTATGGCCTGTTGAATTAGGCTGCATTTAATTTTTTAATTAAATTAAATTTTAAGTAATTTTGGACCATGCAATACCCTGAGTGTTTGTGCTTTCTCACAAAGAGGAGAATTACACAGAGAAAGAGGTATGGCATAATGCATTCTGAAAAAAGAGGGGAAATCTGCAGTGGTGGACATCATCCCTGTGTTGTGTCGTTGTAGTTAGGTAGCACTGCTCGGGCCGAGCGGGCAAAGTTCCCTCGGTAGGTGCTGCATAGCACCGTGCTTCCTTACAAAACTGTCGAGAATACCTTAAATACTGCAGTGTGGATTTATTGGAACTGTAAGTACTTATTACATCATCTAAAGCAACTGGTGAGTTTGGCAGGGTCACAGTTGCTTATCGGGGCCTATTTATTGCCTACATGAAAAGAACTGGCTTTTCCGAACAAAACGTAGACACCCAACATCTTGCAGGCTGTACACTCCCTTTGAGAGCAGGGGAGACAACGATGCTTTCTACAAGACGTAAAGTGATTTTGGGAGATGGCCAGGGCATTATCATTTGATTTTGATGCCAGAAAGCTTTTCTGCTATGAATAGGAAAGGAATTCAGGAAAGGAAACATGAAGGATGATGTTGTCACAGGAATGAGCCTCTGAACAACTACGGAGTTTTACACTGGAATTTATAGTCTTGTTGAGGCCAAATCTTGCCCTTCCTACTCAGATAAATCTCCCATTGAAACCAATTAACTCGATGGGAGTTTTGCCTGAGTAAGATACTGAATTGCAGATATCAAGATAATTATAAGACCTGTTGTTTTATACAGATGTGAAAACTAAGGTCTTAAAGGAAGAGTAAAAGGCAGATAAATACCTTCACAAATATGATGTTAAGGCAAATTTGGGGGTGAGTACAGAAGAACATGTGAAGAAATTTTTCATCATCTCCTGAAGGTGAGGATTAAGACTTAGTACAGTAAGCAACTAAATAAATATATCACATTGCAGTTAGGAGTATGGAAGGTAGGAGTGTTATGGAAGGCCATTCTTGGGGGGGTTTAATCTCATGGGCAGCCAAGCCACAAGGCCTAAAAATTCTGAACATAAACCACCCAGATAAATACACCCATCACAGAAAGAGGTGGGAACAGATTGTCACAGTGGGAATGGAGTGTCCTGTGCTAACACTAAATTTGTCATCCTGAAGTTACATGTATTTCATTTTTCCACTGTTTACTGATAGAAACTCAGAAACAAGAAGCTGAGGTTATGGGGAACAAAAATCTTGCTAAAGAAATGAATGGCATTCAAATGGCAAAGAAAGGTGCTTCAAGATTTTTGGTCTACTCAATGCCCTTAACATTTATTTTTTTTAATCTTATGGTGCATTTTACTTGTGAGATTTGAAAGGGTAGGCAGAAGTCACAGTTTATCCAGTGATAATTTTGCACAGAAAAAGATCTCAAAATGCAAGTGCATAACATAACTATCATATCAGTACAGATGAGAGACTATAATGCATCATTTTGACCACTGTCACAAAATGGGTCCTGGTTTAATGTTTTGACCCTGTGCATTTGATTTTGCTATGTCATTTTGACCACGCAAAAATACTTAAGATAGAATTATAGACTGAAAATGAAATCCTGGTCCTGTTAGAATCAGTGGAAACTGATCTGTTTCCTTTAATTCCTCTGAGTTTTGTTCCGGTATTTCTGTCAGTGTGTAGTATGCTGCCTCTGTACCATTTATAAGATTTACCAATCTACTTTGGACTAGATTTACAGATCTCCTTTGACTCCATGGAACTCATCAATTTGAATATTCAGCCTAATCACCTTTTTGTTCTTAGTACCACTGAATTTGTCCGGTCAGTTTTGCTACACTCTATAAATAAATATTTTTTAAAAATCGATATGTATATATGAATTCCCTTGGTTTCACTGCCTCTTACTGTCCACAGCTCTGCCTCAGAATCTTACTGATATCGTGCAGCATCTCAAAAGTGTGATGTGCTGCTGAATGCAGAGCACTGCATGGCTTTGTGTGCAATACTTAAGTCAGTGCTTTGGACTGTTATTTGCTGACAAGGCTGTAGCGTTCCCGTCCAAGCATGTGTCTTTCTCCATTTAGCATTATACCTTGCACTTGGGTACGCCCATTCCTTCTGGACTTTGACCCCGTGGTTTCTTTCTGGTCCACTTTGTAGTATTCCCTCTTCCTCCAAAATGTCCGAGCAAACAATGTTCAGTGTTAACAGCTCTGCTTTCCATTCCCTTGCTGGCTTTAGGGTGAGGGCCCATTCAGGAACAAACTCCCATCTCAGCCTCATTTTTCCCCAGCACAGGAAAGGCTTTCCAGCCACTTTTCAGGAAGAGTCTTGATTTTGCACAGGTCCAGCTGACAACTGGGTGACCTACCCTCTTCTAAGAGGTAATAGCGGTTGCTATAAATGAGCTTTCAGTCTGTGCAGGTCAGATTAGGAACATTATCGCAGAATATATAGCAAACCAAGGTTCACCACCACAGTGCATATTGGACAAATGTCTTAACTCTTAGAGTGCAGAAAGAACCGTTTGCCAAATAATGTTTTAATCACAGATAAATTTGAGAAAAATTCTTGCTCTTTCTGGACAATTCATGAACGGAGAGGAATCAAAATGGATACATTATCCATCATTTGTATTATTCAAGATTTATGCTTTGACAAAAATATTCATAAATGGTCCTACATACAATAGGAGCTACTCACTTAGAAAGCCAACATATTTTTATATTACCATTAATTTGTTTTTTGTTGTGCATATTAGTACTGCTTATAAAGTTATCTGTATTAGAGAAATGTTTGAATAACGTGCAATTACAGAGAGAACGCTGGTTTTCTTTCTGAAGTGCTTCTGTTCATACATAGTCTGAGGCGTCACCACAGAGTTAGATTGCCCTGGGATTGCTACCTAAATGACTAGTCAGCACACTGCAGACAAATTAGACATGGATCTGAAGCTGGCAAAAGCAGAAAAGGTCTATTGAAAACAAAAGAGCTATGCTGATTTGTATCAGCCAAAAAGCTGTTCTGTATTTCTTATTCTTTCCATTTCTGTCTCTCCTGTGAAGAAGATCACTGAGGTTCCGACTTTCTATCTCTTCCCACAGGCTTCTCTTTGCAAACAAACATGAAATAAGATGTTACAACCCAAATAATGAACTGTGGCGGAATACTTTGGTTTTATCACCTGAATTTATTCATTTTTTAAACTCATGAGTAAGAATGGAATTGATAGAAAACAAATCAAACAGGGATCTGTGAGTTTTGGCTACAATCAAGTTGCAAACTGTGAAGAATAAAAAAAAAAAATCTTGCTGATTTAGAAAGAAAAACACCATCTCCACAGGCACTTCCCCCAGCTGCGGGTTCGAAGAAAAACAGATAATCAGCTGCCAGAAATGGAAGTCCATGCTGAGAATAAGAACATAGCCTGGTTGTGAAAAAGCCAGAGAGATGGTTTGATGGCTCTTAGCCACCCAAGAGTTGGGGAGCCTTTCTATATGGAACAGCAAATGAGCCGAGAATTAATTATTCTGAGTTCATTTCATTGGTTGTGCTCAAAATCACTAAAAACATCCTTTTCTCTTTTCATTTTCCAGTAAGTTATATGGGCTTCCTCCTGCTCTGTCCATCCCATATAGAGCTGGGGTTTTGTTTCTTAGGATTTGAGCTACAGACTGTCCAAGGAGGGGACCTAGAATTGAGGAAGATAAACGTGTCTCTGGCTTGTCTAAAGTCACACAGGACATCCATGTTCCCGCTAAGAACATGATTTCTGCTTAGAAAATCTAGCCCACGCTCATGCTTTAGAGGACAGAGGGTTACCAACGTGCGTCAGACAGCAAGACAGCCTTGCGTGCCATCAGCACTTTAGAGAGGGAGCTGACCTTTCCCGAGAAGGGCTTGCATGAGTGAGGAGAAGTCAGCGGGGGTTTGCCAACTCATCACACAGGCGTCTCTTACAGACGTAGGTGTGAAAGACCCTCTTAAACAACAGCTGCTGCTTCCCACAGCTCAGCTCTTCAACAGGGAGCGTTTTCTCTCACTCTTGCTCTGTATTTTCTGTATGATGCTACTTGGTTTATAGAAGTTGCTAGACAAGGTGAGAGCAGCATCTTCCGTTTCTGAGAGCAACCAGCGTCAAATGCTTGCAAAATGGATACCAACTGCCAGACCAAGGTAATCCCTCTCACCCTCTGGTGGGAGATAGACAGAGATAGGTTCATGCTCTGAAGCATGTTTTGGAGAAGAAAGGTGTTATCATGACTTGTTGCAACTCTAGATATTTTTGTCACTGATACATACAACGAACAGCAACTCTGTGCTGCAGGAGCTGGGCACACCTTGACTGAGGAACTTAGTTCAACTTTGGATCATTTCTTTGAATTCCCATTGCCTGACCCATGTTTGCCATCTTACTTGCCACCCACAGGTTTTTGGTCACCTGCTTAACCTGGTCAACAGAGATTGCTCCATGCCCCATCTGTGCTCTGGCTCTGTAGGAGCAGCCGTGTTTGCACGTACTGGCAAGGAAGCACGCTTGCCTACTGAAGTGCAAGCTATTTGGTAGACCACAAATGAGAGCAAAAGCACCATAAAGTGTTGGGACATAATGGGGGGTGGCAGAGTAGGAAAAATCATTGGCCGGAAAAGGAGAACTCCTGCAGGAAAAAAAAATAGTTTCACTTTCCATCCTGTCATCCATGTGTGTCAAGATCTTAAGCAGCAGAAGGAGGTAAAGTCCTGACATTAATCCCTTGTCAAAGAATGGGATTCCCAGTCAAGGAAATGAATGTGATCAAAGCAATATAATCTTCATAGAGAGCTTCAAGTAGGGCTCTGAGAGTTTATTTAACTGAAGTATCCTCTGTGGGATTACTTGAAGTTTCTAGCTTATTAGAAGACAAGGCTGAAAACACAGGTCTAAGCTTCAACATATGACTTTGCAAATACAAAGTCATAACAATCCATGTAGGATGATGTTGTTGATGTTCCAATAGGCCTAAAATTTATGAAAATATCTTCTATTTACTCAGCTGGAAAGAGCCCTGTTCTTCTGGAGTTGTGTTACCCCATAAAGCATTCAGAGGAGACCCCATAACCATTTCAAAGTCTGAAACATTAAGTGGAATAACAAGTATAAACTTAGCTGCAGCGACTTTGAAGTGCAAGAAGCATGTTCTTGTAGCCATAGAATATTACTGTGCTTTGAGCTGGAGTGGGAAGAAACAGCTCCCAGGCAGTTGTTTCAGGTGGTGAAAAGTCCATATTTTTCCTACCACAAAAGAAGCTGATTTAAAATGTTAGAGTTGAGCAGTGAAATAGATGATCAAATTAGCACTGAAATCCACAGGAGCTTTTCCAATGATGCCAATGAGAACTGGGTCCAGACCTTAAGTGACCAGGTAAAATGACAAGCAGCAGGATGGTACTAGCAAAGTGTAATAACTCCATTCTCCAGCTATCAGGAGTGGGACACAGCCTCATCCCATCCTCCTTCTATGGCCCAGGGCAAAATCCTCCCTGTGAAACATGATCTCCCCTCTGCCGGGCCTTCACGTGAAGCCAACTATGCCCAAACTGGGCATGTTCCTCTTGAGAGGCGCCCCTAGCAAAGTGGTCCCTTCCCGATCAGCAGCTTCACTTTCAGCAAGCAGTCTGCCTCCAGTCCTTCTGCGCCATTCAAAATCTCAGCAAAGATGGAGTTGCTGATGTTAAAGCCCAATCCAAGGCCCAGTTTTCCAGAAAGAGGTGAATGATGAGCTGCAGTTATCATAACTCATTTTGGTGAGTGAGAGGGCTGCTGAGCCAGAGAAGAAGAGAGAGCAGAGACAAAGAGAGAACCTGGAGCAAGACGGCTGGGGGAACACAGCAACACTTTAAACATAGAACTGAAATCACAAGAGCCAGAAAGCAAGGCAGTAACATGGTTAGGCAGAAAAGCCCAAAGACGAGAAGGAGAAGAAAGATGGCAGCTCAATAATACTGGAGATTGGCCCTTTTCAAGCAGCAGAGGCTGACATTGCCTGGACTCTGCAATGAAGTCTTTGTAGTCAGGACAACTCCCTTTCCCTAAGCACCAACGGTTTCAGATTGAGCCCAGCTGGTGAGTTCCCATGGCAGGAGTGAAGGCAGCAGGATTTGGGAAATCATGGCAGAAGACGTGCCTGCTCTTACACTCCTTTAGAAAGTTCCCTGTACATTAGTGAGTGGATGTGGAGGGATTCAGCTGGGCATGGGCCAGGTTAGCAGCAAGTCCAGGCTGACAGACCTGTGGCTGTGGTGATAACCTTGTGGTTCACTACCAGCTGCTGGGCAAGCCTCGTGCTCCCTTGAATCTCCAAGATGTTTCTGTGCTTTCCCTGACTCCCTGTGACTCCCTTAGAGTCCTAGAAGAGTTCCTAGAAGATTTGTGAGTTTTTCTATAATGAAGAGCAGAAGAAAGCTGCTAAAATGCCTTTCTAGTGCTAGCACATATGGGTAGGCTTCTTGGCTATGTCATGGATTGTACATAGTATGTGAAAAGTCCTGGGTGGAATATTTCTGAAGAAGAATCCGTGGGAAACAGGAGCTAAATCTTACCAGGCTGTGATAAATCTTATCAGGTCGTGCAAATCCTTCCTAGTTCTTTTCCTATTTTAAAGGAGGAATTATTCAGCAACCAAAGAATGTTTTGTGTTTTCCCCTATCGCGAGAGGCAGTGAGGTCAGTCAGCAGTTGTATTCAAGCTTTTTTCTCCTTTTAAATCTTTTGGATCCCACAAGGCTGGCACTTGAGCAGAAAGCAGGACACTAAGACAACAGCCCTTATGCCTGAAGTGAGGACTAGCCCGTAACACACACAATACTTATTCATGGCATTTATTGGACTTGGAAATTGTCCCCCACATCCACTTATGTGCTGCAGTTCCCCCTTCTGCACCCAACTGTGATTCTGCTCTACCATCAGATCCAAATAAGAGGGAAGCCAGGACGTTCACCCCTTCCTCTACCCTGGCACACATGACCAATGTGAGGCAAACTGCAAACAAGGACCTCCACATCTACACATTGTGGACAGGAGTTTATGGGCAACGACTTTTTTTTTAATATTTAGGGGCTGATCCAAAGCCCTCTGCAGCCAAATTTTGGCACTCAGCCACAGTTTCTGAGGTCAGTCACACATCCTGATGGACAGGGGATCTCAACAACGACAAGGCAGTGGAGCTGCCAGCCTGTGGCTTAGCGTCCTCGTTTTGGGCCACAGAAGAGCCATGCTCCTTTCAGTGAATGCCAGCAAGAGGAGAACAAATTCCTGCTCCATAACACAACATGGAAGCCAGGGAAACCTCCAAGAGGAGTCCAGTATCTTCATTTTACACATCAATGAGGGTTTTACTGACTGCCGTGGGAATGGATGTCCTCCTGTCCTGCTGCATGATAGGACAGTAGGTGCCAGGGGAAACGTTCAGCAAATCAGCTTGTTGGTCTCTGGGCCGCAGCAGACCGTACGGGCAATGGGAGGGAACCCCCAACTTGCAGGCAGCACATGTGCCTCGGGCGTTCCCCCAGTTCCCAGCTGACAGCTCCCTTAAGAGAGCCCAAAACAGCACTGCTGGGCTGTACGTGCTGCGCAGAGTGATGAGAAAGTGAAACTGTCCACCAAGAGTCCATATGCTGTTAAAAATACAGTACATATATTGGGTTACCTGGTTATTGCTGCAAGGGCCCACGAGGTGGCAATAGCAGGACACTGCTCCCTGCTCGGACACGGCTCCCATGTAGCACATTTGCCCATCTCTTTACCCTTGACAACAAATATTTTATTGAAGATCAGGGTACAGAAGTTTTTCTTGGAACTGGCAATCTCCACTTGGACTCTCTTTAACTGTGAAGCAAGTGTCTGGTACCTCACTGGTAAAAGAGCACTGCAAGTTTTACCAAGACCGAGTGTTTGGTGCCAGTCTGAACAGCTGGCATCTACCAGAGTGTCATCAACGAGCCTTTGCCTGGAGATGCTGAGCTCTCCTGGCACCAGCCCTGTGCCTGTTGTAGCTGGGGGTGGGCAGGAAAGGATGTTTCAACTTTTCTGCATCTGCTTCATTGCTAGTGCTTTTTGTATTGTCTATCAAAACTACAAATTTGTCAAGCCATAGTTTTGGCTGCTAGCAAGGGGACCCCCAGTCTTGCCCGGATCTTTAGTGTTTGCACACAAATAAGGATAATATAACTCTCAGGATGATGAGGGTTACTCTGCCATCTCACCTTAGGGGACAGACTCTCCACCTGAAGCCTTTGCCTTTCTGGCAAAGAGAGATCCTTCAGGAGGCAAGTTTGGCCATGTTCCACGTTTCCTACCATTGCTGACAATAAAGCAAAACTCCAAGGGGAGAAGGTTTGGTCCAGGCTCAGGGTGCGTGTGTACAGGGTAGGAAGAGTGGGACATTAGCCTGTGAAATCAAATGGGCATGGAGACTAAGGGACAGTTGCGTACTGAATCCCTTAAATCCAAAGGGGGCTGCGCATCATAGCCAGAACAATCCAAGAATTTGGGAATCCCGAGAAATAGCTTTGTATAAGAAAATAAACTGTGAGTATGCATCGAGAGAACATCCTACGCCGGGTGCTAACCTCAGCTGTGTGCAACCTGCCTCCCTGCCGCGGTTTGAGGGAGACAGACCAGGGCTTGGGAGCTCCCCAAGGACAGCCCATCCCCGGATGGTGGTCTGTCCCCATACTGCTGGGCACATCCCTGGGTGAGAGCGGGAACGCCTGCACTGGGGAGCAGGGTGGGAACAGCCCTCCTCACCTTGCCTGGCAATGTCCCCACTGACAACTGTACAAGGGCAGAAGGATGAATTACTTGGCCACTGGTCACATGCTCGAAAAGACGAGGCATGCAGCAAGTTGTTCAGTGAATGAGGGCTATGTCGCCCTGACAGGTACGATGGGCAAGGGCACGGGTTGAGATTTGGGTTTTGTGGTCCCAAAATACTGCCCTAAACCACCTGAGCACTCCCAAAACCACAGAGCACTGGCAGGAGGCAGCACTGAAAAGTGCTCCCCATTGAAAGCTCTTCTCAATCTTCTTTAATGCAAACAAGTAGTAGTCACTGGAACCTGGGGCCGAGGCTCTAGGCAGCACTAGGCAGTGCAAAACCCAGTAGTGATACTGGACTTGCTATAGATGCAGAGCAGAGAGAAAAGACAGAAGTCTAGGAGCAGTAAGAGTTTTCCCCAAGGATTAGCAAAGAAGGTCTCAGCATCCTGAAGGGAACACTTAGCATTACTGGGGCTGCCAGGAGGAACTTTTGGGCATGGGCTCCACGAAACGTGCACTGAGGAACCCAGCGGCTCCATCGCTGTGCTAAGCCCCGGCTGAATACAGCCCACTGAGCCAAGCAAAAGCCTGTGCACTCCCACGCTCCCCTCGAGTGTCAGCAGGCAAAAGGGATCTTTTGGTATAAACAAGCCGCTTAATCCCATTGGACACAACCCTCCTGGTCTGGGTCTGCTCAGCTGTGGCTGTAGAGAGTTGGGAATTGATTTGCTTTGATGCTGGGATGAAGCATTTGCTTAAGCGCTCTCTCTGCGTGGCTGTGGACAGGCAGGTGCTTGGCGCTGTGAATGGTGGGGGCAACCTCCACGGTCCCCATCTGACTCTGGCTCATCTCTAGAGTTCTCTGTCAGAGCTAGGCAGCTGGAATTGACTGTCCTAGCAGAGACTGAAGCATGTTTCTGCATGGACACAGTGCTCAGCTCAGTCTGCTCTGGCTTTAGGATCATTTCTGGAGAACTCCCTTGGTTTCATCCAGAGATCCTATGGGGCCAATGCACCAGGGCACAGCTCTTCAGCTGGCTTTAACGCTGCCTGCACATGCACTTGCTGTGTGCATGGTGGGTGCTGGGGGTTGGGGGGTACGCAGCCGTTCACCCAGTTGCCACCAGTACAGCTCACAGACAGTGTGAGACTCCTTACTACCAGCAGGGTGACTGAAATGCATCTCCTCTCCATTCCTTGTGGATGCCCAGCTCACTAAGCCTGAGACAAGGCAGTTATAATAGTCCTAGAGTGATGCTAATATTTTGTTTTTATGAACAAATCCTTGGAACCAAGCCAAAGTCAATTGCCAGCTCTGCTGGGGGAGAGGGTCTAGCACCAGAGGGGGATCCTGATTCTGTTCTTGGTTCACTATATGACTTTGTAAGCAATGGCAGTATTGGCCCCAAAGGGACTGGGATGAGGTATTGGTGGCTGCTGTTGACTAGAGCAGGCTGTGTTTCAGACTCCAGACAGGTCACTCCCTGCAGACCCCCACACTGGCCCAGCTGGCTGATTCTTACCTGGCGATGCTGAGCAGGTTTTGCTGATGAGGGCAGCCAGGTTTCCTTGCTGGTTGTGGAGAAAAAGGCAGCTCCTGCAGTTGCTGACAAAAGGGTAACACACACAAACTCCATCAAGGTGCGTAGCCTTACAGGTGCAGCTGTGCAATGGTCTCAGCTCATGACACCTGGCCAGCTCCCTTGTCCCCTGAAAACGAAGATGCTTCTGCTGCTTCAGGTCAGCTCAAGAGCCAGAGCGTGGCAGTCTTGCCCCAAGCAGATGCTTCAAGTGATGCCTAGGCTAGACAACTAGCATAGACACGTGTCAACATTTGGCCAAATGTCCTAGTTTGCTTCTCCAGGCTGTCGGCTCAGGGTAAAGGCTCTGAGACAGCATGCTGGAGGCTGCCTGGCCACAAGTGCCCACAAGCCCCTCCTGGCCTGGGGTGTTCGTCCTCCTCCGCTGGGACAGTGCTGGGGAATTTGCTGACTCCGATGAGGGTGATGGGGAGCGAGCACGAAAGCCAAGTGGTCCGGAGACGGACACTGCAGAGCAGCCAGGTCTGGGGAGAAGGCTGGCAAAGTTGTATCATCAATTTTTAAAGCTCAGCTCCAGGCAGCAGGAGGTTATGGGCTCTGAGTTTGGCACTGCTTCAGACAGCAGCCTAGGAGTAATGGTTGTGCACAGCTCTGCATCCACAATGGGAGGCACCAGGCTGCTGCAAGCACTGATACAAACTTGGGTAAAGGATAAAGTTGGCCCAGTGAGTAATGACAACACTGATTGCTGTTGAATTTTGGTCCTGCCACTGCTCTTGGGTAAAAGGGGAAGGTTTTTGATTGAGCGTTTTAAGTTGGCAGTTTCCCTTATTAGTACTTTCACAGCAGAAGGAAGGCACTTCAGGTCTGTGCAGTTGCTCTGGGCCACCACATCCAGGGTCCTTAGCACACCCACCCAGATGGCTGTACCGAGCCCCTCCGCATCACCATATACTGCCCGCTTGCCCCCTCGGCTAACAAACCTCCTTTTCTGGCTCCCTGAGCCTGCTGCAAGGGATATGACTGATGAATTTTATATGAAATATTTGCACAGGAGTCAATCCCCAGTCCGGGACAGGTGTCAGATACAAAAGGAGGTATCTGAGGAGGAGAAGTAGGAGACCAGATGTAGGATGTAACCAGCTGAAGGATAGGATCAGGGAAGGAGGGTGGGGGAGTCTGTGTGAAGGGCTCTGCTGCTGTCAGCTCCCAGCATTCAGAAAATCTCCCTCCACACCAAAAGAGAAATCGCGGGATCAATTTCTGAGACAGGACGATTTTAAACAGTCCTATGGCTAGGAACCTCTTCCTTTGCTCCCTGGGCAATGATCTCTAGTCTCCTCGCAGCTCATATTTCCCAGCCTGTCACGGGGTCAAACATTCAGTGACAGAGTTAAATGAGAAATCAGTCTTGTGATTCCAGGAGCCAAGGCTTGGAGAGGAAAAACCCAAACAAACCATAAAACTGAACAAAAGAAAGTGCCAGCTATTCCCAGGTTCCTGATAACATCATCAGAGGTGGCAACACTGGACTTCATAAAAAGCCTTGCTGAACTTTAGGGTCAGCCTCAAACAACGACAGCTCTTTCCTTTGTCCCGTCTGTTCCTGCATGCCTGGGGAGTGACGTGTGGCTGATCATTATTGCCTGGGTGATGGCTATCTATGCCGCTGCTCCCAAATACCAAGCAGACCCTGGGCTAGCTTTGTCTGTATTTAAAAATCCCAGTATGGTGTGGATGGAGGCAGTGATACATTCACATTTCTGATCTCGCTGTGCAAAGTAGTACCTGGGCAGTGCTGGTGGGAGCAGCTTCCTTGGCCCCCTGCAGCTCCCGCTGTTGCTCAGTTGTGAACAAGGTCTTTTATATTTAACAGCTTTTCTCACCCACAACAGCAGGTGTGCAATGTGATTTTCTGCTCCTGACAGCGCTGCCTCCCATCTGAAAGTCTGCACCAGGGAAGCGAGATGCCCTGGGAGGTTTGGTTGGCTCCATCGGCTCCCATTCGGCCTTGTGCACAGGTTGTGGACGCCGCGGCACAAGCGTCCAAGGCTGCGTTTGTGCAGGCAGCCGTGGCACTGGCGTGGGGATGTGGCTGGATCTCCTCTGCCACAGGGCAGGTGTGAAGTGACCTGGAATTTCAGGTGTCCATTCTTCAACCCCTATCCCACAGGAATATTTTTTTTCTCTTTCCTCTGTACTCCATAGAAATAGGACGTTTCTCCCCATTGCTGCTGGGTGAAGCTCTGAGGGCTCTGGAGACAGGTGGGACAAAGCGTTTGGAGAGAAGATCTTCAAGGAAAACTACATGCAATGCACTTGCTGTTTGTGAGACAGATGCATCTCAACCAAAGCAAACTCTCTCTGACAAAAAGAAACCTCTGCAGCCCATGAATAAATACCCCTGTGAGGAGAAAGACAGGATCAGGTCTCCTGCCAAGGATTTACCTTAACTGAAGCAGGCTGCATGCTCCCTTGAGAAGGACACAGGCACCGGAGACTCAGCTCTCTCTCTGGGTCTTTGAGATCACACTGATTTTTCCTGTCTGCTCCTTCTTATCCCCAGGAGCTTAGGAACTGGCTTTCCATTTTCAGCCAAACTTGACAGAGATGGCTCAGCGGGAGTTTTTTTCTCACACAAGCTCAGGAGAGTTTAGTCTTCTGAAAAGAGACACCTTGTAAGTGCCTCTGCTAAGCGCTGCCTCGATGGTATTAGACACTGGAGAATCCACAGAAGGGAGCCTGCCCTTAAACACCCTCTATCTAGGGAAGACGTTTTAATCAAACCCTCTGACAACTGTGAAAGACTGATCTGTAGGAAACTCACTTCTGGTGAGCATAGAACAGCTTGTATTTATTTGATTGTTCGCTTTAAGAGACAAAAGAGCCTCTCTTGGTCCCTAGCTGTCCTTGCGATGTCTCTGGCTTGCTTGGGGAGTATTTGCATGTGCAAGAGCAACACCCAGCAGATCCCCCTGATAATCCTGGCCAAACCCTGTGGCCATGTGCAGGTGCCACATGCAGAAGGGAAGGGAAATTGCCCAAAGACTGCAGTGAGGTGAGGATCTGAAGGGAGCATGTCGGGCGGGAGAGCATCACCCTTGGGCCCCTGACAGGAAGGGTTCGGAGCGAGGTGGCTGGGGAGAAGGGAGAAGGCTGATTAACGGCCAAGTTAACCCTTGGCATGCTGGCATTTTCCAGGCGGCAAGCCAAATGACTGCTCGGGAAGATGTATATAACACATGTCTGCAGTCTCCAAAGGGTTATTAACTGTTCAATAATGGCCATGAAACTTGGCTTCCTCGTCATCCATTTAAAATTGCTAAAAAATAAAACGTGAGCTTCAAAGGGGGAGAGGGCTCATTTCTTAGAAACTGCAGGGCCAAATCTACTCCCTGATGGCGAGAGGAGGAGGAAACCCCTCCGTGAACTGGGGACAGAGGAAAAATTGCACACGCTGCAATAGCACCACAGCCTCATCCTGCCATGCACATTAGCCTTATCGATAACAATTTCAAAACACCTCTGAAAAATCTATGTCATTAAATTATTAAAGAAAGTCTGTGTCTCACCAGAGCTTTAGGGTTTGGATTAAATAAAAGTCCTGCTTCTAAGACAGTTTCCTCTTCTGTTGTGTGGGTACCTCTGCGAGGGCTTGTCCCTTGCTCCCAGCCAACACCAAGGCCTGGCCGTGATGTTGCCCCCGCTGCTGGGGGCTGCAGCCTGCCGGGTCCCTGCCTGGATACTCTGCAACTCCGCGATGCTGAACTGCGGGGGATGGCTTGCGAGTACTACATTTGTAGGAATTTGGGGAGATAAAGCCAGATGGAGAGGCAGGGAGTAGCACGTGTGTGGTTTCTGGGATCCTGATGGCACAGTGATGTCCATACAAACACTTATTTTCTCTGCCAGTGCAGTGCTGATTTCAAGAATTGTAGGAGCCACAAGAACGCTATAAATAGAGACTTCTTTTTAGTTGTGCCCCTTTTTCCCCACACCATTAAATTTATTACTTCTCTGTAGTGTTTTATTATTTTGGCTGAGGACTTTGTTAGGTGGGTGAAAGGATCTACTAAAAATTAAGCAAATCTAGGACCCCTGGTCAAGCACTTTGGAGGGAGGAGATGAGGCATCAGCTTTGGTCCCTTAGCAAATGATGATGGCTGGTGGTCTGGGTTTAAACATGACTGTCTGAGGTCCAGGTGAGATCTGGCAGCTCACACGTGTAGTTGCCTGTCGGCTTGCAGAAGAGGAGGATTGCCACCAGAGGAAGAGCTGCAGGGAAGCTGCTGCCCAGAGACCTGCTGTGCCAGCCTGGTCTCTGATCTGGATGGCAATGCTGGAGTTGTTGGTTCACTCCAGGTCAGGAGAGAAATTCAAGGTCTGAGGCTTTGTTTCAGCCATGTTAGGAATAGACACTATTCCCAAACAGAGTTTTCATCTCATTTGAACGGGTTCTGAGCCAGTCCTTTTGCTGTGATAACTTATTTCTCGTTAGAGAGCAGACTGAGCCTTAAAAGAGACAGGAAAACCAAGCTACTAAATCCCAGCTTATATCATGTTAAGAAAGTGAATTTGAGCCACTGGTCCTGATTTTGCAACAGCGGGAAGGGCTGGAGGCAGCTTGAAGACCCTGGGTCTCAAACAGCCTCTACACTTCCCGCAGGAGCAGAGCCCGAAGGAAGCATGGTACCTGTTGCCTGGGGCCTGCCCCAAAGCCTGGAAGAGAGAAAACGGTCCGTCTCCCTGGCATGGCTTACAGCTAACTGTCTGGTAATGTTATTTATAAAACATGGTCACTTGTCATGCAGGGCAAGCCAAAGACATCCTGAGCAGAAGCAGAACTGAAAAACAAAACCATTTGCATGGAAAATAGAAGGGTAAAACCGACAAGTGAGGGGCTGTTGGTTCAGACTGCAGTAGCTCTTCTTAGCAGGAAGTCTCCAGACCTCCACCCTTTACAAATAAGCAAACAAGTGATCCTAGATGTATGAAGTCCTGCCCATCACCAGCTGTAACAGGACCTCTGTCATGGTGCAGCTGACCCCATGCAACGTGGGTTGCAAATGTCTGTAAGGGGGCAGACAGGGCCCAAACATGAGGTTGAGAGGAACTTGTCTGAGTTTGGGAAAGAGACAGGTTTTGGTCAAGGAAGAGAGAAACTAATCTTGTGTGATGGTTTCTGCCTTATTTCTTCTTTAACTTTGTCCTCCCAGAGTCTGATTCTGCCTGGTGAGTGAAGGGGACTGTGTAAATGGAAGGGATCACATTTGGTGAAGTTTTTTGAGTGGAAATCTTGGCTCATGATACTATCAAAATCATTCCGAATTGCCCTCCTTCATTCTCTCCTCCGTTTTGTGCTAACATGGTGTCTGCAAAGGTTTTTCCCAGTCCTCATGTCAGTCTTTTCCTAGTTTCAAATGTCCCGTGTCTTAGCACTCCCCTAGTTGTCTGATCTAGCAGGGAAGAGCACCCAAATCTGATTCCCCTCATCTCAGAGCCTCTACTGCTGTCAGTACAACTTTGGACAATTTTTATGCAAGTGCTGCGCTGAGATCTGCCAGAGTCATTCACACTCTTTTATGGGTCTTCCTTTGAATTCTTCTAAGATTTCAGCAACAAAGCTGCAGATTTTTGCAGACGTTTAACTTCTGGGACACTTCTTTGGTTGCCGGCAGCAGTTAAAGCTGCTAACACATCGGGTCTTTACTGCTTTCTAAGCCTCAGCCACGCCAGGAGCACAGGACCTGACCAAAGCCCATCGAATGCAGTGGAAATCTTTCTACTGCTGGAAATTGCCCTCCAGCTTTTCATGGTTCCTGGAGCAGGCTGACTTCCCTGGCCCTGGGCAGCTGAGGACATGCAGGAGCTCTCTGAAACCCCGGGGTGAAGGAGCCCTTCGGGGCTGCAGCGTAAAAATCAGTCTTTGGCCGTATCACTTGAAAATTATGCACTTGTTTCTTGCTTGCTTTATTGGGATGAGTGTTCACAAGAGTCTATAAGATCCTTGTCCCAAACCTTTGTACACTCATATATTCCCAATCTCACAATATTTTTTTCTGGTGATCTGAGACATAAAGAGGCGATTCTTTTAGTAATGAAGAAGAGGATATGCAGAAAGCATGACAGAGGAGCCCTCCGCTCAGCTGAGTTCTGTCAGATCTTTTATGCCTAACTAGACGCCTGAATATTTCAGACTGTTCCATAGGCACCAAACCGGTTGCAGCTCCTGGAGAACTGGCTATAAAAATGGCAGGAAGCCTACGAGGGTGGCAGGAGGGAGCAGGTCCGGCCTGGCTGTGGTGGGGGTTCACATCAACTGTGCGCTGACAGAGGTGACCCTCCAGCTTTCAGCTGTGGGTTTGGCACCCAGGGTCAGAGATTTCCTGGGAATGGGGATGCATGGGATGGTAGCAGTATTATTTCCATTTCAGTGTGCTGCTCTTCAGCGCGAGTGGTTGTTGATACTGTTCCAAGGCAGGAAAAAAATGCGTCTTTTTGGTTTTCCCGGTCAGGGAGGTGTGAGGGAGGGACATGGCGACGCCCGGTCCCGCCCCGCCCCGCCCCGCCCCGCCGCGTGCCCAGAGCCTGTGCCGCACCCCCCGCCCGGCAGAACCGGATCGAGCCGGATCGAGCCGGACTGGGGCAGGCGAGGGCGCCCCCTGCCGGGCGCCCCCCCGCGCGGCGCCCAAACCACGTGTACCCCCTCCCCGCACCACCCAGCTATTTACCCCAGCGCTGAGGGCCGCAGCCAATGGGCGAGCGGGGGGCGGTGCTTGGCGGGCGCCTGCGCCAATGAGCGCGGCGGGGGCGGGGCCGGGCGCCCACCGCGTCGGGCTTGTCGGCGGCGCCGACTACTTTTTCCGAGGGCGGGGAGGGCTCACTCCGGCCCGGGCTCCGCCGCCGCCGCCACCGGGCTGCACGCACCGCTCGCCGGGGCCCCCACCGCTGCCATAAAATGTTTGACGGCTGCCTCCTGCCTCTCGTCTTCCTCCCTTTCCTGCTGCTGTGGGGACTGGACGCCGGCACAGGTAGCGCGCCCCCCCCCCCCCCCGGCATCCCCGTGGCAGCCGCGGCGCCGCGCGGCGGCCCCCGGCGCGCCGCGTGCAGTCACAGACCGCGGGGCATGCACCGGATCCCCTGCGTGGCTGCGCTCCCAGTCTGCAGGGCGAATTGCTCCAGGCTTTTGTATTTTCTTTTCCTGTCCTCTCGCTGCTGCTGCTGTAACGTTTCATGTGGAAAGCTGCTGACTGTCCTTGGCTGCAGCTTCGGCTTGCTCTGCTATTCCCCTTCTCCCTGCAGATTTTTATTGGGGTTGGTGAAATGCGATGCTTGTGTCTGAGCTATATATTTTTTTTAATGATACAAGTAACTTTAGCATTTGCTTTATTCCTCTCTTCCCTGCACATTTTTCTCTCTAATATATACGTGTGCGTGTATATATAGCGGGGGAAATAAATCCCTTTCCTCCGCTGGCTCCGTTGCCTCTGCAGCCTGTTCACAGTTTCCAGCGCGTGAGCGGCCGAGCCTGAAAGCCGAGTGCAGGGTGCCGGGCTGCGGGGTGCCCTCGCCGCAGCGGGACGGGGCGCCCTGCGGGGAGGGGGGGAGCCGCCGGGGTCCCCCCCCCTCGCCCCGGGGGGCAGCGGGACGGGCCGGCGGCGGGGCGAGCGCCTGAGCCTCTCTCCTTCTCGCCTGCAGCTGGCGGCGCGGAGCTGGAAGTGGTGATCCCGGAGCGAGTGCCGCTGGAGAAGATCCACCTGCTGCCGCCCGCCGCGCGAGGGGAGCGCGGCGGCCCGCGGCGCCGGCGGGCGCTGCCGCGGGCGGCCGAGGCGGTGCTGCTCCGCCTGCCCGCCGCCGGCACCGAGCTCTACGTGCACCTCCGGCGCGACCTGCGCTTCCTCGCCCGGGGCTTCGTGGTGGAGCAGCGGCGCGGCGAGGCGCGGCGGGCGCCCGGGCCGCGGCGGCCCCCCGAGGAGCGGCTCTGCTTCTACACGGGACACGTGCTGAACCGCAGCGACTCCTTCGCCTCGCTGAGCACCTGCGCCGGGCTGGTACTGACCCTGCCGCCGTCCCGCCCTGCGCCGCGCCGCCCCCGCTGCCCGCGCGCCGGGGTCGCTGCCCGCGCGCCGCTTTCTGTCAGCGAGGCGGGAAGCGACCGTTGGGCCGCGCCCGCCCCCGCGTGAGGCGCCTCCCTGCCCCCCCACCCCCCCGCCGGCCCCCGAGGGATTTCTGTCACCCGGCTGCGGCCAGCGCCGGGGGGCTGGTGCTGTGTCCCCAGCGTGGCCTGAGGACGCTGTGGGGGAGCGTCGCGGCTGAGGAATGCTCCTCTGCCCTCCCTCCCCCCGTCTGGCCCCTTCCTGGGTCCCTCGGCGGTGGCTGGGTTGCGCTCCCTCCGGCAGCGGTGTCCCCTGCGGTATGGCCTGGGGCAGCGGGGCCTTTAGCGGGATGCTGGTTCTCCTCGGCTGGTTCTTAATCTGCTGCTTCTGCCCAGCCCGTGTCTGCGGGCGCCTTCCCGGGAGCTGGTGCCGGGACGCCCCGTAGTCCGGCACTGTCAGGAACCAGTGGCTGACCGGCTCGGAGATGCTTTTCCCAAGGCGGGTGACAGGACTCCTCTGTCTGAGGATGTAGCATTTTCAGGTGGCTCCACAGCGTGATGGCAGGGCCCTGTGCTGTCTGCATGATCAGGGTGAGAAGCTTGGTCTGAGGCTTCCCTTGAATAAGGTGGCTGGATACTTCAGGGAGCAGGATAGGGCTGCGCAGCGCTCTGAGGGGTCTGGATCCATGGTCCAGGCCTGGCCTGGCGTCTTCTCCTGGCACGCTGATAGGAAGAGGTGTTCTTGCCTGGGGCAGCCTTTGTGGTGAGATGGTGAAGATTTAGATACTTAAGACAATGGTTAGTTTGTAATTATTCTTGATAACTTGAAAGCCCTTCTGAAAGTCATTGAGGCTTTAAGTATAGATTCTCAGTAAATAGTCATGGGAGTCTGCTTAATTTTTCAGTACAGAGCTGTTGATGGAGACTTCATCTTAAGTTTCTTCGAACAGTTTTTCATGTATTCTTATACTTAGGGCTTGAGCCTTTGCTTCAGAACCATATGAGGGCGCTGTGCCTCAGGTTTAAAAAAAAGTGTACATCCAAGATACTGAATATTTGAGTGGCACTGTAAATTGACCTATGTACCACCAAGGGAATTCAAAATTTAAAATTGATATCTCTAGTTCAAGCTTTAAATCACTAACAGTTCTGAACTCTTGTTACTAAGCATGTTTTGATAATCCCACTCATGAAGCGCTGGGCTTCTAAAGCTATCTATTTTAGCAGAGCTAAAAAGTGCAAATAAGCAGAGAAGGAACCTTTTAAAAAGAGGAATGTAGCTGTAGGCACGGTATTAATTGCCTGAGATCAGGGAATGGAGGAGGAGGAGTGAGACAAATTGGCGATATTCCCAGTAGAAAAGTTGGAAAAGAAACGAGACTAGTTAGTTTTTGTTCATTATTTTGCAAATATGAACCACAATATTGCAATATATGTTTATATTATATAAAGCCTAAACAATGACCAGACTGATATTATTGAGCTAGATGAGCTCAGGATCAAAAAAGGGACTGGTGTGAAAGCTGCTTGTTTGTGCCACCTCTTGGGACAAAAGTTAATACTGTTACATGTGTAAGTGGCAAAGTTGGTAGAGCTTGGCTCACCTTTGCCCGTGAATTTGGTCCTGGGAGTGCTGATAGTGATGTGGGCAGATGCGTTGAGAAAGATATGTTTGCACATGTCAGGATACCTCTTTTCTGTTAGAGGAATCCATTCATCTACTCTTCATTCAGATAATCCCCAGGAATGGGGAAAGGGCTCAAAGCAGATGCATGATACATGTGAGTATGTTAAGGCTTGTAACACCTTTGTGAGCTGAAAAGCAGGAAGCAGAAAACTGAAATTTCTTTAGGATGAACCTCAATTTAAGATGAACCTCAAATTAACTTTTGAAATGGGTTCATTAAATTGGTCTAAATCACCATTTAGACCGTTTTACTCTGGTTAAAGGAACCTTTTGGCTTAAGTCTATTCTTACCACATAACATGAAATGCATCAAATTTTAGTCTGTTTTCATGGTGTTTACACGGCCTTTTGCAGTGATTGCACTAAATCCACATTTGTCTAGTAAAAGCTGTGCTACTGAGTGGGCAGATGCTTCCAGGGATCAGAGGAATGAAGAGTTTGCCTAAGATCATGTAGGAAGCCCTGATTCTGCTGTGAACGGAACTAAAGTTGCATGATTCTAGAGCCCAAATTGTTTGCCTCTTACTCTTGCAATTTAAAATACCAAGACCGTTACTACAGTGGGTTTTGAATTTTCAGGTTGCTTCCTTACGCTTTGTTTGCAGCAGAAGAACTAAGACTTTGCCTTCATCAACAGTACAGCTTCACAGGCAGGGGTACAGATGAGGCCTGCATGCTGAGCAAGAAGACCTTGGTGGTAGAGAACCTTGCAGCCGGTTTATCTTGGCATTTGTCTCCTGAGCAGTGCTAGCACTGCAGTGGGAGATCTCCTGAAAACTCCAGTGCCAGAGTGCTCGTAGGACTGGATCTGGTTGCTCAAGACATCTCATTCAGAAAACCTGGTTGCTCAGAGGATAGTGATACTGTCTCCTGATCTACAACTGACTTAGACTTTGTTGTAATCATATTCCTCAGCCATGCTATAAATCATGCAAGAGGTGATACAAAGAGGTCAGGGCAAATGGAGTTCTAATCACTGACACAGTGGCATGAAAACTGAGCTACAACCAGACTGCGAATTGCTTTCTGATTAGTATTAGCAGGTTCCCAGTGTGGCATCTAGAGGTTGTTTTTGTTTTTTAAACTCTGCTTGCAGATGCTTATTTTAATCAGCATGTGGTGTCTTGTAGTTTCCTGCTACAGCTTGTGATTGCATTGAGAAGGGTGCCCATGCTGTTCTAGCTACATCAGACCATAACACGTTTGCATTACAGCCTGTCTGCACAGTTAAAAGGACCTTCCAACTCTCCCATTCCCCTTGACTTGCTGGGAATTGCAGCACAGGCAAGAGGTACTATGTTCCTGAAAAGTGCTGGAGCTTTCAGCATGGCAGGACTATATCCCATCTAGGGAATGCTGTTGTGTAAACACTCAGATCCTGACCACACCATAGGACTTAACTGTCCTTCCCTGGTGTTGGGGAGACACAAGCGGGAGTAGAGTTCTGGGATTCACTTGGTCAGCACTAGAACACAGTACGTAGTACAGGAAATCGCCTCTCTTGTAGAAAGTTCAGGCTCTGTAAGACCAGAGTGTGTGTTACCTTGAATGGAATTATGTTGTGGACTAGGGCACCTGCTGTTAGCAGTCTGTCTGAGATCAGATCCCAGGTGAGGTATGTTTGTCTCCACATGGAAATTCCAGTTTGATTGATGTATCGTAGAGTTATTCACGCATTGCTTTCAGGTGTAATGCCACAGTTATATTTTGTCTGTTCCTCTCTGTGTGTTGCCTTTATCCTCTCTAGCAAAATTTACCAGGGTAGTGTTACCCTCTCTAGTGCTCTTCTAACTGAAGCCTGTAGACCACAGTATTGGAGGTCCTTTCAGCACCTGATATCTGTGTTTTGATTGCAGCTGTGCTTGCTCTGAGACCTAGAAGGCTCATCAGTCTCCTGGATCCAAGATAAGGGAAATATGCAGGGTGCTGTGTCCATGTTTCTTTGGGAAGACTTCTTCCCTAGTTGTATGTTACAGAATGCTGCCTCAAGCTGTGCCCAGCATGTGGGTTTCTTAAAGACTTCATCTGATCTATTAATTTTTCCCACTTTTTCTGGTGGAGTTACTTTGAAGAGCTGGACTGCTATGCAGTCTGTGATTGACTAGCATATCAGCACATTACAATATATATAGGATTTTCTTATTTCTTGTACCTGAACTTTTAAAGCAGTTATAGTCTGCAGAGGGCTAAAGCTTCAAGTTAAAATGAGTGTTAGGTTTTAACTTAGCAGTGAACTTGAAATCTCACAAGTCTGTTTGGGAGCCTTATCTGAAACCAGATTTCACAGGGATGCATTTGCAGGCAGAAGTTTAATTCTTAGTACCTTCTTTTTTCCTTTTTTGAAATCTAGAATCTCTGATTTTGTATTCAAGACTGTACCTTTTGGCCTGTCTCTAGTTAAAGTTGGTTGGCCTTCGGAGTTAATATCAGAGTAGATGTCATGGTTCCTTCCTGCTCAGGCTCATTCATCTGACTCTTTCACACTGCATTTTTAGCTCCTTTGAATTCAGTGAGATTTCCTTGTGCAGAGTAGGTCAGTGAAAGCAGATGATATGCATTATAAAAGCTTTTATAATGAGAACAGTAATGTTCTCCTTATAGGATGGAACAGAGTAATGGAAGCTACGCTATAAGAAATGTATTTTAAAAGTCGAGAAGCCTTAAACATTTCTCAGTGTTGTCTCATGTAATCAACAGAGAGAAGAGAAAGGCTTCTTTTCTTCCAAGCTCCATTTACGAAAGGGAAAGAAGAAATGAGTTGCTGTGCTTTTCTGGTTAAGTATGGAGGTTCTTTGCATTGACTGTTCTTTAGATAGATCACAGACTCATAGAAAAATCTAGATTGGAAGGAAACACTGGAGATCATCTGTCCAAACTTCTTTTGAAAGCAGTGCCTTAGATTAGATTATGCAGGGCCCTGTCTAGCTGTGTTTTGAATATTTCTGTCAAGGAAGATTCCACCGCTTCTCTGGGTTAGCTATTCCGATGTTTAATTGTTCACATGGTGAAGAATTTGGGTTTTTTTTTTTTTATATCCAGACAGAATTTCCCCTGAAGCAACTTGTACCCACTGCTTCTTGTCCTGTCACTGTGCATCTCGAAGAAGATGGAGATGCTCTCTTCACAATAACTGTCTCTTAGGTATTGTAGGACTGTGATTAGGTCCCCCTGAGCCTTCTCTTCTCTAGGCTGAACAAACCTAGTTCCTTCAACCTTTCTTTGTATGTCAAGTTCTCCAACCTGCTAACGATGCTGGTAGCCCATGACTGGACACTCTAGTTTCCCTGTGAGCAGAAGGGGAGACCAAAACTGGATGCAGTATTCCAGGCATGGCCTAATGAGCCAAGTAGGGTGGGATAATCTCATCCCTTGGTCTGCTGGCTGTACTCTTGCTGATGCAGCCCAGGATATGGCTGTGCATTTGGTTACTAAACAAGGTTAAATGTGAGAAAAGTATTTTCCAGGATGGTTGTAAGTGCCTACGTAGGAATTAGGTGCTTCAGTATTGTTTTGGATCCAATATGGAAGGCTGGTCAGGGCAAAGAGAACTCACTATGTTGGACTGCAGGCTCCAGGGAATGAGCAATAATGCAAAAGATTCCCAGTGAAACTCTGAATCTGATCTCAGTCCTTGTGACAAAGAGGAGGAAGGATACAGAAGAGGTCACTGTCTGCTGGTTTTAAGCCTGAGTGTTTACAGAGAGGGGAGAGAAAGAGAAAAAGATAGACTTTTTCAAAGACCACTTCCCCTGACAGTTCATCCTCTTTGTCTTAGATACTTTGGATTGATGAATTGTCCTTTTGGAGGTGTCTGCCTTTCCTCATTGACTACAGAGGAAGATTAGATGCCTGGTTTAAAGCAGATGGCTGAAGCTGGGTGATCGGAATCCCTGCCTGGTGGTAGGAAGTGTGTTGTGTGTGCAGCAGGGCAGTGTTGCCCTTCAGGTGTCTGCAAGAGTGCCTACTTTTATGGAAAGCAGAGCAGTGCTGGTATGCTAGGATTATAGGATGATATGATTTCCTCTGAGGGAAACCTTCAGCTCTGCCACGTTCTCTCATCTAAGAGAGGAGCTGTTTGATGTTCATCTGTATCTGGTCCAGGAGCTGAAAAGTTAAACCTCTTAAAATTGCCATGGTGGATGCAGGGTTTCTTTTGTGCTGGGATTTTCTTTCCCCTTCTGCAGTGGGCAAAAGGGAGAGCATGTTGTGGTGTCCCTGTTTAGCAGCTTAGGAGGCAGGGGCAGGCTGGGACAGTGGTGCAGTCAGATGTTCTTGGGTATGCTCTGCTCTCATAATTGAGTGTAAATCTGAAATGATAAGAGCAAGAGCTAATATAAAGCTCATGTTTTAAATTTGCTTAAGTTATTTGTAAATAATTTAACTTAAAGCTGAAACATGGGGGCTAAGAAAGACAGAACTAAAAGCCACATGAAACACAAAAAATGACACAAAAATAAAATTGTTCTTTATTTTAAATATTAACTTTGTGTTAACTTTGAAGAAATGGTTAGATTAAGATTTACAGCATAACAGTTGAGAAATTGAGAAGGAGATGGAATTTGTCAGATGCTTAAAACTGTTCTCTTTTCCTCATGTTCATATGTATGTAACTAATGAATGCTTAGGAGTAGAGAAAAATCTGTTAAAGATTCAGCATTTTACAGATCTTGTTCAAAGATGTTGTGAAAATAAAAAGGACTGGAAAAACAACGTAACTGCTGGAGAGCATTAACATGTGGGAAAGTCCTGAACCACGTGCAGGGAATGCTCAAGCGTTTGAATTCCTGTCCTGAGCTAGCCCTTGAGCTGTTACAGCTCCACCAGTACTACCAGGGCACAGAGACAGATAGTGAAGCCAGCGAAGCAGGAGGATGTGATAACAATGCTGTCACATGCCAGCACTAGCAGTTCTGTTGTTACCACCGTAATTTCAGTGATATGGTGTGAGGGCCTTCCTACTTCCCCTCCTGTCATATGGCTTGAAAAAAGCTTCGGTGGCAAGGAAGAGAATGCATAGAAGGAGAGTGGGCTACTGGTAGCGTGAGAGTAGGTTAGGGAGTGAGCAGATGTTTTCTTGCATGAGTGACCAATGCATATATAAAACTCTCAATAACTAAGAAGACTGTGTATATGAGAATATCTTGGTGGTTTGGAGAACAGGGCCTTTTCTGCTAGTGAGCAATGTCAAGCTGACTTTTAAATTAAAGAGAATATAAAAGATACAGCCACTGTAAGCACAGTGGTGAGTGGGGCTACAGTGGGAAGTGTGATTGTTTATTTTCATTGACTCATTGGTTTGGTTGCCTGCCTTTTGAAGCTGAAATTATTCCAGTCCTTGCTATTAGCTAAACAGAGTGATTCCATCAGCTCTAATGTCCTGTTATATTAATAACAAAATCCAAGCTGGATTAATAATACAGATGACAGTGAATTTCTAAGCCCCCCTGAATTTTTGTGTTCTGGGTAACTCCTGTGTGTCAGGTGTTGCGGGATAGCTGGGTAGCAGCCCGCTTGCTTTGCAGGGCTTACAGCAGTGCTGGTATCTGGTGCAGTGGCATGTCTTGTTCATACGAGCTCTTGAAGTGAAAGAAGGACCAGAGGGAGTAGCCCAGCTTTTGATACTTATCTCCCCAGGCAAACTTAAATTGGCAGATCCAAAGTGTTTTGTTTAATTACAATGATTTCCAGAGACATGGGAAAAATAGCTCTGGCAGTTATGTGGTCTTCTGTTTTACTTATCTTCAGAAACCAGCTTTCTGCAATCCCTAAACGTGAGCTAGACTAGAGAAGAAAAGCTTAGAATATTTTTCGACTGCTGATGTCTGATATCTCATGTCGAGATTAACACAGTATAATATCTGGTAGTTGGAGGATTTGAGAGAGGCAATATGAGAAATGCATTTCTTGCAGAAAAAGCAAAATAATGAGCAGAATCAGTTAGCATTCAAGTTAGTAAGTGAAAAAGATCTCAGCTGGACCATCAGGCTTCAGAACTCAGTTGGCAAGTTTGTGGAAAATTGTAACTTCCTAGGAATACTTTACAGGCCCAATCCTGCAAATCTTTCCTCTTCCAAACTCTAGTTGGCTTGTCAGATTAAACTTCTTACCCTATTCCAGGGTAAAGATGCATGGCTCTTTCCCTCCATAGGTTTCACAATTCCAAAGCAAATGTGAAACATAAGTCCTTTCCAATGGTTTAAATTATTTTCACACTTGATGCCAGAAAGTTGGGATAATGTTGGGTGGTGATGAAACCAACTTCTTCTTACATATTTTTGGCACAAGCAAAAATGGTTGGCAGTGTTTCAGGAGCTCTGGTGTGGCTTTTAGTACCATGGTACCAGATTTATTACCCTTCTCCTAAATAATTAAAACCTATATTAAAAAAGGGGGCTGGGGCTACCTCCCAGCTGGAAGACTGGAACAAGGAGGGGAAGTAGTGGATAGCATCGTAAAGGAGGGTGGAAGAATAAGTCATTAGAATTTTTTTTCCTGTCACCAAAACAATTCTGACAAAGCCCAACTTGCAATTAAAGTGAAGAGGCAGCCCCTTTGGAAACCCCAGGGCAGAGTGGGTCTTGTGAAACCACTGTGCATTCTGTAGGACCAAGAAATAAGGTCAATTTTTGTTCATAAACGACACCTCCCAGAAGGGCTGTCAAGGCATTCTATACTTAATCAGTGTTGCCCAAGGGCAAGGTCTCTTCTGCAGGACCTCAAAAGAGGTCGGTCTTGTCCCTTTTGAGAAAGGGGAGTAATTGTTATCACCCTGCTTTGCACGCATGGCAGATTGAGACATGGCGGTTTTGAGCACAGACGCTTTCAAAAGGAGTGTCCAGGAGAGATCCTGGTTCCCCTGAATGCTGTTGAGTTTTTAAGGCTTTCAAAAGATGAGTGCTCTCATTTCTGTTAGCAGAAATTCCTCTTGTTGGAAATACTAGGCCAAAGGGATTTCCTGGGTGTACGTGAGGACTGAATTTGGCAGGGAGGTGTGGAAATGTACAATTTACAGTATGTGTGTAATGTATATTATAAATCATATTAGTACAGTCAGCTGTTGAATATATAGTATTTGCATGTACGTGCAGAGCACTTATTTGGATGGCTGCCTGGCTGGCACAGAACACAGTTGGGGCGGGGGTGGTCCTGTCTCTCTTTCCACGTATAGGATGGGTGTTATAGGCATACAACCTAGCAGGACCCCTTTGTAAGCCCGTTTACCTATCAGGTGTACCAAAGGTGTGATCTGATTCTCTCCGGCAGGCCAAATGAAGCCTTCTATTGCCGGCAGGGGAAGCTGGATCACACCTAGGGAATTCTTTCAAGGGACTGTATGGCAAAGAGCCATATTTCAAAGACTTTTAATTGCAATAAAAATAATTATTGGATTAGTACAATGAAAAATAAGTCAAAAAATCTCATTGTACATATTCATTTTCTCTAATGTGTTACAACCTCAGTGTTGATTACTAAACCTGGAAGCTTTGTTAAGTTTTAGGGTGTTTTCTTTTCTTTCGCTCTTTCTTTTGTGCCAGAAAAGGAGTGGAAAAGGCATAAGAGAACCTTAAAAATTCTGGGATGCAAACAGAAGAGGGTTCTCCTGAGGCAAAAGCTGCCTTCCAAAGGTGTTCTTGCCAGCCCTGGTGTAAGGTCTGGACTTGGTGCAAGAGAGGCAGGGTTTTAGCACTCTGACCTGTAGCCTGTGGAGGCTGCTGACACTTGGGCAGTCTCTTTGCCTTGCTTGTGTTACTTATTCTAGGGATTGTGCAAAAGCTTGTAATTAGGAAGTTACAGCAGTCCATTTCCTGCTTGACCAGTGAAACCCAACCCTTGACTTGCAGGGAGACCACTGCTTACTATGTGGTCCTTGCTGCAATCAAGGAAGAGGTATTTGGTACCCATGCCAAAAAGCGTGGCTGGCTCTGCAAGTCATACTTCCAGCATTGCTTCATTTCACTTAGCTTTGTCCACAAGAGTGGCAACGCGTATCCCTGCTCCTCAGTGCTGGTAAATGCCGTTCGGTAACAATGCAGTTCTAGCTGGGAATTAAAAAAGTGATTATGAAAGCATTCCTCTTAATAGGGATTATTTGTCTTCATGTGAGTTGAGCATCTCATAAGACAGATACTTATGCTTCTGACTAGACTGGTGCTCTAGCTCAGGAGAGAGGAAGAAAGGGAAGGAAAAGGGATGGGTGTTGACAAGGGGCCTTTTGGAGGGGGGGAAGGGAAGGGGAATGTTTCTAAACAGTGCTATGATAGACAAAATAATATGAGAAGCAGATGAAGTTCTTTGGTGCGTATTATGCAGATTGAACATGGCCATAATCACCTTTTTTCCTCACACTGTAAAGAATGATTGCAATGAAATGGTCTGGGTTTGGTTTGGAATGATAGAAAAGGTAAGGATACCAAACTGTCTGATGATTTTCCCTGTTTGTTTTTGTTTTTTCTTTTGTGGACAGGTTGGCTACATCCAGGTAGGATCAGAGCACATGCTAATACAACCAGTAAATATGTCAGAGACCTCATTTAGTGGAAAAGAACACTTCATCAGGCGCAGACGATCTACAAAATCAAGCCATCCCATGAAGTCGCAAGTTTCTGATGAGCACTGCAAGATTGTAGCAGGTGAGTTTAAGGTGGCACAAGAGAACAGCCATGAGTGTGCAATTAAAGCTATAACTGTTTTCTGCCAGATATGTCTGTATTTTGTAATTCAAGCATTTGAGCAGCTGGAGGTAGTGAGAAATGGCAAGTACTAATAAATCCTTCTGCTGCTTCAGGCAGAAGAAGCCATGTCACGAATATAAAAATAATTAGGACGTTGCTATAAAAATACCAATTTGCGAGAAGAGAAATGTTATGCTGAGTCAGAGTAAACTTTTGCTTTAGCAAAGCCGCAGACTGCCACTTCGAAAGGCGTTCACAATGTTTTTAGCAAAGCATCTGAACTGAGGTCAGTTGTGAGGAATGCTCGCTCTTCTCACCTTTCCGCTGGAGTTGTGCCACTGCAGAGAATTCTTCATGGATAGAGGGATGGTCCTTGCATGTCTGAATTAAGAAAGTGTCACTTCTGATTAAGTGAAATGAAAGTATCTGAAGTATCGTTTGTGGAGTTTAGATCCAGGGATTCAGCTCATAGCAGGGTGAAAAGATATCTGGAGGGGTAGAGAGACGCAGTTCCTATTGTAATACAGTCTACTTTCCTTTATAATTTCTCACGTGTCATCATTTTTACTTCTGTCTAGCAGAGCACACCATTCATAACAGTATGTCAGGGTATGCAGTCAACTGGGCAGACTTTGTATTTTTTTATTTTTATTGCTTTTGTATGGGCTTATGTGAGTTTGAAACTGCCAAATGTAGTTTGAACGAGGTTATATTTTTGACAAGGAACTTGACTTGTTTTTTCTTTCTGGTGTTTGGCTCATCAAACTTAAGCTCTAACCCTCATATTATAGAGCTTCTTGTTTCTGTGAGCAGTAACTTTTAAACTTTTTTTTCTTCTCTCTCTCTCTCTCTCTCTCTCTCATGCCCTGCTGTTGAGGGTATGAGCCCATAGGGATCATAAGGAAACCTTCAAGGTCTTTGGCTTTCACTGGAGATCTGTGAACCCAGGTTTGAGGTCTGTGAGTCCAAAATGTGACAGCAACTCATACAGATATCCCCAAGCTAGCTTCAACCTAGCTAGATTGTATATCGAAAGAGCAACAGCTGTGACAGCATGGAGCCTGTGTGAGTTAGGAAGTAGAGTATCTACCCAGTTTTCATATGGCATCCTGTTATCCTAGCTGTGGATGCAGTAGTGGCTGAAATGCAGTTGTCTTTTGTATGTGAAGTTATTCTGGACCAAACATCCTTTCAAATAATTTCTAGTGCTTTTCTATTAGTCTGATAGTTTTGGAATATGAGATGTATTGTTTCAATGGAGTTTCTCTAGTATAACAAGAGTCAGGAGGTGAACCAGCTCCCTGAGAAATGGCAATGACTTGAATTTTTAACCTTGTGGCTGGCAGTTACAGGTAGAAGTTCTCTAGTGCTCTGGATTCAGATTCCAGTGTCATGCTGGCATGCCTTGTCAGAGTTAGTGTTCTGGGCTGAAATCCTGTGGGTTGCTGTGGCTACACAAGATGCTGGTCGCACGTCCCAAATAATCTTCAGCTGTAACCCAATGACACTGTGTTAAAGCTGTCTTTTAAAGAAAAAGGGTGACAGATGTGGATCTGATTTCTAAGCCATTCTGCCCCCATTGGAATGGGAGGCTAATAGTATGGGGATTCTGTTCTCTGGTGACAGTCCTCCTGACAATATTTTTCTTCTGTCTTCCCCCTTCCTTCAATCTCTTACATTCACAATCCATGGACAGCCTGAGGAACTAAAACTCCCAACTGCAGGCAAAGTTGTTGAATTTCTTCATATATGTTGGGCTAAGAGTGTGCACGCACACACACCTGCACACCACTACCATAGCTCAGCTGATGTATGGAAGATGGCTAGGCTGCATGGGCGAAGTGTGTATTCAACTTCTGAGGAAAAGGAGATTGATAGCCTGATGCAAAATTTGTCTGAGGCTGATAAAGACTTTTATTGGCTTATTGGTCTTTAGATCTTGCTCTGTGACAGGATTTTCTTTCTACCTAATCTTAGCACCTAACTGGGGGGCTAAGCTAGGAGGGGAGCTGGGGACAGCATGTGCTTCTCCACTGAGTATGGTGTGAGCCCAGGATAGCGTTTTAGTCCTTCCCTCAGAACTTAAGTGAGGAAAATCTGGGCCTGTATGGTCCTCCCACTTCCCTGGGCCATGCAGCAGCCTGTGAAAGGTTTAGGAACAGAACTCGGATCCCTTGGGTGCTGGTCCTTTGCGTCGACCACAGCCTGGCTGCGCTAGCAAGGGAGCAAAGCGCCAGGCTGCTGCACAGTGGGGAGTGCTGCTTGCTTGTGCAAACAGCCGCTGCTTGAAGTAGCCGTGTCATAAAATAATGAAATTGCTCATGGGCTTTGCCACTTAAAGGCAGGCTCCTGAATGTTTTTCATTGTTGCAGGAAAGAAATGGAAGTCGTGGCTGGTAATAGGCTTAGCGCATTAATGGCCTAATTGACTTCTGTCTGGTTTGGATTAACTTTTGTGCACAAGGAGTTTAGAAACAAAGCAATTAATCCTCTCTGACACACAAAAGGTCCATTTCATTAGAAATTGCGTGGCAATGGTGATCTAGGGGCTTGCTTCCAGCGTTTCTCCTGGGAAAAGGTCTCTCTATTGTGGTACTCCCCAACATCAGCAGAGTAAAGGGCTGGTCAGATTTGTATTATAGATTCCATTTTTCACTGGCTTGTAATTTGGCTAACCCAGGCTAAAAGTTGGCAGGAAAGGATGGAGGTTGTAAATAATTAAGGAATATCTTCACATGCTAGAAATCTTAGATACACAAAGGTATGGTGGAACAATACATACGCAAACATTCATATATGTGTAAATAGAATAGAAAATGAGTATTTTTCAAAACCACGGAATTGCTGCACTTAGGCATTTCCCAATCCTTAACTATTTTTCTTGGATTTTTTTGAGCAGACCAGAACCACCTTTAAAAATATTTTCCTCTTGGAATTTTCTAAGTCCTGGTTACCTGGCATGATCTGGGATTATTTGGGATTTAAACAAAATATAAAGCATCAGATGCTGAGGTTTTTAATAAGTTATTGATCACATCATAAGTATTTAAACAACGCTAGCAGAGGTCAGTGGCAGGTTTCCATTGGCAGCAATGGTCCTTTGATGTACAAACTTACTTGATTGCAAAAAAAGATGCATGATGATGTAATGGCTGGTGTGTGTATTTGTGAGGGGAGGAAGAAAGCATTTTAGGACAGCAAAATGACCTTACTTAATCTGGAAGTGCCATGTGTCAGTGCTACTGAGTGAGCTTAAGAGCATTACTCTTGCCTTTCACCTGGAAGTGTGGTACTTTCCTCACAAATCCAAGCCGTGGGTGAGGGAAGCTGAGTTAAACAGTTCCTTGGGGCTAGGTAGTGCTACAGCATTCCGGTTTGGTAAGATTTGTTTAAAAAAATCTATATAACAACTCCTTTAGTCTAAACAGCATAATGTTCTACAGTGATAGAAATAGCTTTTTAAAACTGCAGGAGAACTTTGTGGGAGTAAAGTTCTTCCTGGAGTAATCTGTATAGGAGGATTAATCTGGCTGGAGTCAGGAGGAGTGGGAAAGCACTTAGTCTCTTCTGTGCCTAGGTCTTTGAGATGAGGATCTGAAAGTGCCTACTAATGGGTTAAAACATGCCAGGTCTGTGGATTCAGGGCTGATGTTTTAATTTCTTTTGTTTAAATTCTAAAGTGCTCCAACAGCAAAGGACAGATCCCATCATCATGGGCCAGGTGCTATTGTTAGTCATACGATACGTGTATATGTACTATTTTTTATCACCTGTCATCCAGCAGGAGAAAGAGTTCAAGTCACAATGCACATTTCTGCTCAGGCATGAACGTGAGCCTCTGCGAAGCAAACAGAAAACCCATTAAAAGGCTTCCAGGTGCATATGCTGTGAGAGGGAAGGTTGGGTTTCATTTGCTCTGAAGCATGGCATCATTAGAAACATGGGAAATAGCTTCACACCAGTGATGTGAAACACTTCAGTTCTCATCTCTAGACACTGGGCTGCATCTGGGGTGGAAACCTCCTGTACTCTTCTGATTTTAAAAAACTAAACAAGTTTGAGTGCTTCATTCTCAAAGATCCTGGACTAATGGTCCTTCTGCAGAGAGGATGATGTTATAGGGAATTTTGTCTTTAGATTTTAGCAAGATTTACGATTTACATAGGTAAGAACTTCTCTACAGGTAAGCCAACTGGGGGGAGAGAGGTCTGCGTGTTAATGCATCCTCCATCTTTATTGTGCCCCTAGGTTTGGCACAGACCTCCATACACAGACTTCCAAATTCTTCTCAGGGCCAAGAAGCAGCTGTGGGGATAATTTGTTTCTCAACAGCATCTGCCCTTGCCACCGTTCTCTGACCCAGTGGGAAGAGCTCTTAGCAGAGAAGAAATGGGCAGACTAGAGAGAGAGACTACAGGGGAGCTGTCCTTTACTAACAGCCTGTAGCCAAGGTTGGGGATAGACCTGAGATAGGTGCTTCTTTGTGGCCCTGCCTCTCTGCCATTTCCTAAAGGAGATGGTACATCTGAGCAGGTACACTTCCTGGGCAGACTATCTGGGCCTCTCCTGTTTCCTCAAGCTCAAAGATGGAAACTTGTTAAGTCCTTAAGCAGTGAAACACTTTTATTACTTGTGTTGAGTACAGTTTGAATATCTATTTAATTTAACAATGTTATAATATGAAATAAGCCCACAAACACTGTACAATATATACAGTAAAGTTGTTTCCAAACAACAATATCCACCACATCCTCAGCTGCAGTAAACTGATATAGTTCTGTTGGCTGTTGTGGGACAACAGTAGTTTAACATTAGCTGAGACCTGGTTGTATATTTTATATATTTCCTATACCATCAAAATCTGTGGATGGGAAAAGCTTTTCGGTATTTCTTGGGGGGAGGGAATATCAATGCTGCAAAGGTAGAATCAAACCATATTATGAAAGCGCGGAAATCTCTTCCAACCATGTCATGAAAAATTTTTGGTTTGGGGGGAAAAGTAAAGTTCTCTAATAACTTTTCTAAAGGTCTCCAGTGATGTATTAAAGTCCCCTTACATAGAGGGGATTTGATAGAAAATACAGCCCAGGAGCATGAAAGAGAGCAGCTTGTCTTTGGAGGGAAACTTATTATTTCATGTTCATGATATAGACATCATAAATTACTCCTAAATGTGAGCTTGCTTTAAACCCCCTTTGTCAGCTTAAATGAACCAGTTTTCATTTACTGCAGCTGTGCTGCATGAGAGAACTAAATAGGGAAGAAACAGGGAGATCAACATTTTCATCCCCAAAATAACAATGCATTACTTCTGTCTAGTTTTTCTGCAACCTGTTTTAACAATTGACCAAAATTAGTAATAATTTTAAATAAGTGCTAATATGCAGGTATCAAATGTAGGGAGCATTTTCCCCAAGCAGGTATAAATTCTAAACACGTTACTGCTACATTGCATTTCCCCATCTTTAATCATTGTCTCTTAGCTGTGTTTTCTCTGCAGGTTTGACTTGGCCTGAAATAGCAGCTGTTACGGCCAAAAAACATGCTCACCAAAAATAGATGTAATGCAACCTGTACTAGTCCATATTAGGAAGCATCTGTTGAAGAACTAAAGCAAAGATTTCAACAATAGGCTATGCAGAAGATGTAATGTCATTAAATGTTTGCAAACACAGAAGTATTCACTGTATCAGAATCGGGCCCTTCAGAATTTTACACATGGGAATATGTCCCACTTGTGTGGATAAATCCCTTGGTTTCTCCAGGTCCCTGGTCTTCCAAACAGGTAGTCTGGATTTTCCCTGTAAGTGTGTGATTGTTTCCTTATGGCTCATAAACAGCAGCCTTTTGGAGCAGTCCACCATTCTGATGTGTCCCTTTCCATCACATGTGGCAAGGGAAGTTTTGTTGTCAGTGTGCTCTGGATGAGGCCTCTCAGCCTGAGGGCAGCATGGACAATGTGGAGCAGGAGGGACTCCATTTTCTTCTTCCTGCACTACAAAGGTGCAAAGAGGCACAAAAAAAGGACATGCAAACACGTGTGGCATATGGATGTCTTCCCCTTCCAGAGCAGCTGCTCACAATAGAGCTGTACTGAGCCTTCACTTGGTTCCTGATAAAACTTAGTGCTAGTTTCCATTGGAACTTAGTAAAATCTAAACTGGCAAGCGCTAATGAGTGAGAGTGTCTGGTGCACACGGCCCTTCTCTCAGGATGTTCATGGCTATTCCATTGGTCCTTCTGGATAGGAAGGCAAACAGGTGACTCCAAGGAGACTAAGACACCTTGCTCAGCTTTTTAGCTGGAAAATGCCTGTCTTTGTTTTTTCCATACCATCATAAGTCATAGCTCAGGGTTAGATCCAGGAGTTGAGAACTGGGGCTCTGCTGGCCTCAATTTCTAATGCTGTTTGACTTGACCTTCAGCAGATCCCTTGATCTTATTTCTGAAAACAACCTATCATTGGGCACCTATGTGTTTGTGCGGCCAAGACAGGAACACCTTGGTTTTGCTTCTGTTCAGTTTCTCTAAGATTCTTTTGAAGCAGTTTGGTGTTACAAGTGATCAGCCATAGATGTCCCAAACTGTGACCCCAAGACTGGAGGCACTGAAAATTAGAGGTCATTTAGACCATAATCTCTAACTCTCTGACAGTTTCCTTGTTTGCAGATTGGCGCTACTAGTTCTGAGCTAGCAGTGGTACTGTGAGACTTTGGCTCTGAAAAGTTCCTACATAAACTGACGGCTTCTTTCTCAGCTTATCTGTTGCCCGTGTGGTTTAATGTTACACTATTGCACTACTTTTTACTTCACTTTAACCTGCTGAGCCAACACAGTTATGGGAGATGAATTGTATTCTTTACTGACTTTTGCAAATTGCCAGAAGCAAATTGCCCAGCTTTCAAGGAGGTCCATGCCACCTCTCTCAAGGTAATGAGATAGAATAGGTGTAGTGGTGGGGCCTTTGGCACACTCTCCCTGGGCTCTTCTAGCCTCAGCAGAAGTGATTGGAGTTCAGCTGCCAAAGCCCAGGATGAGTTGGTAGGGCTGGCAGTTACAAAAATATTCTTTGCAAACTAAGCACATTCTCTAAAGACTCATTAAGACAAAGTAAACCTGGAAGCCCATGATGCCATTTTCACAGTATAAATACAGCCAAGTGTTTTGTAGTCTCCAAAGCCCTGAGCAGATTAGGACTGTGCTTTATTTTTGCAGATCTCAGATCTGCTGAGTTTAAGTGATCAAAAGTGAGGAGTCCAAGTTTAGAGTTTTATGTACATCACTCCCTGTCATTTGGATCCAATTATATTTGTATTTCAGGATCTTCCCTGTGCCCTAAGTAAGCTGGGACCTTCTTGTGTCTGTCACAGGCAAAGGAAATCCTCTGCTTCAGAGAATTTACAGCCAGTAACACAGAGCAGATCAAATGTAGGAAGAGGAAATCAAGGCACAGAGGCTAAGAGGCAGAGACAGAGCAAGTATTCCCATTCTCACTGTAACAGTCTTATTAAGCCATGCTCAGTGTGCCTGCTATCTACAACCTTAAGGTATCTTCTCTGACTGTCTTGTATGAGTGAGTTCTTGTTTCTAGTTGGATGGAGAGCCTACAGTGAAGGTGTGCTGTTAGGAGGAGCATAGCGCGGATAGTTCAGGAGGTGGCAATGTTTGAAACCCTGTGGACAAATTGATCCAATGAGTTGATGGAGGTCATGGTGTTTACCTGTGGTGTCCTACCACACCATGTGTATTTAAAGACAAAGTCCTGATGCACTATGGTGATGTCTGAGCATGTTTTGCAGAAGAATAAGGTTTTAACTGATGTGTCCAAGTCACAGACCATTTGGGTAACAATCCTTGCAATAAAATTTCTCTGGTGTTTTGAGATGGAGCATAGAGTTCATGACTTCTGTCTCAAATTTTTATGTGCTGCTGCGTTCCCCCAAAGAAGTAGGTATGATTCTGTATTGTTCAATAACAGACAAATAGTCATGAGTTTGATCTGGTCTGAAAATGACTACGTTTTAAAACAAACAAACAAAAAAACTGGGAGATGGATTAGGGAGCAATGATTATTCTCCCTTATTCTCCCATATAATGATGTTTCCTACCAGTTAATGCATACTTTTGTCTGCAGTGCCAGTCAGAAAGCAATGGGGGTACGTACCATTTTGTAAGACAGGGCCTTAAAAATAAAGGACATTATTCTGAGCCTGCAATCAGCTCTGATTTGAATGAGCAACCATTTTTCTTTCCTAAACCTTAGACTGCCCACTGGCACCAGCTAGCTATGGTAAATCTGAAAAGTCCCAATCCTTTAATAGAGGTATAAAAGTCTAGTGCCCAGGGCCAAGTTTGTGCTGTGTCCTGGTAGAGGTGAAGGGGACTCCAGCTTCCCATGGCTGGAGACAGTGGAAAGTGCTGGCTGTGGCAGCAACTTCAGTAGTGTTTGTTCTTCTCGGTTTCCTTCTTCAGCCATTGCTTGTATCTACTCCAAGGTGGATGCCACAGGAAAGATTTCAAGGAAGCAACTGGTTGGAGCAAGGTCCCTGGAGCTGAAGTGTGATTTATTTTTTTCTTTCCTTCAGGAGATCAGTGTTTTGAAAAGAACCTCTCTGTTGTTGTATGGATGAGAACTGCAGCTGCAAGGTAACCAATGCACAGAGCTTTGAGTGTAAAGCCCACAGGAGCCCGTGAAGGGATGTTTCTAGCAATGTCCATGAGTTTTGAATTGGGCCTCCTCATGTGCTGGGAAGCCTATGGTGATCTCGCAGCTCCGAGCTGTCTCATGATCTGTGGTTGCTCCTTTAGCTCAGGCTGTGTTAGCACATCTCCTTCAGCAGGCTGACTTCTGCAGCAAATATTTTGCCTTTCCACATCAGTCTCACTTCTAACCATGAGCAGCTTGGTCCCCAGGCTGAGCAGACAAAGGTGCTGAGTTGTAGAGTTTCAAATGCAAGAAACAAATTGATTTAACTATAGCAGATTTCTCTTGGTGTAGCTTTAAATAATAAACATCCTTCTCTGTGTTTCATATCCCCACCTGCTGAGCTTATTCAAACTAAGAAAGAAGCCTGCTGTATTCTGTTTAGATTTTGCTTTTCCTCTCCTTCTGGGATGTACATGTAGCTGATAACTTCCACCTTCTGTTTCACCGGCTTCATGGGCTCCACTTTACACCTTCTCTTTTTGTGTAAATGGGCTTAGATTTGAAATGAAATTAAGTCACTGTGTTGGATTTGATAATTTCTTTTCTTTGAATTGAGTGCATCATCTAGATTAAGTCACAATGTCCAACAGACACAAAGGCAGGATATTGATATTTTAAACGCAGACTTGATAGCCTTTTAAGCAGAGTTGGTGTCCTATTAGTGGTGCCAGAGAAGCTTTGTGGCATGCTGTTCTTGTAATTCAGCAAACTCACTTCTTTGACTTCTAGTTTTAGGTTAACTAGTAAGCCCCCCGGCATATACCTCAGCAAGAAGTTTCTTTCTTTAGTTTCCAAGTTTGATTTCTGTGTGCAGGAGCACTTTTCTTTTTCTTCCCCTTTATGTGTCTGTTTTGCTTTGGAGAGATGATGATTTTTGTTTTTAAGTGAAACTAATAAAAACCACCTAGCGTGAGTGCCAGGGGAAGGCTCTCTGCTCCTGAGGCACAGGGACAAATGCTGTTAGCTGTTTGTGCTGCTTGCACATTCTCTCCTTGTTTCAGTGCCACGGGAAGAACAGCACAAATGGAAATGGAGCTAGCCCTCCATGTGGGGGTTTATAGGGATGTTACAAGGGTCATGGGTGAGGGGAGCTGGCAGAGGCCTGCCTGAGGAAGAGCTGGAGAGGATTTTTAAAGCAGGGATAGGAAGGGGCTTCTAGGAAGAAATCTGGCCTTGCACAAAGGACTCTGTAATTCTGCTTTTATTTGTGGCTTTTGTTGAAGTGCATCCAGAAACTCTTTGTAGGTTTAAATGAAGTAAGGTAGCTAAAATTACAAGGAGGAGGATGAAGGAGGAAAAAAAGTGGAGAGTTGAGGGCTAGGAAAGGAAGTTGCTTTTTAGATGAGTCTGGGAAATGCATTGGAAGGGAGGCAGAAGGAGCAGGAAAGGACTCAGCAGTTACAGGGAGAATGTGCCAAAAGTCCGACAGTGCTAGACAGGGCTTTCGGTGTGTAATAGGAAAAGGTCATTTGGGGCGGTTGCTTTGGAATTGTGCATCTGTTGGGTTGCCATAAAAAGCACTGAACATAAGGAGTTTTCTACTGAGGCTTCAGAAGAACTGTATTATGCTTATGATAGGAGTAGGGACTATGTTTTCTGCTATCCTAAGGAAGAGTTCGAAGACTGCTGGACTGCAGAATGTGGGATGGTAGCTCTGTAGGTGACTAGCTAAGGGAAAAATAAGAGTCTGTGAATAAAAGCCAGCTGATGAGCTTGTGCAGTGTTGAGTGCATTTTCATGCTGAGCATCCAGGGGTGTATTGCCCTACTCCCAGCACCTAACAGTCCTGAATTCTGTGGAATTTTTGGCCGGGGAGAGTGTGTAACGCACTGTCAAAGAGTAATGTCCCTTGTGCCTAGTCACCCATAGCATATACATGCTGTGTTATAGGTTGACTTGTTTCAGCTCATATTTCACATGAATTTGTCTGACTTCTTAAGTCAGGAACACCTGACTCCTAAACTAGTATGCAGTTTGGTTATGTATGCTCCCTGCAATGTAAACGTCTCTGACAGCCTCCTGCCTATGTTTTATGGCCTCTCATGCCTTCACACTAACACTTAACATCTGTACCACAAAATTCGTAACATCAGTTTGTTCAAATAAAGAATCCACCAAGCATTTAAACCTTGTTTTAATGGCTGATGTTTATTTTAGTTTGGGGTTTCATGTACTCATGGAGGGATTCTCTGCCCATAGTCCATAAATCACATAGGGCAGGAGTGAGACTCCTCTGTACTGGTCTGTTTCTGAAGTGAGGCTCTAGAGAGGTCCTTTTTTGGTACTTACATAAAGTTGACTCACTTATATCAGTTACAAGATGCAGATACATTTCATCTGGAATTTTACCCTTGGTTTCTAGTCTTTTGCTCCTCTTCATCAAATGCCTGCAATGTGGGATGTGCGTATTCCTTCTGTTCTGTTTGTAGTTGCTCATCCATTCAAATGGGTAGTTGTGTGTTTCCACCGTGTGCTTGACTATGCTGAAAAATTGGTTGCATGTGTGGGAAGCAAGAAGATGCAAGTAGAAACCGGTTGAAGGTAGCAAGAACAAAAAAGACAAAAAGGGTTTTAAAAAAACTAAAAATGTGTGTGTGTGTATATATAAAGAAAAGTTATCCTATAGAGGAGCTACAAACCTAAAAAGGCAAAACAACAAAAAAAAGGGGACTTTCAGTCCAGCAGTTTATGTTGCTTGCTTTGCCTCTTCTTTAGTGTATCACCAGTGACCACCTGAGCTCTTTGTAGGCAGTGTGTAATGGACTCAAGGGAGCCTATTTTAAGTGCTTGGTAAGCTTACCCTCGATCCTCTCCTCACATTCTCCAAGTGTAAGAGCCCAGATTCTCCAAGTTAGATCACTTTGGCTGTGTTTCTAGGCAAGCCTGTGGGGTGGTAGTTTTCCACATACAACCTCTAATCCCCACCACCCTGTGGAAGGCAGCCAGTCCACAACTTCAAGGAAAACTCATGGAGGGATGGGGGTGGGAGACTTTGTGCAAACCAAGGCTACCCAGCAATTTGCCAAGGGTCCCTTTACGCTGCTGCTGTCCAGAAATCACACCTTCCAGAGTTTTGTACAGCTGCAAGGAGGTGCTGAGTGGGATTGGCGATGCCTGGCCAATTCCTTCATCCCCCTCTGGAAGGGGGAGCATACCAGGCAGCAGCACAGCACATGACCATGGCATGACCCCTTCTCCAGCCTGGTTCCCCAGAGCCCAAGTTACAGTCTAGCATAGTGGGTTCCTCTGCTGGCACAAGTGGCTTCACTTCCACCAAGAAGGAGATTGTGAAGTGAAAACCTTGAGTGCTCTGAATTTATTCTCTTCCACTTCAGCATTTTTCACGGCTCATTCAGTGCCAGGCACAGACTTCTTTGAGTCCCCAGGCCTAACCCTCAGTAAGAGCAGCTTTTCTACAGGTAGGGAATTTACACCAGTTGAAAGCTTTAAGTTTATCAGGCAATTACTAAAGCAGTAATTTAATGGGGAAGTGCTGTTGCTTCCAGAAAGGTTCAGATTGCCAGCAGCAAGACCCAAAAGGTCAGTGTTCTTACTGGAGTAATCTTCTGCCCTCTAATCCTTCCTCTCCAATATCTCCCCTGGTATTTAAATGATAACCATGAAAGTACTGCAGCTAAAGATGAGCGGCTCTGCAGGGGGATGGATGGATGAATGGAATGAACAAACCTATGGGAGCTTATTCACAGTAGTTCAAAGCCATCTCCATTTCATAGTTGGCAAATCGAAGGTGCACTCATCTTTCCTTCTTTCCTGTATAATTGTTCCATTTTATTGTATTAAATGTACAGATCCCCTGCTCCAAGGCAGGGGGATCAGGTCATGGTCACCATGATTGCACCCTTTTCTGGAGCTGCCCTGCAGTCAGTGTGACAACAACCCTTGAAACTTGGTAATTTGCAGCTATGCTGCTGGCTTGTAGATCCCGTTATTTATGAGCACTCCAAGATTTAATTAACCCTTTTTGCTTGTCCAGGTGCATCTGTCTGTCTTGTTAGACCCAGGGGGATATTTCCAAACTCACCTTAAAAAGATTCAAATCAAATTTCATGGTTGTTTTCTCAGTTTGAAAATATGTACCAGGTGCTGACAGCTGATGCCTTGGGCACAAAAGCCTGTGCAGAGCTATACTGGAATGAGTGCGAGGCAACTGTGAACAAGGATGGGATGGACATGTGCAAATGTGCATATTGACAAGACAGAAAATGTCTGAATGAACACAAGGCAGGCAGTGTGTTTCAGGTGGGTTTATGGAAGCTCACAACTGCTGGAGTCTGACACCTTGAGTAAAAGAAAGTCACTAAGGGGAAACTGATGATCTGGGTGCTAGTGCATTTACCAGCCTAGGAAGGAAGGGGAATTCAAGCAGAATTATATAAGGGAGCTGGTAACCAGACTGTGGAAAAACAGGATCATTGAATAAATGTTTCTTGAGATCTGCCCGCTGCACGATGGTGCTTTGTTAAGAGGAGGTCTTAAATGAAATCTACAGAAGATTAAATAGGGACTATCTCCTTTGGGAAAGCAGTATGTGTAGTGTGAATTATGGGCTATCCTGTGTCATTTTACATTGAGCACTGTCTTTCCACTGTTTCAGGACCTGTTATGTATTCCACTCTTTTCTTCATTGGAAGAACTCAGCATTAATACTTGTGTCAGTATTTTAGTATATTGCGGCCTGAGCAGTAAGCAGATGTAATTTCGGTGAATCTTGGCAGTTGGTATCTTATTGCAAAATAAATTTAACTACTTCATTTGCTTTTCTTTCATTTTACATCTCAAAATATGATTACATTTTTCATGATTGCAATGAATTGAGTAGATTCAGTTTCAGGTCTGCACTTAATTTCTCCTTTGTTCATCCCTCAGCTGGTTTGCACATCTGCCTTTGAACTGTGAAACACATTTTGCCTTTCAGTTCAGAAGAGGACAACCTACTAGTGTATTAGTCCCTTAGTTTGGAGGGAGGGAGCTTTAATGACTAACTTCCATGCTTTAATTTTTATGTTGGCAGTAGCTGACCACTGCTGCTTTTTGCAGTCCTTAGAACGGCTCCTTTTTCACAGGTTCTTATAACTTAGGTCTGTTAAGGACCAGCTAGTCTAGGGGGTCCCCTGTTTTTGGTACACAGATCACAACAAAGAGGTGTATGAGCTCTCTGCATGTAGGTGGTCAGTGACTGCAGCTGCTGGTGCTAGTGCTCATGCCAATAGCAATAAATGAGCAAAGAAAGCTTGAGAAGGTCTTATCTAGCCTGACCTTCTGCACTTTTGGGTTGCATCCAGGGACTTCTGCAGTTGGCCAATAACTCACGTTACAAAACTATCTGGTTTAATTTTAAAAATTTAATGATTGAGACTCAATCCTGTGTTCTGTTAATTTGCTCTAGTAGTGCTGGTAGCAAATTAAAATGCAACTGGTTGAAATACTGACTACAGGAATATCTTACAGCTTCCTTAGCTAAGGAGAGTCTAGGCTGTACATTGCCTTCCACAGCACAGTCTCCTATCCTAATTTTTTTCAGCAGATTTTTCCATAATTATCACTTGTTCCTTTGTAGCAGAATGATACTTCTCTCACAAGCAGTATTTGCAGTTCCTGCATTTTTTTGCAAGAGCGTGACTCCTTGGTTCGAATTGCAGCTAATTCTTTCTTGTTCGGACTTTCATCTTTTCCCCTCCTCTTTCCACTTTTCACGTAATCTGATGATTTTATACAAATCCACACACAGAGGGGCAGATTTACTTGTAATGGAACCTCTCAGTTGCTTCTTTTAATGGGCATGATTAAAAATCAATGCAATCTGAGTTTGCGCAATACTGTTAGTAAAATGCTTATGCTCAACTATAATCTGCCAGGTACAGCTAGAATGTACTTTAATAAGTCGTTTGCCTTTTAGAAAAGAAGAGACAAAAGAAGATGAAATCAACTAGTGACTGGAGGGAGAGAAGAAACGCCATTCAGCTTACCAACGAGTACACAGTAGAAACTCTGGTGGTGGCAGATGCTGATATGGTCCAATACCATGGTGCAGAGGCTGCCCAAAGATTCATCCTCACAGTTATGAATATGGTAAGTATGCACCTTACTCAAAAGAAGGAGCAAGAGCAAAGAGATCAAATGCAGGGTAGGTTAAAACTGGCTTTCTTGACAGCTGAATGGGATAACAGGTTTTGATTTGGCTGTGCTGAGTTTTTAAATACATGTAAACTAGGTCAGAAAACCCTTTTCCATGTTTAGGTCTGACCTGAAAGACAAAAGTACAGTGTGAATTTGGGAATACAGAGCTGAACCTCTCTGGCTATGTGAAAATCAGTCTGGCGACCTTGCCTCAGGTTCAGGCACTCTCTTTCAGGACAGTGCAACTTAGCTTCGTCAAGCCCAGTTTTAGCTTCGTCAAGCCCGGTGTCTCTGTTTCTGATACAAGACAACACTTTCCAGAGCCAGTAATGCAGGTGTTCTCTCTGTGTAAAGTGAAGTGTAAGCTGCTTCTCTGATTGCTTTCAGTTTCACCTGCTAGGTGGAATAAAAGACCTCCTATTGAATTTAAAATGTTCTCAGTTCAGCAAGGCAGGTGTGTTGCAGAGGCTTTCCTGAAAGGCAGCTTCCATTGCCTGGAAAATTTTGAAACCCTTGAGGTCTGAGGAAAGATTTTGGTTTTCTTGTGCCACATGCCCCTTCTCCCCCAGCTGTGTGATTCCCTGTGTTTGCTCAAGGACATCGCAATAAATAACTTTGAAACTAAAATTACAATTTTCCGGTTAGAAAATATTCCATAATTGTTCAGGAGTGGTGTTTTCTACTGTGTTTTCTATAGTGCTGCTGTTTATTGTGGGAAAGAGGATGCCAGAGTGGATAGAAGGTCTCATCTGACATGACATTTCTTGGGTTGCTGAAGATTTTGAGGGGACGTTTGTTTCATGAGAGTAGTTTAAAGCCTAGTTTTTAATAAGATTTCTCCCTGTGGGCCGTTGTTGTAGGAGAAGTGAAATCGTTATTGAAAACAGCAGAAAATCTGGCTTTTAGTCGGTTAGAGAAAAGTTTTTATCCCTGATTTTTACATAATGAAAATAGCTGCCTCCCTTGCTGTAGAAAACACTGCAAGCTCAGCACCAAGCTGCTGGTCCGTACAAATTTCAGCTGATCTCATTCTCTTCCCCCCAGGACCTTGTCTGCTTTATGAAGCAGCAGTGTTAACACCTCTGAATAGTTGATGGAGTTGGACCTTAGAAGCATCCTAGAGATTTTGCAGGGAATCTGACAGGAGTGGGGAGAGTCTTTTGAAACTGCAAGCTCATATGAAGTATGGGTGTTAAGGTGTTAGCTGTTCTGATAGTTTAAGCATTCAGTCTCGGGTGATAAGGGGCCACAAAGCGCCTCTCAGTGCGTGCTCGCTCACTCACTCGCTTGTTGGCAGCAGCAACAAAAAGACAATGGCTAAATTGGTTGTGGACACTGAAAAATCTGCTCAGAGACAGCAGGGGTCCTTCCAGAGGCACTTGCACAAGGAAGTCTTGGAGGAAGCTTGTATTCCTGTGCCCTTGCTATTGTAACATCCAGGAACAGTTCCTTCTCCTGGTTACTGCTCTGCTGTCATTTGTGAGCAGCAAATTGGCCTGGAAAAAATAACAATTCTTAATGGTAATTGACTGGTCATTCTTTCCCATGAAGAAATCAGTGATGGATGTGCAGTGCAGCAGAGCTCTTTAGGAGGTCTTGTGTTCCTTTAACAAGCGTTGGTGTGAGGCAGCCCTCCTAGAGTGAAATGCTTCACCGATTAAGCAGAGAATTAGTTTAACTATTTTTTTCCTTTGACAAGCTGCTTATCTCTGTCCGTCCCTTCCTCCATGTTTTATTTTGTCTTCTAGCATGCTGTGTGAATAGTCACTTAACAGGGCTTCATTGTCTCTCTGTATTTATTTGGATTGGTTCATAGGAAATGTCTTTTTTCAAAAAATCCATTCTTCTGACCAGCAGTTCAGGCTCTACTGAATTTCTTGCATTTAAGGATGTGTTTGCTGGAGGCACAGAAGCCTTAGTCTTCTCAAAACTATAGTCCCCCACCTTAAAATCTGCATACCTGCTTTGCAGTGAGCAGACAGAATGTAAGTTGCTCTGGACAGAGCTGCTTCTCAAGTCACTTTTTGATCTAGCACAACTGCACGTTCAGATGTACTGGATGTTTCAGGGCAGAGTCTCTTCCCTGTGTCAGGTGCCTGGGACCTCAAGAGGGGTGATGACACTTTTTGTTTGCCCTGACAACCTGAGGGTCCTGCTCAGATCTGCTCTGCACTGTTTCTTCTGTGAGATAATAAGACTCTGCTGTTGCTGCCTGGCAGTTTTGCTGTGGCTAGGGTGGGGCATTATGGCTGCATGAGCTGTTAAAACATGTCTGATCTGTTTTGGTGATCCTAGCACAGAAGCATCAGTTCTTTTAGCGTAGCCATTAGTGTATCTCTGGGCTGTGTAGCTTTATCAGCCTGGAAAGATATTAGGGTTGAGTGCACTTATAGACCAAGTCCTAAACAAAAGATGACCATGAATACTGTTGTCTGTCCAGACTGAGGAGCACCGCAGAATGTCTGGGAAAGATCAGCTTGCCAGGTGTGAGTATGTGTGTTTGGGGAGGTGCTGATGAATGGGTTGGGTCACCTAAACCCATTTACTAAACAAATAATGAAGCTTAGTTTCCAGTGGATTTGGCTGATGGACTTTTAAGCTAGACTCTGATGCTGCAGTGTGAGCTCACCTCTTTATTAGACACTAGAGAATATACATGGGAGAGGAGTCTTGGCTGAGGAACACGTTTATCTGACATCTCATAAGGTGCAAAGTCCAGCTGAAATGCTTCCCACTGTTAAGTCATTGCTCCTGGGGGCTCACCCATGTTTCTGATGTCTGATAGGATTTGAATTTATGTTTCAGCTTTTCAGCCTTCAGAAGGACACTGGAAGAGGCTCTGTCCTCTGGCCACCTACATTGCCACATCAATAGGAACATAATATCTTTCAGGCCTCTGCCTCCTTGACAAAATTGGTTATGAATGGCCAGGCAGCTCAGAACATACTGGGAAATAATAGTAGGCAAACGCACAGGTGGTATCATTGCATAAATACAGCCTTTTTCTCAGGCTGTAAAACAAGGTGAAATTAAAGGAAATTGAAGAGAATTTTAGCATTCAATTTGCCTTAATGAAAGCAGCTCTTCACCCCAGCAAGAGAGGCTGAGAATAATTCAGAAAATACCTTTCAGGAGGAGAAATAGGATAGTTATGTGATTTAGGTAGGCCTGAATAGAATTCTTTGCTCTGCTACAGATGTCTGGTATTTCCTAAACCAGCCATGGTGAATCTTTGTGATTTAGTTTCTCATCCGTAAAACGGTGGTAACGGGAGTAGTGTGACCCTAACTCCTTCGGGAAACATCGGTGACATCTTTCGCTGGTGCGGGATCAGTTGTGCTCTTTGTGTCCATGCGAGTGAAGGCTTCCTGGCTGCTCAGGATCTCTGTTTCCTGCTTGCCTCAGAAGGACTTCTGCTGGCCTTCTGTGACTGTTCGTTGGGGGACAGGATTTGCCCCATATTAGGCTGTGCTTATTCAGCTATGCTGCAGGATGGCGGGCTGCCTCTAAAAGAAACCAGAATGTTAATTTTGGCATGGGTGCGTGCATTTAAGCAAATAGAACATTACTGGTCAGGGGTTTATTAACTTAACTCCTCTCTGTAAGCCATTACGTTTACTGTCAAACCACAAAACAAGCATTAAGAGGTCTTATTAATGCATTTTATATTTATAGATATTTTAAATAAAGTGATCTGCCTTAAAGTATTTAATATCTATTTATGTTACAAGAATTTCTGAAGGGAAAAAAGTCAGCATTACAAAATACTGTTCTATTGCTCCCTTGATAAATGAGAATCTTAGAAGAAAAAGAAAAAAAGCCTCATCTAGAATAACAGTGAAGACACAAAGCAAACCCCTTTTGCAATGCAGAAATACTAGGTACTGCTTCACCTAGCAAATACAGTATTTTTAATGATATTCTGCAGTTCTGACCATCCCCATGAAGAGCAAATAGATTCACATTAAAGTTACTTTTTATTCTGAATGTCATATTAGAGTTACAAACTCTTCTATTTAATAAACTAATATTTGAAGTTGTAAGAGAGCTTTTTCCAAGACCATGGAAGAATTTCCCTCTACGGTACTCTGTAAATGTATGAACAGGAACAAAAATGGCTCTAGGGCTTTGAGTTGTTATTATTATTAAGTTACCACCTCTAAAATGAAATACTTTCTTGATTTCTGGCAAGGTAATTGAGTCAGCATGATTCTCCCAAATGCGAGATTCCTGATGGCTTTGTGATGATGTTTAAAAAAAATAATAATAATAAGCTGATGTAGAAATTCTGTCAAATGCCACCATGTACCTCTGCAACTTTAGCAAGGCAATGAGTTTATGGGTGTGCTGGAAGCAAGGGCATGGACATGGAAAGATGTCAGCAGAATTGTAGAAGTACAAAGCCTGAGACTTCCCTGCAGGCCATTCTGAGAGAGAGTTACCAAGTCTGGAGTCAGTAGAAACAGCAGGGATTTGCTCTTTAGGGTTTCAGTAGAAAATACCATGTTTCAGCCTATTTTCTATGCCACATGAGCTCTTGTTCTCATGCTCAGGTGCTTAAATATCTGTGTTGATTTCTTTTTCCAGGTAAGGGTAAAATCTCTTGGTACTGAGCTTTTGCACAGTGCTGCAGTGTTTGCATTTCAGTTCTCCTCTTGTCTGCCCTCTGCATCCTTTGACGTGAGCACATCTCCCGTTTCCTGCCTTCACTCACACCCTCCTTCAGTAACACCTCTGACCTCCCCAAAGCAAAGTGCCCTTGTGGCAAATTGTGCTTATTTTGCTCACCCATTCTGCAGTCTGCTCCTGTCAACTCTGAGCGCTCATTGCGCTCCTTCCATCTGGAGGCAGCTTGGGTAGATGTTCTGTTTCTTATAAAGTCCTGTGTTACTCTTATGACATTTTATGGCTTCCTCTAAACTGAACTTCAGGCTTTTCTGCCTGCAACTAGGAGACGAGTGCATTGGCTTTCTCTTTTCATTTCCCCTGTCTTTCTGTGAGTCTGCTCACCGTAGCTGCCATTTTGTGCTCGGTTCATGAGCATGTGCATGCTTCATCCTTAGGAACAACTTTTTCAGAGGAGTTTTATGCTTTTTTTCTCTTGTTTCATTTTCATTCAAGAGAAATCACCAGTAAGACAAAAAGGAGATTCTCTGTCCCTGTAGACAGGCAAACTGTAGTGGCTTGTACTGTGGCTGGTCTTCCCTCATGGCTTGTGCCTTCAGCTTCCTGGAGGAAGCACTGCGATTCCAATGATTCTGAAGCATATGATAATTGAGATATTAGACGCTTTGGAGAGTTCTGCCCACAGCCATCAGTGGTCATACTGGTCTTTTTAATGATGAGGAAGGACTGGCTTCAGCAACTACCTAAATACCAAGTTGCGAATGTTGTGTGACTGTGCAGAGCTTGCTTTGCAAACCAAGTCCCACTCAGGCTGGCCCTCTAAGCATTTAGGGACAGAGATGTCAGAACTTCCAGGACCACAACATAGTAATTTAAAAGCTGCTTTCTACCAGGAATCTATGGGTTTGAAAACCTAAAGGTTTTCTTTTTAATCTTAGTGCATTTTGGGGTTTTGGAATTAATGTTAATTGTAGCTTGGTTTTGAACTTACCTTTTTCTCAGGGAGAGCACAGCATGCAGGGGTAAGTTATTGTAGTGTATGTTAGTTCTCCTGCAGCTGTTGCTAAGCCGTGTGATTAGTGAGAAAGCTCTTTTGCAGCAGCAAGCAGTAACTTGAAGTTAGCAATCTCTCAAATGCCATTAAGAGGGAAAATTTTTTATGTAATTCTTTAGGAATAATACTGGTTTATTCTCTGAAGCCTTCTTTTACACTCTGCGGCTCACTTTTCGTTCTGGATTTCCCTTTTGAGAGCTTTCTTGAAGAAGCAGATAAAATCATTTTTATCACATATCCAGGCCTGTATTGATGGTTTTGCATCTCTGTGCTTTTGGGGGCTGGCACATAAAGGCTCAGGAGCTGCCACTGATAATCACTTCCCTTATCCTGATCTGGAATTTTCATGATGGGAGCAGGGATGTAAGGGAGAAGGGTATAAAACTTTGATCATTGCCTGCAGGTTTCTCTTTTCTCTTGAGCAGTCCCATGAGAAAGATTTATGTCAACTGTATCTTATGAAGAGCCATGGATGTGTTATTTTCCGTAATGTTTTATGGGGTAATTTGAAAGCTTGGCTTTAGGTGAATGTTAGAGATCCTGTAGCACTTTTCAAAACAGGTAAAAGACAACCTCAGTAACCTGACTAATGCTCCTGCTGGTCCAAATGCCATCTAGCAGCCAAGACACTGTGGAGGCTCTCCTTTGAGTGCAAGGCTTAAAAAAAGGGAAAAAAGGCAATTCACCCTCAGGGTTGGTGTTTTGAACTCTGAAATGCACACGTCTCCCTCCCACCCTCCGCTTGTAAAGGAAGCTCTTGGGAATTACAAAAATTAAACTGCTGCAGTTTAGTTCCTCTCTTAGCCCAATTCCTCAAATCTAGGCTGTGCTTTATGCATGCTGGGGCAGGTCTGGACAGCTCATGCCAAAACTGTATTTGTTCAGTCCCTTCCATGTCAAAGATATAAGGAGAAAGAAGGGCGGGAGGAATACAAACAGGAGGAGGAGAAAGATGGTCCAGGCTTGAAGCTTTTCTCTTTTCTCTGGGGCACTCTGTGCACTAAGGCTCTGGCAGGGAATGCAGATGAAGGAGAGAGATGTCAGTAATTGTCTTTATTCTTTCTTCTTGTTCTTCTGCAACCCCCCTTCCATTTTGCTGCCTGTTCTGTTCGACTCTTTACCATGTCTCTCTCTCTCTCTGTTGTGCCTTTGACAACTCCTCACAGAACAGAAGTCAAGAGAGCGCAGAAGTTCACCTTCAGAAGGACCACCAGAGCTCATGACTATGCTTCAGCCATATTTACAAGTTTTCACATCCCTTCCCTTCAGCCCAGTAACCAAGAACCTCTCTTGGTCTTCCGGACAAGCTGCTCTCTAAACTGTGGTGACTGCCTAAAACAGCGACCTTCTCATTTTGTTCCATGGTAGAGCTCAGCAAAGCATTAATTGGTTTCATGCAGCTGGCTCTTCTTGTTCCCAGCTGCCTAGTTTTATTAAAAGGTCCTAAAATACCTCAAATGTTCTTACTTTTCCCCCTGTTAAAAATGGTCACAGTAGCCTCAAGAGTGTGATGCAATTGCAGGGAGGGAGGTCCATAGTATTGCAAGAGGGAAGGGAGGTGTCTGTGAGTCAGTCTCTCTATTAATGCATGTTGTCCATGTAGCAGGAAAACTTGAGAACATCTGCACTAGGAAATCCCACTCCTCCTCCCCCGGTACCACTTATCTCAGCCATCTCGCTTGGTACTGTTAGCTCATGTTCTGATGATAGCTAGTTGGATGTGATGTCTAAACAGCTTTGACACTCCAAGTCTGTGGGTGATGGTTTCCTTGTAGGCTGGGTAAAGAGGGCAGAAGGCGATCATTGCCATGATGGAATCTGATTCCAAGCAGGGCATGACCTACCTTGGACGCAGACTGGTTTAACATTGGCTGCGTGCTGCCAAAATGGCTGTGAATCACCTACGCTGAACTCGTATTTCTTGGTCAGGTCATTTAGGGGCTGGTCTTGTTCTCACTGAGGTTCCTTCTAGCCTTAAACACTGTGGTTTGGGACAGTTTGGGTTTTCGTTTAAAAGGATAGCTATTTCCACAGTTCTTAGCACAGGGCAAGATATTATACAAGCATGTAAATGTTAGTGCATCTGTGTTGCTGGTACCAGTGTGCCCCATGTCCAGTGACACAGTGACAAAAACCATTCATACTCCAAAGTCATGGCATCTCTTTGGTGCAGTTTGATGTACTAGAGAGGCTTGTAGGCAGCTGTAACTGAAGCAGGTGCAGGATGATAAACGTTGTTTTGACGTTGGTAGAAGAATATTGTAAAGATGTGGAGAAAGCTACAAGCCCCCTTTCACTTCCTGGAAAATTATTCTCCAGGGAGGTCTGCATTTTTGCTATTGGTATATGGTAGTTATTTCAAGGGTGGCTGCTGTTCTGTCATAAGGATCAAAAAGGAGGTGTAACTGGTAGCTTTTTATATCCATCCTGTACTCATTCGATTAATGGATGAGGGCTGTTCAGATGGTGATGTTTGCTTGTGCAGACCAATTTGCAGGCATGCTTTCAAGTCAGTTTTCTTTTTAATTTGCCCGCAGATCTTAGACCATTTTGAAAGACAGGTTTATTTGTGGGTGGGGGTGAATAGTTCTCACTTGAAGCTATGTAGACCTTTCTGCATAAGACTGCAAAGTGCTTTTTGCTGACTGGAGAAAGAACAGAACAATAATTGAAGGCAGATGAAGCTGGAGATGTCTCCACTCTTCAGCTTGTTTCATAGCAGAAGATTGGCAGTTGCAAATGTGATATTTTGACAGTGTCCTATAGTTCTGGTGCTGCACCATCTTAAATCACAATGCTAATGTCTTTGGCTGAGCTTACGATCCCACTTGAGAAACGGTGCAGAGTTGCATGAAATAAAAATATTTGGGTTACTGATCTTCTGGCAACTGTACATGCATCTCTGAGGAAAAATTCTTGAAACTTCATTAAGAAATTTTTTACTTCAACATGTGGGTTCTAGCTATTGTACTTTCTAGCCTTTTGCTAGTAATAAATCATCTGCTTAAAAATATGGCCTTGTAGTTAAACTGGTAGGCACGGCCAGAATATGCACTGCCTCTGCCTACAGAACCGTGTCTGCAGAATTCAGCACACTCTCTATCCTTGACCATTAACAGAAGCACTTCTTGCCAATACACCTGGATTTGTGCTGCAGTGGTAATCAGCAACCTGTCATTATCGGAGTCTGGTAGTCCAACACAGTGGTGTCAGGCGAGTTACAGTCTGTTTATCTGTACGCACATTAAAGCACTGATTACGGTGCCTAAGAACCAGTTTGACTGCATTGAAGGAAATGTCTCCCTTTTAATCCAGTCAGACCACATGGACTGAAAAGTCTGCTGCAGACTCGGAGGCATTCAGGGTGGGGGATGGAAGCAGAGTTGGCTGGAGCAGAAATCTGATTAGAAGGGGTCTGTCTCTTCCCTAGGTGGCACTGTGTTTGAATGCTTTAGCTGTACTGAAGTCGAGCAGTCACTTGCACCAGCCAGGCTTTGTTAGGAGAGGGACAGAGGCTATTGTTCCTGCTAGGCAGTGCAAACTACCCTGCATCTGGAGCTCCTTTGGGCTCCATTTAAGAAAATAAGCAAACAAAGCTTGGATAAGCAAGCAAAGTAAAGCCCCTTTTGCATGCCTAGTGTCTTTTTGGATTAGTATCCCATTATCGCTGCTGCCAGCAGGGTTCTGCTCTTCTGAAACCACTGATGGATGTGAATACAGTCAAAGTTATCCTCGGGTGAGGGAGCACAAGAGAAGAGAAAAGGAAAGAGAGCTGACAATCTTCAAAATGCTGAACCTTAGCAAATGCTGAATTCCTCAGCAACTGGTTCTCTCCATGCAAATTTTGCCAATGAAAACTCTACCTTTTGAAGTCAGTGGCATTTGGGTCTCTCTGTGATAGGTCTGGAGGCAAGCAGCTTGTTTGCTCTAATGGAAAGACAACCATCATCCATTCAGTTTAATGATAAGGACAAAAATACTGCGTATTCATAAATGGGTAGAAACTTTATGGATCCTCAGAGCTAGCGGTAAGCTAGACAAATCAAGGGGATCCATCACAAGATCCTGGCAAATGTTTCTTGGTCCCTGAAGTGGTATGTGAGAGATTGACTCGATCAGCATGGTGTCCCATCAGCCCTCTCAGCTGAGTGTCCAGATCTGCATTTACAGATAGATCAACTGTCAGAGCCCTTCCCTGCAAGTGTCAGGTTTATCCCCCCAAGTCTGGAGTGAGAGACCTTAACTACTCCACCAACGTACACCTGAGCTAAGTAAATAGTACCAGCACTTGTATGCATTTGTATACTAGCTGCAGAGAAGATAAATGACTTTCTGTGCTTATACCGAAGGCCAGTGGGTCAAATACTGAGTAGTGTCTGTCTTGCTATCTGTGCCTGGATTAAAGGAAGCATTTAAGTGTATGCTTAAATCCAACCCCAAACACTAAAGTGCTTAAGAACATTCTTAAACTGAGCACGTTCTTGAGTATTTGCACAAATAGGAAAAATACCAAAATTTGAAAATATAATAGCGGAAATATGTTCATGTCTTGAGTTCGTTGTAGGAGGAGAAGTGAGCTGACCTGCATTGTTGTATTTTTTCCTAGCCTCTGTGATATTTCTAACCAAATGAGATGTGGGTAATGAATACAGCTTATCTGGGGCCAAATCCTGCTGCCGTTAATCAAGAGTCTTTCTTCAGTGGTTTTGATTTATTTTTTTTTGTCTGAATAAGAAATGCAGTATTCATCCCAAAGTTTTTATAGGGTATTTTAAACCTTTCTAATATCAACCTCTCTCTCATCTTTTTTCATATGGTTTAGTCAAAGCTGTTGTATGCAGTGAAATGGGTGGAATAAAATTCTGGCACCGATTAAAATCTTATGTTCTAACCTATAACAGTGAGGTGAAGTGTCAGAGCTGGAATGCAAAATCTGGAGAAAGGAGTAAGGTAGTTTCCGGTGCTATTTTTGTATTTCCTGAGGCTTGTGTCATTATGTGCTGCCTTATTACTATTCTCTTACATAAGATATGAAAATAACAGAGGGAAATTGCTTTTCCATTCTATTTCCTGAAGTCTAAAACACGCTATTATTTCATCTTGCATTCAGATATCTCTGATGTTTAAATGCTGAAGATCCATATTAGTTGGATGCTTGACAGTGTATGTCCATGTTCCTGAGACTCCGGTTTATGTTTAGAGTTCCTTTGGAATATTTCTCTCCTTCATTGTTCAGCAACCCTACTTCTTTTGATTATTCTAGTTAAAAATATTTTTATTTCTGCAACTAGCTTGGAGGGGTTTTTTTGCTTTAGTTTTGTTTTTTTTGTTTTGCTGTTTCTGTACCTGAATGCTGAATCTTGCTTGGATTAGTGAGTGGCTGATTGGTCAATTGATGAAGCCAAATGCTATACAGTAGGAACAAATGCATGGTATTTTTGCAGGTATCTTAGCTATCCTATAGTATGAGGAACAGTTAGAGTGGTAACACAGTAGCTCTTAAAAATTCTCTTTTTTTTTCTTGAGTGTAGTAACATAGCCCGTGTGTTCTTGTTTTGTGTAAGTTTTTTGAAGAATAGAAATATCTCACTTAGTTCCTGGAACTATCACTAGGTTCTGGGATTATTACTAATGTTCTGAGGATGTTTGCTTTGGTTTTTGACAGGTGTACAACATGTTTCAACATCAAAGCCTTGGAATTAAAGTCAACATTCGAGTGACCAAGTTAGTCCTGCTTCGAAACCGTCCCGTGAGTCCTGACTTGTTTTACACTGCTGTTAGGTTTTACTGCTGTAGTTTCATAGGCAGAGCAGGATCCCTGTGCTGTGTGGGCGAGAACTGGGGGACGTCTGGCCATGTGTTACGTACAAAATGTAGCCGGTTCTTGCCATACTACACCATGCAGTGTTAAAGGTGGGAAAGCTAGGAGGCCGTAGGAGAAAAAGGAACTATCGTCCTTTTAGCCTTTCTGGTAAATCTTTGCTTATAGTTGCAGACCAGCCTCAGGAATTAATTGTTAGACAGATGAAAAAATTATGTGGCTGCGGTATAAAAAATACAACTTCCAGACTCATGACTCTTTTGAATGTAGTGTTGCATTTGATGTTTGTCACTGCTGCCAGCTGATGGAGTTTGTTCTGTGGATCCAAAAGTCCCTAGTTCACTCACTCAAAGGGAGCTGTTTTTGCACTTTGCATATCTATATCTTTGAGCCTCTGATTTTTCACCAGAGGTCTGGTGCTTTATATAAATACTTTGACTAACCTTTCTTCTTTTGAATCCCTTTCTTTCCAAAAGGCAAAATTGTCTATTGGGCATCATGGAGAGAGGTCTTTGGAGAGCTTTTGTCACTGGCAAAATGAAGAATATGGTGGAGCAAAATACCTTGGTAACAACCAGGTTCCTGGTGCGAGGGATGACACCCCTCCTGTGGATGCTGCTGTTTTTGTAACCAGGTATAGTGAGTCGGGTTTATTACTTTGTCCAATAATGGGCCATAGCTGATGATGGAGTTATCTGGTCCACTAGCAATTCAAGAAAAAGATATACTGATGATGATACATTTGCTGCTACGTACTATTTAGTGGCCTCAGATGGAAGTGATTTGTCTTGTTTCTGTGTATATGTACAGTGTTACACAAAAGCGTCTCTGCTTTTGAATTGGAGCGTTGTCATAGTCATGATCATCTGAGGACACAGGCAAGGCACAGGTGATGCTTTTTTGTTAGTCTAATTACTATAACTGAAAAAGAAACCCAGGTTTTGGAGCACAGGCTCGTCTTTGTAGAAGAAGCAACAGACTGCAAAGATGCAGGCAAGCTGAGAAAACTGCTCAGAGTGTAATTAGATATGCATCAGTAGAACTGTCTGAGAGGAGAGGTAGTTGGTACCTGCATAGCAGACGCTGCGGTAGTAGGGGGGATAAGTGGTGAGAGTAATTGCCTAAGGAAAGAAAAAAGACAGATACCATAAATTGTTTTTCTCCCTCTTTGCGTTAGGAAATAACCACTTTAACACCTCCCTTTTATCACAACTTGGAGCACACACTCTTAATTTGTATGTTTGAAATCTGCTGCATTTATTTTGGACATGAAATAATCTGCATGACTATTTTGGCAGAATTCTTTGGAGCCTGCAGCCTGGCCTACTGATGTATCAAATACAGTGTATCAGGGCATGGCCCAGATACAATAAACCAAAAGGATGTTGTCCATGTTAACTTGTAGTCTTTTTTTCCTCTAACTTCAGTACCTGAGCTCAGCCTCAGAATACAGTGCAAGTCCTCTGTCCTCACAGTCACCCAAAATGTTGAGTAACAAATTCATGGTCTTTTAAATTCATTGCATACTTTAGGATGTAAATTAAGAATTCATTGTTGATCGCTAAATAATTGAAGTGAGCACAAAAATAGAGTGTGAATAAGATGGATGCTGCATGTGCTAGAAAAGACACTACTTCCTACCCCGCTTCCCCGGTTTGAGACAGGAACTATCTGTGCTGCAATTCAATATTATTCACCTCTCTCATCCTTTTTTCCCTGCCAACAATGTAAGTAGAAATGCATGTTTTTGCATTACCTGCCATTCAGATTGTAATTGTCTCTTGTGTTAATAGTCACATTGCAAACTATCCATGGGATTTTGGTGAGTGTTCAGTGAAAGCGGACTGCATGGCTAGTGAGCTTGGCATGCGGCCAGTGAAGTTCACAAGAATGCACCTTAACAAATGTGTGCAGTTCTCCCAAATCCTTCTCTCTCCTCTGTATTCAGTGTAGTCCAGCCAAGCACTTAAGTAGATTCTTAACGTTTTAGACAGGGCGAATAGTTCCTTTGAAGTCAATGGGCTGCGCATCCTGGTTATAGTTAAGCATGTGCTTTATTGGATCATGGCCTAAATAAATAACTAACATTTTTGTTAAACTCATCTGGGCATCCAGTTGTCCTGCATGACAAGCGAGGCATACAGAATCCCTTCTGATGTGCTCTAAGCACGGGGTGGAGGGAATGAGCAGAGCGTTTGATCTGCGCATTCTCTCTGCAGCTTGTAAAATCGAATGCAGAATGTCAGGCTAAGTGAGCTGGACTCAGGCACTCGAGAAGGAATTGTAGGGGTGGTCTCTGGATTCAGTGGATTTGGAGGGTTTTGCAGTCAGAATAGCTGGAGAAGTACAGCTTCAGGAAGGTTAGAAACTAGGCTCAGATTCTGAGAGAAGTGTAGGCAAGAGACCACAACTGCTGTATAGAAGAGCAGCATTTATCCTGTATGATAGGCCAGCAGTGCGTACTTGTCTTCTTCCTTCCTTCTTGCTCTGTCTGGTCATCCTAACCTATCCCTGCTCCTGCCACATAAAGGTCATCGTGTTGTTTGGAAGACTGCTGGCCTGACAAGGGAAATGAGGTTTCTACTCTTGGCTTTGGAAGTGTGTGTGTGTATGTATGTATGTGTTTACCTGGACCCTCCCTATACTGTGTGGATGGACCAGTGGTAGAGGAGAAGGGAGCAACAGCATGTCCAGCACAAGCATTCGAGCCAGAAAAAGCAGAAGCTGAATTTTCACCAGCTGCAGCTGCTTTAGGACTAGAAACAGATTCTTTGGGGTCAACCTCTAAAGAAATCCCTCTGTTTCTAATCTGACCATGTTCCTTTGAAACATCAAGGCACACTTGCTTTTGGAAACTTCACCTCTAACTGATGTTCCCCATATACTCATTAGTATGCAAAAGTAAATGACCTCCTAGGTGGCAAATATCCCTCCTGTAGGATTTTGATAGTATCTACTTGCGAGTAAGAAGCACACTGTGTTTGTGAAACAAGATATACCACTGCCCGATTCAGTAAATAAAGGAGACAGACAGTGGGAAAAGTCTGTTTTAGCCATGAGGGTTTGGCTATAGTGCTGTGGTCCCTGCAATCATTAGATTTCCCTTTTTCAAATTCTGTTTGTGCACTTGCATAAATGCAGATCTCTGGCATCTACGGTTGATGTCCTTTATGTTTTAATGGGCAATGGACCAGAAAAACTTCTGTCTGCGGAATCTGTATCTTAGTGCTCTAGAAGCATGTCTCTCTTAAAACACGTTCTCTGTGTTGATCTTCTGTCTTTTGCATTCCTCAGGAAATCTTCAGACATTCTGATGTTCTCCCCAGCTCCTGGTTGTAGGCATTTGGGACGCTCGGTAGGCTCTTGGTGATGTGCTAGCAGAGTAAAGAATGGCACAACACTGAAATGAACAGAATTCAGGGCTGTCGTTAAGCAAAGACTTGTTTTTTCCTGCCATACTGCTGTAGTTATTCCAATTGCAGCCTATTCACCCCTTTCCACCTTTCTCCAGCCCTCTGCTTTATATAGACAAATAAGCAGTTACATGTGCATTTAGGGAGCTGGGCACGCAGTGCTTCTGAATGTATATACGGATTTGCAAAGTGTTGTTGGCAGGTTTTTGGCTATATCAGTTTCTCTGCCCTTTAGCTTTATGACCCTGGAGATCTAAACTGGTCAAAAAATGTCATTTGAAGGGTATTGAGAGGTGGCCATTAAACAGAATGTTTCTTATTCATGTTGCACAGTTCAGCTGCTGTCCTCCTTTCTTACAGGAAGGACTTGAATTGCAGAATTTAGCTGAGCACAGTTAGGTATTTTTTTCCAGTTTGTGTGAGCCAGATGGAAGAGTGACTTTAGGAGGAGTTCTGAGTTCTTCTTTTCTGGCTCTTTTTATTGAAAAAAAAAAACAACTTATTGTCATTTTTTAGAAGTATTGTTTAATTCTGCTAATGGGAACACTCTCCCTAATAAGACAAGTGATAATGGCTGAGAATTTCACAGGTCCCTAAAAGATCAGAACACACGTGTACTGCTTGATTCAGCCAGTAGCTAAAAGCGAAGAGGAAATTTGCTTCACTGCTACAGCCTGTGATTTCAATACATTATCCAGTACTTAGTGTGATAAGGTCAGATTTGGCCTTGGATTTGAACTGCAGCTCCTGGAACAAGAGTTTTATTCCAACATAGCTCTTTACAGTTTTGTTAGCAGGATCTTTTAGTCTTTGTGATAAGAGTTCTCTCCACATGCCATGAATGTTAAGACATCTTTTTTATTTCCTTAGAGTATCGTTATAGTATCATTTTTGTCAACTCTGTTACTTCAAAAACGCAAATGTAGTGAAGCTGAAAAATGCTCCAGAGAGCCCTGTGACTAAAATCTTTTTAAAGGAGAATACTTTCAGTACCATGGCAGGGCCATCTTGCCTCACTGGCATGACTCATCCACAGGTGAGATGGAAGATCTCTCCTGAGGCCTTTACAGTCCTTGGCCCCCCCCCCCCCCCCCCCGAGATTTCCAGGAAGGGGATAGGAGTTTCAGTATTAGGTTTGGTGATGGGATGGCTGCTTGCCTTTGGAAAAAGGCTGAGACCCACCACACTCATTTCATGATTTGCAGTAGAAGAGCCATGAGTTTGAAATCTACTGTAAGTTGCGAGCCTAAAGTCACTGAGTAAAGGTTTGAATGTGTTTTTTGTCTGGGCACAGAATTTTGGGGTAAAACTTTTACAAAAGGTCAGGATATTTTAAAGCCTAGCGTTTTGATACATGATCTTTGAATAGAAGGGCAGCATCTCTTGGATTTGTGTTTAGGACAATTTAAAGGATGGGCTAGGGAGGCTTTATAGTTGCAGGCCCACCTGCAGTAAACTGGACAGCTGTGTTCAGTTCTTCTTGCTGTCCTGTTTCAAGTCCTTCCCTGACCAGGCAGCATCAGGGTATTCTCTTTACAGACAAGGATTGTTTCTCCTCCATAGCAGAGTCTGCGAGTTGTGCTGGCTTATGTACAAGACCCCAGTTTTACGGCATGGTGGTAATTTCTCCAGGAAGCTGCCTGAAGCTGCCAGACACCTTTCAGTGTGGAACATAGAGTGCAAGGAGCAAAATTTGCTGTGCTTTATTTGCTGAGCTGGCGAGCCCCTGAGGAGAGATGCTTTCCTAGCAATGGCCTCCTGCCATCTACTAATAGTTCAGCTATCTGTTGTCACAAGAAAAGCATCTGTTTGATTTACCAGTTTATATAACATAATAAGTCCCTAAATAAACCTCCATCAAGTTGGCTCTGGGAACTCAGGCAAGCATGCCTGTGCCAGCTCCATCAGGAGACAGTCATTAGTCTTCTCTGGAACGGCTGGAATGCCAAGGTGTCAGGACACAGTAAGGCTGCTGTGAAAAATGAAAGCTGGGGCTAATGTGTGGTCACAGCTTCTGATTTTGTTTTGTTCCTATATGATTTTTTAACACTTTGATAACTACACGGTTAGTTTTCGTGTCTGCTTAACAAGAGCTGGTAACAGCTCTTGTTCCCCTCCCTTCCAAGTCCTTGCCAACTTGATTTGTGGTTTTCAGAAGAGGTTGGTTGTGTGGAGGGGCTGGGCTCATCAGCCTGAGAACTGGGCCTTAAAGCCCTTGTCCTGTAAACCCTACTTTTGTATTTTTCTTCAGGAAAAGGATATTTTCAATTCTTCTCCATTATTCCCCCTGCCAAACTCTTAAAATCCCACCTGTGACTTAGTTCAAACTGCACGCTCCAGATGCGTTAATGTGATTCACTCCCTAGCCTCTCCTCAGGGTGAGGAAAGCCTAATCATAGAGATCTTGGGTTGAGGACCTTATGAATTGTTCTAGCGTGTGAAGCTTTTCCGCAGCTCCTCTTCAGAGTGGGTGGCACTGCAAAGCAGGTCTGGTAAAGATAGCTCCTAAAAGTTTGGCGATGACTGTCTAAGTGCTTATTGAAATGTACCCAAACCATTATTTTAGTTATAAAATACTTTTCCTCCCACACTTGTTATTCTCTCATGAGGAAGCTCATTTACAAAATCTTCTCACGTTACGTGGTGTTACTTAGACGGCAAGCTCCGAGGCTGTCTTTTTATTCTGTTTCTATATAACATGCAGCTCCATAGAGCCCTGGCTGAGGTGTAGGTGCCAGTGCCATATGTAATATCTGCTCCTGCCATGATGGGATCTGGGGAGACTGGATGAAATGTGGAGGGGTAACAGAGTCCAAATGAAGTCTCTTAAATCTGTCTGTTGCTGCATTGAAATCATAAAATGGTAAATGTGGCTGTAGTATGTTTAGCTGAATCCGGTTCACCTAGCTTTTACCTGTCAAATCCTGACATCTGCTTTGTTTTTCCCCGTCTATGTCTGTCTGTCCATATGTTTAGTCCTGCTTCTTTCTTGTCCCTACTTTTCTATTTCAGTAGAGCAAGAAAAAAAATTGAAGGACAGAATTTGTGGGTATGCATGATCTAGCTTATTTCTCAGGACTCAGTTCAGTGTCACCAGGCAGTGTCCCCACATGTCCCCTCCTCCTGTTTTTGATGGTGTTATTGCATCACTGTCTGCTTCATTTTATTATAGTTCTCTTGTGAAAATGAGTGGTTCAGCTTTAATCCAGTTACTGATGAAGTCTGACATCACAGAAATGAGACAGTCTTTTATGTGATATGGCAGTACTCTTTCGCATGATAAATCTTAAGTCTGTTAAATTGGACAGTAATATGTGGAGCTGATCAGCATAATTGCTTGTAATCTTGAGTAGCAGACAACGCTATCTGTGGTGTCATCGTGTAAATTGCATGGCGGTTAAAATCTTGACACCCAGGATATGAGAGTCATGCATCACTGCTTTTTCCTAGCCTGAAGTCTGGGAGCGCAGGATACACTTCACTTCTGTTCTGTTTTTCTTTCTAGGACAGATTTCTGCGTACACAAAGACGAGCCTTGTGACACTGTGGGTAAGTCAAAGAAGTAGGAGGGAGTATTTTGATAGCCAACTCTATGCTGAGAGGAGCTTTCTGGACAATCATTCGTTCCTTGGTTTGTTCTAATGCTGCTTTTGCTATTCTGAATGCCTCTATCATGCAGATACGGATTGCTTGAGCAGGGTATGAACTATAAATAAGCTATTAAATATTAACTCCTTTTAAGCACTGGAAATCTCTGAGGTCAGGAAGTAATCTTAAATATGTCTACTTTTTTGGAGCAGATGTAGAATTAGATCATTGGAGATTAAGTAACTGTCTTTTGGATGTCAGTATAATGCTCCTTGCAGTGGTCTCTCACCCAAGACAAGAATCTGATTACTAATGAATGTATTGTAAGAACCTGCGTAACACTCCCAGATCAAACAGGTACTCAAACACCAGAGAAGAATACCTCATTGTAGGAAAGCCAAGTTAAATCTTCTTTTTCTCCTTCTGCTTCCTGACTGCCTTTAATCATATCCAAGTCCTGGATACATGGTGCCCTTACATTCCACATAGTAAATATTTTATTTATTTATTTATTTATTTAACCTAGGTAGCCATAACTTCCACTACATCACTTCTCCTGGCATTTTTTTTTTTTTAATCACCACAGTAGCAGCAGTATTTGGAGGCAAAACTCAGCGTCCTCTCCACGATTATTGTATGATTATTTACAGACTTGCCTCAAAGCCAAGCTGCCTCTTTTCCTACATTCTCTGTAAACTCAAAGTGAATCCTGAATTTCAGCTGATCTGAAACTCCAGTGTTCAGTGTCACTCGGAGACCAGGGATGGCTGCACTAACAAGTAATGGCGGATGAGGGGGAGTTTGAGGGAAAGTGATGGCAAACATGCCAGCAGCATCTCTCAGCCGGCCTGTAGAAGTTTCATCTCAGAACACAGATCCTTCCTTCCCAGTGGCATGGAGAGTAATCCATGAGAGATGAATGGAGGAAACACAGAGCTGAAAAATATGTGCATTTTCTTCTCAAACATTAACAAGGCCTAGTGTATGTCCAAGATTTCCAGTTGGAATTCCTCACAGTGCATCTATTCCATGTCCAGTGGAAAACATGCTTCCACCGAGGAAGTGTTTATACTATATACCTGTATCCAGAGATGACTGTGGTAAGGTACAATAAAGAAATAACGAAAAAAGAGAGAAGCTGATGGAAAACGCATATTGCCACTTAACAAATGCTGACTAAGGTCAAAGCTCTTTCCCTTTTTAAATACAGTATTGTTGAAGATCTCTATTCAAGGAATGGTATTACCACAGGCAGCATGACTAAGGAAATAATATTACTGCTTCATTTCTGTTCTCACAATACCCAAGTACTTTCTTGTGCTGTGACTTGCTGCACGCTGTGAATCCAGTGGAGGAAGTGAAAGATCAGAGCAATAAGGATTAAAAACTCAAATGTTACTCTTTCTAGTGTAGTGTTTCCAAGACATTTAGAAGGTGAACGTTCCTGGGACAAAACCGGTCTGGCCTCTTTCCTCTCTTCAATCCTGCTTTTCCTTCCTTCTCCTCTGAAAGTTTCACTATGTGACAACAAAGCTGTAGCATCTTCATTTGTGCATCTTTTATGCCCCACTAACTGTTTCTCTGGTCTGAACCCAGAAACAGTGTCCTTTTCTGGCACTTATCTGACACTTAAGGCTGAAATCCTCCATCCAATAATACCTTCTTACTTTTCTTAAATACTGTTGGTATAAGTAAATATTCTGATAGCAGCAATTTTCAAGTAGTATTTTCTATACCCTAATTGGTGCATTACTGCTCTTGTCTCAGATCATCTATAAATTTAGGCCCTTATCACTGTGTTATTTATACTGCAGCATATTTTGGAAGTTTTCTTCAAAGTCGTAAAACTGTTACAGGGCCTGCAGTTTGAATGAAGTCCCCCCAGGGTACACCACACTTGGATATCTCATCTGTTGCTACCTTGAGCAATAGTGCTCCTGCTTAGTGGCTGAAAAAGATAACCAATTCCTCTGGTCATCAGCTTGCTAAGGAGCAATGCAATGGTGTGGCAGGAAATTGGAGAATGCTGGATTTTGAGGGATTGTCACCTGTAAAGCAGATCATTTTTCATGTTTCTGAGTCCTTACATGTGTCCTAAACACGTAAGATATTATCAGATAATTAAAGACAATGTGTCCATTGCTCTGAATCGGCCAAATATTTGATTTACATGAAGATCATAGTCTCTGCTTTCTGTGGATGGATAGAGCACAAAGATGGAAAGTTTTTTCCTGTCTCTCTCTATTGGCTTTGTTCCCCTTTCTCTGCCAAAGGTATTGGTGATACAACTATATGAAAAAAAAATTTTTTTTTCTTTACTAGTGAAAGTCACCCGTTAGGTATTCCATTCATCTCAGGGATGTTAGACCAGAAGTGAATTTGGCCTCATTGTATCATTTCTGTATGTGTCACAGCAGAGGAATAATAAATAAAGTATATTCTTGTGACATGCCACCCATTTGAGAAGGTGGTTAGCGTTGGTAATACTAAATTGAAACTGTGCTAAAGATTCTCCAGTTTTCTTCCTTAGTCAGAACAGGAAGAAATGTGTGTCAGGCACACAGAAATAGTCAGTTTTTAATGGCTGCTGCTCTGCACCCTGTATGGATTGTAGAAGTGGGAATGTAGCTATCTTTTTACCTGGGCTTAATGTGAGTGCCGTGGTCGAAGCAGGCTGATGCCCACTGGCTTTTGAAGAACTGTGTTGATGCTTCAGCTGTTTCTGTTGTTTCCAGGTTCCCATTCCTCACTCCAGCTCCCACAGATAGTTCCCTGCAAATCAGGGGGGCTAGCTGCGAAAGCAAGAAGCTACTCCGAAGAACGACATTGTATTTGGTCTTGAAGGTGGTGTTGAGTTTACAGCACTTTTCAAAGTTCCCTCTAGAACAGCACCTCACTTTCATTTCCTGCCTTACAGTTCCCTTTTAAATAGGAAAAGCATGATTTCACCAGATGGACATGTATTTTTGTACCCTCTTGTGAATGATGTTGGCCATTGCTGTGTGGTGCACTGCCATCCTGTAAAGGGAGAAACATCTTCCTGGTGAGCAGGGACTCTACTAAACTAGGAGACTGAGGCTGCTGCTCTATATAAGCTAGAGAACCTGGACTCTAGACTCCTGATTTCTATTCCCGGTTCTGGCATTGACTCGTTGTGTGACATTTGGCAAGTCACTTAAATTCTGAATGATTCTGTCTACCTCTATGAAATGGGGATTTTGAGTGCAAAGCTACAGGAGATTGTATGGCTTAAGTAGTTCTCATATAAAGGAGTGTGATGTCCTTGAGTGCTGCAATATAAGTCCAGTATCTAATGTTGCTTAGTCACATTTAAAAGAATATAAAGAATCCATTAGATTATACTTACTAAAATAAGTGTACTCAGAGTACTGCAGATAAGGGTTTTTTTTTTTTTTTTCAGTGACAGTACCTTGATTTTCTTGTGAGAAATAGGCAAACAAAATTTTCCCCAGTGGAAGTATTGAGCCCCAGCTGTTGCTTGGAAGTGAGATTATGAAGTTTAAATGGCTTATAAGAGGTGTTCATTTTTGCTCAAAAGGATCCATATTGAAAAACCTATCTGGAATCTTTGCCTGCCATGCAGACACGGAGAGAAAACAGCAGCAGGAGGTTTGTATTTGTATTCTGGCAGGGGCCCCTCGCTGAAACCAGTTGCTCTGGGGACTTCGTTCAAGTTTTCTTGGCCTAGCTGCCAAGGTAGTGTGGAAGGTTACATAATGGCTGAAACAAGCTCAAAAATGGTGAAAATATGTAGGTATGTCTTTGGGGGTGATACCCTGCTGGCTGCATCGAGGAGCAGAACCACGTTTGTTTAAGAAATAGTTTGTTGATACTCATTGCCCCGCTTGGTTGTGTAAGTTAGCCCTGAGAACGAATGAATTCGAAAAGGAGGGGTAGAAGAAGAAAACAGTATGCCTGCATGTAACCCGTTTGCAACAATCGTGTTTCAGCAGCCTCAGTTTGCAGTACCTCCAATACCCTCTGCAATTTGAGCACAGAAGGTTTGCTTTATGCAGCACAGCCTTGACACCAGTCAAAAGTCTGCAGTCTGCTGCCGCTCTCAGCCTCATCTCTCGTGATGTGACTTTAACCAGGTCTACCGTTTCCTGCAAAGAAATCTTTGTTCCAACTGAGCTGCCTCGAAGCCAGCCAAATTGAGAGTTTAATGTCTAGCTATTAATATCAGGCTGCAGCTTGGAGCCTTGCTCGTTGTCAGAATCCAACCTTCCTGTGACATAAGCAGATCGAGAATGCCCCTTTCGTTCAATATTTCCACTGCTAGTGCCAAATAAGCAGCTTTACGGTTAGTTAGGAATGATCCTGCATATTTCAAGGCAAAGCTTGGCCTTGATTCCTCAGTGTACATGTTACCCCAGATCCAAGCTGAAGCTTCCCTGTATTCAGCTAATAATAAAAGTGGGGGCAGTGTGGAATTGGGAAATGGAAAATGAGAATGTGTCTTAAATATCCTTAAATTGCCCTGGTTAAAAATGTCTTTACCTCTGCTGCAGTCACATGTGCTTTTTTGTGGCTTGATGTTGGGGAGAAGAAAGCAGGATATAGTGTATATACTGCAGTTGGGCAGGTTTAGTTGAAGGAATAGCTGCTTGGAGAAAATTGAGTATAAGAAGCAGAGGTGATTGAGAAACATAGTTTTCTAGACTGTTTCCACAGGTGAATCAACGTTTTGTGAAAAACATTCCCACCTCCTGGCTGGCTTTAATTGACAGACTCAAAGATATCTTCTTGAGAGGGTCCTGAAGGTCACGAATCCTTCTAGAATTTGTGTCCTTTTTCTTGCGTCTTCCAAATGCTGATATGTTACTGGGGAAATCAGGGATCTGATTTTGATTTTCCTCCTGTCACTGTGCAGGTGACATCCTTCTGCCGTGCCACTGTGTTCCTATCTTAGTCATTTCCTCCTTTCAGAAGTGCATAGAGAGCTATGGGTGAAAAGTACTGTCAGAGAGAGATGCAGATTATGGTGCTGTTATCCAATTTCCCTCCCTTGATAGCTACACCCTGGTTTCTTCTTATGAGTTTATACTAGCAAAGAGTTTGGGAATATGCCTGGATTTTGCACATGGGATGCTTGCTATATGTGTCCAAGCAGATTTAATCCTTTCATATTCTGTGTAAAACACCCTGAATAATTGGACTGCGCATTTTTACCTTTTCCTTGCTTGGGCAGTTGGATTGCCTCCTGTCCTCAGCAGGGTACAGTTCTCATCAGTGTTGCCTCTACTGTGTATTGTTCATTTAAATCTTCCTTCCTATGTAATATTGATTCCAGTCCCCTAATATTGTCACAACAGAGAATTAATCCCAAAGGAAAGGGGAAAGACTAGTTGGTGTGATGTGAGTGGAAAAGAAAAGGAATTCTGACATTAAAAACATTTTTCCATAGTGGTTCGTGTTGAATGTTTCTGTATATTCCAGGGCGGGTTTTAATTTGAAGCCAGTATAAATAGAAATACCTGCTGCTTAAAACAATTCATTAGAGAAACAGTGCCTGGCTTTAGTCTTGCTGGGACTGTCCTTGGGACCAAAATCAAGAACAGTTTAGTGCATTAAAATGAACATACTGTAGGTTAAGATGTCCCTTAAAGGGATGCTGTCAAGTTGATTGGGTGTTCATGATGGAAAGGGATCTCACGGCACTGCGAATTTTGTCTGTCGTGGCTGGATCAGGCAATGGGGAGTCAGGCTGCAGGCTCCCTGAAACTGAAGGGAACCGTGGTGCGGGGCAGTGGAAGACTTTCTCTCTTGCCTTCTTGTTGCTAGGGTGTGAATAGCTCCGCAGTGCAAACAGTGCAGAGCTGTGCTCTTGGGCACGTTCATCACTGCCATCTCGCATGCCCCACCCGGCCCACAACGCCCTTCCAGTTTCTTTTCACCAGCTAGTAATCTCTCTCCTCTTCCAAATTCCCACTAAAAACTTGTGTGCCAAGTGAGTGTAATACAAGATTGCATAAATTTTAATAGAAGCACAGGGATGAGCACAGCCACTCAAATAATCACAAATTCCCTTGCTCTTCCTCACATCAGTGCCCTGCTCATGCGTGGCTTCGGCAGGGCTGCGTCACGTGTGCACAGCTGTTCACAGGCTCAAAGCTAAGGACCTGAGGAAAATCCTGTTTACATTGGACTCGGAGTTTTCTTACTGACTTCAGTGGGGTCAGGTATTCTCTGAAGCACACAACCCACCTTTAGGTCTCTGCCAGATGAATTGGCTGAGTTTTTTCCTAGGGAGACTCTAGTGGTTTGGGGTACCTTTGACATCTTTAGAAAGCTTGATATCCTGAGGATGGTTCTTTGTACTTTCTGGAAATCATCTGATATCTCTATTAAGCTTTCTCTTTTGGGGCATTCAGAATCGCTACCAGGTTTTGAAAACCTTCTCAAAAAACAATAGTATGTGAGAGCTAGAAGGGAAAACCCACTAGTAACAACAGTGAAGCTGACCAGTCTATTTTAGCAAAGAGAAGTAAAATGGAAAAGACAAAAAATGGCCATATATACACCGTCTATTTGCCTCCATCCAGTCTGTTTAAAAAACAACAACAACAACAACAAAACTGGGTATGACACTTTAAACAAACTACATATTTATTGTCAAATATGTCAGCTTTCTCACTGACTTATATGAAAGCTTACAATGTTCAGTGTAGTTGGTTGAGTAAAGTGCTGATATTTTATAGAGACTTATTTTCTCTTTATTGTTATGGAAAGTGGAGCATTTGAATTTCATTTGCCTTTGGGTTTGTTTTGCAGCTCAGTAGTCTTGTTTAGACTTGTTTTTATTCATTCCATATATCAAGGGCAGTTGTGGATTCTTCAGCTCTTGGTCTCCTTAGATGAAAAATGACTGTCCTTCTGGAAGAGATGCAGTACCAAACACAAGATACTGTGTTTAGTTCTGAGGTTATATGGTGCCGTTATAAGGTTTTTTTATAGAAAAGAGGTGATTGATCAGTCTCTTCTGTTCTTAAAATCTATTATCTGTTAGTGCTGTTGATTGAATTTCTGGTTATTTCAACTTATTTCTTCCTCTGCTCTTAGATGTTTAATGTCTTGGGGACCGTAATTAGCTTTTGTAATTGAAATAACCAAAAACATTTAGTGGAGGGGAGGGTTAGCGACAACTTTGCTGTACATTTGTCATTGTTCCCTCTTCTATGTGTTCCCAGTCCCTAGCTCTGAAGTGTCACAGACCCTCAGTTGCTCTCACAATTAACCCCCTTCCCTTGCCTTTTTGCCAAGGGTCTCTTTCTCCTTGGTGGTAGTCCAGAGCTCTTAGAAGCTCTTGCTCAATTTTATTCCTCCATCTTCTCTTTGTTCAGCTGAGGCTGGACACCAAGAGGCTGCTCTCCTCGGAGAGGCCTGCCTGGTCTGTCTTCCATCACTGTAACCACATGGCTTGCCCACTGAGGTCATGGAATTTCCCTACATTTACTACACTTTGTTCTTCATAAACCTCCAGCAGTTCCTTATTAGTTCTCCTCCATACATCATTCTCTCCGTAGCCCCAAAATGTTTCAGTACTTTATTCGCCAATTATTTATCTGTCTGTCTGTTGTCTTAGTAAGCATCCATCCCACATGATAAAACAATAGGCCTCACTGTGGTCTTGTATGTTTGAAACTAGCTTGTTCTCAGTAATTTGGAACTAAACACTGTCAGTGGAGAAGAATAACACGCTTCCTGCTCTGTACCTGGCCCTTCATTTCCTCCACCATCAAGCTTTTATTGGTAATTAATGCTTGTAGATATTTAAGCTGTCTGACTTGTTGAGATACATATGTAGCGTTTGCCAACCATAAGGTAGCACGTACAAAATCTTCTCATCAGCATCACCACCCTGCTTTTGTTTCTTAGTGCATCTTCACTGATCTTAAATCTCACTTTTCTTGTTACTTCTTCAGACTCTCCAGCCAGGCTTTGTACCACAGCTTTTGTCTTCCTTCTTGTGACTCCCCCAAAGTTGGTGCAGAACATTTAATCTTATCTCAACTTGAAAATTTAGCTTTCTCCCATGGCTACGTTAATGGTTCATGGTAATGTGTTTTGATAAATACAAGAGAACAACTGTCTAAAATGCAATGGACAGAAATCATAGTATTGCTTTACCACTTATGAGTAAATGTCCATCAGTCTGTCAGAACTCACTGTTGTGCAGGGTGGATGCTGAGTGCTATTTGGTTGGGGACATCTTTGGAAAACTCACTTTCTACAAGAATTGTGGGCACTTTCCCATCAGGTGTCTGGGACTCCAAACTGAATGCTAGCCCAATGTCAAATTAGAGTGTAACTAAGTTCCTTTCTGTTGCCTTTATAAAAAGAATTATGTCATGAGGGAAGACACTTGCCATGATTCTGTTGATATTTATTTTGATACTCTTGACTTTCTCCCTTTCGTTTCAGTTCCATGTCATAACTCACTTTGTGTTAAATCACTGTGTAGTTTGACTGATACAGGTGAAAACACGTACTGCATTCTGCTTTAGGGCCATTTATGTGTGTGTGAAGTTACACAGACATGTATACTGTAAAGCACCTGGGAATTTTAGTCTCCTAGCTTAAAGGCTGTATATCTCTGTAAGATATACAGAAGCCTCCAGTTCCCCCTTCCTCCTGCATTTGGGGTTGTGCACATGCAGTCATTGTGAGTAGAAGCACTCTTTTTTATTACTGTTATCATTAACTATACTGTTATACTTAACAGTTCCCAATGAATTTATGTGACAGTGTCCCTCAGAAGCAGTACAGTGGATTTTCCTGTTAGCATGGAATAAAGAGTGATCAGAAACATCAGCTTTTTATGTTTCTTCTTCTTTTGTGCAACATGCAGTTCTTATGTTTCGGGTTCACCTGATGCATTACACTAGAACTTGTGAATTACAGTTTTAGCTCCTAGATAATTTTCTGCCATGATTATTTTTAAATTAGAGCTGATTTATAGGACACAGCCTAAGAACCAACATTTTGCTGGTGGGCAAATTCCATTTAATCACAATTTAAAGAAATCTCTGCTGTTTATCTCTGAAAGTAGTCATTGTGTTTGCTTTCAGCTTGTCTGTTTGCAGGAGCTTAACTGATGTCCGGCTAAGCACACACTGCCAAACAAATGTCAAGAAAAGCTCAGGAATTGCTTCTTGCCACTGTGTGTGTGAAGCTGAGAAGTCGTTGAGGCAGGCGTGAGCAGAACAATCTTAGTGTTTGTGGACGCACCATTTCTCTGTGTTAGAGTTTCTAGCATTTCTACTACTGTCTCTCACCTCATCCGTGTAAATGGGGACTTGCGGGTTGCAGATGTTACATACTTTCTGCACTGCATGCTGTGCTGTTGTGTCACACTTCACCAGCTTCATGTCCCAGCTCCATCACTTCCTTGATGAGGATTTGTTCCTCTGGGGGATTCTTACAAGAATGAACATTAAACAAAATCCTCTCGTGTTTTCTTAGCTCATCCTGCCTTTTCTGTCTCTCTTATATTATGAGGCTGGGGAGGGAGAAATATGTTCTTTTTCTACACTGCCAAACTTGGCTGTCAATATATTATAAATAACAAATCACTTACTACTGTTATCAGCGCTAGAAATGCCAACCCATTGTACAGAATGGTGTGCAGCAGAAAGCAGAGCTTTCTGCCATGACAAGCTTTCAGGCTAGGTGGGCAGGGAAAACATGTGGGAATTGTAAAAATACTTGCCCTGTGTTCCTCTCAAGAGGAGGAGGAGCAGATTTTGCATATCCTGGTTCCCAGTCCAGTGCCTTACCTGTTAATTCATGCTCCCTCCCTGGCAGACATGTGACACTAAACATTACATCATTCTTTTTTGCATTTTATTTTATTTTATTTGCAAAAAGGTTTTCTTGAGAAGGAGGTGAATTTGTAAATAATGCTTTTCCTCATTAAAATTCAAAGCACTTTACTGAAGCGGTCAGAACTGTTATCCCCATTTTACAGATAGGGGAAGTGAAGCTGGGAGATGTGGAGGGCAGTGCTGGCTCTCGAACCCACAGCTCTTGAGTCTCGATCCAGGCCTCTCAACTGTAGGCAATGCTGCCTCTTCTCAGGCCTTCACAGTGGGAACTCTGCTCCTTCAGTTCAGTACAATAATGATTCAACCCTCCAGCAGGCCAGAGGCTTGTGTTTCTTCTTTCCACTACCTGCGTCTTTATTCTAACCTGTATTTGCTTCTTCCAGCATGGTCAGTCAGCTACAGACTGCAGCCACATACTGTTTAAGAAAGCTGATGCATTTTTATTTGAGCAGTCTGAGGTTTTTCTTCTCCTGTCAGACATAGATGGCTTTTATCCAGTTGACTGCTTTATAGTGCCTTTATCCTTTGCTGGCTTGAAAACATTTCAGATAGCTTCTATTGTTTTCTAGACCCTGTAGCTAAAAAACCAAGCTCTTGTAAGAACATCTGTACATAGCAGTGCAATAGGCTACAGATACATAGAGTAATAAGGCATGATTGTATTCACTGTAACATTTGCTCCACTGGATAATCAAATAGAAGCATTCCAGTTGCACACAGGATATGTAAGAGTAAAGGAAGGAAATGAAGGACAGTTGCCTACTGTACTCTTACATTTCTTTTGTCTTGCAGCTGCCAAGACTAAATGCAATTTTGAGAGTAAATTTTAAATAATGTAAAAATGAGATTTTACTAATGATAGGCAAGAAAACAGCACTGAGAAGTGTGCTTAGAATAAAAGTGAAATCTGGTGGGAAAATTCCCCCAGAGAAGGAGGCTTGAATGGGACTGATTTTCATTTGTTCTTTTTTCAGCTTTGGTTAACTATGTGATGTCATGACTTAGTATAACACTCTGCCTATTTTGGAGGGTTTCTGACCCCAGGAAAATTTTCAAATACATGAAGTGCACTCAGCAGATCAAAAATCAGTTAAAGTCTTAGGGACATTTCTTAAATTCTCACACTTCCACTGCCCCAGCACAAGCTCCAAGTCTTTCAGTTGTGCTTGTGTTACATATAATGCAAACAGAGTTTAGGAATGTAACAGGGCTTTGCGCCACTGAAAATCTTCTCTGTATTTACGAGCATGCTGAAAATGCAGTAGGAACCGTGCTCCAGCTATGATCCAGTGCAAGCTCGCTACATAGCCTATAAATGTTAATGGCAGATGCTGTGGGAGAGGTGATGAAATTTTGAGCTGAGTCAAGGATGCATAGACCATGTTTTGCCATCTTGTATTAGAAAAAAAAACACCTCCACGTTTTTGGCAAAATCAGTATTTTACAGGGACATCTCAGTTCATAGTTAGACTTGTGCTGTATTTGCAGTGCAGTAAAATAGAGTGGCTTGGGTCTTAAGAAAATGACCGCTTCGTAATCCGTGGTCAAAGTTGTATTCAAGTACCCAAATATACAGTCTTATTTTTTAGAGGTTCTGTCCTAAAGTTGAATAATGGTTGCAGTGCAGTAAAGTGTGATATAATTGTATTTAATAGTTTCTTGACTCCAATCTGATCAGCTGTGAATATTTTAATATATTAAATTCACTTACTTGGAGGTCTCAACTAGGCCATTAAGAGTGGTGTAAATGCCCTGTTGCCCATAGCGGAAGTGAATTTGAACTCTAAATGCACATTTACTTGGATAGACGGCACCTGAAAAAGCATGCCATGTAAACAAAAATCCAACATATTTCAGCAAGTCCTCTTTTTCATCCTTTATATTTGACTGTTGGACAAGGATTATATATGTCAATGCAGTGATTCCTGTGGTTTATTGAGTGATAGGTCATAAATAGTGAGCAGTCAAGGAGTTAAATTTCTTTAAATAATTACTGAATGTAGAAATAGGAAAGATATTTGGAGAAGTATGTAAGAAGTTGAGAAGAGGATGGAAGAGTTATAGAAGACTTACTAAATGATTTTGTGTTAACATGCTGGAGTTTGAACTGTGGCAGTTTAGGGGGATGCAGGAATCCATTTCCATCCCTTCTATGGGGTGGCAAATATCAGGGCCCCGAGTGCATCTCCAGCCCTCCTTGGGTTTGGCTGCCTGGGCTCGGGACCAGCTTAGGTAACGGTGCAGGTTTCCAGCCTTGAAGAAAGCTCTTTGTAAAGGCTCTGCTAGGAGCCTGCTCTGCTCACCTTGCTTGGGTGCTGTGGGCCTGCACCTTCGTCAGCGAGGCCACCACCTCTACCTGCCTTGTCATCGTGCTCAACTCCCAGCTCCCCTTCCCTTTCGGAGCAGCACCTGCCCTTGCAGCTCCATGAGGGCAAACGCTAGAGGGGGGCAATGCAAAAACCAGCACTGTAATCACATTGGCCATCTCAGCTGATTCTGCTGCTCCACAGGAGTCTGTAACCAGGGTGAGGAGATAGTAGCTTCATAATTTGCTCAGAGTGGATGTCTTATGATAATTTGGGTGATCTTTTGACCTCATCATAGAGTACTCAGAGTGGAGGTAACGGTCAACTAAAGACTGGCCTGCTGTGTCAGCAAATTCACATGTCCCTGTTAAATGTCCAGAAAATTCAGAATGCTCTAACCTCATCTCTTGGGAAAGTTTAAACTGGTAGAGGTGAGCAAGTGGGTCTAACAGATGAAAAGAGATGAAAGCAAGCCAACATGGTTTCTAGGAAAGGAAGCAAGATCATGGCTCAGTGACTCGCTGGAATTCTTGAAGACTCTTCCTGCCAGAATAGACGAAGAGAAGGGGGAGATGCAGTGGGCTTCACATGCCTTGCTTTTTCTGAAAGCTTATGACGGAGTTTCATTGCAGTAGTTAATGTCTGAAGTTTGCAGTCATGGGACATGAGGAATAACTGGTTTCAGTGGCCTGAAGAGTAAGTGGGAAGAAGTACTAATAAAAGATCCATTATATTTATGCCAATTCAAAGTTATTACTGTTCCACAGGGATCAAAGATTGCCTCTGAGCTTGTATTTTTTGATAAATGGATAGGCAGATGCAGTCAAAATCAAGATTTTAATTTTTGCGCATCCTACAGAAGGAGGTGGCATTAATGATCACCAGTGCTGCTATGTAGTGAAAGATTTAGATTTTATGGGATGTTTTGGCTTTTCAGCTGTATTGCAGATTGCATGGGTTTCTAGCATTGGAAATTGCATCAGTCTTCGTTAACTGTGGATGTACACAATGTGGCACTTGTCACCAGTGGCTCTGAGAGGCTTAACTTCTGGTTTTCTCTTTCCTCTGAGATATTATTTATTTGGAAGAGATATAATGCTTTGGGCTGGGATAATAGATTAGAGAGATATGAATCATTTTGTCTTCATTCTTTGCTTATTTTTGCTTCCTGGTTAGATCAATGCAGAAATATCCAAATATGTCTATGCATGTTTTTGTTTTTCTGTATCCATTTATGTGTATATATAGAATTTTTAATAAAAGATTAAACTGCCCTCAAATCTATACTGGGGAAAAAAATTACTGTCTTTAAATGCCTTGCAGAATACTTTGAATTTGATATATCTAAATTTGACTAGATCCCACTTCTAGAAGGTGTGGGGGTTTCCTTATCAAGTTCCTGCCAAGTTAGATAGGAAAGTGACAGTAGAAGAAAGTGAAATTTTGGTCTAAATCTCATTTAGGTGTATACATATAAACTGCAGTTTGAGTCACTAGAATTTTGTTTGAGCATAGGAGTTCTCTTATTCACTTTTTAATTTCTGGTACAGGATCCTATAATAAAAGTGTTGGTCTGAAGCAGTTTGTCAGGTCTTTTCAATCAGCTTGTAGAAATGTGTTGAACTTGAAGAAGAGGAAAAAAAAGAAAAAAGGACACCCAACCTGATATCTTTCTTCTTCTATACTTTTTCAGTGTGATTTCTAGAATGGCTTCTGTGTTTAGCTTGGAATTAGCCTTGTATTTCTACTTTAGCTTGTGGTCATGAGCAGTCAGCAGGTTCAAAATATTTGTTGATTTTGTGTAGCCGTGTTATACATTTTTGTGTAGCAATTTTGACTGATCTGTTTGCATTAAGGCTCTGACTGTAATTAGACTGCTGTGTACACATTAATGTTCTGCTGAGCATCCATTTGTTGGTTTTAATAATGTCATCCATCAAGCTCTAGTGCATATAGTAGTATTTGCACTGTAGTAAACAAATGGAGTAAACACTGGAGCCCTTTATAAGGAAACAATGGCCAATAAGCAAGGAAGCTCTGCATGGACCCTTTATTTACAGGAAAGTTAAACTGATACTTTAAAATGAGTCTATCAGTCTAATCAGACTTCATAGCTCTTGAAATGAGAGAACTAAGTGACTGTTGAAGTTAAGTTTCTCTTTAGAATTTACATTTTTTGTGTCTGTTTAAGAAACCTCTAGACAGGATGTGTGTTTCCTATCCTGAATGCCCAAACTTACCTGCTTTTCCAGCTATACCAGTTGGTCAGATAAAAGATACTATCTCTACCCTGCTCTTGTCTGGCTCCGAGTATGGATGTAAATTCCTGTGTGAGCCTCTCATCCCATGCCTTCACTCCTGATCAGTTCTGTGGAAGTGCTGGTGTTCCTTGTAACCCCTTCGATCACCTCTTACAAGCATGTATTTACTTGCGATTTCAGCAAAATAGCATTGCTTACCTGAGTAGGTCTGTCCTTTTGGGTGTTTTTTACTCTGCTTCTTGACTGACTGTTTGCATCTGGACACATATTAAGTGGCATCTGAAGTAGAGATGTTTTCTTGAACCTGGGCCTCAGATCCTACAACACAAAAGTATTGATTATGACCACTGAAGTCCATTTTTTAACTAGGACTGCAAGTTTTAGGATTTTCTTGTCTGCTGTGCTGTTTTACTTGGCCTGTTGGTTTTGTGGATGTTTTAGCCTTTCTTCTCAAGGAACGGAGATCTGTACAGCTCTTTAACATCTATATTTGAGGCCAGTCCAATGCACTAGTGTTTAATCATTTAAAAAAATACTCATCCCATTGCAAGAAGGTGAGGCCATTTTGTTCTTGGTTACGGAAAATCAAATAAAAGTGCAAATCCATTGTCTTCTTGGAGTTGCTCCTGATTTATGAAGGTAAATGAGCTCAGAACAAGACTGGGTATCATAGGTTTCCTTCATCAAATGGATGGTACTGTTTTCCAGTGAGCCGGGCTATGTAAGTCTTTGGAATTGGCCAGTTGCTTGTAGTTTTCTTTCAAAAATGTCAGTTGCCTTGTGAGAGTCTGATGACCAATTCTGCCACAGTTTCATGTCTCTTCCTCCCTGTGTCTTACTTCCTTCTTTGTTGATGTTCTGCAGTCTATCCCATATTTCTTTCCACGTGTTTATCTGTCTCATTTAGGTCTTCCCCATTTCCCTCCTTCCTCTCTGCAGAATGACAAGGATAAGCGGCTTTCAGCACAGCCGTCTTGCATGTTTGCACTCTCTCAGTGATGCTCCTCTGAAACTGAGGAACGGGCATTGGTGCTGGGAAGGGTGAGGTGCTACCAGCTCAGAGCAAAGGTCCTAGGTACTGAGAGCATTTAGTCCTTACCATGGGGGCCCCAACTCTTGACTGCTGTGGTTTGTGTTGTCATGCAGAGGTGTATTTGCTGTGATGGTTAATTTCCTTGGGATTTTCTCTTCTAAATGACTGATTTAAAAGAGTAAAACAGCCCCATGAAGGAGCTCTTGGAGTATGGAGAGGATTCTTACAGTCCCCTGTTCACTTAGGTCTAGCAGGTTACCTCGAAGAACCATGTACATTCAGCAGTCAAGAAAACTGTACACGTTCCTGATTCCTTTTCTGCCCTGTCATGGCACAGCAGTCAGGGTTCCTTGTGAGAGGTTTTCAGAGCATCAGATGGAACCAGGCAAAGGTCATAATTTCTTGGTGATAATTTGATAATTATCTTGTGATAATTTTTGACTGAGTATCTGAGAGCCATCCCTGTATCTTCTACTTTTATCTTTGTTTTTTTACCTTTTTTATCTTTTTTGCATGTTGCATTTTCAACATGGGAAAGCTGCAGTCCACGTTTGTTCAGTGAACTGGTGTGTTTACAGAGATGCTGAACACCCACTCTTGTACCAGTGTCTTTGAGCTACAACATGGTCTAAGGACTGAAGTAAAAAAGTTCAGACAAAGCCCAGCCTTCTGGAGATAGGATCTAAGTAAAACAAGCCAGCAAATGGCTTAATGTTCCTTCTCCAAAGCTCTCCAAAGCCAGTGGTAAGACTCCTAGTGATTTCAGTAGGATTTTGATCAAGCCCATGGTGATTATGATACCTGGAACAATTAGATCAGATGTAATACGTATTGAGCATGCTTTTTGTGCATGCCAAGAAGCTGTTTATGTTGTAATTAATTGGGGGCCTTGCTGCGAAATGCGTCTCATTACCTGACAGCTGTCAGAGGCCGCTCCACTGGGCACCAAAGCAGCCTTGTACAGAAATACACTATCTGCTTAGCTTGGAAGTGCAGCTGTTACCATTGCAAATTCTCCCACAAGCCACTTACTGAGTGGGGCTTGATGGGTGAGAAAACCCGTACAAACCCTGGTGCAAATTCAGCACATAGTTTTCAGTCAGGACAGATTCAGAACCAGAAATGTCCCCCAGACGGCATACAAGGATGCATATAGAAGCCTCTGTGCTTCTCGGGGGCATTTTACTCAGAAGCATATTGGGCTAGAAGAGGCAATTTTCCCCTTGTCAGGCCTGCTACTTTAGCACAAAGACCTAGAGCAATAGCGGGAGCACACGTGCAGGGAGGTGTCCCACTAGCCTTCTGCAGGATACCATGGCAGGAGGTTTCTGTAGGGCTGCTTGCAGGTGCAGTGCCTCTGTGAGCCTTACGTGCTGTCATATCTGAATTCAGACCATAAAGGCCTCAGGACTGGGACTGTGTCTTGACTTGTGTCTGAGAGGCACCAGGGACTCTTTTGGCTGCTCTCAGTCATAGCAAGGAGCTCAGCAGTATTCATCCAAATTTGTATTTTCTTTTACAGGAGTTCAAGTTTGAACATGCGAGATTCCTTTTTATTAAGTGTGAGAAGAGCTCATGTTGGTCTCTTATTTTTTTTGTGAAAATTTCTCTCTAGCTTGTGTTACTGAGTTCTTTAAAGCTGACATTTTATTTTTGAGCAATTTGGATAAGGAGGTACCAAAGAAACTAGATTCAGGTTATATTAAAAAAAATACATCCAGCTGCATCACCTCTGAAATTAGCCGTTGGTTCTTTTTTATCAGGTTGGTGTCATGATGTGCTTGTAGCTGTGTCAAGCACCATTGGGGTGGGGGGAGTCAGAATGGACAGCTCTGTTTGGGAACCCAGAGGAGGGCCCTTTAGGGTGAGAGCCATTTCAGCCTGATATTTTTATTAGGCTTTTACAAGTTCTGTGAAAAATAGGAAACTGAGCAGAGGATAAAGACTCCCTTGATGTCGCCACTGAAGGAAGATTTCATCACCCACCGTACATCAGAACCTCTGCTCCCAGGTGGAAATGCAGATGTGTAGGAAATCAAGTCATCAGTTTTGTAATGGGTTTTTTGTTTTTTTATTGTCACCTCCCCTTGCACCATGCTATTGCACTTTGCCAGAAAAAATATGCTAGCTGTGGTATTGCATGAGGGGAGGAACAGAGCCATGGCACTGCCTTAGTGTCCTCCTCCTGCCCACCAACACGGAAGGGGCATTTTTGGTCGTTAGTCCTGGCAGTAGTTAGTAGCCAGTGCCGAGGTATTAGGAACCACCTTCATGCTCTCACATGGTATAAGGTTCTCAGCCCAAGCTCTGACTTCAGCAGAATGACTTAACCCTATTAACATTATCAGGGACTGAATTTAAGCCCCAGGTTTGTCAGTTTTCTCAGCTCAGGCAGGCTGTGAGATTAAATCAGCACTCAGTAAGGAATTAAAACAGAAGGACTGAACCAAGAATTGCTAAATAAGTTTATCAGTGTGTGTGTTGGCTGGCAGCTTGACAAGATGAAGCCAGGAGCCTAGACATCCCTGTAAGTCAGGATGTAGGAACTGTAATTGAGAAGTATCACAGAAGCAATTTGGAAAAGCATCTGTTCAAAGTTTGATTACTGTGAATCATCCTATTCTGCTGGCCTGCTCTGCTAGTCGCCTGAGCTGCTCCTATTTTGCCAAGAGAACAGCTTGACACGCATGCAGCGCCTAAAAATAAAATACACTTTAAATATTAGCATGTTTCAAACGCATAATCTGTTCACTTTTTGAGAGTAACATTTGTTTAATCATTCTTTAAGAAGATGGAAGGAATTTAATTGAGAGCTGTAGAAGAGTGTCATTCATTATCAGCACAGGTGTTAGACCATCTCCTAAAAACTGCCCCGTTCAGCAGAGTATACCAAAATTCTCCAGACACTGAAATATTGTTCAGGATACATTGCTGTATGTTGTTTAACATAATTGCAGCACTGATCCTTGCTCATGAGCCCACTCCTGACCAACACCGTGAGCTGGGATAGTTCCATGGCTTGGTAAAGCTTCTGAAGCAGTTAGAAGTACTTTTTGATTTATTTGAATAGCTTCATCAATTTCTTAGTGTTTGCAATTATGAGAAAGAAGAACTGGAACTGAATGCTGGACTCTGACTGTTAGCACTTAAAGCAGATGCTGTTTGGTACAGAGGCTCCAAATATTTTTTCTGATTTATTGCCAAGTCTGACCTTGTCTTTTCATTTTGGAAGGGAGATATGGAGGAATTTGAAGGCTCCAGGATCCCTGCTGTGGCGTTCCATGTTCTTTGTTTAGCAGTCTCATTAAAAGCTCTGATTTGATCTTCATTCCCCTCCATTCTGTCTGAACTTAGGCTCTTTATTAAAGCAGATGGCCTTGATGGGTTGCAGGGATAAACTGACAAATTCAAACCTGGAATACACTGAGCTCACCTGAAAAAGCAAAATGAAAATAGCCTCAAAGCTGATTTTGGAACCTTACACAGTTTGCAAAGCTGCAGCTATTGCAGGCAGTGCCAGGATTGTTTTTCCGTTTCTTGGAAGAGTGTAACCTTCAGATGGGAACTCCCCAGACAACAGCATGACTGTTAATGGACTAACACTGATAGACATGTGACAGAGGGGTTAGCATGGGACATGGTAGCTCTCAAGCCCTTATCCTTACTGATGGTGGAACTACTGTTACTACTTTTCTTTTGGTGAGTTTTTTTTCCCTGAAGGATGCAGCTGAGAGAGAGATTGAAGCAGTTCTTGAATTCAGGCTTATTTCACCGAATAGTCCAGGTCAAAATGAAAATACTAAAATGTTGAAATGATTTGGGGTTTTAGTAACATCCAAGATAGTTCACGAAGGCTGGTTAGAGGTTGAGCAGGTGGAGCGCTCTCCTCTTGTCAAGCAGTCCAGCATATGAGAGATTTGGACTCAGTTTCATCCTGTCTCTTTCTGCTTCAGTCACCAAAGTGAAAAGACAGTTAGTCATACAGCTCTACAAATCCCAAGTCCACCTGTTGCCTTGAGCAGGTTGCCTGTCTTCTGTTTATTATCAAATTTTGGGAAATGAAAGTCATACTTAATTCTGCAGCAGGTTGTAGAAAGGACTAGCAGCTGCATCTTTGCAGTGTACTCTCCATGCACTTAACAAAATGAGACCAAAAGAAAACATTTAAATTCAAATCCCTTTTGAGTCCTAGGCAGGGGTGAGTTTCAACGGCCGGATTCCAAATCCCGGTTTACAGTTTGGTTTTGTAGTTGGTGGTGGGTGGTTTGTTTTTTGTTTTTTGTTTTTTTTTCCCCAGTTCACAGTCACATGCTCCTGCAGTCTTTCAGAAGTGTCATATCTCTTCTGATTTCTGCTGGATCCGGTTCCTTTTTAGTGTCAGATAGCCTTGTACAACCTTGTCCCCCACATGCCATCTCTGCAACCTCTGCCTCTTTTTCTCTCACTAGCTGCTCTCCCACTGATTTCCGTTTGCTGTTTTCTTCACCAGTTCCAACAGCTGTCCTTTCCTTCTGCTAAATGCCATCTTCATGCCCACACTAAGGCCTCCCTCCCTCCCTGAATGTCTCCATGTCCTCATCAGGCCTGTTGCAGTCCAGCTCCAACCTTTCCTCAAGTGAACCCATGATGCCAGAAACATATGTCCAGGGGCTGTGGATCCATTTCCCTCCAGCATTAAGTAAACATAGAGGTTCTCTGAGAGCTCATATTCCCATCTGATCTTACCTCCTGCCCTCCTCAACCCCAGCCTCCCACAGAAATGACTCCCTGCTGCTCATGAGATCAAAGTCATGTTTCTTGAGGGCTTCTGGAAGACCCTTATTATCTCCATTTGTTCCATTGATGTCCTTGTTTTCTCTCATTCCCTAATCTCTTTCCAGCTGTCTTTCTCCCTTGTTCGCTAAATTTGAATTATAGCAGGCTTCTGTATACTGTCCAGCACTGTGTGTTGACTCATCCAGTAATCGATCATCCCTCCCGAGCCAGAGTCCTCCTCTCAAACCCACCTAGGTAGCTCTTCCCTTGGCTTTGCTGTTACTTACTAGGAATACAGCTGTTGTAATATATCTTACTTTGGGTAATTAAGCACATGTCTTTCCATGTGTGAGCATGAACATGCAAACTTTCAGCACTGCATAAGACATTTATGAACAGATGGTGAATTAACTGCTTGGGTTTGGGAATCTACTTTTGGAAATGTTGGTTTGATTTGGACTAAATATCCCAAACCTTATATTTAACTATAGAAACAGGAACAGAGAGCAGAAGTGTGTTTTTGCCTGTTTGCGAGTGCATTCAGCAGCAGCCTGAGCTTTGGTGGCTGGGAGTGTGCGGGAGAAGCCCTGTGGAATGTGGATGTTAGCATATCAAAGCAGAGTCAACAGGGAGATGATACCCTCCTTCCTGTGGCCCCAGTTAATTCTGTAATTAAGCAGCTCCTCCTGTCATGTTAGATGGAGAGGATTTATTAACGTGCTGTTGTCTAGGGTAGCAATGGTTTGCCAAAAGGGAGGAGTCATGTTAATGGAATAGGGGATGTCATGCTGAACAAAGAGCAGATGCCAAATAAAAAGGATATTTCTTTTTATCTCTTTGTTTGCTGAGCTCTTAGATCCTAGCACTTTATCATAAAAGCATAGAAAATTAGTCCTAGAAAGGACTTCAGTGGTCATTTGGTGCATCCCTTGCTCCAAGGCAAGATCAGTGATACCTGTGTCATTCCTGATGGATCTCTCTTCTATGAGGCTAACCAGTATACTTATTTTCAGTTTTCCTTGAATTACTGTGAACATTATACCCCTCCTCAGCTGTGGTCAGCTTGGTGAATGTTTGTCTGTAATCACAAATCCTTGTTGAATGACACTGGAAAGGTATGCGGTTTTCAGAGATGCCCATGCGAAATCTCAGGGGATTTTCAAAGATTATCTGCCCTGTGTTGGCATAATGCAGTGTTAATAATCTGTCTGGCATGTTTTTATAGGCTTTGGTTAAAGCCCATTCTAGGCTAAAAAGGTGTTAGGACATCTGTCAGCTCTCTTCATCTCAATGCATTTGCTCTCTGAAGCCACCTGTTACTGACCAGGGGAGAGGTGGGCCTTTCTGCCATGCTCCCGAACGATTCCTCCACCCCAGCGTTTTTATCTCATTGGTCTTTTCTTTGATGCTTCTGGAAGGAGGATATCCGTGACACAGGATTCTGTGAGAAAGGCAGTATGGTATTTAATGCAGAATGGTTAAGAGGGCAGAGAATAGGAGGAGATGGGGGGCCAGGCTTAGTGAACTGACTTCTAGGTGTAATTTCTGTGCCTTGGTCAATCTAGAGCAATTCCCTTGAGTTCAGAATCTGTCTTTAAGTCTGCTGTCTTGGGATATGCTTGGTGGAGGACATTTATCCATAAAGTTATGAGAGGGGCCGGGTTCTATGATCTGTAGGGCTTTTCAACTGCCTGGGCAGCTGCTTGTACGCTGGAAGAGACTGCTGACATCAGTGAATCAGCACAGTGTAAATCCAATGCAAATAGCATTAGAATCAGGCTCTTGACATCTTGGGGGATGTCTGTGGGTGGGCAAAAAAGTGAAGGAACAGATAAGCGACCCATGCTTTAAACTTACAAAACCACAGGAGGGTTTCCAGGGCACACAAAAGCCCTGCAGAAACAGAGAAAGCTAAAAGCGGAAAGCTGGCCATGCTGGGAAAGGCATTCCACATGTTCCATTAATTGCCATCCCGCAGGGTAATTAAAGAGAAAAGGATGATAGCAAAAGCCCTCTTTTAAGCTCTAATGGTTTGCGGAATCCTGCCTTCTTTGTAGATTTGCAGACTTGCAGAGGTTTAGCCTCACAAAGGTCTTATCTGAAAGGTCTAGAGTAAGGCAACTTGCATAGACAAACCCGTACTAGATGTCAGCTAATCTGTTTGAAAATTGGTGGAAGACATTCCTGCACAGAGTTCAGTGTGGGCTGACGGAGTCACCTGAAAAGCTCTGTTGAGCTTCATGTTGCCATGGCTGAGACCTGCGTGTACCTACATGAACTGCAGTCATTACAGAAAGACTAAGGCATGTGTCTGAATCTGGACCTCGCAATTGGAGTCCAGGTCTTGTGAAACGTTATCCGGGGATCTACTCACTAGACCCTTGGGCACAACAGCAGTTGTTCAGTTACCAAATATCTTTCAGTATTCCCAGGACTCAACGAAGTATCCCCTGTAAAAGCTATTGTGCATTTTGTTCATTCCTGCTGTTAGGACTCTGTGTTCTGAGGGATGTTGTATTAGCTGCTCTAGAAATATCTGCCTTCTACCCACGGCTAGTTATTGTGAATATCAGTGAGAGATTATATTTGTTAGTCTTTTTGGGTACGTGTAATGAAAATCACAAGATTGAGAAAGTAACTACACTTTGTGTTTCAACTATTTATTTTCCTTGCTGGGCTTTTGGGATTCTGACAGCAGTTATGTACACTGGAAGTGGCAGTGTTTTCAGAGTTACAAGGAAGAAGAGATTTTATTGGGCACTACAAGACACCAATCAGTCCCACAGGAAAGATGTCAAGCCACAGAGTACACTCAGTTCTGGGAGAGCATGCTAAATCTCTGCAAATCATGCTAATTTTGAGGTAAGGAGCTGAGTTTTTTAGTGGTCATGTTGAAATTTGGGGTATGGTAGGTGCCCCAAAGTAAGAAGGGTCAGATTCTGTGGTGATGGGCATGTTTGCAACAAGCTGGCTAGATGCAAAAAGAGTCAGGATCTGAGGTGTATTCTCAGAAGTAATAGTGACTTTCTGTGTCATCTTACCAGTTATTTGAATGTTGTGTCTCGGCTTGCCCTTCTGTAAAGTTGACATATTACTTGGTAGCCTCTCAGTGAGGCTGTGAGGACTATTAATGGGGACTTGTATGCCAGTTTGAAAATCTTGTGTGAAAAAGTTTTGCAGTGTGGGAAAGCAGTGTGCACCAAAGAGTCAAAGGAGTGAACCTCATGCAGCTTTAGCTGGGGATTTCTTCTCTTGGGATTCCCTGCAATCCAGATCATCTTCTCCCTACAGAAATGACATGGGCCTACCAATGCTCATGACTTCACTTGTAGAGCAGCACTGGCAGCTCAAGGAAAGCTGGTACTGGAAGCTAAATAGTTTGTCCAGGCCCCTTCACCAGCTAAAAGAAAGGAAGTTGTGTATGCACTACACCTGCCTGGATGGTATTCTAACTTAAACTCTGCAGAGTTGTGGGCTCCTTTTGAGGACTTTTACTTTGACTATTCCCATGTTATCCGAGTCCCTGCCCAATTCTGCAAAGAGGGTTGTATTTGGACCAGTCCCGTATTGCCATGGTTTCTCAGTAGGGTTCAGCCACCTCCCACCCTGGAGGGAATATAAGCTCTCAGCAGGGAGTGGATGTTTTGCTGCTCAAGAAAGTCAAATTAATTGAGCTGATTTCTTCACTGAACTCATATTTGTCTCTTGTTTGTCCCCCAGAGATTGAGACAGACACCAGGCCGTATTCTCCATCCTTTGATTAAGTACAAACAGAGGAAAAATGGTGGCTCTATTGTTAGTGTAGATTTTTTTCCTCAGGCACATGGAAAATAAGTTTTTTTTCATCATTCACCTTCCCTTTAAGAGTAAATGTATGCTTATGCAGAGGCCTGTTTGAAATAGGCTATGGCTGACCTCTTGCAGTGCCTAGGAGCCAGTTGCATCAGCTGGTCCATGGCATGAGAAACACTTCCTCTGAAAAAATGTTTGAATAGTTCAAAATACTGTGACTTGCTCTGGGTACAGCGTTTGGCAGAATTGTTTCTTGTTTTCCTACCTAACTGTAGCTCTCGTGTGCATTGGATGTTTGCACTATAATTCCATAACGACTATATTGTTTCCAGTGTGGTTTTCATTAAATACAGTGACAATGAAAATTATTGCTAAGGAAAACAGTTTCCATACGAGAATGTTAAGCTCTAATGGAAACCATGTTGTTACTGCAAGATTAACAAAAACTGGCATCTAAATGACTATCCACAACTAAGCCAAATTATTCTGTGCCACAAAAATTGCATGTCTGGGTTTGAATTAGCACAACCTCGTAAAATGAAGGAACATCTCACCCTGTAAGCTTCTTTTGCATGATCCCTGTAAACCAAACTTGGACCTGGAGGCTCAGTAGGACTGTGGTGGTAACCATCTTAGCCTGTCTGTGTTGTACATGCTGGAGAGGGTCCTTCCATGTATAGAGCTCTTTTTCACCTGTGTACCGCTGGCTTCTTGGGACCTCTGTTTATTCAGCTGTAGAACAGGGATTGTGTTATCACCAATCTTAGAGGCAGTTTAGTAGAGACTTCTTTAATGTTGGTAAAAAGTTTGGAACCTTTTGTATGTAGGCATTAAAGAAAGGAGAAGTATTTTCATTTTTAAATATCATAAACACTCAAAGATTCCCTTGATGAATGACTTGATGAGTAAATACAGGCAGGGCATCTCTGTCAAACATATCATCGCAGTAGAACGAAAAGGCAGAGCATGAATCACTTTTAGGATTTCCTGATTTTACTTGTGTAGGATGTTAAAGAGAGGCTTCAGGAGTGTAATTGATGGCAGTTGCACATAGAGGAAAGTCATGGGTGGATGAGAAAAACATCAGCTCAACACCAAACTAGTAACGGTGGTGAATGAGAAGTTTGCTCTGTGCATGTGGATATACAGTGAGTCTCCATCTGTGCGGAGCAGACTTCAGGACTTCAAGTTTGGCACCCTTCCTACAGCAAACACATTGAAAAGAGCAAAGCTAGCCAAGTTTTAATCAAGTAAAAGTTCTGTATCCAGAGGTGGCTGGCAAAAGGAGAGATTAAGGTATTAGGAGTGCAATGAAAACAAGACATTAGAGAGTTGAAAGCTGGAGTACCTGGGCAAGCCACTTGCTGAGCAAATATTCCAGTCGACAGAAGGAAGCCCAGAGTGTTTCGTTTAGGATGAAATGTGAACCCACACACCAGCCCTTCTCTTCCTCCAGCTCTGGCTATCACTGTGGCAGATATGTAATAGCCTAATGCCTAGCTGAGCTGGTAGGATAAATGTAATCATTCCCCTTAGAGATATTGCTAGCAGAGGGCTCATTAGCTGACAGAAAGGCCAACAGCTGCAAACTGTTTATGTATGACAACTTTTTGGATAAATCTGAGTTTACACAGTTGCCTGTGTCCTAGGGTTTGCTGTGGAAGTGCAGATAGCTTTGCATGTTCAAACCCAAGCACAGAAGTTATAGGCTGTAATTATGCAATTTCTCATGGGGGAAGCAAAAAAACCCTCACACTTAGTAAAAATAGTAATTGGCTTTCCTTTCCCTCTACCACTGATGCTTCTGCTTGACCTTTTTTAATATTAAGAATAGATTTGTAGTAGCTGCTGGGGGTTAGTAGTGGATCTAGAAAGATAAGGACTCTTTGTCTGTGAAGAAAGCTGCTGTCTGTGTATTTGTCTATGAGCACAGGATGAGTTTTGGAAAAAAAAAAAATTCAGTTCAACTTTCTGCCCTATATTTCATTTTCATGCACCTGTCTCCCAGCCAGGGCCAGATGCAGAATTGCCAAATGAAGAGAAGTTCCTCTTATATTATTCCCAGTCTGGTAGAACTACAGCATGCCAGGAATTTCATGAGCATGTCTGAACTCATGAAGTTTCCGCTTCAATTTTGGAGAATCAAAAGGCTCAGATAAAAATCCTGAATTTTTAGAGGTGAAATCAAATAACAGTTTCCATCCATCCCAGTGGAGAAAATAAATCATATTCATGCAGCTACCAAGGCATTGTACTACTATCATTGTCAGTTAAAGGTGTATTTTTCTCTGCATATCAATTTCATGGATTACTGTGTGGGTTACAAAGAAGTTGCATTGATCCTAACAGTTCAGATATATTTGCTAAAGAACTGTGTTATTTCATCAATTTGTAGATCAGCAGCATATCTGCTATTTATGTTCTAATCAAAGAATTCATGGGAAAATATACTTGTCCAAAAGATAATTATAGTCTCGGGGAATGGTTTGATGCAAAATATACATATATATATATATATATATTTGTATTTATATTTATGTATATATATTAAATTTTGAGGCAAACTTTTTTTCAGACTCAAAATGTTACAACAATTTGTTATAACCAGCTTGCTGCTCCAGAATGACTCTTATTAATAAGCACTCAGCAGCTGATAAGTTGGACTTCTTACTGTGTTCATTTCATACAGTGCAAAGCTTTCTGCTCTCTGCTTTTCTAGTATTATAAGCTTCCTACCCCAGTCCACTTCCATTCCTATATTGTCTGGCCCCTGGACTATGCTGCAACAAATGTCATTAATGATTCCAATAATAAAATAATTGTAGATGTCTATGTTTTGATATTCATTATTCCAAATATTATAAAATATCCACAAAGGATTCACATTAAACATTGAAAAAAAAATAAAAATAAGGTGACTAAGACTCTGTAACTGAGCTACTGTAGCTTCTTTTTCAGCCACTGATGAATGTACAAGTCCTTAATCATAAGTTTTGCACCACTAAGTAATGAGGCTTTTAACACAGAACAGTGTTCTTGCCAGTCAGGTTCAGTAGGATTAGAACTGCTAAAGAGAGACTTTAGAAGTATTAACATTTGAGGCCTTCATGATTTATATTACTTTTTAATTTATGTTTAACGTATTTCAAAACACTGCCAGAGCTCTAGACTATTTTGCTATACCACATCTTCCAAACATGGAAATATTGCCCCCTTCCATCTCCTAGTGCCAGCAGACACTGAAGCAGTCTTGTTTTCTGAAGTTTATCAGAAAACTTTGGCATGAATCATTTCAAGCTAAGCTTGCTTGCCTGATTGACCACTGAGCTGAGTTACAATACTGCTTTGTTCCTTCTCAGTTATATCCTCATGTGATAGATATAACTGAGGCAGATACTGACAGTGTTAAGTGGCAGATAAAGGCAGAATAATCGGGATTAGTAGCAGGAGCAAAATGCTGCCAAGTCTTCCAATAACAATCCTGCTCTGGTCATTGCTGTTGTCTGTACCTAAAACTGCTGAAATGTAACTAAAATGTCCCTCCATATTCAGCAAAAGTGAACATCAGCTGAGTTGGGTCTACAGAGACATATTTGTACCATCTTTTCTGATTGCAGCACCTGATGGACTACATGCCTTAGACCCAAAAGGCAGATGGATTTCCGGGAGTGGCTTTTGGGTAATAATTTGGCTGATAATTTTGTCACAGGGTCATAGCACAGCACTTGCCTGGGCTAGGCAAGCTAATGAGTGAAGGCAAACTCAACAGCCTCAGTAGCTTTCCTCTTTCTCAGCTGGGGACTGGGATTACCAGCAGCTGATGGGCCATCACAGTTTTGTCTCCTCTCACAGTGCAGTGTGCTCAGATCTCTGCCTTAGCAAAATCCCTAAGTACATCCTCTGATGGAGAGGCAGCTGTGGAGCAGATTAGCAACTTGGCATGGAGGGTCCTTCCTTCCCAGCACACCAACTCACGTTCAAGTGCTGGGAGAAGATTTATGAATTCTAAAATGTGACAGAAGACACGAATCTGAAGTAGCAGAGGATTGGATGAGTCACATAATTGTTCCTTTCCATCCCTACCTTCTGTGACTCAAATGTTCAATTTTTCCTTCCCTTAAATCAAAACCTGGCTGTTCTTCTTAATCCCAGACCTTCTGCCATTGGTTTTATAGTAAACTAATATTTCCCCAAATTGTTTTTTCCTTCTGCCGAAAGCGTTCCCAGAAATCGCTGATCCCAAGTAGTCTTGGAAGCAAAAGACTGCTATTGGTAAGGGTATTATTATTTATAAATCACTATAAAAGTGCATGATAGCAGATTTAAATCAGGCGAACTATCATCTTCCCTTTTCAGAAGTCAACCATGAGTGTTTTGTGATCTTTAAATGAAATGGAAGGCGTGGTCGTAGCAGGAGACACACTGCAGACGCCTGCGGTTGCGGTTCTGTTCTATAACCTGTTCGTTAGGCTATCAGTTATGTGGATTGAGTTTGCAATCTCTTTCTCTAAGTAACATATTACTTCTTGAGCAATTTCTTGACATCCATATGACTATTCTTAGGGTAAAAGCAAGTCAGTCTATGAAGAGTACCGAAATCCAGCCTTCTATGGCCATTGATTTGAAAAGATTAAATCTTGATTTTATTTTTGCATCTGGTATGAATCTGGCTTTCCACAATCAACACTTTTTGAATAAGCAAATGTTAGTGTCTGATTTCTGCCCTGCCTTTGCTCACTACTGCTAATGCTGAAGTAAAGGGCTGTTGCCCACCCGTTCATTCCATCAAAAATTGCCCTGGAGATAAATATCCGTATCCATATTGTTGTCAAAACTCATAAAACTGGAACTCGACTTCTTCCAGGCCTAAAGTTTTACACCATTTGCACCCTGATAAACAAAGCTTTATCAGCTCTGACAGAAAAAAGTGAGATCGTGTTTCCATTGCGCAATGGTAGTCTTCACATTAAAGGCAGCTAGATCCTAACTGCCTCTCTGGGAGAACAGTGCAATAGCAAGGAAATAGATCCCTTGTTTTCTGGCAAAAATAAACAAATATGTCTGCTTGAAAAAATTAAAGGGCAGCTGTGGAAGGTCTTGACACTCCCACTTCTTGCAGCATGGCAGAAGGCTGTGGGAAGTGACAGGTTGAAGTCAGCATTTAGGTTGCTGCATGCTCTTTGGAAATCCTGTTTTGTGTGCCTGCTTGCACTGTTTGTGTGGCTTTTGAGATATGCCTGTTTAGGAGTAGAGGACTTACACAGCTAGAGGCATCCTTAGTCTCCTTCTCTATCTTTAATCTTTGTGCAAAACTCCCAACAGCTTAACTGTGTGTTCTTGGTGGAAGATGAAACAAGATCTCATTAGCAGCTTGTTCTCTGAATGGGCAGGGATACAGTCACAAAGCTTCCAAAATGTATACTGGCACTTTGTGCAGAGGACAGTCTGGATGCAGGAAGGGCATCTGAGGATTATTGTTTTTCCACAGCAGAAGTTTCATGCCATAACTTCTGGATTCCTTTTTGACTTCAGCCTACAACCATTTCTGGTGCCCACACGAACAGGACCAGAGAGTACTGAGCAATTGTCTGTGGGATCAAATCCTAAATTCCACTAAGTCATAGAAGGCTTGTGCCACCTTCGTTGCCTTTGTGACTCACCATCTATAGTTTGCCAGCTTTTCTGACTCTGCTACTCTTGCTTTCTTTAAGTATGAAAATAAGGGAAAACATAAGATCTCTTCAGAGAGTCTCGGCTTTTATTGTTTTATTGCTTTGCCCCAACAGGATACTGGAAGTCAAGTGAACTCCATTTCAAGGCTTGTTAAGGCTACTTCAGTGCATCTTTTAATATCGTAGGAGGGGGTATTAATAGACAAGCTTAGATGAATTCTTTAGTCTCTATGGACAGTGAAATATATTTTCCAATGAAAACAGTGAGGGCGAGCATGCTTAGCTTGAGTTGTTTCCTGTCTGATGAAAATCTAGGCTGATTTCTCTGTAGGATGACGATCAAGATTCTCAGATGATTTTTTGAGAAACTGCTCTAATATTTTCCATACTAGATGCATTTTTTTATCATTTTGGCTAAGTTATTGCTGTCTGGTTTGAATGCATGAGCTGTTTTACCAATTCCGATGGAAATATTCTCTGTTCTGTTGCAGGGATTGCTTATCTGGGAGGTGTCTGCAGTGCCAAGAGAAAATGTGTTCTTGCTGAAGACAACGGTCTCAATCTGGCATTTACAATTGCGCACGAACTTGGGCACAAGTAAGAACTGGTCCTTCTCTTTCTTTCTTTGCTGATGCCACTGTAGTAGACTTGTATTTGAAGCCATACAGATGAAGTTACTAATGTGGCATGTTTGTGATGATTTCATAGATCTGGTTCATCAAGCAAATTGATGAATAGCTTACTTTTTAGAAGACATATGTAATATTCATTTCAGCACACACAAATCTTTCTAGTTTGACCCTTCCCTATTTTCCACTCTACATTTTGATTTTGAGCAGTGTGAAGAGGCTTCGTTCCCTGACATGATTGATAATAATAATTAGAAACAAATTTTGCTTTTATTTGCACAGTAGAATAATTCCAGAACAACGACATTAACTTCAAAATCTTTGAACTTGCTAAATTTTCTCTGAAGTTCACGTGTCTCTCTCAAGGGGTTTAATAATTGAATACTTTAGTTAGAGTTTCACCTCTGCATGTGAAATAATTTATTGTGGCAGAAATTGTAAACATCAGCATTTTGGAAATGCCCTTAAGTGCTATTATGTGATCAACAGAAAGAAATCATGTAACTTGATTTATCAGCTCAATCACAGCTAACCAACACACTTTGAACACTGACTGGAAAAAATAGCTAAGAATGTGATACTTCATAGTCAGACTGAAATTTTCAGAATGAGATTACCAGGTACTTTCTGCAGGTGACTTTGAAGACTTCGTTAAGCTGCTTGTAAATATTCCATGGGCAGAAGAAAACAAAATTGACTGGAAAAGTCATTTACTGTACCTTCTTAATGCAGTTAATGAGTTAACCCAAAGGTCAGCAACCACACTCGCTGCCTTCCAGGCTAAGTGTAATATGCACTTACTCATAATACTTACAGGCTTTTTTCCCTTTCCATTAACATCACTCTGGTTGCACTTTGTCACAGTAAAACTGTGTAATGTATAGAATTAGACCAGGAACAAATTTATACAGGGGCAGGGGCTGTGCCTATGGGATTTCCAAGTACTCCTTCCTTTAGCCTCTATCTGGATGGAAAGAGGGAAATCCCACCCTTGTGACTTTAGCGAGAAGCTGTGCTGAAGTTTTATCTGCACCCTTCTGGGCTCCTACTGTTTGTATGCCTGTTGCATCACAGAATGGTTGGAGGTTGGAAGGGACCTCTGGAGATCATCTAGTCCAACCCCCCTGCTCAAGCAGGGTCACCTAGAGCATGTTGCGCAGGATTGTATCTTCTTTCCCTAGCAGTAATAAGGATTTGACAGCTAAATTGGAGCCAATGTATCATGTTCAGATTATGGCCAATCCCATTCCATGACAAATAATTATTTTATGGCAGTATATTTCAAAGTTGCATGGAGGATATTTAGGTTACTACCAAAAATGACAAGATGAAAATGAATCTCCTGTTCACCCTCCAGTGACACCAAAGGCAGCTGAGCCAAACCAAGGGTGGTTTCAGCAGGAGAAATGAAGGACATTTGGTTTTAGTTTTATTTAAACCGCGTGCCAAGATGTTAAACTGAGCCTAAGCTTAATAACAAATTAACCTGTGGGTAATGTTAAGGGAAATTCAACATTCATCTTTGGATGGGCCAAGACCAGGAGGGAAAAATACTTGGGCTGTAGAAAATCCAGCTGTGTAAAAGAGAGTGAGACTGGTCTGCCCCAGTGTTTGCCAAGTTTCCCAGCAGAGCCTGTCAAGGTTCCCTCTAATAATACCTTGCAAAAAATCCACAACATAAGTAGGGGATGTAATGCTTTAGGATACAGCTCTCCATCTGTGTAGAAAATGGCAAACTCCATTTTCTTTTCTGAGTGCATTTTTGGTGGTAAGACCACAGTGTCCTTTCTCTGGTTTTCTTTCTTTACCTCCATCTTGGAAAACAATTTCAAGAGGTGAGTGTAAAATGTCCAAAGGGGTCGACAGAGGGTAGCTGGGGTTCAGTACCCTGGAGGATCTCTGTTCAGATGCAGAATCTTTGGACAGTGAGTTTGCTGTCATGCGGAGAATCTGCTCCAGGAGAGCCACAGATCCCATTGTGGAGGAAGTGAGCCCTCCAGCCCTTCTGCCCCCTCATCCCTTGCTTATGTCCAGCTATATGCATGCATAATCAAAGCCTTGGTATGCCAAAGGCAGATAGAGAGGGGGATAAAATACCATCTGTCTCTCATCGCCCTCCCTGAGTATCAAAATTGTCCCTGTATGCTGTCATCCACCAGTGACCTGGTTATTTATTTCAAAGTTTGGTCAATTTATTGGTGCCTTTCTGGCCTTGAAGTCAACAGGAATCTTTTTATTGCTCTTACTAGGGGTCAGGCCTCTGCTTCTGTTTTTGAACTGCAGCAGGGTTCTCTGAGCAGTCTTGTTTCAGCGTGTCCTGTGCAAATAGAAGGGTTGTTTGCCGGTCTTACCTGCAAAGCAATAAAAGTTAAGTGACTGAAATGTAAGGAAACCCCTTGCAGAGACAAAGGCAAGGAAGCTAAGCAGATGGTCTTCAAGTTTAAAAAAGAAAACCAAGACTAGGTACATGTTTCTGAGATTTTATTGAAAAAAACATTTCCAGTCGAAACTTACATCCATATTGGCAAAAATATAAATTTTGGAGAGTCATACTTGTGAGCTTTATTGAAGGCTGACTTCCTTATGAGTGTTGAAAAGCTGAGATTTATTACTTCTTGCGTTGAGACTAACAAATGTTCGTGGAGATCACAAGCTCTATTTGGCATTCACAGATAGTTTCTGATGTAGACTTGGAAAAAGTGAATGGATTACTAATTGACGTGTCAGATTCCTAATCTGCCACTAATGTCATTTGGACTTACTGCAAAAACAGTACTACAGACAGCTGCACTATGAAAACATGGAGACATCATTAAGTAGGTCCATTAGGGTGATGCTTATAGGTCCTATAAATATTCATCTGCAGGCTTTAAGCTGTAAGGTTGCTCTTGCTTGATTATTGGGTGAGTTGTATAACTTTTATCTGTTGAATTGATATCTTAAAATCTGGAAAGATGATTTTGAGTCATGGACACAAATGGAGCATCCATTTGTATTTAGATATTGTTTTTTCCACAAAGAGTCTAGGAGAAGGATTTTGCTGTTACAGTTCAACAGGCAGGGTAGAGACCACTAAATATAAGACAAGGCTGCAAATCCTAAACTTACCACCACCCAAGACAGGACCCTCAGGAAGCACCATTCCTTCATCCAGCATGGTCAATAGTGGATGTCTTTTTAAAATAGCATGTTTTAATGCAACCACAGTTATTTATTTATTTTTTTTACCCAGGGATTGCTGGGTGGAGTGCTGCGTTCTGGTCTATGCTAGAGAAGACTCAGTGATCATAGTGGCCACTGAAGTCCTAAAATTATAAGCCCAAGGTTTTCTAATTATAAACATAGATATATGTTGAAACCTTTCTTACCCATGTATTACTTAGCTTTCTGGGCAACCCCATCAGTAAGAGCTTAAAAATGCCTTAGTGTTGTCAATGGCATCCTGAATGGTGCTTCCTTCCTCCTCCATGAACTGCGCCAGTGTGAACTTGCTCTGCGATTCATACCCCAAAGGCCACCCTGAACAGTGTGACTTGTAGAAAAGTCGTGCCACTTCCCCCTCCCCTGTTTCTCTTTTTGCTTGCAGCAGCGACATTGTTACCATTTTCAAGACATTTTTCCAAAGAAAAAGGCAAATACGTTTTTTTTAAACAAAAGCTGGGATTCATCTTTATATCCCTTATCCCTAAGTGAAGCGGGTGGGCTGTAGCCAGTGGTTTTTCAGGACAACAATGCCAGCTTTGTTGCCGTTCCTGTTTCTCTCAGCAGCCTTGGCTTTCCTGTTGTGGGACGGGGCGGGAGAGGCTTGGGTGGGGAGGGGAGATTCCCATTCATGAGCTGGGGAACCTGGCACTGCCTGGATGGTGAGAACAGCCGGAGGTAGTATGGCTGCAAGCCACGCTGTGTCAGATGCCCTTAAGTGAATCAAAATCAACTGACAATAAGCAAGATGCAGTCTGTTGCCAGCAGTCTGAAACCGCATGGCCTGAAACTTGAAGCTGAAACAGATGAGGACAAAAACAAGTCCAAAGGTAAAATGCCTATAGAGCACAAACAGTTTTGGATTTGGAGTCAGCCAAGAGAAGTGTTTAGAAACAGCGGGTTTCTGTCCAGTATGATTATTTGCTTTCAACATACCTATCGATAGATGTAGCTTGGTTAAAATGACTTTAGGGTGCATGTTTATTTGTTAAATAATTAACTATAGCCTTCGTGGTGTGTCTCAAGTGATAGTGGGGTTGCATGTAAGGGAAAAATGCTCTGTGGATGTTCCCTTTGTGGCCTGGCATTTATGCTAATAAACTTGTGCATAAATTACCATGTTGATCTGTCCAGTGCAGCATCCAGCAGAGAGATTCTGTCATGCAAATAGCTGTAGGAAAGCATGTCAAAACATTGCAGGCTGAAAGAGAATGCATCTTGAACAGCTCCAAAACCTGTACAGAATAATGTCCCGTGACAGCTTGCCCTGGCAAATTGAGGTCAGCGCAGTGCAGGCATACAAGCATACTTCCAAAGAATTAGAACAGGAAATTACCGCCACCTTCCCTCCCCGCGAGGTGTAAAGATTTGGCCTTTAAACTTCCATTAAACTTGGAAAAGTTTAATGTAGAACCTGGGGACCCAGCAGAGTAAATGGGACACAGATCTGAGCAGTCCGGTAGTTCTGCAGAGCGCACACTAAGCTGATAGAAAGCAGATTCTTTTCCTTAAGCAGTTTGTTTTGTGATTCCAATCAGCAAGAAGCCAGCAGCGATGTAGCCAGTCAGCCAAACCATGGTGGCAGTGTAAGGGCAGCAGTTCTGGAAATGCCATAAAAAATGGAGGGACCTTTGCTGCAAATCCTCCAATTTTACCCTGAGATTATGACGTTTAGGTGCAGGATATGGGAGCTGAGAAGGCTGTTTTGAAAGAAAACCCCTCAACTCCCTCTGTTTTCTTTAGAGCAGCTCACCATAGTCTAACCTTGAATGCACTGACTCTACTGATGCAGGCAGGGGAGTATAGTTTATACCTGGCTAACTTTAAATGTTAAACCTATTTTTCATAAAAGCTCCCATCTGGGCTTCTTTTTCCGCTCTGTGTTGCTCATTTGACCCTCTGCACTGTAATGATGGCAAATGCAGGGCTTTCTTCATAACATGTTTAAAGAGCAGATTTTTGGAAGTATGAGCAAAACAACCACCAGTAGGATCCTAGGGTGTTGTGGTGCTGACAGTGAGATCAGTCGTAGGAAAAAAGGCAGACCTTGCAAATGCTTGAAATGTAGTGGTAGCATGAGTTAGTCCCACATTTTATCAGGCATGTTGTCCCTGACCTGAATTTCTGTGGAATGTTTTTCTTCTTTGCTATTGCAAAAGTACACAAATTAACTGCCAGGAAGCACTCCATCCCCAAATTACTACTTACCTCCCAAAAGGCATTAAAAGCAATTTTACTAAAGTTGCAGAATGAAACTCTGAGAAGCACCGAAGTCTCAGCTCCAGGGTTATCTGGACAACTTCAGTTTCACCTCCAGTCCCTCTGTCCTCTGAATGAGGCAGAAGTTCTGTGCAAAGGGTGTTATTTCATCTTGTAATTAAAGACTCTAGCCTAACACATGCCCACAGAGGAACAAGTTAAGGTTTTACAGCCAATTGTAAAGGACAGATTATTGCATTTAACTTTGTTGCTTTGGTGTTCCTTTGTATACAGGTTGAGTGTTGATGGTGTTTGTGAGGTAGGTGATTAAACAGAGGTGCTGGACATGGCAATGCTGGAGTGGGGCTCAGGCAGAGAGACAAGACTGTGAGCGGGGAAGAGGGGAGGAACTCAGAAGGTCCTCACAGAAATGTGAATTAACAGAGTAGAACAGGAACCATTCAGAGTGTGTGGACACCACAGCCTGCATGGCTGCATGGGTTGGACGGTCTTGCAGGCTGTTTGTACATCCTTTGGTTTCAGTGGTAGTGCTGTTTGTAGGTGGGTAGAAAATGTTTGGTGTGTGTTGAAATTATGAGTAATAACAGTTCAGACTTTCATCTGGGACTTAAGGGAATTTATGTGAAGCAGAAAAACTGAAGAACACCCAGAGAATAAATAATTTGCCTTTGGTCACAGGATGCGGGAGAGCTGGAATAGTCTGGTTTCTGATACCTAGAACACACTCTCTTCTGCCTGCACATTGTACCTGACTGCTTTAGAAAGGTATCTAGAAGGAAATAACTTTTTTCAGATGGCTTAAGTTGGCCTTTGCGCTGTATCTTTGAGGTGTCTTAGTCATGATCACAGAGTTAGCTGAGATAGATAAAGGAAATACTGCCCAACTGTTGGCCTCACTCTCCTGCCAGAGACTGTTGCTTCCAGGGCAGAGGCCAGGTTTCTGCTGTCCAGTCACTACAATTTATGGTCTGACTTGTTGGTATTAACACCTGAGGATCAAGGGCACACCCCATCAGCCGTCGATATTATGGAGAGAGCAGCCACTCCAACAGTCCTAGCTAAACCCATGTGCAAATGGGAACTGGAGTCCTGTGCTTTGCCTGCAGTTTGGTCTTTGCCGTCACATAACTCTTTGAGACAGACCCTGGCTTCACTGAAACTAGGCAGCATGGATATCCCTGGTAGTGATGCTGGACCTGCACAGCACGGAGACTGTACAACCCATCCAAGAAGCTGGACAGGTTCGAGCGCCGAGTTCTACCTGTGGCTTTCAGGGAGTCTTGAAGCTGTTCCAGCTCATCCCTGGATGGGAGCTGAGACTTACAGGTGCTGAACTGTTTTCCCTTTCTTTATAGTGAGTTCCTAGACCATATAAGAAGCTCTGGCATTGGTTCAGACCCTTGCCCAGATGCAGAGAAGGGTGTGGGACAGGGTACTGTGAGTATGCTTGACTGTTTGTTTTGTTTTGTGGATGCCAGTGCTGCCATCCAGTCCACACACAATGATGAACCCATCATACCTGGGGTGCAGATCCACCTGACTGAAACTCACTGATCTAAGTCCCCAGGCCTCTTACTCATTCCTGTACTTGAATGTTTTACCGAAGTGAGACCTTAAACAAGACGTGGCCAGCCTGTAGGGTAGTATCCGTTTGTGTGATGGATCAGGGATGTAGCCTGTGGCAATCCGACCAAATATCCATCTTGTGACTGGATATACTACTTTGATGGCACTGCAGTTCTGTCTTGTGGTGGAGAGCTATGGCCCGGTTCCCTCTGTGCTTTTACAAAACCCTGTGTGGCTGCTTTGGCCATACTGCAAAAAAGACTGTTGGCACTCATATGTCTGCATTTGTAGGGGTTGAAAATCAGGGTCAATTGGATGCCAAAGGAGACAGTCCCATGCAAGCTTACTCTAGCAAGCTCACGTACTAGTAACTGTGTTGCTGCACTAAGACTTCCTGAGTAGCTATGTAGTTTGTATAAGGCAGTTACTGCCCCATCTAGATTCTGCTAGTGCCAGAACGCCTCATTTTAAATCTCACCGGAGTATGTCTCCGTCCCAGTGCAGTGCAGTCCCAGGATTCCTGGGAGTGACTGACTGCCGTGTAGACATACCCTGAGGCTGGCCAAAAATGCTGGCAGCAGTCCGTACCCACCCCAGAGTTGCTAATTTTATTTTCTGCCATTTGTGTTGTAAATCTGTTGTGGAATGTCTCTCTCTGTTCCCAGGCTCCCTTCTCTTGTTCCCCTCCTCCCAGGTTTCATTCTTCTTCCACAGATAATTGCAAGCACATTTTCACAGTTAAGTTGCCCTTCTCTGTACAACTCCAAATGGACATAATGAAACACTGTCTATTTCATCATGTTTCTTTGTATGTCAGAATCAGACTGATCTGGCCTAAACAATGATTTAATAACATATTCTGGTTTTGAAAGAGGAGTAGGTACAACCTGAAACTACAGGAGGTATTTCTTGTGCTTAGTAACACACTGAAAGGTCTGCTTTAGACATAAAAATCTATAATGTACCTAAGTAACTGGATAATAGTAGCTTGAAGATAACTGAGAACTGTGCCACCTAAGTTAATCACAAGGAAGCAGCAATCAAAGGTAGGTCTAGATCTGAACATTTGTAAATAAAAAATTCAGTGGAGACTTCTGCAAAAATGGATGGTGTGACTTGAGATGTTGAGGAAGAAATAGTGATGGCCACCAAGCATAAGGTGTATTTGGCCAGCATAATACAAGACATGATACCTGAATGAGCTAATTTAAGTTCCAGAAGCAGAATATCCCTGATGTATTAACCATGGCTGGGCAAGATGGTTTTGCACGGACAGTAGGATCAGAACCATGCACAGGTGCTCATGGATCATCATTCTCAATGTGAGATGCAATTAGTGAGGTCATTTGGTAGAAACTGAACAGAATTTGGGGAAGGCAGAAATGCTGGGGAAATCAAATAGAGAAAAAGAAGTCTCTGAAGGAGAAACGGAGAGGTTTGAATAGTCTCATGTGTCAGACTGTCTGGATAGTAGGTGTGATTTTATGCAAAACTGCAAAATATTTGAAGGTGCAGTTGCTGAACCTGCTAATCCTAGCATTATGGCGGGGTACCTTCCCCTACCATATGTATCTTTTCTTCCCCTTATATCTTCAAAGTTTGGTAGTTTATTTACAGTATTGGAGCGGAACCACATTGGAACAGGTCGTGGGAATGTCCACCTCACGTTGCGTTCTGGACTCTTGTGGCAAGCATTTCTGTGGTTCTGGGCAGGGACGTCTATGGTTTTACTCTACGCTTTGTAAAGCATGTCTGTGTAATCCCTCGTGAAGCAATATTCTGTCTGAGTCCCACTAACTTCTTTGTTTTTGAGCATCTTGTGCAGCTTTAGTTAACATAAAATTGCACCAAACAGGCAAACAACAGTCATTTAGAAACTTCCAGACAACATAATTTTTGTTTAATCAACAGCTTTGTGGCTTTGCCAGCTATGTCTTTCTTTTTGAAGGCTTATTCTGCTGAGTAAGCCAAGGCCATGTTAAATAGCTGGACTGTAATGATTTGGCAAATCTTGCATATGCTTCCTGCTAGAAGGGCTCTGGTTTCATACTTCGTTGGCTTTGCTGGCAACAGCCTTGTGCACCCAGTGACCCAAAACATAGGAACCGTACAAGTCCTCATTGTGCAACCTCTACAGTACACACCAACACAGGAAATATTAGGTTTGCAAGTGCCATTTACCAAATAAGCATTTGTTTTTATACAAGGGCAGCAATCTAGCAGAAGTATTTACTTTTCCACCAGCAGTTAGTTTCCAATAGCCTGTAACCCAGGCTGTCTGCCTGGCCTGCTGAGTTCAACAGGTTCCAGGTGAAAATGACTGCAGAGTTGGAGAAGGTGATAAATCCCAGACTGTCACTTGGACAAGCCTTCTGTAATAACTCAGCAGCAGCAATGCCAGTGGAAATGTTGTTGCCTCTAAAATTGTGGTTCTCTTTGCTGTTATGTCAGTGGAAGGTTGCACTGTAGTGGAACAAGGTTGGCTGCCTCTTGGCCAACAGTTGTGTTGGGGAATAAAATTTAGTGAGAAGAGGTTACTAGACAGACGAAATAAACAGGCCTTCTTTGTTCTCACTGGTCCGTTCCCATTTGTAAAACCCTCCCTACGTCAGACGCTGGGCCTCTTTCCACTGCTCAGTCCAACCCAGCTGGGAGTTTTGTCATCTGTGTCTTTACTTGAACCCCAGTTTCCAAAAAACAGAAGAATAATCCACAGTTTTCTCAGTTTTCTGCTTTTGTTCTTGTCTAGGTAAAGCAAATCAGAGCAAAAAGAGTCTCATCATAATGCTTTGTTCTCACTGTGTCTTCCTTACCTGAAAAGTTTCCTTCCTGCTGGGCCCTCATCAGTTGAGTGTGTTATGTGCTAAAAATCAATGTTTTTTACTGTGCCTTCCCTCTCTGCTCCAATTCCATCCAGCCATTCATTTTGTATGCCAGATTTTATCTGCATACAGGATGGTTTGACCTTTCAGAAATTTCTGATGCCCGTCCCCTGGTAGCCCACTCTCACCTGCCAGTGAGAGTTCAGAGCCTGCCTGTCGCTCCCACCCACTGCCCGCTGGGCTCCCTTCCTACCGCCCTGCTCTTTGCCATCATCACTCCAGAGATAGCTAATGCAAGGGCAGGTTTTCTAACCTGGTGTTTTTAATGTTCATTTTAATTATAAATATTAAAGCTAGTGAAGATAAAGGAACACTCCATACAAACTGTGTGCTTCTTAGTTTAGGCAGTCTTTATATTTAGGAGAAGGAGCTTTCCTTAAAAGAAAAAAGAGAGGTTGCTTTTCTCCACTTGAAAACACAACTAGTTGCTAGCACCTTTCCACAGGCAAATTATCTCAAGTAGAGCTGCTTGCTGTGTAATATGGGATAGGTTTAGCTAAAGAGGGCAGAACTCTTCCCTACTATTCGTTATGAGCCACTGTGAGCATTGGCAGTGGATTTTTGATTTAAACGCGTTTTGTAGCTTTAAACAAATATGCAGAGAACTGGGTTTTCCAATAGAAGCATTATAATAACTACTGCATCTTCCGCTTTTCTGCTCAAGTGTGCATAAACATCAGCTCCCATGTACTCATTTTTAATGGTCATCCTCTCCATTGGGTATATTTTACCTTTCACTCCATTATTTCACTCTGTTACAGATACCCTCTCAATACTAATCCAGACATGATCCTGAGGCTTCTCCCACTTCAAACAAACAAACAAACAAAAACCTTCTACTTAGAAGAATGTTGACATATTTTCTTAACATAACCCTATCTTAGCATAACCCTAAGTGCTACAGAACATCCCTGCAGGTCAACCTGAAGTTTTTACAGTGTTTATTGAAGTAACCTTACCAGGTTTGCAAAATACATTATTTCAGGCAGCATATCTCAGTGTGATGAACAGAATCACATGCACTCTGTTTTGAGAAATACTCCTACGCTGTCTCCAGAAAGCTGTCATCAGTTAAATGACATGCAAACCGTACCTCTTTTCAGCTAAAGACCCTCTTAAGAGATATCTTCTTATGAAGATGACAGTCTTCTTTTTGCTTCTCTTTAATTTGTCTTCACATGTTCAAGCCAGAGTCACTGAAAGCAAGCATATCTCTTTTCAAGTTGCCTTTTACTTTTTCTTTTCTTGTATGGCATTCTTAGGCAATATGAAAGCGGACTTGGCTTCATTAGCCTCAAGGTCTGTAGGCACCCTCGCTACCTGAAGAATTCCGGTTGGTCTGGATTGGTCTGAACATACCATTTCCAAATTGCTTTGATAACAAGCCATAGTCTGCAATGTTCCTGTTTGATATCAAGTCTCTCCCTGCTGATCAAATGAGGGAGACAGAGTAACACTGTGTGCTGAACATTTAAAATAGTTTTTGAACAGCCAAGGCCAGGTGATTTGGGGATTATGAATTATTTTCCCAGCTGCTCCTTTATTAAAAAATCCCAAGAGTTTAGCAAGCTGGTAGATAGAAGGAGCATAACCAGAAACAAAGTTTCCTTAAGAATGGGGAGCACACCTGAGTGATGGACGTGGCTGTGGCAAGGATACTACCGAACATGTCATGTCTTTATAGCATATTTCGTCACCTGAAGGAGTCTGGCTCTTGCCAGAGCACACATTTCCTGTGCAACCTTTTTTCTGGACAGAAAACATTTTTTTCATTCTTTCAAGCAAAAGAGAGCACCCAGCTTTATTACTGTCTGCTGCAGTCACCTGTCATGTTGAGGAATCAGTGTAAGATGGTCACACTGGATGCATTTCTTCTTGCATGCAGTCTGAAAACCCACAGCAATTTTCAGCCTAGACCACACTGGTAAGAATAAGAAAACCTGAAAAATATTTTTCCTATGAACAGGCTTTTCTGCTGCTCTGGGAACCATAAAAAACACATCCACCAGCTTATCTGGGGACTTCAGAAGACTTGATGCTGGTAGAATTATATACTTTGCAGTTACTTGATACCTCTTTGTCTTTTGATGTTGGCCATCTCCTCCTTCCCACCTCCATGAGTGCAGAATTCATCTGGCCATGTTGGGAAGGCAGCCATCATTCCTGGCTCCTACAGTGCATTCCCTGCACTGCCTCGTTTTCCCCAGCTCTCAGCAGTGGGTGGCTTCCTGGTGGCGTAGAGTGTGGGACATTTGTGGTTACTTGTGTTGTACACATTTGGCAAATATGCTCCACCAGCATTCCTCTCTCTCTTGTTAGGGAGTTTCGTGTTGAATCTCTTTGTTCAGGTTTGACCCTCTGCAGTTCACATCATAGCTGTGCATGACCCTAGGAATTCATTTGCAGGAGTTTTAGAAAGGTGTACTTAAGTGTTTGCATTCATGAGCTTCCCCTTAGACTGATAACAGCTTGGGTGACGAGGCTTTACCCAGACGAGTCAGTTGTTCTTACTGAGGTTATGCCTTTGTCTTGGTTCCCTGGTGGGTGGGCATTCCCACCCAGCTACCCCTGAGGTTTTGTCTCTTTTCCACCCTACAGATTTGTATTCCTTTTCATCTTCTGAGAAAATACATGTCATATTTTCTGAGGTCTCGTTCTCACCCACTGCAGGCAGTGCTGAAAGCAAACAGCTTGTTACTCTTCAGCATGTTACTTCTGTGACACACCAGGGTGCTTTCTGAAAACAAGGAGCTGCAGATGGAGAACAGCAGCCTCTGCTCACCAAAGAGAAATGAGTAGAGTCTTTTCCTGCCCACCACTGAGCTCTGTTTCATTCATAGTCACTGTGTTCCTTCTTCTGCAACAGTTTCCTGCTTTCTGAAAGCAGATTGAAGCAAGTGAAAGAAAGAATTTTTTATGTCCAAAGAATGGATTAAATCTTATGCAGGGCAAGGGAACAGATCAATGCAAATGTGGGGATGTTACACTTTGTCCCCAAGATAAGGTTTTCCTGTTTTAGGGTAACCACAACTCAGCTATGATCATTACCAGTAGCCAGTGTCTCTTCACTGGTAGCTTGAGAGAAGTTTTATTTTTTTTATTCTTTGCTGGGGAGATGGTGTAGTGCTATGTGGATGTTTAGGGGCTGGGAATCTACATGCAGTACAATTTTGAAGCCCATAGGGCTAAAAAAGGCTGGAACAGAAACTCCTCACAGAGGAGCTCTCACACACAAAAGATGGTGAAACTGTTACTATAAGCCTAAGTGTGCTGGACTCCTGATCCTCTTGGGAGGGTGTGGGAGCAGAGAGGGAGCATGTTTAGTCATTCCCACGTGATGTTGGGCAGTGGCTATGCAATTGGGTTCATTGCGTGATCCTTTCCTGTACATTCATTGCCTGTGTATATCTAGCCAAGTCCCCTTCTGCATCTCCATCATCAGTCTGGACCACTGTGGCCTTTTCTGAGTCCTTACGCAATAAGGAAGTGCACTGTGTTGCCTATTATATGCTCATCCCTGAAAACCAGGAGTTGGTTGTACCTTACTTTGCACCTTTGTAAGTCTTCCTTCAAAGAGAGAGGATTCTGAGCAGGACAAGACCCCATCTGTACTGGGACAGTGGTGCACTAAGTGGTTTACACTGTGCTACATTCCCACAGTCCTTTCCAAGTCTTAATGCTTACTGCTGGAGCTACTGTGGTTGGCAGCTCTCACATTTAGAGATTTGTCTTAGATGCTACCTGGGACTCCAAAAAGGAGTGGATATTAAGATGAAAATGATGCATGTTTTCTTGAGGTAATGCTACCTCTTCAGTGTGGAGTTTCCACTAAGTTTATTTGTACAAATGTTGACCACCTTTAGCTTTTCCTAGGACTTTCTGTTAGGTGGAGCACTTCTTTTTCTGCCACCTGATATACCAATCCCTGCACTCCCCGGACCTGTCAATTCTTATCAGAAATACTGTGAGGCTTTCTCAGGAAAAGGTTGCTGTGTTGGGAAAAGTCCAACCACAAATCAGATGCAGTGGGGGCAGGCTACTGGAAGGGTGAGTGTTCAGCCACATCGCAGCTGGCTTCCTTCACCTTACCAGGAAGCCTTTGAATACCTTGGGCGCTGTCTGCCTGCTGTGAATCAGCTGCTCTGCAAAAATGGCAAGGATTCTCGAGAGAGAACTGCATGAGCAAATATCCGCTAGAAAAACTAGTCAGTAGTGTGGGCATATGACATTCTTGCTGGGGAAAAGATCATAAGATGATTTGCCCTGTTCTTCATGGCCCTGGTCTAACTTTCATCAAACCAAAAAGGACTGCCATTGATGGCAGTGGGGTTTGGCCCGCTCTGTTACAGGTATCTTAGTACCACGTGGGCAGCAGGTTTTAGAAGAAATGTTTGGGTGAGTAAAATGTCACAGTGCCTGTTCCTGCCATATCAGTCCCTCATGTACTCTCTGTCCCATGCCTCACAAGCTCATACGTGCTGCCTTCCAGATTCTGTGGCAAAAGAGCTAATTCTTTTTAAATGAAAACCATATTATAAAGGGCCGGATCTGTCATGCAGCTGAATAAACCACAGCTTTCCACGCTGCTATTCACCATAGGCGTTCATGTGTTCTCACTCCCTGTTGTTGACTTCTTGGCTGTTTGATGAGTAGATAACCATATAAAATGTCTGGTTACTTCATTATTGGAGAGTGACATAAACTTGGTTATGAAAACAAGAGTCCAGTAGTCATGGCTCCCTTTAAGTGTTGCCTCTCCTGATAAAAAAAACAATAGCTAAGCACCCGTCTTGAACCCCCTTGTCCTAGATAACATTACATACAAAATGCTCATCTTCTGTTTCTTAAAATACTTCAAATAGGGTCATCTTCCCTCCAACTCCCCCAAAATACCTCCTGACAGCTTCTAAAATAGTCAAGATATTTAAGTCACTGTGTTTATGTGTTTGAAAAGCGCAAGGTGAAAAAGCCTGTTTTCCATTAAGCCAACAGTCCCAGTGACCGCTGTTTTTGTAAGAAGGTTACGCAAGCTGTTTCATTGCCTCCTCCCCAGCTCAGCTCACCCCAGCGTGTTTCCCTGGTGTTTGTTAGTTTGCCCTCCATCCAAGTCTCACTTGGACTCCCTTCTGACCACTCTGGCTGTCTCTGCCTCTCTTTGGTTGCTTTGTAGATGCATCACCTTCCTAGGTCATTCACTTAAATTTACTGTCCTCATTTTGCACTGCAGCTCCTATTATAATTCCAGCTTTAACGAGCAACCCCGTTTCACTTCTGCCTCTGTTATGCCTTTATTCTCGACTGGTTGGAAGCCTCATAACTTGCAAGATATCAGCATTTTATATTGAAATGTTAAACATGTTGAACCAGTTCAGAAGTAGGCATTTTTCCAGTGATGCAGCTTCAATTTCAAACGTTAATAAAAATTCCTAACATTGAACTCGATTTGGGACTGGACGGCTCACAGGCTTGATTATGTGATATACCCTCTCCCACTTCTAAGTCGCTGGTTCAAATCCAGCCCAAGTCAGTAGCTGCTGAGAATTGTTGACGTACATTCTCTGCTTAGTGACCTATATCGATTTGAGTTTAAAGGTCATACTTAATGTTCTCAGCAGACAGCCATGCACCCTGTATAACCTCCTTCCATACCAGCATCTTCCTCTGTGGCAGAGATTGGATGGACCGTAGAGGTGGGACTCCCTTCTCAGCTGTTCCCGATGAGGAAGTGGGAAGGGGGAGAAATTTTGTCCTTCAGTTGTGTCCTTCATGCAGATAAAGAGATGGCTTCTGTGCATGCAGTGGCTCTAAATAGAGGGCTTTCCATGTGGCACTGTGATCCTGCCCACGCTGAAATGCCGGAGCGGATAGATTGCATCTCCCTTTCTCTCCTCCCTCTCACACTACGTATATTGTCCAGTCTGTTGTCCGTTTGCATTTATATTACTCCAGTGAGATTTAGACAGAAAACTCATGCTTAATCCTAGCTCTGTGATTAATGCTAGATTACCCCTGGGTGAGTCATGGCAAGCTGGGGCACAGGGAGTGACCGTTTCCATATGCTCTTTTGAGAAAGCCACCAGCGACCTACGTGCTGTGCTGTGTAACTCCTGGTATTGCTTACAGCTCTTACCAAGTCACTGTGGCCTTGCAGAAACGGGGCCCTTTAGAGCACATCTGCATCCTAAGATCCTCCTGTTTATAAGCACAGGTAGAGAAAACATGCTTCCCAGCAAACAAGAATGTTAAAACCTTAGTAGCATCACTGAGCTTTTCACTAAGAGTGAGAGATCTGCTATCCCAGGCTGTATTTAGGACGTTGCTGTAGCAGGCCCTTTCTGTTAGTCTGTGTTGGTGTGCAGGGCAAGTTGCCCCGGGGAGCAACTTACTTTCCAATATCTTACCCAGCTTACATGGTTGCAGCAGTTTGGGAGTTGATCCTTCAGGACCAGAAAGGCTCTCCCACTGACTTTCCATCTGTAGAAGTGAAAGAGGAGATAGACTGCTGTCCTCATTCCCTTCTTGGTAGCTGGATGACATGTTTCGTTGTCCTTTGGAGAAATGGCAATTTTGAGGTTAGTGCCCATGGTCTGGGGAGCAATTTTGTGTCATGCAGTGGTTGAATGAGCAGCTAAGGGGACAGCCAGCTGGAATTGGGTAGCCTTGCTAGTCCTGATTGCTGCTCATTTGTAAAGCGAACCAGCCTCAGACTCGCCCTGAATTATGTGCAGACAAAAGGAAAGGTTTGGCTTGCAGAGAGAGGCTGCAGAGAAGATCTTGTTAGCAGCCAGCTGAAGCGCCTATTTGAAACAGAGGGATTGTAAAAATTCATGGTGATTTCCGCTTCTGAGTGTGTTTTTTCAGGCTTCCCTTCCTCATAGTTCTTTACTTCTCTTGCCACCCTCTTTCTTCCTGAAGAAGAGCTCTTCTTTTGCTACTGGTGAAATTTTCTATCAAACTTTTCTCTTGCCCCCACTTCGTAATCTCCCCCCACCGGAGAGGGAGTGTGCGATGATAATCCTGGGGATTTCTCTAGTAGCCTGTTACCAGCTACAAAGTTGCAGCTGTTGAAAAAATTTAAAGCATCTCTTAAATCAGTTTCCTCCAGCCCTTGGCGTTATCCTTAAATTCAGATTGGGGGCTTTTAATAGGAAACCTATTGAGAATCGTAGCAGTTCTAATGAATATTTGTATACATGACCTTAACTTGGAGGTGCAATGCGCTGTGCATTGAAGGCAGTAGGAGGCTTTGCACAGGCTTTGGTGGGCTTTGGCTCAGGCTTTTAAAGAATAACAGGAAACACTGGAAAATGCACCAAGGGTAAACAAAGCAGTTTAGTTACATTAACTGTCTCGAGCAGAAGCTTTGCTAATGAGCGAAACAAACAAAGCAAGTGCATTTATTTAGTATTGCCGTGGGAAAACAAACAGCTGTTAATTGCGTGTAGGTTAAAAGGGTTACCCAAGAAGTTGGACGGCTCAGGCCCAGAGTGCAGTTCTGGCGTCCTGATTCAGTTCTGATTACTGTGCAGACTCCGACTGAGAATAGTGTCCTGGAAAGGAGCACAGACTTCAGAGAGGCTAGAGCTTTGAGACATTGCATACTATTTTTTATTCATAGCAATGCTACATTAAAGCATCGTTTTACAAAGAACAGCATCAAAGAGATCTGTTGTTGCTGCCTCCCTGTGACTCTAGATAAATTTTGCCTTGCTGTGATTATGTTGATGGTCAGAAGTCAAACTGGTCAGTCAGCTTGCTTCTGGACTCGCATGTGATGAGCAACAATAAATCTGCTGCAGGCCTCCTTCTGTACCGCCCTAGGGTCTTTAACTGATAACCACTGTATTATTTGTATTAGAAGAGAAGCTGGAGCTTGAGTCCCATTGTGCTCACTCTGAATAAACATCGAATAAAAGGACCATCTTTAAGAGCTGACAGCCCAAGCTGTTCTTCCTTGCCTTTGTGGAGTCTCAGCTTCAGGAGGAGAACGCGGCAGGAGCCAAATGCTGAAATTCGCTCTGTACGTAGACTGGAGTTAGTAACTGTGGTGGTAACAGCACAAGGTGAAATCAAGTCATGCTCACGTGTAATAGCTACGATGGCTTTGAGGTATTAAGGGTAACGTGCAGCATGTGTTTGCGGCTGCCGATAGGTGTGAGTCTGAGAGCACAGAGGACCATGGGTTTGCAGGGTAATGTAATGCTATTTTAACATTTCTACTCCTAATCTAAGAGCCGTTCTTATCGGCTCTTATTTCAAGGTCTGTTCATGTAAGAATAGAACTCCTTCCCATGGCAGAATATTTCAAGGGACTGATTAACTGCTTCTAATTCCATGTGAATTCTGAATAGCAGGTAAGATTAGATGATCACAAAGAAAATGCAAAGTACTGAATCAGTTCTTACACTGCTGTTTAGTGCAAACACATAATGCTGTGCCTGATTTATTTCTGGTAAAAAGGGAGGGGGGACTATTCATTAGTGAAAAGAATCAGCATGGCATTACATTTACTATGTGTTTAGGAAAAAACATTCCCTTTGATGTAGCTGGGGACCCTTGAACTTCAGAAAAGAATGCATTAGCATGCTTGGGTATGCCTTAGTCGTGCAGGTCATTTAATCCTTTCCTCAAGTGAGTCATTGTAAGGTAAAGTAGATGCTGGGAAAAGTTCTGCACTGCCAATTAAAGCAGGCTCCAAAGGTGTTGCCGACTTCATTCTACTAGAAACTCATCACTGAAAGGCCGGTGGAGGTTGCCTGTGTACCTTGAGGCCAGATCCCAAGCTAATATAAATTGGTATAGCTCTTTTGGCTTCAGTAGAGCTCCTTTACTACTTCATGCAAATAGCTCAGGCCCAATTCCTCCACGCTTATGACTTTTTAAAGGATTTCTGTTCAAAGATCAGGAATTATTCAGAAAGTTGTATATTTCTACACATGTAAAAATTGAAAGAATATCAGAAATAAGTAAATAACCTGTAAATAAGTACCTAACTTGAGATGTGGGTTTTAACTCAGTCTCTATAGAGATTGTGTTCTGTCTCAAACACCTGTATAGAATCAAAGCTAAGAGTAATGAATTTGAGCCTCAGCAATTCTCCCAGAAGGACGTCTTGCATGAGGTCGGGTTTAAAATAAAACTAAGGACAGGAACATACTAATTGGTAACTGTTGGCCTTGTTTTTTGCCAACAAAAAAATCCCACTTTCAAGAAGTTTAACAAAGAATAAATTAATAAAGTTAATCAGAAAGCTAAGGCATTTTTTATTTAAGGAACTCTACGGGAAACACTAGTGTTTTGTGGAAAACAAAATCAGGGAGCCAAAAGCACTTTGGAAAGTCAGGAAGATGTTTTGTTTTCACCTTTTTCAGGTGGGATGGCTGAGGTTCCTGCGATGCCGACTGGGAGGCCGTTTAGGAAGCGGTCAGCAGCTGAGCCTGCGCTGTCTAGTGCCGTGCCACAAGAGCCCAGACCTACTAGAAACCTGAAGGACCCAAGCTTGAGCCATGACTCAAAGGGGCTTCTCGGGTCTGAGCGCTGTGGCTGTTGCAAGGCAGCAGGTTGGAAACCTGCCTGATTCTGTTAGAAAACTTAACGCGATTGCTACATTCCCCCAAGCCTTCTAGACTGGCATTTTCTGACAAGCAAGTGTTCCTCGGGGAGATTTCCAGCAAGCTTTTCCTGCCTTGTTACGCAGTGCTTAGCTCTTCCTTTCCTGACTTTTAGGAATATGAACCTTAGATGGGATTATTTGCATTGGAGGAATACTGCTGGAACTTTCCTCATAGCAAGTGAAGAGTTTTCTCTGTGTGTAGAAGCAACATAGGTAAAATATTTGGAGTGAAATCCAGGTTCCATTGAAGTTAATGGCAAAACTCCCATTCACTTCAGTGGATCAGGAGTTTCACTCTTTTCTGTTTTGAAGTCAGAGTTACTAATAGACTGTTAAATTATTCCTGCATGCATCAAACAAAATATGCTTTGTGTTAATGTTTCTCCTGCCTTCAAAACCCGCAAAGGTTTAAAAACAAGAATAACTATGAATTTCTGTGTCTAAAACTTAGGTTAAATGTAATTTCACTAGAAATAATAATATCCCTGGAGATAAACCTAAAATAATAGACTCCACCATTTAATCTTCACTTTAAGCTAAAAATGGCATAAATGGTGGTTTAATCTAAGCCATAATTATCAAGCTGCTGAAGCGGGTTTTGGTTCATCACAACTAGAAATGTATGTTGTGTTTCGGCTTTGAACAGCTGAGGCCCAAAACTGGAGAGAAGCAAAGCCAGGAGTTTAGTTAGAAAGCATACAGGAGCCTCGGATTTGTAGAGAAATTGTGTGTATTAAACAGTCCAACACTGTATTTAAAGGGACTGCTCTTGGCTTGCTCAATCCAGCCAGCTGGAGACTTAGTGAGTTGCTGTTAATCCAAGATGTTAGGTTTTGTAGCAGTCTTCAACCCAGTGGTGACAGCAGTTATTTTGCTAGAAAGTGACACTGGCTGCATGAGGCACCTTTTGTTTGAAAGCCGTTTTCCATTTCATGCTGGAATCGAAGGAAGGATGTTAACCTTTCAAAATGTTATTATTCCGTACAATTTGAAAATGGTTTTAATGATCAGTAGGATGGAAACTCCGTCGCTCCCTTGTGCTGCTGGGCAGCGTGGCCCGAAGGGCTGAGCGCAGCACTGCCAGGCAGGAGACCAGACATCTCTTCCTGTTTCTCTCACTGATGAAGCAGGTGAATTTGGGCACATCATTTATCCCTTCCTTGTCACCGCGGGGGCTGTGCAAAAAGGCTTACCTTCAGCAGGGAAGTCTCACCTCGCTGTAGCGTCCACAGAGAGAAAGAGGCTCCTTTTAAGAGCGATTTGTAGTAGCAGCCCAACAGTAGAAACTCCACAAATGACAGAAGAGTCATGAGTGGGAGGGTGGATGGAGGTTAAAGTAATATTTTTCTACTTTTGAATCCTTTTTGATATCCTCACTGAATGTGTTTGAATTCCTCAGTCTGTATTTATACGACACAATTGGTGCTGTTTGTTTAGATGGCTTGTTTAGCTGAGCCGGTCACATTCTCTTCTTGCTGACCCTGGCACGGGGCAGCCTGGGCACTTGTTTGTTCAGTGCTTGCAAAAATGGGGGCTTGATTCTGCCTCAGCCTCCTAGGTGAGCATTGCTGTTATGGACTCACAGCATAATTTAGGTTGGAAGGGCCATTGGAGGTCACTTGATCCAAACGCCCTGCTCGAAGAAGGGCCAGCTTCAAAGTTAGATCCAAGATTGTGCAATACAAAAGATGTGGAGAAATCCTTTTCATATCAGTGAAATTATTCCAAATTTATACTGACACAACAGCAAAACAGGCCCATGTCTAGTATTAATTTGTTCACCATTCTTAATATGGTTATAGTGGACCATTTCCACTAGATCTGGGAAACCAATTCAAAATTTACCATAAGTACTACCTTTGATATTCTAGCACATATCCTTCAGCTGCGCTGCATTGCTTCTGCAGGTACACTTTTCATGAACCCTCCGTTGGTTACATTTCCTGGTAGGAAAAGTCCATATGAAGCACAGAAGTTTTGTGTACTTCATAGAAATTTTTGTATTTTTATATTGAATTTCCATTCACATTTCTGTCAGATGTACTTACGAGCTCTTCTGTTCTGGTAAAAGGAGTAGTACTGTGTCTTTTCTCACACCACTTCACAAAGTCTGTGCTGATATTTTTCTCAGCTCCTTGAAGCAGAAAGGTAGCTACCAGTGCAGAGAGGGAATATATATCTAAAAGTAAAACAAACACTAAAACCCTTGTGCAATTAAGACAATGGAAAAGTTCAAGGAAAGTGTGATTTGTTCATGGAACAGGTGCCTAGAGCAGTAGGTGAATGATTCTGTATTGTTTGTGCAGCCTGTTCTCTACTTCGTTAGTTGCTGAGATGTGAGTGTCATTACTAAGTGCAATAGGAAAAGAGAAACCCACATGATGACGTGATTGTTTTTGTCTTGTTTTGTTTTAATCAAACAGCATGGGAATGAGCCATGATGATGATCATCTATCCTGCGCAGGGAGGTCTCACATTATGTCTGGAGAATGGGTGAAGGGCAGGAACCCCAGTGACCTTTCCTGGTCTTCATGCAGCCGAGATGACCTTGAAAACTTCCTAAAGTAAGGATTGTGCTGAGTACCAAAACCCCCCAGGCAAGAGTCTAAGGTGCTATTTGAAAGTGAAAGTCTAAGTAATTTGGCTAAAAAAAAAAAGTATGCGCATGTGTCGTTAGGGTGTGCAAGACTGAATTTGTCTCCTTTACAGTAGCCCCTTTGAAATTGAGGTTTGCAGAGAGGCAGCAGAATTACATGCAGTTGTCAAGATACTGATACTTTCTTAAAAGCAATCCCAGTTCACCTTCGTTTTACAAACAAATATCCTCCGTGTTTGCAATGACAGAAGTCTGTGTGTAGGAGCCCTTAAAAATCCTCTCCATTGTAAGACGATGCCAACTTTGTGCTGTGCTATGGCAATGCTTTTTATTTTATGGAAACTTTACTTCGCAGAGAGTTAATTCTGATGTGTTTCCTCACTCCTCAGAGAGTGCTGGTCTTAAACAATTCACTATAAACTTCTTTCCCACTGCATCCATATTTCAGTTCATCCCCTTCAACAGTTCAGGAAGGATTTCTGTCCCACTGATTATTAATGCTCAGATACTTTAGCAAGTACTAGAATTGTCTGAATTCTGTATTTGTGGTCTTAGATCTGCAGAATAACTCTGGCAAAGCGTCTGGCACAGTGGCCAGTGCTTCTGTTGCTGGAAATGGGTTCAGCATGGGTTCACAATTCCCACCAGTGGAAATTAGAGGTGGGGAAGGATGGAAGGGAAACAGTGGAAGAAAATGGGGAATTATTGTTACATTACAGGCACAATGCTGAAAAAGAAGTTGCATCTGAACTCAGTCTGATGCCAGTGTGACAGAGGGGAAATGTCATAGCAATGTTCCAGTTTGTAAAAGGTTGTTGTAAAGACAAAAGGAAAATCTTTCCTCTGTGTCTATAATGGATAAGAAAAGAAGCTAAGGGCTTAAAATTTAGCCAGGAGGATTGAGATGAGACATGAGGGAAGACTTTCTAGCTATTGTAAGGCTAGTGAAAAAATTGGGATAGATTGCTTGGGGGCAGAATAGAGTCTCCATCAGATTTTTAAGATTAGGTTACACAAATATTTACCCAGAGTGATGTGAGTATAGTCGATTCTGCCTTGGAGCCAGGGGTGTGTGTGTGTGTGTGTGTGAGTTCCCAAGGACCTTTCTATCCATAGTTTTCAACAATTCAGAAGGGTTGCAGAAAGATACTGTGAAAGTCACTGCTGTTTTACACAGTGTCGGCTTCTCTACAGCAGTGATCTAACGCTCCAGTTCAAAGGTGATTTCGCTTAAAGGCGCATCTAATTCTTGCACTCTGCAGGTCCAAGGTCAGCACCTGCTTGCTGGTAACAGACCCCCGAAGCCAGTACGCGGTGCGGCTCCCTCACAAGCTGCCGGGAATGCACTACAGTGCAGATGAACAGTGCCAGATCCTCTTTGGGACCAATGCTACATTCTGTAAGAATATGGAGGTAAGAGCTCATGGGGGGCACCTGGAAATGAGGTAGGAAGTGAAATTAAAGTTGTCAAGTGTTCAGGAATAGAAGGAATCTGTACCTTCCTCAGAACTAGTTAATGGGATTTTCTACATGTTTAGTACTGCTGCTGTGAATTTGATAAGTCACTCCCACTGACCTTCATGTCAACAGCACATATTTCTGCAGTCCCTCTCCTGCCCCACATTGGTCCTGTTAATCTACTGGAAGAACATTTTCTGTTTGCACTCAGTTTTAATTCAGGCACAGTTCCCTTTTGACACTGTTGTGACAAAGTACTCGGTAAAGATAGTGTTCCTGGTAGTTCAGCTGAGATGAAAGTCTCTTCTCACAAGAGTGCCTGCTTACTTCCACAGGCTCAGTTTAGATGACTGTCTGGACTTTTCAGCAGACAGCACCTCCAGGACGTTACACGGTTGTTAGGAGCTGACTTGAACTCTTTGCCAAGGAAATATTCGTGACTGTTTGCTTGATTGGGCCACTTGGAGATTTGTGCAGAATTGAGCCCCTTCCTGTGTGTCTTCTGAGTAACATGATGCTTAGTCAGGCATTGGGTGCAAATGGCTCATACCACGTACTTGGTTGGCAAAATGGAAACACTGATTTTTGGTGTCTCTAGAACTAGATAACTTTTGAGACTAGGCTCTCTGACTTGTCCTCTGGAATTTAGGCACCTAAACTCTTCCTAAAGTCTTACACACAATTAGATATTGTTGTATTCTGACCAGAACTTGTCTGCATCATGCTTTAAATAGGGTTTGGAGAAAGGCTCACTTGCACTGTGCACTGGGAGTTGTCCAGAAGAAAGACATGAAGCACTGTGTCCTATCACCAGCACCAGCTGGTGGTATTCTGTCCTAGATAGACCAGGCATAGAGTAGTCAGGTTTCTGGCTGTCATTAACTAACCATTTCTATTTTGTAATTTGTCCCTTAGTCCCATTCTGAAGAATCTTGGGATCTTAAATCAATTATAACAAAGAAAATAATAATCAGTGATAACTGAGGTTGCTAAGTGCCAAATGACTAAAACCATTGAACACATGCAGGTCCTGGGAACATGCTCTTAGTTTCACATTTGCTGTTTTATTTATTTTGGATTTGGAAGCTAACAATATAAAACATGAAAACAATAAGAAAAGAATCTGGGTAGGTTGTATTTTCCAGATCCATGAGGAAAATGCAGGCCACCAGGACTACTGTACTGGAAGCCAAGTGTTAGAATATATGTCTGTAAAGAAAACCCAGCGTCTACCCAGGAAGGTTCGGGTTCTTTCGTCTGTGTGGGTGTCACCCTGCTTACCCAGCACTGGAATAGATATTTGCTGTTTTCTTGTTGGAATAAAAAACATTCCATTCCTGGATAGTCCAGTGCCTAATGAGAATGTCAGCTCACTGGTAGGTGGTCAGCATTTCTCATGCAGAAATAGCATGTCCGGTAGTACAGTCTGGAATTGCTTCAGGGAGAAGTTGCTTGCCAGGATACCAAAGCAGCCGGCACTGTTCTTTTCTGTTAGACACAGATAGCAGGTGTTTGTGTCTCCCAGAATTTTTCAGCAGTCTTCTTATTTGGCATCTTTAGAGTACAAGGAAAACTGTGTTCTTTCCCTCCATCACTCCCTCAGTGTTTCCCGAAAGAAAAGAGAGTTGGGAAGGACTTTAGAATCCTTTCTAATGAAAAGTCTTGTAGACTTCAGCAGATGAAAAGCAAGTTGCAAGCACTTATTTAGAAGTATTTTTCTATTACAGTTGTGCTTAAGAGTTAATAGTCACACTGTGCAATCTGTGTATCAATAATGTCACATACCATTAATTTAGGTTAATATCTGCATCCAGTTATGCTACTCTGAACTGGAGATTGAAGGCAATGAAATTAAATTCTTTATAGGAAATGATAAGCTTTGATTTTTAAACCTTTGAAGTTTTTGTTCTTTTCACCTTTGTATTTCTCATGCCTCATCTGCAGAATGCTTGTATTGTAAGTCTCAAAGCTGTCTACAAAAATATGAACCAAAAAAAAAAATTGGCACTAGTCATTGGCATTAGCTGTAGAAATTATTGGCAAATAGAGCTGTCTCCTCTTTTAGCCAATGGTAATGTGGTATTTTTAATTCAATAAAGTATTAAAAAATCCAAATGTAAAAGTAATAAACATTTGACAGTAAATATTTGTTACAAAAGGAAATAAACTTCAGGAAATTAGCCTGCTCAATCTTTTTATGATTACATGTGTCTTCTGTCTACTTTCTTATTTAATAAAAGAGCTACGTTGCAACATTTCACTGAAGATAGCTGAGCTCCATAATTATATCAGGCAAACTAGAGGGCCTGTATTAAAAAATGGCATGCAATCTGATTGTGGAGCAAGTTTCAGAGATTAGATGAATCCAAAATCTCGCCTTCTTTAAGAAGCTGCAGAAACTTCCAGTGCAGTAAGATTTTCCCTTAAAGGCGTCAAGGCCCCAGTTTTTACAGGAATGTAATCCCTTTGAGGGAGGCTTCAGACACTCTGGTCCTAAATGGCAGTACTTCTCTTACTAGATAGTTAAGCCATGAATATTCCATTTTATCTGGATACTTCAGATTGAATATTGCAAATTCTTCTTCTGTGTTTGTTTTTAATGAAAACTCAGAGTCGGTAGTATAAAATAGCAACCTTCAGAATTATGATGGCCAAGGTGCTCTCCCAGTCCAAATTCATGACATGGAAGTGAAAAACTATGAGGTTTGCTCAGCTTTGCAAATACCTCTTGCAAATTTCTTTTCAATTTGTTTAGATACTGCCTCTGCAGTTTAATACACTAAAATTAAACAAACCAGAAATAATTAACAGGCTATGTGTATGATAATCAGCTTAACCGTAGCCTATTGTTGCTCTAATCTGTGACCTCTGAGATGTATAATTTAGGATCAGGTTCTGTAACCTGTCTGTTAAGTAAGGTTTACCAGTGTGTGTCACCTCTTCGAAGAGCTGTAGAACCAGGCTTTTAGGCTGGAAGCTTGTCAGGCAGAGAACAATCAACTTCTATTTATTTGAAAAGCACCAAGTTATATTATGATATTGTGCAAATAATAAATGGCAAGATTATCTACAACCGCTTGCGAGAATACAAGTGCATTCTGGTTCATGCTCTGCTTGTAGTTTTGTTGGTTTAAGATACATCCGGGGGCAGGGTTTAGATTAAATATAACTGAATATTAGATGGGTGAGTCCTTGCTCACTATCAAGAAAATAAACGTTTGCATGGCTCTGTGGAAGAATTCATGTGACTAGTTTTGATCCAAGGAATAAAACAAGGCAATAGAAGTTGGATAGTTTTCAAGTGAGATGATTTCACAGGCAGTAATGAGTATCTTGAGACCGTTCAGTAGTTCCCCCTTCACATCTGAGTCGCATAGTTTTCTCCTGTAATTTGCAAATGGCTTAGAAGTATTTTCACATGGTGCTTTTCGTTAATCTCTCCCATTGCAAATGTTGCATTCTCTGATCAATGAGAATGACCATCTAGCAGGACGCACAAGTGCACTTCTACCGTACCAGACATGCTGCCTGTTTTCGGGTGGGAGGCTGTGCAGTCATGGCCCTGGGGTCGCCTTGCGTAGCAAGGTGCCACTCAGCAACAGGAGAATTTTTGGCCCAGCTAAGGCTTAGCACAGTGGTGCTTGTTTTGAGGGAGGCTTCCTTTTGAAGGAAGTTGCTTTTAACAGAAACTAAATAGGTGACTGTGTCATTCTAAAGTTCTGGGTGAAATCACCATGTGATTTGCAGGAGAAGCTGAATAGAAACGTACCTTTGAAACCGCATAGCCTTGTCTACCCAGGGCATTATCAGTGTCCCCCAGACACAAAGGCCTTTTGGGACTCTGGTTGTTAAACATCCTTGTGAGTCCCAACATGCTAGATTGTGCAAATTACTGGAAATTCAACCTGTCTGACCTCTGTTCTTTAGATCCACACTGCACTATGAATCAAGTATTGTGAATTCATTTCACCCCTACGCAAGAGGAAGCAAAAAGCCTCTATACCACTCAAGTGAGGAAGGCCTCTGCGGAGAGGAGCCTTTAACTCTTTGCTGTCCCCTTTATTTAGCAGAGCTGTCCATGGAAGGAAGAGCACAAACTGCTTATGCCTGAATCTCTCACAGAGCAGAGATGATGTGTCTGCATCAGAAACGCATAAAAATGCGTTGTTCACAACCTCATGTGAAAATGTGCTGTGTGTTTAATCGGAACACTGGCTTTATTTTTCAGACTGGCATGCCTGCTAACAGAGGCTTTTGCACTGAAATTATATTTTATGGAAAAAATGTGATTTCTATCTCTTGTATCCAGTGTTTGGCTTTTTGTTTTATATGCCTTTTGGCTTATTTATTATTAACGCATTTTTGCGGGTTTTTACATAACCATTATCTTTCACTATTGTTTTGAGTCAAAACTGTGCTCAGGCTAAAATGGCATGTGGAAAGAAATTAGTATTGTTACAAAGAGATTTTGTGCTGAAAAAGGGACACTGTCAACTCAGATGTAACTGAGAATGTGGGTTTTGAAATGACACTGTGCTTTTAGAAAATTTAAGACAACTAGAATTGGCTCCACCATTTTTTTCTTTAATAGAAGTTGTCTTTAAACAAATATACATCTCCCCTAGTATCCACAAGCCACAAAGCAGTAGCACAGAACGGGAGGGCAAAGCTGAGTGTAAGCCAAAAGAGACTGACTAGACTTCTGGGCTGAAATGGAAAAGGAAAGGAATTGAAAAAAAGCAAAGGAAGAGCAAAAGTTTTAATGATCAAGTGAATTTTACGTGTTTCTTCAGTTTTCATAGTTCACGATATAGTGAAGAATAATATTAAGCAGTTGTGGGTCTCTCTGTGGTCTTAAACTTGCAAAGAGGCTGATGGAGTGGACTCTTGGACTCGGTGCATGGGAATGAATGAGCCTCTGTCTGGTTGCAATGGGTTTTTCTTTGCAGAGTCATCTGCAAGATTGAGACAATGATAGTAAGCCCTATTATTAAGTAATGCAGAGAATATTTTCAAGAACATGGTGCTTAGATTGTGAACTGATTTATCCTGAAAATAAGAGGTCTCATTGTCATTTTCTGTATAACGAGGGACTTTGTCTACATAATTTTCCATAAAACACATGCACACTTTAGCTTCTTTGTAAATATAATAATAATAATACATCTGGAAATGGGTTTGATTTTGTTGAGACTTGCAGGCTAGAAGCCTGGCAATTCTAAAATAAAATTAGAGGATTTTCTTTTTTAGAAATAAAGGTAACAATTTACTTAATTGTCATACTATATTTTATAGTTTTGCTAATGTAGATTGTTAATATTTGGACTATTTTCACTTTGCCTGTTTCATATGAAACTAAAGTGTCCTATTTCACTGTTTCTGTATGTTGCAAGAAAGACCTTTTTCCTCTTTATTTTCAGTGGAAGTAGTTTTTATTTAAGAGAGGGAGAAAGCAAGAGAGAGAGAAGCAGAGTTCCTGCCTGGGCAGCACAGCCCAGTTTACAATTATTGGAATGCTTCAGAAATTTTTGTACGTGTTTCAGTTTGGAAGTTGGTCAAAACACATTCTGGTGCAGTGGTTTAAAGAAAAATAAAAAGAGAGCGGAGAACCAAAATAAAATTATGAAAATACAATGTGGAAATTTAAGAGTATAAAAATAATAAACTCTTAAAAATAATACAGAGTGCCTTTTAAGAATCAAGTACTTGAGTTTGGAAATCCTACGTTTTCTTATTAGGACACAAGGGGAGGGAGAAAGAATTAGTGTAGTCTTGTGATGTGGCATCTACAGCTGAAGTTTGAACTTAACAAAATTAGCCAAAATACGATTGAGTAGCAGCCTGAAAATAGTGTATAACAAGCTTGAAGAGCATTCAGACCTCTCCCATCAGCCTTCTGGGAACTTCCCATCTGTAAAACACTTCAAGAGAAAACTCCCATAATCTTCACAAGCACATCTGAATGCTGTGTGTATGTATCTATATTTATTTTTACTATCCCTTTCTTCTCATTTCCCATGTCCAAGGAATATGATCTGTGATTTCATTCTTTTAATTTCCCAGTTTTTGATATTTCTAATAGACAACACTGCCTGTTGTTTAAAAAAAAAATCAATACTTTTCTTACATTGAAATCAGGTGTTAGGGCCTGAGGAGTTAACTGGGAGTTCCTGAGGGAACGTTATTTTTCATTGGAGTCAATAGGAGATGGATGTTGCAAGGTGCAAGGTCAGAATTTTAGGCTGTAAGTTCCAAATGCAGTATTAAATGCGAGCAATGAGGTTGATCGTGGAACTCGCCAGCAGCTCTTTGCCTGCCTTCACCGTGGGCAGATTTCTTCTCCTGAGCTAGAAAACACCCCGACGCTGCCTTTGCTGACCCAACCTTCAGGGCTGGAAAGATGATGACATAACACTGTAAACTCATAACCCTTTTCGTCATGGGGTACGTGTAGTATGAACGCTGGAAATAGCGCTTAACCCATGACAGGCACAATACCCTGCCAGTACAACCTCTCTCGTTGGGACATAGTCGGTTAACTACAGCTCTTTCAAGGCATATTGGGATACAAATTGATAATAAGTCAGCTCAGAAATTTTCTAACATTTAATTCAAAGGAGTGGCTGTTCCAATGCCTTGTATGAGGTGTCTACTTCTCCCAGGTTTGACCTTGTAAAAATACTTCCATGATTTCTTTAGATGAGATATAGTATGTACTGTTGTATTCTCACATTTAAGATGCTGAGAATTAGACACAGCAAAGTCAAGAGCACATACAGTGAGCAAGAATTCAGTGTTGGTAGGAAAGTGGATAAAGCTTACTTCTACTTCAATTTCTATGTGTTTATGAATCGTAGACCCACAAGAACTACTTTCATGAATGCCCTGAAGGCACTGGAGAGATTAGTCTTGAACATAGACTTTATTGCTATAAAATCAGTTTACAGTCTCCTTAAAACTCTCTTTCCACATTTTGACTTTTACATTAATACCTGGCATATGAAAAAATGAAATTGAACTGGTGCTTTGCAAAAAAGTAGTTTAGGTAGTGGAGAAGGCTTTTAGTTTCCCTCAGTCGCACCAGAACTTGGTAAAACTAGAGACAGTGTTTTTCTTGTTCTTTGTTTGCTTCTCAATGTCCAGTAAAAAAGAAGTGTTTCTGCTTATCTGTGCCTTTTCTGGCAGCATGGCAGTCCTCCACTGCTTGGTCTGGCAAGATCCGTTCTTGTTTATCGTAGTCCTTGTGACGCGCTTCATTACTAGCCCTTCGTATTTGTGTTTCTGTGCTGTGCTCTGGCCATCGTTACTTTGGTGATGTCCAGGTGTTGCAGGAGCAGGAAGGAGGAATGATGCCCTAAATTTTCTAATGCAGTAAGGATTTTGAATGTGTCCATTTTTGAACATCCAGTCCGAGTGTCAGGAAAGCTGCATGATTTCCCAGAAGTCCTGAGCTTCTACCAGCTCTGCAAGGTTAGCCTCCTTGAAGTCTTTCCAGTAAGGCATCCCAAACCATTCTTTGCTTCTGAAAATACTAGTTTCTTGTATCTCCCCCTAGACAGGAACAATTTCCAGATACTGAACTGCACACTGCCAGTGTAAGTGCAATTAACTCCAGCTTAGCTTCCTCACAGGAAGGCATGAAGAGCATGCAGTAGGACAAGCCCCTCTCAACAGAAGAGTTTTTACATTTCTTAGTCTCCTGCCATCCATCCTGCAGAGCCCTTCATAGAGCCCTAGAAGCAGAATTTTAGTATGAGAGATGATGGCCTACTTGGCATGAGATCCCTGCCGCATCCGCTTCAGAGGGGTCAGGGCTATAAGTGTGTTTTGAGCAGCTCTTGAAACTGCTTTGCTAATGTTGTCAAAATGCGAGAGCTTTGGGCTTTTCTTATCCTTGTGCTTTCATTTATTGTTAAAAAGCTGTTTGAGTGAAGATTATAACCAGTCAGCTTCATTCAGAACATTGACATCCAAACCTCTCTGCGGCGAGTGTGGTATGTCATGATAGTTACTGTTTTGGAAGCTGATGGATATTTTGTCTTCATCTAAAATTTCAAGGGGAAACAGTCTTCAGCTTTAGTTGTAGATCAGAACAGCTCTTGGTATCACACAGTATGTATAAGGAGCCAGATACGTTTCATGGGGGACTCACATGTTGGTAGTTGGAGTAATGCACAACAAGCCATCTAGCTCAGAGTACCAAAACCAGCGTGACATCCTTCATATGTTTGCTGGGGTCAGTTTGTTTTGTTTAATACAGAACATTAACAAATCTTGGAAATGACTATGTTGAATTTTTCTACTTTTCTACAAGGAGAACAGTAGCACCGGAAAGCAGTTAACTCTCAAGGACCATTTTGTCAGAGCTCTTTAACTCTTAAGTACCATTTCGTCAAGAGTTAAAATATTCTTTTTGATTTTATTCCACTCTGTCTGAGGTTGCTGGCTTTCCACTCACACAAGCATCGATCGAGAGTCCTTTTATTGAATTAATGGAGCTACATTGATGTAAAAATGAATACAAAGGGGAGTCAGCTCTAAATCTGTTTATTGACTCCAAGCAGGCAGGTTATTGGTGCTGCCCATCTAAAAAACATAATGTGCACATGTTTTTCTGTATGTTCTGAGGAAACAAGTAATCATCAGGTAGTGAAAACAGGGAAGTGTTTTTTAAGAAACATTTTCTAGGTGCATGGTTGTTTTTTTATAATATGGGCTGAGATGCATTTTGTCCAACAGTCAAGAGATTCATTCTTTTTTGTCATTAATAAATCAAACTACATATTTTGAGTTCTTTGGATGGTTGCCCAGGTTTGATAAAATAGAAATCAGTGGATATTGGTCATCGCCTGAATATTCCGGGATAGTCCTTGTGATTCTTTCATTTGAAGATGATCTGTCATTTGGACAGATGCTTCCACTTTTGAACCTACCACTTGTTTCATGGATTATCAATTCTACAGAAAGATCAGCAGCTGGCCACTGACACGTGTATCCCAGCTTCACAGTTACCTTGTCCGGGGCAGCGCATGGGGCCTTTTCAGAAGTGCCTTCCAATTTCATAGGATTTTTTTAGTGCTACTTTTGAGCACTTTTCATCTGTTTTTCAACAGCAATAAGCTCCACCTAACAGCATGGGCAAGTAGCAGTGCTCACCTCCTCTGTGATCTGTTGTAGGATGTCAGTTGTTTATGCACCCAAAATCAAAGGCAACAAGATAGAAAATGTGGGCATTGGTTTGCTCACCTTGATGTGTAAAGGATTTCTCCTTGGAGGCATGCTGTGAGCCTTCAAGAATATTATACACAGTGTTTTGAGCAGGAAAGTGTGTGGAAGTTGTGTGTTACTACAGTATTGTACTTAATTGGTGTTAATTAGGATTCTGTATATGGGCATGTTATATCTCACAGTTAGCTATATGCCAAGCCAAAACCATGGCAAAATTAGAGATCAGATGCTTCGTTGAAAGCCAATCTATTTATAAACAGGCCTCTGTGTTACATGTTCTCTTGTTCCTTTTCCTTACGGGTGTTTACTCTTTATAAGTCCTTCTTCATAATCATTTTGACAGAAAAATTGGTTTCATGGTGGTTTAATTCTGCTGCCAGAAGGAAGAGGTTGCTCTTTCCAGTGGGCAATAGGCAGCAGGAGCAGCTTTTTTCTTTTTTTTTTTAATGGGGAAATAAGAGATCCTGCTTGTGCCCCAGCTGGCTTTGAGCAGGACATTTAATCCTTTTCTGTCCTTCATCTTCCCACCTGTAGCAGAAGGAGAAAGCCTCCTTTATCTCCAGACTCCCAGGAGTGTGTTTAGATTACACGTTCTCTGAGGAAGAGAGAGCACCTGGCACAGTACGGCCCCCTTCTCAAATAGGTGCCGTTATAATACCTGTAATCGGAAGCGTCCTTCACCTGCCTGGCAGATAGCTGCAGCTTGGGAGCTTCCGCACAGTGACCTCCCTCGGGACTACTTTCTACCAGCTATGCAGGCAAGGTTTCCTATTCTGCAGGAGTATTTGAGAATCTAAAATTTGCCCCTTCTTAAAGACATTCCATTTTGATTTTGTTTTTTTTTTCTAATTCTCTGATTGTATAATTTCAGTTGGACAAGCATTTGAATTTAAAAACTGAAATTCAACTCTTTATTGAAATACTTTATTTCAACAACCATCTCACTTTTTTCTTTTTTTTTTTTTTTTGCTCTGGGAAATAGTTCAACTGGGAGTTGATCCAAGGATGACCTTTCCCCAAAACAGTTTCAGCTAATCAATATTTTTCCAGTGAAAAATACCATCATTGGAAAACACCAGCTGGCACTGATGGTTTCCCCTTTGTGGCGGCTGTAGGGGAGACTGTGCAGGCAGAGACCTGCCTTGTAAAAGCTGCTTGCTGAATTCACAGTTAGCAGTAGTACAGCTCTTTGATGCCTTCTTCTATATCAGTCTGAGCTCTGAACTGCCACTCATATATACAAGCAACTTCCTTTCAAGTCCTGCCATTTCTCACTTTGATATTTCCCAGCAAAGCTGGCTATTTAACTATCAAAAAGTAAGTCACTGTGGCTGGTTAACTATAGGACTGTTTAATGGGGATTTTTGTTTGGGTTTATATCGTAGCTGAGGAGGATATGTGATCTCTTTTGAAATGAGCTATTAACATGATAAAACATCTTGGGAACGTACAGTACCAAAGCTGATGGTTTAATCTTTGCTGGGGTATCTGAACGCTGTATTAAATACAAGGGTCTTCACTAACGAGTGTTTGAGCTTTGTAGTGGTATGGCACTAGAACACAGAGCTGAAACACAGTTACCAGATTTTTCTGTAACTGTTTCCTGAAATATGCTTTGCATTTAGTATTCGGAATCAAACACAAGGATGCTATAAAAGTCCTATGTTTTCCATACCTCAAAGATGGGAAATTTCTGAAAGGTTGGTATTAGAGAGATGTTTCTCTTTATTTATCTCTGTATATATCTTTTATATATATATATATATACACACACACACATGCGCACGCACATATACATATATATATATATATATATATACAGATACAGACACTCATACAGACGCATACGCTCATGTCTGTGAATGTGTGCACCAGCAGTATCCACAGGTTGGGCTCAGCTCCGTGGTGGTGCTGGTACAGAAGCACCTGGCTGAGGTTAGCTGTGCCCGTTCCTTCCCCCAGGCCAGGGCTCGTACCTGGGCATGTTAGCTGTCACCTTCCACGTTCTTGTGGGCTATGGAGGAATTCTGGTTGGCCACCAAAATTGTAGAAAAAGCCACTTGATTTTTATGACTTTCTTTTTCCACCAACCCCCTTCCTCCTCGCAGTTTTACATCAAAGAGGAAAATTTAACCCTGAGTAATTTACTTACAGCTTAAGATCCAGGGGCTCTAAGCTGAAGCTTAACAAATTTTGGCCACATGTAAGGCACAGATACTTAAGAACGGTGCTCGTATGTGTCTAGAACAACTTCTCTGGGGCTGTAGTGAATTCCATTACATCTTCAGCCAGGCTGTTTTTCTGACAGAAGGCAGAAGCAAAGGGTTTCCTTCTGGAAACACAGGGCAAAATTTCTGTCTGAGTCATTCAAGAGATGAGGCTGGAAATTTTCTCATAACATTCTCCTTCAAAACCTTGTGGGTATGTGTGCAGAGAGGGGCTGAAGCCTAGTAAAGCTGAACTGCATGCTGTGTGCACCCTTCATCTCAGAAGCTTCATTTTACATATCATCTCCCCCGACCGCAGTTTGAAAGTAGGCATTGCTGATAATGCTTTGGCAAGATCCCTGCCCACAAGCATCGAGTGAGAAGAGAGTCCAGATTGACAGTTAATTCCTGACCTTGGCTTCACAGTAGTGACATTCTGTTTATCAGTCATTAATAAGTTGTTAGCAATGGCAAAGAAGCTGTTAGCTTTTAGCAAGTCTAACATGTCGATAGACTGCCGTTAATCTTCTGTAGCTACATATAGCACCTTCTGCGCTGTGGCTAGAACCTCCTGTGATACCTGACACTTAGGTCTGTGACATGCTTTTAACACCTCTTAACTGTTTTTAAATCCTTTTTAATTGTTCATATGTGGAATCTTAATATAAAGAGTAGCCCGTCACTTTTAGATCCCAGTGAGTTAAACAGGTGTAAGGGTGCTGTAGCTTTACGTCTTGGAAAACAAGCATCCTCTCAGTGCTGTTTGGCATTTTGGGGAAAATAGCTTTCTCAGTTTAAAGGGTTTATTGCCTAGATTAGTGTTCTTTCTGTAACACTTAAGGTCGAGTTAATGGATGTACTTTTGGATTTGAGTGCTCAGCAGGGAAGAAGGGGTTTTGAGAACGTGAGAGTTGTGGTGCAGAACAATTGATTTCGCAGTTTGCTGTGAAATCTCTGGCTTGTCAATTCTTCGGCCTCAGTATACCTATCTGTAAAACAGTGCACAATGTCCTCGTGGCTAACTGGTGCCTAAGTGCTTTCAGAGCTGTGGGTAGACCACTAATTAGTCACAGTCATTCAGTCAGAACGACAAAAATCTGATATTTTCCCATATGCTCTCTTAGCCGAGGAAAAAGGTCTTGAAATTCATTGATTTAGGCTTCCCTGGTGTATTTGCTGTTGTTTTTTGGTGATGGCTTTTTATGTTGTGGTTGATACAGATGTTACTGAATTGTGCCATCTGCTTCTAGTTTTTGTAAATGTTCTTTTGGTTTAAATAGGGCAAAATCCTCTTTCCAGAAAAAAATGTGGAAATAAAACAGTATGCAGATACTGCTGTGATAACCGTGTTATTTCAGTATGTTCTACATCATGGCTCTTGGTATTGGGATTTATCTCGTCTGCACCCTCTGCTGTACAACTCTGTTTTATGTAGACATACCAACATGCATGTACACGAAACACACATGCATCCACACTCTCTTACATTACGTTGTGAAAGAGCCATAAGGTTGAAGCGTGTTGACTCAACTCTTTAATGAGGTGCAATAAATCTTGACAAGACCAGCTGGCACTAGAGTCAAGCTTCTCATCTTTTTACCATTACAGGAAAACGTGAACAATAGTGGAAAGAAATGTAACTCTTCTTTTTCTTTTTTTGGTACTCAGAGCTATAGCGTTCTATTGAAATCATCCACTTCCATGGAATGCAAAGCACGGTGGATGCCGTGGAAAATGTTAACGATGTAAAGGCCCCTTTTCCTGGTTCTTTTTCTCAAATTCTGAAAACATTATTGATCTGACAGATCACACAAGTGTGGTCAGCATTAATATCTCTGTAATGTTCATCGGCAGAGCAGAGCAGCCGGGCTGAGTAATGGTACCCAGAATGCGTTTCAAGGTTGGGAGTGAGATGCTCAGTACCTCTTGCTGCTCTTGCCCTCACATTTCACTTTTCCCTTTCTCTAGCACATTGGATTCTAGCAGCTGCCTCTCACCACCGAAACTTTCCAGCTTTGCCCCTGCCTCTCCACACTTTTACAGCTTATCCCCAAGCTCCTCCTCTGCTGTGTGGCACAACCATGAAATCCTTTTCTCTTTTGGGGTTCTCCTTAAGACCTTCTGCTCCCAAAGGTCATTGTTGGCTGATTATAGCTACAAACAGGTACAGCAGGGCTGACTGGGTTTTATAGTGCTTAGTTACTTGAGTATCTTTAGAAAAACACAAGTAATTAAGCAGCTCAGACACCCAAGCATATGGCATGATTCCCAAGCACCCATCTTGTCCTCCCATGTATGACTTTCTTTTAATGGACCAGATTTATTCCTGTGAAAAGAAATTTGTTTAAATAACGCACTCTCTTTGTTTTGGGGTGGGTTTTTTTGGTCCTGACAATGGCATCCATCAATCTCTTTTATGTTCCCAGCCCCACCACTTCATGCCAATCTCTCCTTAAAAATAATTACCCCCAAACCAACCAGATGCCTCTGGATTCACATGAGAGAGACTGCCTGAGCTTTGCAGTGTATCCCATAATCATGGCTGACGTCTCCAGAAGTAATAACTGCACCTCGTTGCTTTGTGATTGCAGCATTTGATGTGTGCTGGGCTCTGGTGCCTGGTGGAAGGCGATACATCCTGTAAAACAAAGCTGGACCCCCCTCTGGATGGCACTGAATGTGGCGCAGACAAGGTAATCAAAATGCTCAGCAGCAGCGAGTTTGTTTTTTCCAGGGTTGTCTGTGGAATAATGTTTCCAACATGTTCGTATATTCAATATTTATCATAAACCCATATTTTATACTGATTCCGTTATAGAAACTGCTCAATTAACAGCTGGATTGGGTTGGGTCTTTCTGCTTTTCTGTTACGTGTATTCCAGTAGCCTCTGGAGACCCCAGTAGTCAAGGTCTTATGGTCAAGGCACAATACAAACACTGCAGGAAAAGCCCGCTCCTCACTGGGCAAAGTGCACAGACTGAGCACCCCATAGGTCACGTTAGGTAGCAGCTCGCTCCTCAGTCACTTCTGTTCATTGCTGCAGGTGGTGTTTCAAGCTTGAGGTATTTTTAAGTGCAAGCTACAGCAGTGCTGTTCCTGGCTGTATTTGAGATAGGGAATATGGAGAGGATTTAGGCTGACATTTTGAGAGTGGAGTAGGATGGAGGAAGAACAAGATGCTGCTTAAAGACACAATAGAGTTACTAAAAGTAGCTTAAAAGGTGTTGAGCTCAAATTCATTGAGTTTCAGTTGTTTTTAAAGTATTATTTGCTGTACCCTGTGTATGAGTACAGAGAGCTGTATGTATGAGATGACTAAGGTGCAGATGGACTTTCCATCACCCTTCCTTTAAGTGACTTCTATGGCAGTGCTGTAGGGGTGAGAGTTGCTGGGGCTCAGCTGCTGCCTCCCAGCTAACCTGCACGAACAGAAGTCGACTAAAGTGAACATGTTTAACCCCTGCAATGGGCTGTGCCAAGAATCACGCATGGTTCATTCCCCTGGTATAGTTGATTCATAACTCATTAAGCTACAAAGGAACTGAATCAGTTTGTTAAGGGCCAGTCCCCCTGCTCACTAGTCTTGGATTCTAATATTTGTTGTGTGTTATATGGTTGCAGAGGTAAGAAGGGGTAAAATTAAAAAGCTTGTTGCTAAAGCCAGGGGTTAGAGATGTCTTCTTTGCCTGCAAATGGAAGATAACCCCCCCCCCCCCAAAATGCTGGGTCCCGGAAAGCATGGCAGGGAAATTGAGAAAAAAGGGTTTAAATATATGTTTTTCTGTCTACGGGACTGCTTTGCAGTGCTTACTGTATTGTATCCTGGATAGAGCAGAAGAGTGGGCCAAGTTTGCTGCTTGGTCAGGAGCCAATGCAACCTATTGGAATCAAAGGTTGCTTGGGGCTTTAGCCAAGTTAGGGCCAAAATACCTCAATTATTTTACGTGCGCTGGGAATACTGCTGACAAAGATATTGCTTTGGAGTATAATTTTTTGGACTCAGTTTCTACAAAGAGTGTAGCTTTAAGTCTTAGTGCTTATATAATTATCTGTATTATAGCGCAAGGGACTCAATTCTGTGCCTTTTTTTTTTTTTAATGACCAAACTCCCTTCAGGAGTTGGTTGAAGACGACACTCAAATTTCTACATTCCACCTCCTCCTTTTCTCCCCCTCCCACCTCCATCTCACAGAAACCTTAAATCTCCAGAAACTTACACATATGCTTGTTGTAATCTCTGAGACATCCTCCTAACTCTGCCTGGGCAGGACTGTGTGCAAGATCAGGGCTGCTTTCCAGCCTGTGTTAACACAATTGCATTTCAGTGGTGCCGAGCTGGGGAGTGTGTCAGTAAAACTCCCATCCCCGAGCATGTTGACGGAGACTGGAGCATGTGGAGCCAGTGGAGCATGTGCAGCCGGACCTGTGGCACAGGAGTACGATTTAGACAGCGGAAATGCGACAATCCCCCGTAAGTCTTCACATCCTGCTGATTTCTTTTTACATGTAGCACTTAGAACTTGCTGCAAGAGTACAGGGAAGAAATAGGCAGCAGAGCAGTGCAGAGGACGTGGGAGATATGGTGTTCCCCAGCAGCAAGGACCAGAACACAATCTCGGAGTGACTTAGGGAGCAAAGCAGGTGCTGTGGAAGTGGCTTGGTGGGCTACCATTGGAAGTGGCCCATTGCAATGATTCAAACATAGATTAAACAGAACTAAAGACATGTAGCTCAGCAGAAGAGTGATGCTGCATTTCCTCTCCAGCAGTGCAGTAAATGAGAAGGGGCTGAGCTGGACCTACAGACCAAACTGAGCCAATACATCTTACACATCAGTTTTGCAGGCAGTGCTGGCTGTGGGCTTGGGAAGTAATAGATTGGCTGACAGCGATCATAAAAATATGTAGCTGTGTTGGTAAAGCACCTTCCAATACTCTACTTGGGGTTGTGCTGCATAAGAAAAGGAAAGTATTCACACACAGAAGGATGCATAGATTCTTACGCTGCAGTGTGTGTCTTTCAGCTCCTGTGCAGTGACTGTAAATAAGCCCGTGCTCTCTGCTTAGGCTTGGCTTTTTCCTGATTCAGGAAGAAATGTAAGCGATATTATCTCCCACGTGCCGTCCTTCATTTGTCAGATCATCTGAGGCACACCTGGAACTCCTTTTTTCTTACAGGAGGACTGAACAGGTTACCATTGTAAACATTTAAACGACTACCCCTATTTGCGTGCATTGTAACTCCTGAGATGAATGAGGATGCTCACAATCCTGACAGCAGCAGTCCAAGTTCTGCATCTCTCTCACTTTATTCATATTTAAAGTTTTCTTCGCAGACAAAGCACAGGTCTTTGTTTAATAGAAGCTGAGATTCTGGCTAGCAACACAGTCACTCTAAAGAAGTGCCCGGGAGGTGGATGGGCACACACTGGCTGGCTGTGTGTATTCATGCGAAAGGGATATTTTTGTTTATTCCTCTCCTTAAATAAGGCTGAGCTGCAACTGCATGTCTGGAACGTCTAGGCTTGATTTTTACCAGCTTCTTTTTTACTGAACAAGGGACTGAGCTGGTTTCTTTGCTGTCAGCTACAAAAAAGTCTCTTTTAACCTCAGTGCTGACCAAACCTAAGTCCATTCATTGTTGTTCCTTAAATTGCAGGAAATGCTGCTTCCAAGATTGCACACTGATTTTAAAATTCTCTAGCTCATATACATTCCTGGCTGGGGAAACACACGTGATCTTCTTTTGCTTCATATTCCTGGCTTCAGCCCATTTCTTCTGCAGCTGGTTTATTCACTGTCCAAAAATACTGGCTAAGGGATTTATCTTTTATTTTATATATATTTGGTCTTGGGATTTTTTTCTTTACTGGAATCTGTACTCCTGCCAGCTGACTTTTGAGCCTGTGGGACTATCAGTGTTTTTAAACCAGTTGCTTCACTGTTTGATTTGGTTTTTCCTCTCTGTAATTTCTGTGAGTGTTTGCATGCATTGCTTCCAAATGGTTGTAAGGCAGTGTGTTAGCCAGTTCGCACGTGCAAATTTTGAGTTGTGCTGCCTTATGTTGTTGTCTAGGCTTTGGGCTATCATTATACAGAAGTATTGAAGAGAAAACCACTGGCTTAAACAGAACATCAGAATGAGATCCCCACCCCTTCTCCAGTCCCCTCATGTCATGTAAAGGGATTGGGGTGGTTTAAAGGAGCTTTAGTAACTTCTGTTCCATTAGTGGGTGGATTCTCTTGGCACAAATATGGTGGAAGATGAATGTGCAGTTGTCTACGAGGAACTCTCTCACAGTCACTGTTTCAGGGGAGTGTCAAGACGGGCTTGAATTTATACTGTTTGTTGGAAATTCCAGGCAGTGCTAGAGCCCATAATACGCAGGGCTTGGGAGCAGGGATTTTGGAGATCTTATCAGCTCCAAGAGCATGGTGGTTAAAGCCTTGTTGGCCCTGCCTTTCCCTTGGCTGTGAGATCTTTTGCAGAATCTGGTAGAGATGTTGCCCAAAGTCTTGGTCTCAGCATGTGGAGAGGCAGAAGGGTCACAACGATGAAGCCACCCAAATGGTAAGAAGCAGGGAAGGGAAGGCATACAAGCGAGTGCCAGGTAGCCATTTGCAGAAGACCAGAGAGTGTGACTGTCACTGTTTTTCTTCATCTTGCATGACGAAAACCCTCAGTATCCTGTACAAACATGCTGAAAAGCCTGTAATACTGAAATACTAGTCAGAGGTCAGTTAAGTAAGAAATGAATGTCAGTAATTTTGCATTCCCTACCCAAACAGGAACAGAGCAGAACATAATCAGCATGGCAGAACTGTGTCCTGCCCGTTCCTCTGACTGTTTCGCCTTGCCTGTTGATCTGCTTGTTCCTGAACCCCTTGAATAGGCACTGTATAGTCTACTAGTGTTTGACTAGACTTAGTCCAATTGAAAGCGGTGATGTACTACCAATAAAGCATGATGCTGTTGGATAGATGGATGCTGAGGTGGAAAGGTCTTATTGGGGATATTATTTTTATTGTATTACTGGGATTAGAAACATCCTCCAGATCTCTGCGGTGCTCTGTTGTTTTATGGCTGATTAGATGAGTGCATCCAGCTCTTTAATTTCGGGAGACACTACATCAGGAGGAGGCGGTTCATTTTATTCCTTAATTAGAAAGGGAGGACAGGTCAGGCAGCTGAACAGCCAAGCAGAGGAGCGCACGCCAAAAGGCACCGAGTTCCTACAGCTCCCACTGACTGGGAGTTGCGGCTGCTCAGGAAGTCTCTGTCCCCTAAAGGATTTGGCTGTGACTTTATTGTTACCAGTGACCATTATTACCAATGAAGAGAGCTGCTAGCTTCCAGTCTGTATTGGCAAACTCATAGAAAGGTCCTCACATGTTAATGACATTTTAAGATTAAACCCAAAGCAACTGCTGATGAAAACACAGTAAATAGTAGTCCTGCTGTGTCTCATGTTCCATGGTGATACCCACCTGTCCAAAGAGCCCTCTGTGACTAGTTGGGTATTCTAACTTTGGCCTTTGCTTTTGCTTTCTCCTGTGTGCGCACACACACACACACAGACACACACAGTCACTTACGCTGTGTCTCTCTTACTTTGTTGTGGCCGAAGAGATGGTGCTGAAACAAAATTCATGTATTTGATGTGTTTATGTGAGTACAGAGTTCATGTGGAAGAAAGTCTGCATCGTGTTTCTAGTCACCTGGACTGAGCATCTGTGTCATCCAGTCTAAAGCAGCAGACACGATCCTCCCAGAAGACTTCTGCAGCAGTCTCAGCACATCTGCTGCTGCTTACGTGTCCGTGGCAGAGAAGAGGTGTTAGCAGTGCAAGCAGGCGTTTGTTCAGGCTCTTCCTCTGGTGACCCTCTGTGATGTTACAGTGTCACTGGAGATTAGCATTTCCATTTTAAAAAGAACCCTGTTTTTCTAGGATTTATGCAGCTACTGTAAAAATTGGATCTAGGCTGAAATTTGGCATAAAACTCTCCTCTGCAGAATCAAATGCTTCTGTTGCACCAAATACAGAACTCATCAAGTCCAGCACAGCTAGCAGAGCAAAGGCCCGGTCCTACAGCCACCGTGTAAATGAACAGGCAACTGTTACTGAGACTGCTGACACAAGTAAATGATACACAATCAGGCCCATACTTTATAATTAGCTGAGTGATATAACCTGATGTTTACTGCTCTTCTGGGAGGGAGGGGAGAAGAAGCCTTTGGAAATAAACTTCCATGCGGTTAAAAACTGGAGTTTGGCTGGAGTTGCTTTTTTATGGCCGTCTGTTCAAAAGTCCAAAAGTAAGAACATGACTTTATCAGTCTCTGCTGATTACAGCTGGAGAGATGGGTGTATGACACATTCAGGAAAGTGTCAGCAAGTATCTAAAGAAATTGTAATTAGTTAGCAATGGCCGAGTCTTTTGCTTGCTTGGGTTTTTTGTTTGTGGTTTGTTTTGTGTTGGGTGTTTTTTTTCCAAAGAAACAAAATACAGGCTATTGTCGAGAGTTTGTTTTTCTTCTTCTCTGGGGAGGAATAACCAAGAATAAATAGATTGTGCAGATGCTTAATCCTGATGTTGAATTAGTGGCCTTTCCTGCATGTTTCAAAAACAAATGTATAAAATGGCATGGTTTTTATGGATGGAGATTATCTGCTGCACAGATCTGGTTTCTGGACATGCTACTCAGGGTACAAGTTACAGGTATTTTTGTGTTATTTTAATTTTGGACTATTGAAAACAGAACCATAGAGGAGGCATTTGCTGTGTCTCCATTTTTAAGGGTGTTTGAGGCAGGGAGCAAAGCAAACAGTTGGAAGGGAATGGTGACACATCCCAGATTGTCTGCTTCCCTCTGCCTCGGGTGCATGGTGTGATCCTGGTCAGAGTAACACAACCACAGTGCTCCTAGGTTCCTCATTAAAAATATAAATACTTAACTTTGATATTTGTGATGCAACTGCAAATTAACGGGCAAACTGTCTGACAGTGGCAACTATAGTAAGTACTTAGCCTTTACCTGTCATACTCAATGCACCTTCCAAACCTAATTTAGGCTTCTAAGAAGGCTGGTTAATGCCCGCAGGTGAATAGCGTGTTGGATTACCTCTTATCTCCAGTGTGCTTATTTATCAGTCTGTCTCTGGGACACTACAAAAGAACATGCTTTTTAACTGTTCCAGAGAGCCCGTTATAGGTGTAGCCTGGAGCTTGAATTATTTTCTCTCAGAGCCACTGAAAGCAGAATTTGGTCTCCAGAAAGGGACTTCAGAAGGGAACGATCTTGCCTGAAATTTCATGAGTTGCCTCAGGCAGGGGAACCTAAGCAAAGATGTGCCTGTGAGTAGCTGTGCTATTCCTGCTGACCCTGGTTTGTCTTTCCATGATAGCCCGGGGCCAGGCGGGAAGAACTGCCGGGGAGCCAGTGTGGAACACACTGTGTGCGAGAACTTGCCCTGCCCTAAAGGTGTGCCAAGCTTCAGAGACCAACAGTGCCAAGCCCACGACAGATTTGCCAACAAGAAAAAAAGCCTCCTGACAGCTGTCATCATTGATGGTAAGTTTTTTCAGCTTCTTCTGTAATTCCTTGCTGTTCTTTCACTGCAGCTTCTCAACCCATCTTGATTTAGTCTGCAAGACCCCCATTTGTCAGTGTGAAGGCTACAGTATGTTCCCCTTAGCTAGATCTGAAAGATGAATTACTTGTTCTGGTTGCTGTCCTGCTGTTCTTTTAGCCTTTTTAATGGAAGATACTGACAGTTTTTTCAGAACTTCTTCAGAAACTGTCAGTTTTTAGACATCTTTGTGTAGTGCTGGAGGAGTAGGGGGCTGAACTAGGTTCCCAGTCTGAACAGGCAAGTTTGGAGTTTTAACATGAGAAAGTTCAAATCAGTTTGGGACTGAAAACAAGAAGAAGGATTCCCTGGGGACTTTTTTTATGCAAGTCTTTTGTGGGCATTTTAGCATGATTGCCTGTCCTACTTCCACTCCTTTAATGCTTCCTTCGCTGGATCTTGCTGTTCACCTACTATTCAACCAGATGATGAGGGGACATGAAAAGGGATCGTAATAATGTCCTTTCCATACAGACAAACATCTTTCACTTCACTCTGCTGAAAAACGGACAAAGCTGGTTCTGTCTGATTATCTTAAAGACATGCTTGAACAGAGGAGGGTGATGTTGGAACTAACACCAGAACACCAGGCAGTGGATATAAGCATTTCCCATGTTAGCACTGACAGGTTAGGTTTTACTCCAGGGCAAGCATACAGACAGCATTCCAGTTCCTGCAGCAAACCCTCTCCAGAGCATGGTTTATTGACAAGTCCTGGGAAACAGGCTGTTCTCGTTCATTGTTCATCTCTGCTGGCTTCCCAAATAGTTTTGCCAGGTGAGTGCACAATGCAGAGCTACTTCCCTGACTTATCCTGGAAGAAGCAGAACCAGAAGGCTGCAAGGACAAGTTACCAGGGCTCTGACCTTCTGTTACTGCCATCTTAGCTTCCTACTTATCAGAGACAATAGAAACAAAACTTAAACCAGGTCTTCAGCACTTGCAGTGTTAGAGACATGTCCTAGAGGAAACACATTGTCAGACTTCCTGAACTGGGACATAGGGCAGAGCTCCCTTTTAGGCATGTCCTTCTCTATGAGCACAAAGTGTTTCTTCAGCTGCACTCCTCTGGCTACCGTAATTTGGTTCTCATATTCCTGTCCTGGAGTGTCTATTTTTGTACTTCTCATCTTAATTCCTCCACAGGCCCTTGTAGCATAACCATGAGAGTCCTTTGGAGGCACTCAAATCAGTCCTTCAGTAGCCATCTATTCCTTTCCTTCCACTACAAGTACAAAATATTCCTGTCCTTGACCACTTTGTGCTCGGGTGCCATAAGGTTTTTTGTTTCCATATATGTGACTGTCTGAGTTACTGTGGCTTTTACTGTGCAGGGTTGCACTCAGATTGCCAGATGTGAGTCTTCCATTGCTTGAAAGAGTGCTAGAAGCACGTCCTCCCACTCGCACTTGTTATCTTAGTCCACATCCAAAAAAGGTATTTAGGTGCTTAAACACCTTCAAGCATCTGTGTCTTCTTGAAATATTGGGTTGTTTGGGAATGTTAAGTCGCTAGCAGATGGTGGTCCCATCTGCTACATGTTCTGCTCATGTTTCTAAGCTTGCTCCAAAAATTTTAGTCTCCTACAGAATGACACTGCCCACTCCTCATTCATGTCCCTGATCTATACAGCTGATTCTTTCAAACTGCAGAATGACTCCTTCATGTCTGCCTTTCCCTAATCCATGCATTTTATTACCATACTCCCTTACACACAGGGCTCCACGCTGCTAGTGCATTCACACCCCGTCCATGCAGTTGCAACCCTATAGAGGCCATATATTCCAACAACCAAATGCTTTTCTGCCCGTAAAACCTCCGAAGTCTAGTTTGTGCATCATTTTCAGAGTACTTGTTCAGGTTTGCAATGCTTCCTGAGATAACGGCCCAGCTGAGAGTGGTCCAGCTGGTGGCTGGTAGACCACACCCAGCACACATGGCATTTGGTCCTGTCATTGGCCTCCTTCCTACTCATGTCCAGGTGCTTTATCAAAGAGAAGAAGATTGCTATTACATGGTGGTTCACATGGAGCTGCTACATAACACTAGGAATGTTGGGCTGGCTTGGCCCAAACAATATATACAATACTGCAAGGAAACAATATTGCAGGGGAACAGTAACCATTTTTATATAAGACAGTCGTGCCTCATAAATCTGCTAGAGAACATCAGCACACACGTGAATGAAAGTGATCCGGCTGATGTCATCAAAAGCTTGTAAAGAAACTAAGCTGTCATAGGATAAAAGGGAAGGTCACGTGGTAGATTAACATCTGGCTAGAGGATAGGAAACAAAAGATAGGAATAAATTACCACTTTTCACAATGGGAAGAGATTATCAGGGAATCTGTGTGGGTCTGTGCAGCACCTCTGCTGTTTGGCATTTTCATAAATGACCTGAAAAAGAGGTGAATAGTGAGATGGTAACATTAGACAAAATTCAACATCATTAGCTTCATCAAAACTAAAACTGGTGACAAGAATTTGCAAAAGGGTTTCACCATAGTGAATAACTAAAAAGAGAAAGATAAAAATGTTGATATGTTCAAAATAAAGCACATGGGTAAAAACAAATTGAGCTGTACGTACACAGTGATATATCTGTTAATACTCAGGTCAGACATCTTAGAATCATTATGGTTAGATCTGTGTAAGCACCAATGAAGCTCTGTAATTGTCAGGGCAGGATAATCTTAGAAATCATTAGGAAAGAAGTAGAGAATAAACAGGAAATATCCATATGCCACTGTATAAATCCTATATCTACACCTGTGCACATTGGTAACCTAGCAGAGTGACTCAGGATGGGGCGGGAAGAACAACAGCAAATGCCATCCCAGACTACGCTGGACACATCCCAGTTCACCCCAGCTGGCATTTTTGCTTCCTTTGGGTGCCAGACATGGTTCACCTCAGAGCATTAAGCTGAGAGCAGAATCTGACTTCAAAGGAAAATGTTCCTTACTGAATCCCTGGGGTCTCCCTTGCAGCAAAGCCAGCCTCCCACTTAGTGGGTGTTCCCTGGGTGCAGAAGGTTCTGTGAGCTGTTTGCAGTGCTTCGAGTTTTCTTGAATAGCTGTATTATCTATCATAGGAGCAGCCTTCATCCAGAAGCTTGCAGGACACTTCCAAAGCCCTTCTCAAGAAATTAAAACAACAACTTGTTTTCAGGAATAATCAAATCCTCTGAAACTGCAGCTCAGCATTTCTCAGTGATTCCTGAATAAAAAGATTTTGTTATTATGGCTCCTTCGGAAATATGCAGCTCTTGTGCTTTGCTGACGACTTCACTGAAATCCATCATAACTGCCTCATTCATAAAAAGGGCTGCAGACATAATTTGTAAATTCCTGAGTTCTCCAAACACTACAGGGAGAGTATACTTTCCTCAAAAAAAAAAAAAAAAATCTGCCTTTTACTTGCAGGAATCTTGTTCCCAGTGGTGGAGTCATCACCAGGGCTCTCCCAAAGACTTCTGTTGGGCAATATTTCCAGAGTACCATTTTGGAAGTTTAACTCTTTGATGCCAAGTCCCAAGCTGATGTTTTTTTTCTCTCACCTTATGGTTGCAGGTGCCACAACAATCTGGCTTCCACAGAGGCCAGTGGCCTAGCTATTTAAATTGTTTCCCAGCTAGTGATCCAGATAACACAGTAATTCCAAGAAAACTGCCTTTTTCTTGACTTCCTAGTGTGGTTTCAGTTACAGAAAATTCTCCCAATTTTCTTTTTTTGGTGAAGGCCATTTTGTGGCCACCTGAGGACTGACCAAGCTGTTACTAAAAGATAATAGCCAGCATTGTTCCTGATTTCTAGCAAAGCCTCACTCACCTGAGCCATGTCATCCCATGGCATGTGGTCAGACTAACCAGCTCCAGCTCCTCATGTGCATAGTTGGCTTTTGATGCTCAGTAGAGAGTAAACCTAAGGCTGTAAATTAAAAACTTCTCGTGCCTAGTTGCAGAGCAGGCAGCCAGGTGTTCCTCATAGCTGCAGAAGGAGAGGCTGTTCAGAGGTGGTCAGACTAGTGGTCTCCTGCGCAAGCTCCTCTTTCAACAGCTTTCTCAGCTTCTCCTGGCAAATGAAATCAAAATCCAGTCTCTGAGAATTTCCTTTGCATCAGACAAAAGGCAGGGAGTTTGAACCTCCACAGGATGTGCCTGTAGTTCCTCTCTCAAGCAGGATGGGCAGAGGGTAGCTCAGTTTTGCACCTCAGTGTCAATGTTTTTTTAAGCACGTTGGAGCACCCATGCAATGTTCTCCAGTTCCTTTTTGCAGCATATCCAAGCACCACACTCAGAAAAAATAGACACAGACCCAAACCAGCCTTGAGCTAATCTTCTACACTGTGCTTGAGCTCTGCTTGCATGTGTTAATGAGCTGGGAGCTGGTTGCAGATTTTTTATTTCATTGGGAACTTAGACTTGGGCCTGTGTCGTTTAGTCTAATGTATTGGCAAACCTTCCCTCTTCTGTCTGATGAGTACTGGACCATGCAGAACAAAACATGTTTCCATTTGAGTGTCTATAGGTTCTTCCCTGGATGAAGTCTGTGAGTAGCAGAGAGTCAGCTCCAAAGGAAAAACATTACATTGCCTAAATATCTGTTACTTAAACATATGGCAAATGCAGACTGCAAACCCTGATATCTGCTGTATGCTGCCAGTTAATGACACAAATCTTTGAAAAAGCTTTTTTACTTAACTCCTTCTCTAGCTAAACCCCATAGTAGGTCTTCCAAAGTGAAGGCCTAAATATATAACATTGTGCTTGCCACTACTATGGGTGAAAAATGCAAATTTTCTCTGTCAAAGTATTTCAGATGAATTTGGGAGTGCTTTCTGCAGGTATCCCAGCTGCCTAGTTTGTTGGCAGAAATGTTTGTAGGACCACAAATACCAGTTTAAGGAAACGGTAGGTAATGTGTATGCAAAAACATGTCAAATTTATATACACAAGCGTTCTTACTGGCAACCTGATGCGAGCAGTTAATTCGGTCCATCAAGAGCAGAAATGGACTGGAGAATCTGTTTGTCCTTCTGAAATCACTTGATGTAGCCTGAATTTTGTGTGAGATGCTCACACAGTCTAATAACCTGGTCATTCAAGCCAGGCTGCTGAATGTTCCCTGTAACAAACACCTTCCATTCACAAACAGGTACAAAGAAGTATACTGACTGAATGGGGTTTTTTGTGCCTTAAAAGACCAAGCTCATCAATTTAACCCTTTGAACCGAACCCCTGAACCGAAAGCCTCATGTTCCCTCAAAGATCCGAACGTCAATAGATGCCGTTGTACACCCATTTATGCAGCGACTGCATTCCATTGCTCAGTTGCCGTTGCCTCAAGCACCTATTTGAGCTGCTCCTCAAGGAAGTTGCTTGTGTGTTTCTTTTTCCAGATAAGCCGTGTGAGCTCTTCTGCTCTCCGCTGGGGAAGGATTCCCCTGTGCTGGTGACAGACAGAGTCCTCGATGGTACTCCATGTGGGCCTTACGAGACTGACCTCTGTGTACATGGCAAGTGCCAGGTGGAGTAACTTTCTCTTGTTTCAAGTGATGGATAGTATGGGGTGGCTGTGTATGTCCTAAAAGAGCAGGCATCCACGTGGGTGGCTGGGAGGCTGTCCCAGAGGTGAGAGGGCAGCCCTGTTTTGCAAGACCCATTGCAAGGGCTCCACAGCTCTTTCTTGATCTTAGAATTGTGATAAATGCCCAAGGTATGAGATTATCACTGAACAGCTGGGAACATTCAGTGATCACAGTCAGTTGTGTGTCATCATCAAATGGTTTGGGAAAGGAGTGGAAATCTGGCTTGCTTAACTGCTCCATTTTGGCTACTAGAGGAATCACTGGGAGAATGCCGATGCTGCAAACTGGATTATAAATTGTTGCTAGCCTGCTATAAGTGTCACATTATCAGCATCGTGGTGCTTTTCAGCTCTGTCTGGGACCTGTCTAGAAATACTGAGGACATTTTTCATTACCAGTTGCTTTTTGGCTCCTAGACCTGCATGAGCCAGTAGCTTCCCCCATATAGCCTTACATCTGTGTGATTTTGTTATCTGTATTACTAAATAATGCCAAGGTGAGTTAACTGTTAGGGCCCATCTGAAGTGTTTGAAAGGCCTGTTTCCCTTGTAGTAAGGAAAAGGTTCCCTTCCTTCCCGAAACTTCATTATAAACCTCCAAGCAATAGGGAATGTAGGTTTAGAGGAGGAAATCCTGCAGCCTGGAGCACAGCCTAAGCCAGTTTTCTTTTGCCTTTCATCTGCACTGTCCTGTGCTCAGGTCACAGAGAGAGCAAACCAGAGGGAGCATAGGGCAGGCTTCCTTCTGCTGTCCAGCAAGAGCTGGTTGTTCCTGCATGGACTAGCCAAGCCCCGAACATGCTCATTTCCTTTCGTCTCTGGTCAAACAAGTTGACAATGGAAATGAAGAGGACCATCTTCAGGAGTCTTAAGATTTGATTTCCTTTTCCTGGAGTGAAGGTGCAATGGCCTATAACCATTGCAGTGATGATGGTTTGCAATGATGATGGAACTGGAAGGAGGCATCAGTCAGGGCGCAGTGGGGAGATCCTTGTAATACAGCTCTTCCTCGCCGTTTCCTGGGCAGTGAGACAGTTCATAATGCAGCACATTGAATGATTCGGAGCCCATCTCTTAGAGCTGCTGTTTCAGATTCCTTGAAAATTTAGGTGAAATTATGTAGACCCATACTAACTATGAATTTAGGGTGTTGGGAGAGGGAAGGAAGAGAAGAAAATGTTTAAATAAAGCTCGTAAAGAACAAGAAGGCAGTTAGCATGGGTGTTGCTAGCAGTGTGTAGCAGTTGTGTTCAAGGCCTTTGTCATGGACACTGTGGCAGGGCAGACACTTAGTGGCTTTTCTCTCTCCGGTCCATGTAGCATGTGTTCAAAATCTGCTCCACACACATTAGTGATGTGAAAGAAGTTTGAGTCAGCTACTATAACCTTGCCAGTGCTGGATTCTTCCTGGCAGTTCTTTCTCCAAATTTTTCCTAGTCTAGATCTTTATCCCATGCTACGAGTTCCTCTTTCCCTATTACCCAGCCTATTGTACCACCAGAACAGCTTTCTAGTATAACCCTTTACCTCCACTAACTCTACTGGAGACGTGCTAGTTTGCCTCAAGGGGCAGAAGGCACACCGTCTGTCATCTAGTAAGCAGTGGTTAAGAGCTACCAATTTGTACTGCTTTGAACTCTCCAGGCAGGGAGATAAGTGAACAGCATATTCCCATAGGAACAGGAAAGGTTTGGGGGACACAATATGTTTTTACTAACAGCAGTGCAAGGAGATAAGTGGAAAAGCTTTATTCAGATTGAATTTTGCACTGCTATAAGAAACACTTCCCACCCTTTCCTGCCAAATTTTTAATTCAGCCCTTCTAATTTATTCAGATGAAGAATCTGAACAAAAAGTTGCTGGGGAGCCAGCACAGGGGCTTGATTCTTTATATGCTCTTTAATACTGAGTGCCCTGCATGGAGCCAGGTTCATGGTGGATCCCAGTTACTTTTTTTTTTTTTTGCTGTTTTCAGCTGTATCCAAAAAGCTGAGAAAGCTATTAATAAGCTGTTACAGTAAGGCCAGCTGTGCACCTCCAGCTGTGTGCCATTGACCATTGCACTGGGTCGGCCAGCTTTACTTCTCCAGACATTCGGATCAGCCGCAAACAGTAAATCAGACATTATGGCAATGCGTGTTTTCTTCTTCCAGTGAGGAGCAGTAGCCAGCTCCCCTCCAAATGAAAACCTTTATGAGCACAGAGCTTTGGAGGTACATCATGAAAAGCAAATTGCACTCTAACTCGGGGGCAACTGCCTTTAACTGTGCAGAGAGGTGATGACAGCTGCAGAACATTCAGTCCATTTGCATCTGGCTGAGAGAAAATGCAAAATGATCAACTCAAGCCGAGCAGATTTGAAAGCCTCATGAACTCATTTATAATACTCTTCCGCCTTATATGCAGTTTAGTGCTGAGAATCGCTGTGTGTAACTGTGTACCCCATTTACCACAGATGATACTTGTCTAACTAGCTGCCTATTAAACCAATTTAATCGCATATTCGTTTAATTACTCTTCTCCTTGTTTCTTTACTCAGTGTAGACAAAGCCTTGTAATAAGCATTGCAGGGGTCCTGGAGAAGAGAATAAGTGCTGAAATCAGAGGGTGGTATAACTGTTATTTATTTTCTTGAATAATCCTTCTAGTTAAAGGCTTTCAAAGGCAGGAATAACACGTTTCCAGTGTAACAGACATTTGCAGAAACCATTGCCTGCAAACACATAATTCAAGAAATGTAATAGCTCTTTTCCCTTCACCAGTAGGTGCTCCTAAATGAAATTCATGCATTCTGGTTAGAAAAATGAATGTAGATGAACATGGCAAAGAAAAAACTTTTCTTGCAAGGTGAGGGGGGTTTTGAGAAGGGAAGCATCAACAGATTCTTTGGAGCAAAGTCCTGTAAGTCTCAAAATATCCTAACTGCAGACAGGCACCAAAGGCAAAGGGGGAGAGTCTTTAATTTTAATCTGTGAATTTATTAGAGCTTCATTTGAAAGCTGTGAGCTGAGCTCACACTGAACAGTGTGAATGAAGCCTTTGGGTGTCAGCCTCACCATCCCTGAAGCAAAGTCATCATAAGCAGAAGTATCCCTGTATTTACCTCTTAAACCTGAGGGCAGTGGGAGTGAGTAAACTTGGTTGATACTGTAGTCATGCACAGAAGCACCTGGAGAGAGCAAAGTCATCTCTAGAATTAGCACAAGGGCTCTTGCATCACCTAGATTTTTTGTGAAACTACTCCTTGTCTTTGAGACAAATCATAAGGTCTTTATTCAATTTTATCCTGTCCTTATTTAGAAGAGTTGTGTTTGAGGCTGAACATTTCATTCTTGATAGTGATAGAAGCATGCCAGCATAAGGACAAAATAAAAGCTATGTAAGAGCTTCAGGAGTTTGTCTCAAAATTGAGGATAATGCTATAAAGTTGTAGCTTTAGTAGAAACATTATAGGGTAAGAATGACTGCACTTACCCTTACCATCTCCTGAACAAACACAGACACCCTGTTCAGTGTATACAAAGGGCTTTGACTTTTTCTTCTTGAAATGCACATAGTCTTCTAGCAAGGATAATTCATTTTCTCCTGGGATTTTTCAGGGACGGAAAATCTGTAACAGGCCAGAGAACAGCAGCAGTCTCATGAATCTGATGATGAGGAAAGTGAGTGCAGCTGTAGGCTTTGCAGCCTCTCCTTTCGCCTGCCTTCGCAAAGCTTGCTTTTTCTAGCATGGACATTTCAGGCATGGTGAAGATGGGGTAGGGCAGTGCAACCTGCAGCTCAGATTGCTTTTATCTTCTCTTATTTCTCTTTAAGTGACAACTGGCTTTCAGTGAGAAGATTCGCTGAGATTTTTGTTCTCTCTCAAGCCTGCTTGGCATATGTTTCTCACAGAGTTGACATTCATGGTGGCAGTGCACTTTCTAACATCTTCCAGTTTCTAAGATATTCCAGTTCTTTGTTCTGTTTGTGCTGCTCACGTTAGCACCAAGCTACTGGCAGAAGTAGTACTGAAAAAGGTGTCAGATGTCACACAGCAGTGGTGTGGGGAGAAGACAAGCAGCTTTGCTGACTGTTATGACGCACATGACTTTGTGCTGGCTCCTCTCAAAGGAGGATTAGTCCAAGACTCATGATAGCATGAAAGAACTTTCTAATGGAGACTGCAAATTGTACATCAGGGTGTAATCTAAGGTCGCTTTGAAAACTGTATCCTGTACATCAGAACTTGGCTGGAGATCATGGGCAGTCTTTGCTGTGATTTAACAGTTTAAGATGTGAAGATGTTTTGGCTCTATCTAGTTTTCTCATGAGTGTTTTGCCATCTCACGGCTACTTTTAACTTGTTGGTGAATCTACAGTACGTTCACTGATGACAAGCCACAAACTAGGCTGTTCTGGCACAGCAGAAATATTATAGACTGACTTTCTTCTAAAACCAGTTGTCATAGAGTATGAAAGGCAAGCCTAAATTTGAAACTGGACACATTTTCAAAAATAGCTTTTCCAAGTTAGGTAAGCAGAGGGTCAGGAGAAGGCCACAGTGAGCAGAGGTAAAATTGCAGTTGTCTACTGGACCAGTTGTTGGCAAACACTTTTCTGTGTTTTCAGTACCGACATTTTGCTTTTGATGCATGGAGTTTTGGCTTTGACTCCTCACTTGAGTATTTTCCATGTATTATTCATACTCTTGCATTACAGACTGTGGTACAAGATGTTCTGGACTGGGTAACTTGTCTCCATACAACAGCTTGGTTTAGCGCTGTACTTTGGTTAATTATTCAGTGTGTGCTCACAAAATCCAGGAGGGTTATTTGAACTACAGCCACCTGCTGTATAGTTGCCTTTTTCAATTCCTGTGTCTAAAGCAATGTAATCTGAGGCCTAGAAAGAATAGCAAGGCTTTTGGTGAATAGAGGATAGCAACAAAAAACAAGACTTTGCTTGTCAGTATCTTACTACTTTCTTAGTGTACTTTGCAGTGGGATATGAAAAAAGAGCGGTGCTGTTATCCTGCTGTTCTTCTTTTGTGTTAACCCACGAAGAACATGTCATAGCCGTTTCATTGTGTTATTCACCTAAGAGGCTTTTGTTTTTGCTTGTGGCCGTAACAGCCAAGAATCCACCAGGAGGGAGGCTATTGATATATCTTGTCCTGATAAACATACATTCGTTTCACATCCAGAACTCACATGTTAAATGCCTCTTTTAAAGACTGGGTACTTGATATAAAATCTGGTGGTATGTGCACCCTGTTGGCATTTGTACAAATCAGAACAGAGGCAGGGCGAAGTCAGATTTGAGGGTATCAATTCAGATGAAGCTGGTTTGGAAGAATGAGAGAGGTAGCCACAGAAAGCAGCCAAAGAAAGAAGCAAAGGAATTCCAGTGATGGGAAAGGTCTCTGGGCAGGGAAGGACTTTGTATTATTTGCACTCTCACACAGCCTGCTCTGGTGGCAAAACACAGGGATTTTGACATACAGCCTTCAGGCTCTATGTGTGAAAGGATGAAGGTTAGGAGAAAAATTCTATGTAGGATCCCCATGAACTGCTAGGGGATCTAAACACAGTCAATAAGTGTAATTGCGTATCTAATGCAGATGAGATAATGCAAATATAAAATAGGCAGTGCCTATCTCCTGTTCCAGCAGAGCTGCTCTGATTGAGATAAAATCTGAAGGCTCAGGAAGTGAAAGGCTGGCGTTTTCTGGAGTAACTTCTACGTGGACTCTGGTGCATAACAGAAGATTTGCAGTGGAACAGAAATAGAAGTAACTTGCAGGTGAACTGCTTGATCAGGGATCAAGGCTAGCCCTCCTGTACAAATCCTGTCAGACGCCCATAGTCTTCTACAGGGGCGATCACGTTTAAAGCAAAGAAATGAGAATTCTCATACCCTCAGATCTTAATGTCGGTTGCTCATATATGTACATTCCTGTTTTATGTGGTCCATCCCTTCAGGTATTGGTGGACACTGAATATTATGGATGAAAAGCTGGCAGTGCAGATGAATCTTTCATAACCAGCATGGTCTGTACATGATCAATTTGTAAAATGGCACATGTTGCATCATTATTTATATTTGATCCATTGAGACAGCTAGTTAGTTCAGCATATGGGAAGCATTATAGTTTTGTGAGCCTACAATGTCATTTCTTACACAGGGTGGGTGTATATAACAGAAATAATCATGTTTATGTGGCAAAACATATTCACACAGGCTGTATCAATTGAGCTCTTGCGTAGCCATTCAAAATACAAATAAAATTATCATTAAAAAGTACCCAAGCAATACAGAAGATAGTTCGCACACTGAAGAATTCAAATGATGTGCATGCAGAAGAGGAGTTTTCCTATGCTGGAGCCAGCAATGACTGAAGCTGGAAATACCACCCAACAAGCAGTATTTTCAGATGTTTAATTATAAGAATGAGAAGGAGGGGGAGGGAGAGAAGGAAGGGCGGACTGACATATCAGCTCAGAGAGAATGAACTTCAGGCCTTTGGCTCAGCGAACATGCCAATTTAAAGGTCAGTGGATATTTCCAAAACATAGTGTCAGGGTAGGAGACTGCCTGGGTTGAAGGTCATTAAGAAGCCCATGGATATAGTTATGACCCTCCTTGCTGAGGGCTCAAAGACCCAGAAGACTATCTTTACGTTTCCTGCCATCACTCCTGGGTTTTAATATGGGCAAGGGACCAGCTTTAGTTCAAAATAGCTCTTCTTATTTGTCCAGTTGATGCTGCTAACTACAGCACTGCTGGCTTTCAACAGCCAGCGTAGGCAGGAGCTGGAACTCCTGGGCAGTGTTAACACCACTGCATTTGCAGAAGTTGTGGTTGTCACTGTCTGACTCATGTCAGAAATTACAGGGAACTTCCAAGAGGCCAAGAGAAGGGCTTGGCACTGGCGAATCGACCCGCATACTCCGCCTGATGAACAAATGGTGGTTAGAACCAGGCTGGCTTTTCATTTTTTATTCTGCCCTCTGAATGCAGAAGAGCTCCAGGTATCAAATGTCCTGCTCTCTCCTTGGCAGATATATTGGCAGCAGTACAAAACTGCTTCCCTTCTCCTCAGCCCACTCAAAAGTGATGAATGTGAAGGTATCCAGCCATACTGGATGGACTGGTCCATGCATTCAGTCTGCTCACCTGCAGGATAACAGTTGGATCAGAAAACATGAGATTGTTATGTACAAGATCTTTCTTTCCTGAGGATGTCCAGCTTCCCCTTTTGCACTTCTGCTTCTTATTAAAAAAGATCTGCTTACCTTGATCAGTACGCTGGACTGCACAGGAAGCAGCACAAAACAAGTTAGAGATGGTAAAAAAATAACTGCTTTGAGTTATTTGGGATTTAAGGGTTTGTTTCTGCACTATGAAAACTTGCGTTTTGAACAACGCGACTTGGGATTTGCTCTTTGCATACCGTTGAATAAGTCCTCACATCTTTGAAAGCTTCCTGCAGACTGAGAAAAGCTACATACATTTTAACTGTTGACAGCATAATACAATGTGGCAGTGAGAAGCTGCTGATGTACAAACTCCACCGATCTTCCCCCGGGCCGGTGGGGCTTAGCATTCAGCGGTGCCTCTGGCCCAGTGCAGTGGCTTTCTCACCTAGGGGAAACCTGAGTTGCCCCTCTGCGACTGTGCCCTACAAATCCACCCCATGGAGCTGACAGGAGTCCCAGTGCTCAGTTTACATCTTTCCAGTCCATGGTTCAAGGACTGCTGGAAGATCCTTTCCTCCTGGGAAGGGTGATACAGACTGTGTTTTGTTTCCTCATCCTTCCAGCTCTGTCTCTTCCCCTTTACCACTTGTTTTACAGGCAGCAGTGTTTTCAGCGTGTGAAGTTTTCAAAGCATCCAAGTGACTGAGGTGGTCAGTGTAACACATTTCTAAATGACTTGGGAGCTTTTGGAAATCCACTGTCAAATCTTAAGAAAAGCTGTTTCATTATGTACCATTATTAAATGTACTTTTACTTTGGAAATGATTGGAAAGCTTGGGAAGGGGGAAATGAGCTCTGATGTTTGTACAGACAAGAGTAAAGTGCTTCCAAGGTATTTTTTTTTCCCCCATAAAGTAGCAAGAACGCACTGATTTTCATCTTGAAGCCAAGAAAACTGCTTTATTCTCTTAAAAGTTCTCCTTTGTAAGAAGCCATTTCCTGGCCCAAATCCAACAAGCGCGTTATTTCTCAAGACCTGGACTGACAGGGAAAGTTTGCCCTGCAGAGGGTGGCTGCCACAGGAGGGAATGTGTCAAGAGCCATTCCCCCTTCCTCCGCTCCCAGGGAGCTGGAGTGAAGATGAAAGGCAAAAAACAGCAAAGCACATGATTGCTAATGCCTCATTCTCTGCCTGCATCCATTACAGTCTTGCAGAGTCCTCATATAGCGCTGGGAATAAATGTGGTTCAACACTCATTATATTCCCTTTATTAATTTGTATGCTCACATAGTGCTAATAACAATGGAGTACAATGAAGGATAGCACAAAAGCCTTAAATTAAATGCAGCCTTTCCAGTATCTCAGCAGGGTGGCAGGCAGGCGTGTATTTCCAGCTGCCTTTCAGCAACACTATTAATAAATCATATTTATTTTCCTGGAAGGAGAACTGCTGGGACATCCTTCTGTTTGGGGGGCAGAATCACATTCAATATCCCTAAATCATTGTTGGACATAGGTGTGAAGTTTAGCTTTGAGAATTGCAACTGCCAGAAAGTCCACAGTCTTCTTCCTACCTTACTTCACTTCCCGTTTATACGTTTTTTTCTGTAGTCTGTGTCCATCAATTTACATGCTGTTCTAGTTAATAAGCAGCATTTCCCTTTTATGTGTTTATATATTTAAGGATATTCATCCTTTCTCAGCATTTGTCTTTCTCTAAAGATTGACTCAGGCAAACACTGCACCAGAACGTGTCTTTTCTGAGAATCTTTGCTCCCTGGAATACATCTGGACTTAAGGAGTGGCCAGTGTCTTTTGAAAGGAGGGGAAGGTTTGAGCTCAGGTCCAAATTACATTGCTTAGATGCACGCAGTCTCAGAGAAACAGTCCAAGTTCTCTTAATCTTTCCCCACTTTCCTTATTTTTCAAAATGTTTGTTATTTTGATTTTTCCTTAAGATATCTCTCCAACTTTCCTCTGGCTTTATTTTAAGAAGGCAAGGAAGGGAGAGACCCAACAGCCTTGTTCAAAGAAGTATTATTAGTGACAGTCTCACTAACTCATTTGCCAAGAAATTGTTTACCTACAGAGAATAAATCTTCAGCTTATTTTTAACATGAAAATCTCTGCTAATATGATGCCTAATGAGAACTCTTATTTCAACAGAAATTTATATTCTAAGATTGAGTTGCTGGTCATTCTGGGAGTCTTACATGAACAGAGAAAAATTTACACAAAATAGTCATAATAATGGTATAACGCCTAATCGTGTCGTAATTTAGCCCTATCAGCCTATAAATGGCTTGTGAGTGAGTAACATTACCATGGCAATCTCTACAACTACAGGGAACATACTGTGACTATTCTGGTAATAACTGTCTGTAGAAGCAAAGCTGCAGTTTTTTATTGGTAAGCAGTTTAGGTTGGTAGAGAAAATTATGAAAATGCCATTTTAAATGAAGCTTTAGGAGAAATCATTATGTATTTTTTACAATTGAATGTCAAAATTTAATACAGTGCAAGCATCTGGAAAATCCCATAATTATATTAGCAATCTTAAGGTACAGGTTGGCCAAGTCTGAGTGCAACCTCCTGCTTCCATTTAAGTATTTGTGCATTGTGCATTTGTGCATTCAGTTAATGAGATCTTTCTTCAGTTATTGCAAAAGTGCAATCAAAACTGAGTGTTAGACTCCCCATTAAGATCTTGATCCAAAGCAGAGCTTCTTCAGTGAGCAGCACATTGGAGCTTGCAGCAGAACTCTGAATTTTTCTGTGGTGCACAGCTAGGACCAGGGCTCGGGTTGCTTGAATTAATTTTCCAGAAAAGTTAAGCAAGCCACATTTTCCTCTTCTCTGAACTAAGCATTGTGGTAGTAGTGGTCCTTTTCTCTAGGATGCCTTTGAGCTCCTTAGATGGAAGGTACTATACAAACATGAAACATTGAATGAAGCAGGTTAGTGTGGATTAGCACAAGATCTGTGGTGATGTCTTGAATAATTAGTATTTGTGAAACCCTCTTCAGTTAAGTCTTCTGAGTCAAAGTTCGTGCACATAGTATTGGGCAAACAGGTTGCTGAATAACCAACTCAACAGTTTCAAATGAGTGCTGTCCTAATTCACAGCATTCTCTTCCCATTCAGGTTTTCAGTCAGATGTTTATCTGAGTCTTGACCTCAATGTTTAGAGATATTTTAACCTTGCAAACGAAATAATGGGGACCTCTGGTTGTTGTCATTAGAAAATTGGCTGCGATGGAATCATTGGCTCAGCTGCCAAAGAGGATCGCTGTGGAATCTGCAGTGGTGATGGCAAAACCTGTAAAGTGGTGAAAGGCGACTTCAACCACACCAAGGGGATGGGTGAGTAACCCTCAGCAGCATTTCAGTGTAGTAGAGACTGTCTTAACTGCTTGAGGAGAATTAAGAGAGGTAGTGATAGCTCTTCTTCTTGGATAGCGTTTGATTCACCTGCTCTGTTAGACACATAAGCTGACAGTTGTTCCTCTGAAATTTTATGGGTTTTGACGTAGATGTCCATAAACGGTTCTGACTGTTCAGGATGTTTTACTCTTGCAGACACAGATGGGGGATCTAGCACCACTGGTTTTCCCAATTTCTTACCAGTTGTGCTACCAGGAAAAATTCTGTGGAAATATCGAATGAGGAATCAGTGAAAAGATGCTCAAGAATGAGAATATTGACTCCACCTTTGTTAAATGTCCCTAGTCTTCTCCTTGAGTAACTAACTATCCAAGGATAGATAATCAGCATTCAGTCTTATCACTTGCTGAGCCTCTTTTCAGATGGTGAGTTGGAAGTGCTGAGAACTTCCCGGGATCAGGCCTGATTGGGCTGTGCAGCTTCCAAAATTGTTTCTCATTTAAAAAAACAAAATCTAACTAGGAACACAGAGCAAAACCCGACTCAATTCAAATGTGATGTTCTCTTTGCTTCTTCTTCCATTGTTCAGATACCAGCCATTGCCTCTGTTTGAAATTCAGAATGAAGTTATGTTTCTCATTTTGAATGCTACTAGTGCTGTTGATTTTAAATAAAAGAGATGAAATCATAGTATCTTCTCCAGTGGGAGGAAAGTCTGATTTCAGCACCATCTTTGAGCTCTTTGGGAGCTCAGAATGATGCATGTTGTATGTTCCAGATGATTCATGTTATAATCAGGATATCTCAGCTTAATGAAAGAGACCTCCCCTCTGAATATTTTTACTGACTCCCTGCCAGCAATAGATTAGTCTAGGGTAGAAGAACTTCCATCAGACATAAGAGTTTGCCCTCTCTTGTTACACATGAATGTATGTACAGCTTTGTGTTTGAATTAGTCTTTGTTACAGAGTTTCCGTTCTGGTCTTCTGAGAAACCTGTTATCACTCATCCTAATCAGGCAAAGGGAGAGAAACCCAGATTTGGGACTTGCAAGCTGCTCTAGGAGGAAGGAATTGTCCAGAAAAAAATGGCCTCTCATTCAGTGAATGCAAAATTGCCACTTCCACGTGCAGGAGTACATTCAACATGTGCTACTCCAGGACCGAATTCAGCGAAGCACATAAAGATCTCCTTTAAACACACACTTCTGTTTAATTGGTTAGTAAAGCAGCACAAGTGCTTAGCAGCGTTCTTGAATCAGGGTCTCAGCACTAAAATCTGGGGCTCTGATTCTGTTCATTGATCTCTTCCTCTGCACCCTCCCTATCAGTGGAGCCAGCTGTGACCAGTCACCTCCTCTGAGGTGGGTAGGATTTCCCACCTCCATGGATACTTCCTGGAGCACATTTGTGCTGCTGCATTGCTAGGCCAACCTGTTGAATGATTTCCTGCATTACAACTTTTGACTGTCATGCCCCAATTGACTTCCACCTACTTATGGCAAGGAATTTGCATTTGGTGCAAATGGTGGAAAAGGTTTCTCATTTCCATGGAGAAAACTATTTTCTATATCTGTAGAACGTCTTACAGCTGTTCATGAACTTCTTAGTTGCTCCTGAAGAGTAGCTACCTTTTATCTTTCCAACCAGACTACAAAACATCTTGCACAGATAAATATGAAATTTCTGGGTCACTGCCAGGAAGTAACACCCATTTCCAATCAGAGTGACTGTTTGGGGCTGGTAACTTTACATGGCTGTAGGAACAGAACAGCCTCATCTGGTTAACGGGTTGTTTGGCAGCCAGAACACTACAGGAGGCACTTACTCCCAGCACCCACATGACCTAAGGGGAAGAGAGGGTTGACTTAATCATGGTCAGTGTTACAGTGTACAAGCATGTATAGAGCCTTATTTTTTGCTGACCATCTCGAAAAAGCAAACTTGTCAAAATGTGCTCTGTCAATTCCTTTTGCCACTTAAAATGCTTCCACCTTTACCCACCTGACATAATTTATAAGATAATGATTTTTTAGCATTATAATCACATAAACATTTGTTAGCTGTTTTGATTTATTGATTAATTTTAAAGGAAATTTGGGGCAATTGAGAATACACAATACAAATATGGTAACAGATTCAGGGCTTGGATATGTAAATGATTGCACAAGTCAGTGACAAAGTCCCATGAACTTGCTGTTGTCCAAGTCAAGGCCAACATGCCATGTTAGGTATGCTGACTTATTGCAGGAGAGAATAGCCATCAAATATCAAGATGTTGATTGTTATGGAGTGGTATCTGTTTTGGGAAGTCTTCTGCAGGTGGGGCTCCACTGACAGCAGGATTGGTCCTGTATGTCCTGTGACTGAAAATCATGTTGTCAAGCACCATTTAACTGAACTAAACCCATGCCAACTCCTTTCTGTTTCTTAGTAACCAATAGTCATTGTAAGAAGGTTTCCACGTGTGTGATGGCAAAGGCAAAAGCTGTTCCCAAGTGTTTCTCGTGTAAGATGCTTGAATGCTGTTTGCAGTGTCATTGGGTGTTGGTGACATCCTTTGGTGTTGGTTCTTTGTTTTCTTTTGTTTGGATTAGATGGGGAGATTGGTATCAAAAGCCATGGATAAACTTCAAATCCTTTTACTATTCAGCTTGGTTTGTCAAAGGTATCAGATACAGGTCGTTTCCTTTTAGAAAAGTTATCTGGGTGAAGGAAGGCTAAATTTTCATTAACCAAGTGAAAAGTACTAGGTCTGTTTCTTTTTTCCCCAACGAGATTGTCACAGATTTTGTAAGGTTCTGCCACCAGGTAGGTCAGGGCAGTGGAACGTTCAAAGTGCCTCAGAAGAGATCCAGCAGTTGTGTCTTACCAAGTCTGATCCAGGGTGATCCAGCTGTAACTGGATTCCATTTCTGTTTTGGGAAGGAGGTCAAAAACCTTTACTTGTTATGCTAAACATCACATACACTTAGGTGTAGTAGGCTGTCTCTAGTAGGCCAGCTAATTGCACTGTTTAGACTGAGGTTTGTTTTTGACTGACTTAGAGCATGCCTTGTACCTATTTCTGCAAAATAATGAAAAAAAAATGCAGACTTGTTCTGAAGTCCATCTCAGTTTGCCTGCCACTGTACAGCAGAGCTAGAACTATAGGACAGCTCTTCGGCTCATACCTCTTTGGTAGCTGATTTATCTCACTGGCTTCTAATAAGATACCTGTCCAGACTCTGAGGCTGTTCCTGTAATACTCAGAGATCTGCTTTAAGAATGAGGTGTTTTCCCACTGCATCTTGTCTCTGCTGATTTTTCTCAATAATATGAAGATTTGCATTGCTGCCCTTTGCCTGTGATCCAAAAGAAAGACCACACTTATTTGGATTTTTTTTAATGGCAAAACATAATAAAATGAGATAGCCATTTGCTGTAACTAGAATTTTGGGGACTAAAGAGAGTCTTTACTAGCAGGTTTTTTTTAAGATGGTTAAAGAGCAGGCTTTTTATTTCGTACTTTGCTTAACCAGCATGTATTTAAAAGAAAGAAAGGAAATTTGAACCACGGTGCTGTCATGCTGGCTAAGAACATCTTTAGCCAGTGCAAGAAATTCTGTTCATGTCAATAATAGCGTGTACATCGAAATGATGAGAAAATAGAGCCCCATGAATAACTCTCGGGGTGTCTTATGAGGGTTTAAGCAGAGCATATGGGACAGAAGTTATGGCAACCAACCGCTCAGCAACAGTAGGAGGCTTTGAAATCTATCCATGGCTTCTGTATGAAATGATTTTCTTCCAAGCCAGCTATCCCATGGCTGGAAGTGGACTATGATGGGTAGGTGCCTATGGAGGAATTAATCTCAAGCTAATAGCAAGTGAGAATCATTACAATCTTTGGCTGCTCAGAAAATGAACATATCATTACTAATGGACGTATTTCCACATCACTGCAACAACTAGCACTCAGCAAAAGGTGCAAGGTGGAATGGTCATGGAGACTGAGGTGCCCAGCTGGTACCATCCCTAAGACCTTAGGGAAGCTGTGCTGGCCCTCTCCAGCAGGTAGATAGTACAGCCTGGGTTCCTTGGCTACCAACCTGAGACCTTGCATCAAGGCACTTTTTGGAAGTAAGATAATGGGATGAGCACTGCTGACTTTCTCATGCCCCAACTGTCATGTGTGTACAAGGGAAAGATATGAAGGTACAATGCCCAGAGATCAATACTTTCAGCCATGGGATAATTTCTCCTTTACTTCGGAATCCGTGTTTCACTAAGATCCGAACCAGGAAAACAGTTTTGTAATAGATCAGTGACGTTATGAAATGCACACTAAGCTTTCTCTTCTTTCTGGGAATAACAACGATGGCTAACAATGGGTTTTCCTGTGTGAGCTGCCTTCCTCTTGCAAGTCTCTCCAGCATTTAAATGAAGATACAGTAGCCACTGTTCACATATTAATCTGCTTGACGACAAAGCCACCTCTTTGTTCTGGTGTCTCCTCTAATACGAGTTACACCATATAATTTGTATCTAGGATTTGCTTCAATCACAGTCTTACATTCCTGAGACACTGATGTAATGCAGATTATCCAGAAAGATTGGTGCGTGCCAAAGTAACTGTTCCCAAGGTGGAGTATACTACATACAGCACTATAAATTATCAAATAATGAAGTTCTCCTGTTGTACTTTCAAAGCTTCATCTTAACAGGGTGATTTATGGGTGAAATTACTAGAAATACTGCCTGATAGTTGCCAAATCTCATCAGTCTTTAACCAGCTCCTCATTTAAAACAGAACTTTAAACCCAACCTTGCAAACTCCTGCATTACAGACAATTATCCTAAGACCTAACAGATCTTTGAGAGTCCTTGACTCTGGGCCAACACTGAGACTTTTTTTGGTCTTACTAGCTGACACTTGATAATCTTTCTGGCAATCTGCAGTTACAGTTTGCTTAATAGAACGTGCCTGGAAAACAATGGGGATGTTTTCTGGTGCAGTTATCTCGAAGATCAGGAATATTCTGTGACCGGCAGCCTGACATTAGCTCTACGCACCAGACTGGAGTGGTGATAGCAATCTGAGTTTGTGCCTGTGGCAAAGCTGCATGGATGGTGTGTTTAATATGTTTGCGGTAGGATTTGACCACTAACTCGCACAGTCTTGCTGGAAACGATGACTAAGAGTGTCAAGACACTTCCATGGGACATGCCCAAGAATTCTGCTTCGTCTCTGAACAGACAGTTCAGATCCCTGCAACTGCAAAGTAGTTCACGGTTCACTACAGGAAAACTAAAGGTCAGCAGTCGGGTTTGTGCCACATGAGCTCAGTGAGTTAACGTAGTATGTTCTTCTTATTCAGGAGCTGTGAATACAACCCCCCAAAGCCATCAATCAGGATTAGAAATTACATGAGGAGAAAAATCTGGTACGAGACCAAACTAAACAGTCTCCAGAACTAATACCCTATTAATAGCTTATACTCCACTATTTACCATTGTAAAAAGTAACATAAAAGTCAGCTTTTCCACGTGGAGTTTCTCTCATGACACAGTGATGAAATGAGGGCGTATTTATGGCACTAGCTGAACCTCAAGTACAGCTCCGCAGCTTGCTCACCTCTAAAGCAGTGTGACACACTCCTGGCTGTTGCAGGGTCAGAGGACAGATCCAGAGTTCACTGAAGTCAGTGCTTGGCTTTCCACTAACTTCAGTGTAATTTTGTATCCACCCCGTGCATGATTTAGCTCTGGGCATTTGTATCTGGCTTGTGATTTAAAAAATAAGTAAGTAAATAGTCCCCCAGCAGGTATGTTAAATTACCTGAAACTTGGGCATGTTCCAAAGTGGCTTCCTAACAGGGGTATTCAGGTGTGTTATAGGGCCTATTTCACCTTGATGGCCTGTCATTAATCACGCCTTTGCTGGGTGCTCACGTCTGGTGGTAACTGTTGGTCGGGTTTATGTGCGGATGCACAGGGGGCAGTGAGGGTGTTTCACTCCTAGAATGCTCCGTTTGACCGTAATTTAGTATCTCAACCGATGAAAAAACAACTCCTGGCAATGTCTAGAGTAAAATCTGACATCTGTTTGCTTTGACTTTGTAACAGATTTCACTATTGCCTTAAAAAAATGACCCTGGAAGTGATAATTGTTCCCAGTTGAAGCCCAGTCTGTAGTAGCAGAGGGGAGAGCTATTGCTCTGACCTCTTTACAGGGACGTGGTTTGCAGCCCTGCCGTCCCTCTCTTTCCATTTTTCCTGCAAGGGATGACTGACTGTTTCTGAGACAACCTGACCAAGGGAGAAGTAAATAAAATAACAAACTAAATACGGAGGAACAAGTGCAAAGAGAACTGAGCTGAAGTGACAAAGGAAAAGTTTAATCCTAAATGATGATCAGGGAAAGGAGGAGTGTTTCTGGGCCAAATCAGCTTTGCATCCGAAGCACCTTGCAAAGCCCAAGTGATCAGGCCTTATTCACAGGACTGCAAAGGGGCTGGGCGGCAGGCTGGTTCAGACAGGTAGAAGTGGATCTACAGGCTGAACCCCCAAATCCCCACCTGTCACACTCCATGTCACGACACTGAGAGAATCACTTAGTCCTGAGGTGCATGAGGCTGTCAGCATCCTCCTTTGTGGCCCCTCACATGCGTGTAGCAGAACCATGGCCATTCAGCAGCATTTGTCTCTAAAAAAGCCCCAAATGTTGCTAAACACTAAAGGAATCACTGCTACCTACACCAGCACTTCTCTGACCCATTGGTCTAGAACGACCTCGATTTCCATAACGGCAAGGCTGGCACAGAACAGCTCACAGAGTCTTTTAAAGCAAAAAAGGGAAGAGGGAACATACAGAATAAGCTACTTAACCTCTAAAAGAAAAGGGAGAGCCATAATCCAAATGAGGTGCCAAAATATACACTGCAAAGTAAATTGGGTGGCCAATTAGAAAAAATCAAATCATGGTTGTAATAAGATTAGTGTCATTTACAGGGGCCTGATTCAGACTCCAGTGAAGCCAGTGGAAAAACTCTCCCTGACCTCCAGGCCTTTGAAATGGCCCTAATGCCTCTCAGATTTATAGTTTAAAGGCACCACTTCCACCCCGTGGAACAAGTACGTAACTCCAGATGGCCCTGTGGTGGGGGAAATAGCCTACATTTCCTTGTAGCTCCTAATTATTCTTTGTGTTATTCTGTGAGTCAAAAGTGGTATAATTACATCATGTTGCTGGTGTTGAAGGGAGCATGAGGAGGCCAAGAGAATTTCAGAAAGATAAAAACCAAGCAAATTCTATAAAAATGTGATGGCGTGCTGTAAAAACTTCCCTACTATGTCAGTGTCAGACGCTCAGAGGGTTCAGTTTGGCGTGAGCTGCTGCTGGCAGGGTTTAGAGGCGATTGGTGGTCAGTCCCGGAGAAACTTTCTGCTCTGTTGTTGAAGGAAATCTGAGCTGTGGAATTCTGTTTAGCAGCCCAGTGCAAGGAGACCATTAACCATAAAATCCTGCAGAATTTTTGTATAAAGCTAATGTGTAAATGAAAACAAATTTATTTTCCCTAGTTTTCCCATTGATTCCTGCTGTTTAGTTTTGGCTTTGCCCACATGTTTTGTGGAAGAGGGACCTTTCTGATACTGATCACAGCCCAGAGGTTTTTCTGGGAGGGAAAGTCAGGAGCATCTTTTGGAAACAAGATTTCAAATCACAAATGTCTTGTTCTATAATGTGCAGTGTTGTTCCTGACAGTAATGCTTTGCACCAGCTCTGAAATGGTCCTCCTACATCCCTGTAAGTACCCCGGAAAAGCCAGGCTGATGCAAAGGAAGCAAATCTAATTAGGCCCAGGCACAAACCTGAAGACACAATCACGCAGCACACGTGCATTTCTCTCCCTCTTCTCAGGCCGAAATGATTAGTCATAGCCATGCAAGTCACAGCAGTGAAACTCGGCTGCCGCAGCAGGGATCGCATTTGAAGTGTTTCCCACCATTCCCCAACCTGGGCAGGAGTTGATTTTTCTCGGTGAGATACTGAATGACTGATGCCTCTGGCTGTCTGTGGGATGCTCTCATCCATCTGCCCTTTTGTTGCCATAGGTTACATCGAAGCAGCTGTGATCCCTGCAGGTGCCCGGCGGATCAGAGTGGTTGAGGATAAACCTGCTCACAGTTTTCTGGGTAAAAAGACAAAAGAAAAAATGTTTTAATTCAAAACTCAGCTCTGTTTTCTGTTAAAATGGCCCTTCTCTAACTGACCCATAAGATGACAGGTTTGTTGCTGTCAGGAAGTGGCTGTTGCTTGCTTTCTTGTTGCAGTCATTCCTTGCTTTGATGGCTTGGTTTCAAGGTGTTGGTTTGATGTGAAAATACATGACGCTAACAGGTCCTGTGCAACCCAACAGGACCGCAGAATACTGTATATGGACAGCAGGGTTCCTGAGCAGCACTTGCTGCCAGGAGCACACAGCACTTCGGGAGGCAGTGGGAAAGAGAAGAGTGCATTTAGAGACAGGAGTGGCAGGGCTACAGACAGACCCTGTGCCCAGCTCAGGCTGGAATGGAGGCGGGATGGGGCTGCTGACATGCCTTAATAATCTGACTGTGGAGTTGCCTGCACTGTTTCCTCGAGTAGCAGGTTTTCACTTGATGCTGTACCCAGAACCGGATCCTGCAGTCTGAGATGGGCTGGTTGCAGCCTCTGGTCCACTTGCCTATATTTTCTCAGGCCAAATCATTGGTTTAATCCTCTTCTCATTTCTACTTCTGCAGTCCCCTTGAGGTGAATAGGCTTCCTGTCCCCCTTCTCCCTTTGGAAACAAAGTTTTAGCCCTATGTGTATATGTTGTTGTTCTAGGGCAGGATCTGCGAGCAAATTTGTTGTCCAGTTATCAACCGCTCAGGTTAAGGATTGGATGGGCATTTCTAAAACGCAGCTAGTCACATTTGCATCTATCAGCCTGGTCGTCTGCCTCTCATCTCAAACATTGAGGTGTTTCTTATCATGTCATTCTGTGTGATAGATGAAGTGCTTTATCTCCAGTCAACCTCTAGAGAAACCAAGTCATAGAAATGCTCATATCTCATTGCCCCGAATTCTCGCAGGAAACCTGTGGCAGAGCAGGGAGTTGAAAGAAGGTTGCCCAAGGCCCAGAACAACACCCCACATGTTGAAACATCCTTTACCCACTCTGAGCTGCGTGGTCACACATCGGGGGGGTTTCTTCTGCCTCTCTTAAATTCTTCATGCTGTGGAGCTATTCTCTGTGGGAAGAGAAAAAGATAAGAGAAAATCCCCAAAGCCCTTCTATACTAAAAGTGGACTTTTGCAGCTTGTAGTTCCCTGCATTGTCAAACCCAGGCATTTCTTGCTGTTGATAAGTTCATTGACATGGTTTTTCTCCTTCCTTATCGAACAGTGTTTCAGCCCTTCCTCACACTGATGTTCTCGTTGCAGCAGTCAGAATGGATGCATGTTCCAGCTCTCCCCTGTCCCTCAGAAGTATCATGTACACACTGGGACTGTTTTCGCTTGTGCCTGTTCTGTTTCTCCCAAAGTGAGATTCTCAGACTAGAAATATTGCCAGGTTTTAGGGTACAAAAGCACTCTGAAAGATGGAATTGTTTCCAGGCCTGTGGTAGGAACTCTGGAAGGATAACAAATCTTTTTATCTTTTTGTCCTCCTCCATTTTGCAGAAGGGGAAACTGAGGTACTGTGATTTGCTCGTGGCTGTGCAGTGAGTCAGTAGCAAAGCTCAGACTAGGATCCCCCGTTTCTGATTTCCATGTGTCTTCCTTATAATCCTCCTTCCCTTTGCAGCCAAGAGGAGATATCGATATCTGGTAACAGGATATAGGATGCTGCCGAAAACGTTTACAAAGGATTTCAGGTCTAGTGCTGGTAGTTTTCTGTCTTCAGATGCCACCAAAGCTGGCAAAATCATTGGGAAATATCCTTCTCTTCTCTGTCTCTCATTCCAGCTTCAGGGAAAAAAAGAGGGTGAATCATGTCATTCAACTGCCCTTGGATTAAAGCATTGGCATTTGTGCCACTTCTTGGTAGGAAGCATATATTGCTGCTGCTAGTATTTCTGCTAATGCTGCAGCCAGATTGCTGGGAGAGAATTACGCCTACATGTAAGATGTTTGACATAGCAAAGCACTGGTGGAACAATGAGAACCAGTGTTTCCTTGGACTTTGCAAGCATTCTGCTTTCTGGAAGCTGGCCTTTTGGTTTGTCTTGGTGGGATTTGCACAGGGTATTTGTCAGGGGCTCGGACTTTGGCAGATAGAGAATCTGAGAGCTAGTAACTGCTAGTAACTGTCCATTGTGACCATGTAACCTTGACTTAAGCAGATATCTCTCCACTGGGTGGTAAAGATCAGGACTATGTGTATTTGAGAGCAGAATTTGGCCCTGCATGCATGACAAAGAAATAATAATTCTTGTATGGTTCTTAGTCCAAAAATTGAACCCAACAAGTGGTAATCTGGTCATTTTAAAGCTTCCAGATGCTTTCAGCTCTTTGATTCATTGTTAGGAACCAGCTGAAATCCTTTGAGCTTTCTGAAGTTTTCTCTTTCCAGGAACACTGGACACAAAGTAAGGGTAGCTGAAGAATAGCAGCAGTAATGTTCCAGCAGGACAGAAAAGATGACCAAGAGAACTAAATCCAGTCACTGGTAGACCCCAAGATGTATTGTAAATGCAGGTCTGACTATGGAAGGATTTCCTATCTCAATTACGCTGACAAAGTTGAGCCTAATCAGGCCCTATTTCCACTCAGGTACAGTGCTTTGGAAATGAGCCCACTGTAATTTGGAATCATTATTCCATGTGCTGGGAGCCGTGCCTGAAGAATTTCCCTCCACCTACAGTCAACCTACGCTGGCTGGCTTGGCTGGCTGTAAAGCTTAAAACCCACCTTGAACAGGAAATGCCTCCACAGTTTGTGTCCACAGGCTGGGAAGCAAGCTGGAGGGACCCAAGGTGGAAATAAAGATTTGACTAGATGCCAGGTTTAGAAATAGGTTGGTCAGTTCCTGTCTTCCAGCCAGCAAGAAAAAGAGAAATTATGGGTTGTTGCCAGGGTTCCTTTCCCCTTTGCTCCTCTACTGTACAGCTTTGAGCCAGAAAATAACCTGGAGATGTAAGAGCAGATGCTTGCTACTTCCTAAATGAAACTGTTGCTCCACTGGTAGTTTGATAGGGCTGCATATCATTAACAGTTTTTACAGAGGCACCCCCATGTCTGAAGTACTCACAGGCAAAAGCAGCATGGGAGAAAAGTCAGAGAAGTAGTTTCTGAGGAGGGAAGACTGGTTATTTATGAGCCCACGCTATGGAAATGTGTTCCTATCAGGGGCTGTAAATACTGAGAGGAACCGTGTTGAAGTGCTTTGGTCTGACAGTCAGATAACAGTTGTGTTGCCCTGTCTCTGGATGTTCCAGAGTGCTGGCTCTGTACTAACTAGACAGCTACTTGCACGATGGGGAGAAAGGGAAGAACTGTGCTTCCCTACCTCATTGGAAGCATAGGATCCCAAGAGAGCTGCTGCTAACTGCCCAAAGCAGAAAAAATCCTTTGGGTGCTAGTTTAAGTTATAGAGAGGACTGCTTGACAAAAAGGGGCTCATAATTGCTTCCCTGTTTGGGCTTTCCCACCACAGTCAGATGAGTTTTGGCAGAGAAGACTGAGTATTTCCTGGTCTCCTAAGCCCTGGCTGCTGAGTCTAAGGGATGCTGGGTAAGCATTTTCTCTGTTGGATGCTTTGTTTACTCTCCAAAATGGGTATAAAGATACTTGCTCTCCTATGCAAGGTGCTTTTGCAGTGCTTGGATGAAAGGCACAGCATTCAATAGGTGCAAAAGGCCCTAGTCACCCCACTGAGTTCAGGACTATCATGTCTGCTATTCAGCAGAGCCAGGCCTCCAGTAGCTATGTGCAGCACCGGACATGGGAAGAATAGCAATAGCCTGTGTCCGAGAAACAAGGGGATTTTATAGCGGCAGCATTGATGCCTACTGACGGGGCACTTGCATGGAGTGAAGACAAACAGTGGTGAAAACACTTTGGCTCAGATACTCAGCTGAGTCTACAGCATAACTCCTGTCATCCAGAGCAGCCTCATGAGGTGCTTTTGAGAACAGGGCTGTTTCCAAACTCTCCTGCTCGTTCACTTAGGGATCAGTGCCTGCAGCTATAAAAATCAAACCTTTCCCAGAAGAAAGATCGCTAAAGATTAAACATTGTTTTTCTTCAGTGAGCTGTCTTCCTTTGATAAGCTGGAACCAGAGCCTAGTTTTAGTCACTCAAGCTCTCATAGACTGTTTTGAGCACATGCCTTGGTATCTTTAAATGTCAGCCATACTGCTGCGGAGATAGTTTTATCTCGTCCATAGCTTTGATCAGTCATATTCAGGGTTGCTCAAGGCCAGCGTGATGGCTGCCTTGATCTGCCTGGAAGCCACTACGCTTTGGCAGTGGAAAGCAAGCCTTTTCAGAAATCTGCCTGAAGTTGGCAGAAGGCACTTTGTAGACCAGGGAGCAAAACAGGAAGAGAAGTAAGCTGCAGACAGAGTTATATTGCTATAGCGTGCAATACCAGGCCATCATTGTGCCCCCTAGTCTATGTGCCAAAGAGAACGTTTCTCAGAAAAAATATCCCCCCTACACAGATCCTGCTCCTTGGGTGGAAACCATAGCTGTAGCTTCCCTTCATTGTTACTTTGGAGACTTTGGAGAGCCCCTCATGGTAGCATGAGTGCTGTCGGGAAGATTGTATGCAGCAGGATAGAAACATGTTCCACCTTTCTTCAGTTACTCCCCAGGATGCGGATACTCTCAGAAAGGCACACACAGACACAGAGGATATTGAGACCTTCATTGCTCCGGACTTCCCCAGAGGTTAGATGCTATGGAGGATACTCTGTCTGTAAATTAAATGTGCCCTGACGTGCTCCTGGGCACTGAGGCCAGTTGTCCCAGAGCATCCCCCATATGGGCTGCCTATGTACTGCTTATTGGAAAGTCTGGGCTCCTGATCCATGCTGGGAGTTTGGGAGAATTCTAGTTGACCTGGGCCATGAAGTTTGCCAGGGACCATTTTTACAGCATAGATGATGTTCCCAGTGCCTGGGAACAAGCCTGGGCACTGGAGGTGCAAGGGTAGCTTTCGGTATTGCTCTGTGCTGGATGCTTCAGGTGTCTCTTCTTACCTTCTCCAGCCTCTGGAATCTATGGAGCTAGGAACTTGTCATGTTGAGCTAAGCAGAACAGCTTTTCAGGAAATCCTCTAAAGGGAAATCTAACAGGGATTTCCTTCCTCCTAAACCTCCTGTGAGGAAGAGAGGAGCTGGCCTCTAGCTTCTTGAGGGGCTTTTCATTGTAATAGCTATATAGAAGGTGTTAAACATGTACTAGCTAACCAGAAGAAAAGCAAGGTCTATATTGAATAGTCCAGTATTGCTACAAGCACTTCTCACTGTTAATTAGACCAAGCTGATAAGTCAGTGTTGTGCCATGGGCAGGAGGTCCGCTTCCCTGTCTCCTAGGCATGGTATGGAATTGTACGTAGCCTAAGCATTGGCTAGAAGGGTTTGCTGGCTATGGGGACTTGATCCAAAAGGATGACAGTGGAGATTTTCCTGTTGACTTGAAAAGGCTTTAAATCGGCTCCTCTTACCTTCTCCCAATACACTTGCTTAAGTGAAAGCCAAGGTCTTATTTTTAACTGGAAGAGAATAAAATAGGCTTGAAATGCTGGAGGTTAAGAAAACATCTTGTTAAAGGCTTAGCCAAGAGACACAGTAAACCTTGAACTAAGGAAACCCAGTAACTGAGAAACACAGGCTATTCTGTCTGATGTCTGGGCAGATTTGATCCGTGGAACATGGATCTCCACAAAGGGCGCCTGGGACTCTCTCTCTGTTAGAACAGGGTCTGCCAATTTTCTCTTCCCTCAGCACATCACACAGACATCTGAATAACTTTGCTTCCCTTGTAATGTGGAGAGCACAGAAATCCCTAAATGACCTGCACTGACGAGTCACAGTAATACGATGTCCTCATGGCGGGTAGTTGCCTTTCAGCATTTGAAGAATTTCAGGGATGCTGATGCAAGAGGTTTTTCTGGAAGGAAAGACATGATACTCCAAGTATCCTTCCTTCTAAATAGTCATCTTACTGGGCTTCCTTTCTGCCTCAGGGCTTGCTTTGTCATTCTTGCTCACGTGCAGAGGCACTTTCTGGCAGTAGGGCTGTGAATCTGCAGCAGCTCCAGTTTTGCATGTATCTGCAGCTCAGGGACTCTGGAAGGAGGGCGGCTGTAGCAGGCTATTCCTTTGCTGCTGTTGTTTTTCATTTGTGGCCTGGCTTGGTTCCATCAAACCTAGGGGTAGACAATGTCTTACCTGCTTCTACCTTTTGTTTTGAGAGCAGATAAGGCATCAGGCAATATCCCGAGCGCAAGCACCATTTACTTCTACTGTAGCTTTATAGTGCCTCTCCAGTTTCTTACCTGGCAAAAAGCCTCTGGAGTAATTTAGAGCAACCTACGGGCCACTCTAAATTATGCCTGTTGCTAGTGCTTGCAGGTTGGAATATTTTGCCCTCCAGACTTGAGCAGAAGGTGATATTGAGCTGATCTGCCAAGTTCACTTTCTGCCCACTGACCAGTGTTCTTCTCTTTATAACCTGATGAAAACTAAATGTTGACCTGCTCAATGTTTGCTTTACGGAGTGCATGCAAACTCCGGAACAGTTTCCTTTTGCACTTGCAAATCTGCACATGTGTATCAACACAGAGATTTCACTGAGGTTTTCTCAAGGAAAGTTTAGGAAAATACAGTTTGAAAAGTTCATTCTGCTTGGAAACTCTAAAATAATTGTGAAGTTGTCTTTCTATATTTGTAAGGAGAGTTTAGAGATAAATGATCTATAAATTTTATGTTAATGCTTGAAGTTCTGAATATATTTCATTATATACTGTCTGAATGAGAATCTTTGAACCCAGCTGCTGCCAGACTTCAACTGATCTCAGGGTGGGCAGTCTACATAAAAATATACACATCTTGCCTTGCAAACCAGGCTTCTGTTTACAGCCACTGATGCTCTCATACTATCTCAGCCTAAGAACCAATTTTAATAGGTGTGAAAATGTAACAGAGCAAGTTAAGTGTTAAGTTTTCTACCAGTAGTATCTTCAGATCATTCTCAAACAGCTCTTCTGTAGTATTAGGTTCTTATATCATGCCTATCATTTTGGTATATGTGTCCAAATTTATAGCACCCTCTATTTTTCTAAGATTAAAACTAAATAGTTAGATTTGGGAATAATCCCTAAAGTGATACAAGTGTTAATTTCTGATGTACCAGATACACAAGGCACGTTTATTTTACAGGCATGTCTACATATTTACTGTGTAACCTTTGACTAATAATATTGAGGTTGTTCTAGGAAGACCGATAGCTCTGATTGTTCACTAATTATGCTCTCTGTTGACACTTTGCACTCTGCTCAGCCTGGGTAAGGAAAATGGGCCAGTAAGTTCTGTTCTTTTCTTGTCAGTCACTTTGTGGTTCTTGCATGTTCGCACAATGCTGCAGTATTTTAGGCTTACCTTTAAACCCAAATTAAATCTCTCTTCACTGAATTCAAAGAAAAACATTCTAGTCATGCAAACTTTTCTTGGCAAAAGCAGAACTTTATACATAACTGAATGCAACACTATGCCATGAATATGTGTGTGTTTCAGACACACTCCTGAAATAGATCAAAGCGTGGAAGAGTTCTACCATTTAGTCCTAAATTAGGAATATTTTTTCAAGGACAGTGGGTAGTTAATTTTCCTTCCTTTTCCTTTGTAAACTGCTGCTGCACAGTTTTTTTCTCTCTTTAAATTTTCTGGAAGTGGAACAGCACAGAGAATGCCTCAAAGTTTTAAAGCTAGAGAATGTCGCTTCTTTAGGAAGCAGAACCTAATAATTTTTAGTTACCAAAACCTTAGCTGTACCAGTTTATGTGACATTATTGCTGCTTATTAGCACTGTCAATATAATTAGATATGCCTTCATCAACTGAAACACAAAATATGCCCAAGTTAGTCAGCTAGTTAGTGACTAGTCAGCTAAAATTATATTTCATTTTTCTTTTAAACGCATGTCTGTTACAAGACTACTGCATCTTGCGCTTCAGGTAGGCTGAGACAGAAGCTCAATGGTCTATATTTTAATTACAGATTTGCTTTCATTTCATTCCATGGTGTTTGATTCTTTCCAGCTTTAAAAGATTCCAGTAAGAGATCCATTAACAGCGACTGGAAAATTGAGCTTCCTGGTGAGTTTCAGATCGCAGGCACTACTGTCCGGTACGTGCGAAGGGGTCTGTGGGAGAAAATCTCTGCCAAAGGACCAACTAAAATACCACTGCACTTGATGGTAACTTTATATCCTTTGTTTGTGTTTCTTAAGTGATGCAACATAAAGGGTTTATATCCTAGCTCAAAGTTAAATTTTGCTTGTTTGCTTCCTCACCAGAGTTTTTTCAAAGGTATCCTGTTGTGTCTCTCCTCACATTCTTTTGCAGCACTGCAAGGGCTGGAAAAACCCAGCTTCTTACTTAAAAACAACTGGAGCCCTATTCTAGGAGAACATGCAGTGTCCCAGTAGACTCACCTCCAGGAGAGGACACTCCTGTAATGTGCCACAGACAAGGTGACAAGTCTATTCTAAAGGATGTAGGTTTCCACGGACATACCCACTCACACACACAGAAAGGACATTTGCCCTGAACACCTTCTCTGCTTACACCAGAACATATTCGGTATTTAAATATACTGTTACTTAAACAGACAACATGCAGATTTTGTGTGTGTAGAGGATGCATGTGAATTTGACCCTCTGCAGTGACTTACTTGCACACAGAAATGTTCCTTGTTTTATTTATATTGGTTTTTTTTAATTTTCTGTATTTTAACATGTTGTTGAAAGTCTTTGCTAAGGTTCAGCATAATCCTTTTGTTAACTGGGCATGTCATTTTGCGAACAGTCGTATGGCTCAGCATGGGAACATGAGTCAGAACTGGGCAGAGGTCAGAAGAACAGGATTCTAGTCGCAGGCTGACACTGACAGGGGATGGGGTGACCCATGGGCCAGTCCTTTAATGTCTCTGGTTACCTTAATGTTTCCATCTCTAAGATAGATGTAGTAATGCCTGTCTCAAATGAGTGTTACTAGTTGAATGTGTGCAGAAAGCTTTACAGTTTCTATAGAGAAGAATGCATAAAAACATAGAGTAAATGATACATTGTTTCCTGTAACTTCCTTAATGCAAGTCTTCCCTTCTGAAACCAAGACTCTGACAAAATATTTTGTACCGCCAAGGTTTGCCTAACTTCCAGGCGCCATATAAGAGAAATGAGTTGCACCAGCAACTTCTGGGAAGATGCTGTGCAGGATTCCTGTGCCAGCTCTAGGAATCTTCCAAGGCGTTATTTGGTTGAGGGTCATTGCAATAAAATCTGTTGTCAGCATTTTGCAAACTTCAGCATCAGTAGAGACCTGTTTTTAAAGAAATACTCCTTTCCCCTTCATTAAGAAGTAACTAACACAGGAAAATAGTGCCTGTGAGGTTCTCCATGAGTACCCCTTTCAAGTATGGACTGACATTTTCAGCAGATAAGAGCAGAAGTTTTACTTCTTCACCTTCCCCTAGAAATGATTCAGAAAGAGGAAAGTAAAAGTTACCAGGCCATTAAAAAAACATGTGGCTCAAAATCACTATGAGTCATAAACAAAGCACACGTGAAGTCTTTTGCTCGGATCAGACATTAATCTTTTCCTTGATATAGGGTAGCGAGTTTCATTCTCTCAACACAAGAATGGTAGGATGGTTACCAGTTAACTCTAAATAGAAAACTGTTGTCCAAACGGTGGTAGAATACACTGGACTGACACAGAGCCACAAGCTTCAGTCAGTCCTTTGTGACCTGCATTTGAAACCAATTATACACACATACACACACACACCAATTATATGTGGCTACAAAATTGCGTGAAATTGGTTTCATATGGGCCTTTAGATTCACTAGTCTTGCTCCCATATTGAGATAATAAGGATTTCTTTTTAAGAGCTGTTTTTTAATACTTGAGGCATTTCTCCAAGTGCATTACAGTAAGTATATTTCTTGGAGAAATTAATGTTTGTGTAGCTAGGCCATGCGCTAGACCTCCTCTTGGCAACAGAGGACAACCAGGCACTCCCAGAGCCCAGAGATGCTTTAGACAAGCCCAGTTCCTCAGTCCTGTAGAAAAAGCTGTTCGTATCTCACGCACTTAAAGTCAGAGCAGGACGTGAGTTCTCTGCCCCTGGCTGCCTGGCATTTTGAGTCATGTAAAAAGCTCCATTCATCTTTGAAGCTGCAATGATGGCTGGCTAGCCTCAACTTGGCATTCAGTTCCAGTAATGAAGCTACCTCTGTAGCTGAAACAAAATCGTATCTTTGTTTCCCACATCTTCTGGAAGATGCTTTTCTGCCCAGACTTAGGCACTGTGCAGAGCAACTCAAGGGTCTTGAGTGTGTGTTGCCGCACAGTGGTCATTGCGCAGACCTCCAGGATGTCAGTGGCTGCAAGCCGAACCTTTTATTTCAGCACCTATGGTTATTTTTTGATTAAATGAGCTTATGACAACAACTGCTTTAGTGAGATTACTGGTTAAGTAGGAGTGATTTCTACCAATCTTAATGGGAAGCAATGATTGCTGGAGGAGAATAACATTTGCAAATATGCTTTTTCAATTGGGCAGCTGCTTGTTTCATTTACAATAGCCCTTCTTAAAATACTTTATTTGATAAGGTGCTGCTCCTATTTCTGGAGGTGATAGGAGCCAGCAAAATTCACCTGTGTAATATTGCCGAGATTTCACTATAATAAGTAAGTCTAAAGAATGTTCTGTCTTTCCAGCTAAATGGTATACACGCTTACACCACCATCATTACAGCAGTACTACTATGATATTTGTTAATAAAGTGATCATTGAGATTCCATGGAAAATAGTCACCCTGCCGTTGGAAGCAGGTTTCACCTCTCTCCAGCAATGTGCGGGGCTATGAAAATGTATATGTTGCCAGTAGCTGTGTGGTATGGCCCTTCCTTGCCATCCTCAGGTTTCTGAGAGGCAGGAAAGTCCTGTTCCTGCAGCTTGTCAGCAGGAAGAGTCACATTCACTTTGGGCACCGCATTTCCCAGCAGGTGTGTGATGTTTTGTTGTGTTAGTTGTTTGTTTGGGTTTTGAGAAGGATCACCTTGTGCCTTCAGGTGCGCTAATTATGTCTTGTGCCTTCAATCTATGGACTCCCCTGCAGTTCAACTCAAATTCAACAGTAAATGGTGCAATTAATCCATAAATGGTACAGCATTAATCCAGAACCTCCCCATTCTCTCCCAAGTTGCACAGCCAGAAGCCTGAGTCTGTACATAAGACTTGCAGAGAACCTGCTTTCCAAAAAACAAAAGTAGACAGGTATGATGAGTGACTTTTTAATTCTAGACACTCATTAAAATAGTTGTTATATGGATACAATGCTGATTTAATGCTTCTCACTTTCTTCCTATTTCTCTTTTGATAGCCAGCGGCCTGCTGATCACATTTGAGGCTTACACAAAAGTAACAAAGTTATGCACCAAATTCCAGGTTTAGACACCTCCCGAGTGCCTTAAATCCCAAGCGCTTAGTGCTCTCACAGGTGCCCTGTATTACCAGCACCACTTTAATTTCAGGTTCCTAGATAAAGCTTGTGCTGCCTTTCATGAGGCACTTATATTTAGAAGTACTGGCCCAAGACAGCATTGCTAGCGTTACCGTCTCCGCGTTCTGTTGGCTTTCCCAGTAAACAGTGTGTGTAACAGCCTTTCTTTCCCTGCTGAACCAGGTGCTGTTATTTCACGACCAGAATTATGGAATTCATTATGAATACACCATTCCTGTAAACTATACTGCTGAAAACAGAAGCGAGCCAGAAAAGCAACAGGATTCTTTGTACATTTGGACGCACAGTGGATGGGAAGGGTGCAGTGTGCAGTGTGGAGGAGGTAAGGCCATTTGGGAGTCTGGTAGGACTTGTTGTACAGTTTGTGCAGACACCAGCCGTTAGAGAGGTGCCTGCAGAAGACACTGTTGCCAAAGCATGAAGAAAACTGAGCCATGGGAATGGTTGTTGCCATAATGAGCTCAAATGAGAGCTCATTCTCACCAGCTTTCCCAGCTATCATCCACATCCCCACAGTTAATTTTCGCCCAGCATTTTGGCAGGGACACTACTTTGTCGGCTCATTACCGTAGGCTGGAGCTGCACCTGGATTAGTGCCTCACGGATGGCTCAAGGCGCTGTGTGCAGCCCCCTATCTCAAGTCTCCGTCAAATTCTTGGAGCAGAGTTTTCACAGGTGTTCAAGCATATTTTCTGAAAGACACTTCCTTCCCCAGGGATGAAACAGCGGCAGTGCTGCTGTGACAACTCCTGGAGTTGCGTCAGACATTCTAAGTGTGGGGTGGATTTTCTAGGTGTACTTTCGCGCACTGCAAATCACTCTTCTCAGTTACTCCCTAGGATGTGCTGAGACAGATTTGCTGAACCCTGGGGGGAGCTGATGCCTGCGAAGCCGGAGATTGCTTTGTCAGCCACTGCCTACTGAGTTTTCACTGCAGGAAGAAGTAGGCTTTTCCCTGAGGAAAATGTATCATTGACATGTATTCTGGCCAGTCTTTCTTCACAACTAGAGCCGATTATCTGTCATCTTACATGACCCAAGGAAAGAGTGCTTGTCTTCACATTTGCAGGTTCACTGCCCTCAGTATATTGGAATCATGGAGTTTGTTTCTCTGTAAATAGAACTGATTTTAAAATCAACACTCTTACCTACCTTTTAAAGCAATAATTTGTTATAGCCATTGAGCCCTCACATAACTGAGTAGGAAACTTGTTTGTGGCTGTTTTGATTTGTATTGCAAACCTGCCACATATATGAATCAAGTCAGTACCTGGCAACACGGCTTCCACCAGTAGGAATTTGGATATGGCAGTCAGTCTCATGTGCTTTGGTTGTCAGATACATTTTACTACTTATCCAAGCTGCATTCATTTATTCAGCTTCCCTTTCTGCCGTTTCACCTGAGCTGCAGTTTCAGCTGTCAGTAACTTCCCTACAGATTCCTACAAATCTTGTATTAATAGAATTTTAATTATTTTTTTTATTAGCTGTTGCAGATCATGAACCAACTCAGTTTGTTGCAGACTCAGGGTTACGGGGAGAGAAGCGAAGAAACCAAAATAATTAGCAATAAGGCAAAGTCACATGGTGCAGGGATGGCATTTTCCTTGTGATGTGCAGTCATATCATGCTACCCTGCGACACAGCTTTCTTGCTGTCACACAGCACAGCACTGAGCCCTGAGGGCCACCCTGCTGCTATCTTGGTGGCACTGCTGTGTCGGCTGATGCACAGGCATAGTTTATGTGAGAAGAGCTGCCTACTCCTGAGATGTCTCTTACTGGTGAGATTTGTTAAGCAGCATATCTGGAGGACCAGATGATCAGAAATAATTTGTTTTTGATGGCTTAATTTCACCTTTTTGTGAAATACAAACAAGCCCAGTTTATCATTCTTGAAGCCTGGTCACTCCTTTTCATCCTGGCCTTCCTTGCATGAGGAACAGCAAGGGGCAGCTCTCCTGTCGTTATCCATCACTGAGGGGTGGACAGTTATGTGCCTGCAGCTCACAGAGCAGGAGCATCTGTCCCAGGTGATTACAGGGCATGGCAACATGTGAAGGAGGAACCAGAAATGAAAGCAGATTGTTTTCAAGATTGTTTTCACATTAAACACTAGAAAGAGAAAGCCGAAAATATAGCAGCTGTGGAACAGTCAATTTCCCAATTATTGTGGAAAGATTTGTAGGTTTTCTGGAAGAGCAGGACAGTACCTAGGTAAGACAGAAGGCAGAAACAAGATTGCTTACAGAGGTGCTAGGTCTGTGTAGATTACCTCTAGTAGAGATAGTAGTGAGCTTCTAGCTTTGAGATTTGATTAATAATGAATTGACCTAATTTCTTAGCCACTGGTTTCCTGAATTTTTAGGGTTGTTTTTGTTTGACTTGTAGGTGAACGGAAAACCATTGTGTCCTGTACTCGAATTATTAACAAGACCATGACACTGGTGAATGACAGTGACTGCCAACGAGTGAATCGCCCCGAGCCCCAGGTCAGGAAATGTAACACACACCCCTGCCAGTCACGGTAAGGAGTTAAAAGTAATAGAAAACAATATCCTTTTCCTTCACGAACCACCCATTTGCAAGCTTCCATCTGGTGAACATGGTGAAACTGTCTGAAGGCATTGGGACACATTGTTAGCCACACTGTCCAGCTGTAATACTCATTCCCATTTTTTGAGCAGATCAGATTTTCATTACCTCAGAGTCCACTTAATTTGTGGCCAGTGAGTCCGGATTCCATGCAAGCTGCGTTCATGCACTGTTCGGGAATTGTTTTCTTTTCTTTTCCCTTTGGCTGCCTCCTAGGGGAGCGAGTAACTTGTGGTACTAAGCTAGACAAGATCACAGTGACAGCATGTCTACCCTTGTTTTTTTAATCAGCACAGAGCAGGGTCTGATTAATTGTCACACAGTGGTATAAAAAGCCTCCCAAATAGCCAGCAAGCAGCCTTTAAGCTACCATAGCTGCTCTGCTGTGTTGCATGTCTGATCTGTATTAGCCCAAGTAGTTTAGTTTGGGAGTCTTTAGGCTAGGGGGGTATCTTTTTTGTGTGCAGGTTGTACAGTGTCTAGTAACACCTGCATAGTTCTGGAAATATACCTGAGTCTCACTGAAGTCAAGAAGTTATAATGAAACACATTTTAGATGCTTTCCTCAGTGAGGATGCTTTTTGACATCAAGGGGTGCTTTTCTGCATCAGTAGGAGTAATTAAAGCTCTAATTGTAGTAAGTAATAAGCTCTAAAAATAATGTAAAGTTCTCCACTTAATTTGGCAAGAACTTTTAGATAAATTAATTTTCAATTGTATAAAAAGGTGGCATTTCCAGCCAAAAAGGCAACACACAGGAAAACAAATTAATTAGTTTTGTTTGTTTCCTCACCAAAAAGTTCACTCTTGCTCTGAAGCAATGTTTACCACTGTGGATGAATGTGGACCTTCCACTCTTGGGAGTAGTTAGAACACCAAATCAATTTAGGATGAAGCTCAGTAACACCTAAAAAAGCCTGTTCAGGACAACCTGCCAGCTCTTGCATCTTACATCATCAGAGCAGCCAGGGAAATGCACTTACAAAGCTAGCCCAGCTGGTAAAAATAACAGGGGAAGCAAGAAACAGCACACTTCTTTCTATCTAATTGGACCTGTATGTTGATTAAAATGCCCTGAAACAGGGAAATCCGGTGTCAGGTAATCCATCAGTAGGGCTAGGCTGTTCCAGGTTTAGTTTCCTGTTTGCACTAGGTATTGCTGCCGTGCAACATTGTGGCCACGCTGCTTTCAGTGGTGCTGAAAGGTAGAGTGAGATATACCCCAGTGACCTCAAGGAAACAACTGTCATTTCCATGAGGAAGTTTCCTAAATTCAGTGATGCTGCAATTTCTGTCATGTCATTTTCTCTGAAAGGCAGAAATGAGGAGCATTTGCTCGTTTTTCTGGCTTGGTATTAGGTATTTCTTCTAGACTTTCTGTAAAGCCGTTGCAAAGACTGGAGTGAGCCCAGGCAGGTGTATGGAGGGGTACTGGGTAGTGGAGATGAAGAAAAGCAGCTTACAAAGCTCAGCAAGTAGTGGACAGCTTCTGCCTCTGCTAGCTGAGAGCAACATTGGGAGGTCTCAGCCATCAGGTCTGTTAGAGCTGTGAGAGCCACAGTGCCCTTTCTCAGCGGGACCTCCATGAGCCTGAGTTGTTGGTGAAGTCTTGTCTTCACTGCACACTTTCTCGGTGACACTGCTGCCTTCCAGCGCAGTGACACTGGGCAAGGTTAAATCACACATCCCAAACCTCCTGAGAAAGGACCACTCTTGCTATATCCAGATTGCGTTGCTTTTGTGGATTCAGGTCCAGCCCTTAATTTTATTCCAAGGTATCTCTTTTTCATTGTGGAACTACCAGGCAATTTATAGCCCCAATTTAGCACAGTTATCCTCAGAAGTGCTTAGGGGCACGATAACACTCTCACTGGTCCATTTTTGCCAGAGCAATGACAGCAGACACCAAATGTGCTTAGTACCCGGAAAGGCCACAAAGTCTTTGCTGATGATCTGATAGACCACACTCCCTCACTCCCTCCCTGTAGACCACACTTTCACACTTAACATGCTTCTAACTGGAAACATTTTCAGAAGCACATTCTCTGTGCCTCTGTAGAATTTAAATTTCCGCTTGCGTTTGCCCACCCAGATATTAGAAATGCATGCTTAGCATATTCTCTGACCAAGAACATCTTAAAGAAACCATTCTCTTTCACCATGTCAATGCTTTTTTTATGAGCCCTGAATTTGTTTTAGGGTTTCAAGTAAAATTATTGTAGCATTTTGTTACAGTAAGGTCCTTTCCCGTTTCCGCTCAGACCTAAGCCCTTTACCTGAGTGTTGAAGAAGGAACAATGGTTTCCTTTCTGTAGTAAATCTGCTCTGTTCTGTGCATTTTGATCTGCATTTACACTTTTACTCAAAATTTAAATAGAGTCACCTTACAGAGAATTTATCTTTGGGAAAGGTCAAATGGCCAGAGCATAGGCCTGGGTCATAGGAGACAGTCTCTGTTTTCTTTTGGATGTGCTGTGCAACTTTAATCAAGTCACTACCACACTGTCCCTTTGCTTCCTCTCTCAATCCATTTATAATTTGGATTGTAAACTCTTCGGGATGGGATGAGATCATGTTGTATAAATGGAGGAGGAGGCTATAGTTGTTGAAATTATAATAAAAATAAAAAGCAATAACCCATGTTATATATAAAGTGATCTGGAGAAAAAAAAGGGTATGATATTAATAACAGTGTCTTTCTTCCAGCACAATCCCAAAGTGCTTTGCAAATTATATATCCCTTTGAATTTCAGCCACTTCTTGGGAGAGCCAAATAATGTGGGGCAGGGGACAGTAGTTTTGTAAGGCCAAGGAGGAGATTAGAGCTCTGCAACTGCAACCCAGCATCTGAAAAAAACAAAGCAGGACTGAAAAAAGGATTGTATACACTGACATGTTTTAAAATTAAACGTCAGAGTACAGAATTTTCTTAAGGGTTTTGTTGAAACTGGCAAAAATAAAAGAATCTTTCATTCTTTATTATTGTTACTCTTTCACCTTTTCAAAAAATGCCTCTTTTTCTTCCTATTTTATTCTTTATGTTCCTTGACCCTCTTTTTCCATTAAATTCTTTACAGCTTCCTTTCCTGTCCCAACTGCACCCTATTAGCACGTCTTTATTCTAATCCTTTGCCTAGTTCTTTAGATATTTTTTACAAAACCCTGCTGTAACCAGATGGAATCTGGATTCTTGCATGCGGTGTGTATGGGTTGTTTCCAGCACACTGAACACCAACCCAAATATATAGGCAAACCCAGCACTCATGTTGGCACAAGACTCAGAAATCACAGATCACATCAGCTGTTATTACTGAAAACATAGGTCGGCCAGTGGCCACACACTTCAGCATGCATGGTTGGGTCTATGAATGTGAAGCTGCTCCACTCTAATGCAGAACAAGAACCAAAAACACATGAAATTTCCCACTGTTTTACTTGTAGCAGCCTGTATGCAAACACTGTTAATTTTCCTCCTCTTTGCTATAATAGATTTTAATAGAGGTTGAGTTCTTTCAGGGACCTGCTCAATATGTGCTGTTCCTACACAGATGCTTAACAGCAGCATGAACAGTCAGAAATCTCTGCCTTCATCTACAGAAAACTACAGGAGATCTGAGCCCTTCTCATCATTATTTAGGACTTGAAAGGACCTCCTGAATCCAGGAGTTAGTCTTCTGCTACTATCAGCAGCATGTCATAGACTTCTTTCCATAAACTGATCGCGCTCCCCAGTCTCCTTCCCTCACTGGAAGGCTCTTCTAGGACCCTGCTGTTCTTGTGGGTTGAGATCTTTTCTTTCCAACTTTAATTTCTTCATTGCTATTTTTCACCCATTTGTTCTTGTGCCAGGACTGTTCCTTTGCTTATATAATGCCTCTCCCTCCCTAGCTCTCATCCTTGTGCTAAGTGCCATATGATACAGGAACCACTGTGTCTCCTCCTTCCATCGTTTTCCTGGGCTAATTCTGTTACTTTAACTGCTTAGATGAGGGACTCTCCATTCCCTTGGTCACCTTCTCTACTAGTGCTCTAATTTAAATTCATCATTCAAGTGCATAGGTGACCAGAATTGTACACAGTATCCCGGTCTCAGTCTCATCCAGCCCTTACACAGTTGCATTCAAACTCTCCTGTCTTCACTGGCAATAATTCTCTTGATGAGTCCTTTGCTTTTTTCCTTGCTGCATCCTGTTGGTGGCTCAGAGTCATCCCATACATTTTCTTCCTCGTTTGTTTCCAATGTATGAATCCTAGTTTTAACACGGAAATGCTTGTTATTAGTCCCTAAGCACACAACCTTGCGCTTTATACTATTGACTTTCATCACATCTCTGTTATTGCAGTACTCAAGGTTATTCAGTTCTTCCTGTATGATATCCTAATCCTCCGCTGCATCGACAATGCTTCCAGATTTGCATCGTCGGCAGTTTCAGTGGCACACATCTTTTTGTGCCAAGGCCATTAATGAAAATACTAAATTAAATCAGATGCAAGACAGATCCTTCAGGAAATCCACTGAAAACTAATTTAAATTCCCTTCCCCCCTAATACTTCCTCTTTAAGCACTGCACAGTAGTCAGTTCTCACCTACTGTGCAATTTTCACATTGATATCTATGTTCTCCAGCTTATCACCAGTTTCTCCAATTTACCTAAGCATTTCCAGTGCAGCAAAAGGAGTGCTTTACTGATACCCAGGTAGCTTAAATCTACCACATTTCCTTTGTCTAGAAAAGCAGTTATTTTAATCAAAGAAATACATCCAATTAGTTTTGCCTGGTCTGCCTGGAGGAAATTTATGTTGTATTTTGTCCTGTTTTCCATTTGTCTCTATGTCCTTGGTTATTGTTTCTATCCAAGTCTGTTCTAGAAGCTGACACACTGCTGAGGTCAGGCCTGTGGTTACATGGATCGCTTCTTTCTTTCTTTCTTTTCTCTTCTGTTCCCCTTTCACTTTTCCATCTGTGAGCAGGAATCCCGCACTGTGCTCTCCAAGGGCTCACACTCCACAGCGGTGCCTGCCGGGGAGAGGTGAAAGCCGGTGACACGAGTCAGCTGAGGCCCTGCTGGCTCAGCACCTCGCAGGCCTGCCTGAAAGGCTAGTGACCGCTCAGACTGCGGTGCCTCCGCGTGCTGTGGTTGGTAGTGCCCACCGCTTTGATTCCCGGTCCAATTTAAGCTTGTGGTCCTTATCTGTAAGATTCTTTACGGTCTCAGAGCCCACCTCTTCTGTTTAGACTTCACTATATAGCTGTGACAGGGCTCTTCTTGGCGGTCCACGAATACAGACATAAGGAGGGAACGCCATCCCTGGGGAAGACGACAGTCACCAGCACCTACAGACAGAATTGGTTTGGAGTGCTGCTGTCCTGGCCTGTTTTCAGACAAGTCTGGTCTAGTCTCCCTGATTGCAGTCTGTTTGCACAATATTTATTTGTGTCACCATCACAGTTAGATGGGGAGCACAACAGTTACGAATTTCTGTTGTGAGGTGAAAGTCTTGCAAAAAGTAGAATTTTGGGGGGAGCAGTATGATGTAAAATTCCTTGAGAAAGTTAGCAAATTACTTGTAGGGCTCTATGGAAATTATACGAAACTGGGAGGACATTTGGGGAGCGTTATTATTGTGGTGTGGGAGATAGGGACCATGTGAACTCTCAGTTTGGGTGCTGATACACTGGAGCAGAATTAGTTGAGAGTGCTTGTTTTTTCAGGGTAGTGAAACAGAAACCTCAGAGTAGGGTTACCTGATGGATTGTAAAAACACGACATAAAAACAGTGACATCAGAGCAGACCAAATGTTCATCTAGTCCACTGTCTTGGTTCTGGCAGTGTCCAGGAGCAGATGCCATGGGAAATTAAGCACAAATCAAGCATTTGGTGATACTTTCTCAATGTATTTCCCAGCTATTTTCCCAGTATTTCACCCAGCCTCCTCAGCATTCCTTCACTAGAGTTGTCTGTTTGTATTTAATGATTCCAAATGGATATGTTCTTCCAGTAATGCATTCAGGCTCTTTCAGAACAGCTACAAATTTTTGGCATCCATAAAATCCAATGGCAAGGAGTTCAACACCTTAGCTATGCCTTGTGCTAAGAAGTGTCTCTGTTGTTTGCTTTGCGTTTGGCAGTTTCCTTCAACACCCCCAGGTTCTCCCATTGGAAGAGGCCATGAACAGTGATTCCTTTTCACTTTCTCAGGATTTCTTTATACACATATATCATAACCCTCTTTCATCTGTCTTTTTCCCAGCCTGGGGGATCCTAGTCTCTTTAGTTGTCCCCCTTACAAAGACATTAGTAAGATCACTTAGAACTGGTTTGGGTAGGAGGGTGGGAAAGGAAGAAAAGGAAAACCTCTCCTCTGTTTTGCTTGCCATTTCACTCCTACAATTCAGCCTCTCTCCTTTCTCTTTACTGGGTTTTCTCCCCTTCCCCACTTGCTTGTGGTAGAGAAGGAGGACTGACAGGAGAATAAAGTCTCCTACACTGTATCTTTCTATCCTTGCCTCTAACAGCAGGCAGCAAAAAACAGCCGCAGCTGAAGAAACAAATACCCCAGCCTCCCCAACTGTTCTTTGCAGGGTGGTTCCTGTCCCAGTAATATGAGAGATAGCAGGAATGTAGCTGTCACATACTCCTCACCTCCCAGCTCTGCCAGTGGGAGAGGACCTGCATGGTCTTCCAGCAGCAGTTAGCTCTCCAGTTCCCACATCTGCACATGTGTATAAATGTGCCTGTGTCATTCATCAGTTCTCACTAGCAGATACATTGACAAGCTGCACCGGTTCTGCACCTCAGTGTTGCTCTCTAGTGCAGGTGATGCTCAGCCCATTCTGGCTGGTGCCAATAGCTCTGAAGTTCTCATGTAGACCGTCTTGATCTGTGTGCACATAGCCAGGAAAGATGGGAGGTTACATGAATAAAAGAAAAGAAGGAACAGCTAAGGGGATGGTTTCAAATCATTTTAGCCTGGAAATCTGGCATAAGTAGTAATGTTAGCACCCTCTGATCCAAGGAGGCACCACGTAAGAGCTCATTTTGAAGCACTTTCCAAAACTGGAGTTGGGATCTCTAGTTTGATCTCAGTTTGAGCTTAATGAATTTGCCAGGACTGTGCTGGACACGGTGCAAGACTCAGTGACTGCAGGCTGAGCAAGCAGGCAATGCTGCGCCCTGGTGGCTGCTCTTCAGGGAAACGATCCTGGGCTCCCGGTGGTGGGCTGCTGCAGCAGGTCTCCAGCAGGTCCTGCAGGACTGCGAGCCAAGTGCTTTAGACTAGAAAGCCTGAGACTGTTCTGGGCACTCTTGTGAGTTGGTAACTGATGTCCTGTCATGGGCACATCTGATCAGCACCATCCACTAGAAGGAGACAAAATCACATTTGTTCCAGGTTGTATGACAGTCCCGCAAGTACAGCAACTGGCAGGCAGTAGTTAATTAGCTACTGAAAGAAAGAAATTGCCAAACAAATCCAACAACCCAGCTCAATGAAGCAATTCTGGAAGAGAGTTAAGAGAGGGGGCTTGGGAGCAGGCAAGGGATAGGACCAGAAGGGCTGATTAGCTAGTGCTAAATGCATTCACATCAGATAATTTAAGATGACTGGCTGGAGCAGAAGTTCATTTGGCATTAAATTTCACATGGAGTCATGAGACGGCTTTCTTAGCTTTGCTGTAAACACCCAGGCTGGCTTACTTCACAGTTTTTCCCATTACTATGTTTGACTCAACATCTTTTTGCTTGAAAATTGCATTGTTTTAAAATGTTAAATGATGTGTGCTTCTTTGTGTGGTTTGAGGCTCTTCAGGCTAAGTGCAGTCTTTACCAACAAAGAAGGATTAGCAGGATAATCTTGCATAATATTTAATTATGGGTGAAATTCATCTCTACTGCTACCTACTGTAATGCTCTTCACACTGCTTACATCCCTGCGGTGTGAGCTGAGGAAACGTCACTGCCTTTCCCAAACGCCACGGAATGGAGCTGGACATGAGCTGCCCGGTGAAAGACACACGAGCCATGGACCAGGGCAGGGGGACTGGATGCAAAAGGGCTCTGGAGGTGTTGATGTGCCTTGGTGGAGCGAGGCAGCGGCCAGCGTGAAGGCCACCTCCTCACACAAATGCCACGCTGAGTCCTGTGGAGACTGGGCGATGTGTTTGATTTGGAGGAGGGAGAATACAAAGTCTTCCATTTAAAAGAATGCCCAAGGTGCGTGTAAATTAGCAAACAGTGTCCCATGGTTGATCTAAGTCAGTGGGAAATTAAAAAAATAGAGCTGTCAAAATGATAATCACTAAAGAAAAAAAGAAACCTGTGTGAGTGAAAGCTGGCAAGTCTGTTAGCAGAATGACTACTGTACTGGAAAATTACTGAGCACTGTTTATAAAGGCAATCAGACAGGAATGTTAGTCTTGGAGTCCTACTTTCGACATCAGCAGCTGTATTATTCTACTAGATTCCTTGTATTTTTTTCTCCAAAAAAAACTTCTAGTGACTGGGTGTGGCACAACCTGTTCCCAAAAATCAAGATTCACCTGATTATTCTGACCCCAGTATTGCAGAGATGTAGTGGAGGGTTTCAGAAGTGCATGGGAAGAGCATGAGATAATAGCAAAGAGTCTGTGTGTTTCATGGAAATCGTGAGTCCGCTTGTAAACAGTGTTTGCTTGCCTCTACATATTCAAGCATGAGCTTAGTTTGATTGCTCTAAGCAAAAAATATCTGACTGTCAATTCCATGTGACTGATTCTCAGAAATCTTTTCCAATTCTGCTTGCTAAAATTATCCCATGTGAAATCCTGGCCCTGCTGAAGTTAGTCAGAGTTTTGCTAACTTCAGTAGAACTACGGTTTTCACCCAGGTGCCTGAGATAACTAAGAGCAACTTCAGTATAATTTTATAGCAGAAACAGCCACTAAAAACAACCAGTGCTAACTCAACTTGGAGTTTATCCTCACCTGCACAGTAATTCAACAAAACTAATGTATGTTCAATAAAAAGGTACGCAATAAAATCTGATAGAATAGAACTCTGAAGTTGCACTGCTTTAAATTAGTTTCTGTAACAAGTGCTTTTTCAGATTAGCTGTGCTTTCTTGAGTAGCAAATTTCTTCTGATCCTTTATTTAGCAGTAGTGCAGGCTCTTAACTAGTTGAGGTAATCAAAACACAGGTTTAATAAAAAAGAGAAAAATTAGTGTTATTTCAAATGTGTCTGTGGTCACATCCAAGCTGTTATTGCGAAAGCAGGCAAATAAATTTCAATGTAGCATTTGGGAGAGAAAAGAAGTAACACAATCCCCATAGAAGGCGAGTACATGTGCAAATACGTGCATGGGTGTTCAGGTAGTGGAACAGAACCAACCTGCGCACACCAGTCTTCTGCAGGGCACGAGGCACGTAACCAGGTGAAATTTAATGGACTGCAATATTTACCCTAGAACATGTAATGGCCTTACATTATAAGAGACTACAAATCTCTGAAAAGTGACCTCATGTCTTTTGATTGCAGTCCTCCAGCCCATCCTTCAGCCTTGACCCATTTTATCTTCACTGCATTTTTTCCCAAATCTTTAGCTACAACTCTTCCTTTGCAGACATTCATCTCCCCTGGGTTTATGTACATAGTGCTGTGTAGACACTATTTTTTCTTAGAAAATGTGGGAGTCTTAGGCAGGTAGGTAGAGTGGATAATTCAAGGTTAATGACTAATCCAGACCACAGCAAGATCAAATGATGAACTCAACCTCCCAAAGATATTTAAAGTTTGCTCCAGGGGCTTGCCAGATGAGTGTTGCCAAAGCAGATTAGAAGAACTCCCAGTTCCTCAGCAGAGATACTGAGAGGTCAGAGGTTGAGGAAGATTCAGAAGACAAAGATTTGAAACAGCCCTCTCAGATTGCATGTCCTGCCCATCCCAGCCTTTTGAGACCTGAGAAAAACACACCCTTCTGGGCATTTTTTGGCTAGAAAAGCAGCCACTCACTGGGTTAAAAATCTATACTTAAAAGCTCAGCACTTCCTTCTTAAATCTAACCACCAGCGGGTACCATCTAGTTCTTGAATCTTCTATAGAGGTAAGATTACAAAAAATAATGCCATGGATAAAGCCATCCCCAGGACTGAGAATGATGAGTGATGAGTGTGTGAGTCACACAAATCAGTCCGTGTGGGAAAGAGGAGAGAGGCTCTCCATGGCTCCAGCTACAGCGCTCACGTGGTCCAACTGAAGATAGGTTATGACCTGGGAGGAAAAGACCAAACTGAAAAGGACTGTGATACCAAGCAATCCCTGAGATCAGGTTACAGGCTTATAAGATAACTGGAAGCCAAATGGTCTATATCATATACGTGGGGCTTAGTGTGTAACAGTTAATTGGCTTAGTTAATACAGAGCTGCCTTGGTGTTTTAAGTTAGAACAGTGGAATTATTTTTGACATTGTCATAAGAAAAATACTTACATTTTAAGAAAAGTGAAAAGCAAGTTTTGTTCTTAAACACATCCAGGTGTGTTCAAAAGGTGTAATGACAGTGAAGAAAGGAAAATCTGTCTGTAGTGTAATTTAATAGTAACCCTAATGTGATACTATTTGTACATCACATTCTCTGGCCAGTGTATACATTACTTGTTATGCTGTCTTTTGCAGATAGCAGTTATGCTAATACCTTGCTGCACATTCCTTTACCAAATGTGAAACTGGCAGGAATTTTCATTTTATCCATAAATCCTTTGAATTTCCAGTCTGGTAGTGAACCATGTTGTTAAAATACAGTTGCAGTGATTTTGTCCCTTACAGGCACTAAAATAACATTTTCTGCTGACTATGAAGGAGATTTAGAGAGAACTGGGGGGAGATCAGAGCCCTGCCAGTCCCCTGCCATACAGGACTCTCATTTCCTTGTTTGCCAGATCTTTTTTACCAGCCATTGAACCAAGCAGTGATTTCACTGGGAGGATGGAGTTCCATGGTCAAACTGATCATCCCCTTGGTGCCTTTGAAAATATCCTACATTATTGTTATTATTATTCAAACACTTAATCTGTTGCTTGTCTCTCAGACATGAAACTAAACCCCCCTGCATCAAAATAGCCTTTTTGATTCCAGATTCAGAATCATGGGGTGCATTAGGGGTAGATGAAGGTTTGGGTGATGGTGCAGTGGATGTAAAATGTGCTCATCAGTGGTGCTGTCGTAGCATTCATCGCCATAGCCAACAGCAGCTAGGTTTGGACTCATGCTCTCTGGTTCAGCGTAGGCCTGCCGTACTCACGTTGTCTTCTGGGAACTTGCTGTTCACAGGCGGCTAACGTTACTCTTTATAAATGTGGGCTGGGTGTTGCCAGGATTTGGCAGAGCTGTGGGAACTTCTCTCACTCATATCCCAAATTGAGAGGAGGGGATTTTAGACAGAGGGAGTTCTCATCCAGATTGGTATTTGCGGTTTCCACTTCCTTTGTGCCAGGAGCGAATAGGTGACAGAGCCGTGAGCCAAGGTTGGTCTCAGTTGTCACAAGCAGGACAGAGCAGGCCCTGGGATGGGACGCGGATGGAGGAGAGGGGAATGCAGCATCATCTCCTAGCTAAAAACTCTCTTTTACTTTTCTTTTTCAAGAGGTCTGTGACCAAGCTGGCAACTAAGTCACAGCCACAACAACAGGAAATTCGCATTCCCTTGAAATCAATGCGAGAAAAAGCTTCCAATTTGTGGGTTTCTCTTTCTTTGCCGAACTTTGTGCCCAGTACCATGGGGAGCCTGTCCTACGGGTTCGCTCATGCAGGAGCAGAGTGCGGCCAAACCGGCACCATCCTGCAGCCACTCCAGAGGAGAAGAAGCTTCAAGTTATCTGAGAAGTCTAAAATCCAAATGCTAAAATCCAAAGTCCAAATGCTCCCTGGGGCCCAGCCCTTTCCTGACAAGCTTCTTCACAAGATGAAGTTAGTTTAAAGATTATTCCTGTTTGTCTGACACATTTTTCCTTGCTTTTCCTTTTCTTTGGCTTTTTCTGTTGGATTTCAGAGATCTCTAGCAGCGTAGCCTTACTTTTTTTGTAGCCATCCAGTGAGCTCATGGGCTCCCTGCTTGGGGACATGTGTGGTGGGTCAGTAGCTGAAGCTGGACATACAGATGCCACTCTGACAGAAACCTTGGAGATTGCTTTTTCACCGCAGGCTAGATTTGAAATTACCCAAACCAGAGCTTTCTGTTGATTTCCCTGGGTTTTGGCTTGTGCCCTGAGCAATCATTCTTCTCATGATGATGCTGATACTCATTCTTTCTGTGCCGCAACACTAACTAGAGACCACTGAACAGGAGAGAAGTGACATGGCTTTTCCCCTCCACAAGAGCGACAAAAACACAAAGAGGAGTTTTCTTTCCTGAAAGGAAGATCGTAACCCAACTTCTTAAGGCATCTTGGAAATTGCTGGCATGCCGCGTGCTGCCCATCCTAAATGGAAGCACGCAGGCAGCCTCTGCCAAGAATGTATTTTTATCTTTCTCCTTTGCTTGCAGTCCTTTTCCCTTTTTCTTTTGCCAGTAGCTGTAGATCACAGTGAGAGTACAGTGCTGATGTGAATATTAGTTCAGTGGAGCCTGAACAGAAACCGTTCCTGGCCCTGTGACTCACATTCAGCTCATAAAGCAAAGTTGCTCCTTCCCCCTCCATGCCCCTGTTGAGCAGTTCCTTCACCCAGAGCAATAGCTGCTCCCACATTTGCTCAGACAGAGCAGAGCCCAGCCGATATCAAAGGAGTCTGGCTATTAATTTTCATGCACACTGATTTTTGCACTTGGAGGCTATTTTTGTCGGTCTTTCAGTATTCGATTACCCAGCTGGCATTTTCCCATTCCGTAAGCAAAATACCAAGCACTCAGCCACAGAGATGCGCCAGAACTACTGTCTAGAGAAACAGGTTTGGTGTCTTGCCAGCTGTTTTAGCCAACAGAAATTCACAGATGTGTCAACTGCTTTAATGCACAGAAACACTTGAGCGGGGCCCTGTTCCCCGGCAGACAGGTGGCCAGCCTGCCTGGCCCCGCTCCGCTCCGCTCCGCTCCAGCCAGCGGGCTGCTGCCTTCGCGCTGGGCGCAGTCAGCAGCGCAGTCACACCATGTCATCAATCATAGCAGCTGGCAAATGAATTCATGACAATTGCACCGGATGAAGAAGTTTCTACAAATTGTGCTGAACTGATTTTTTCCTGTTCAAGAATGGGGAAATGGGAAAGAGTTGTTTCGTGCTTTTAGAAGTGAACCTTTATTGCAGTATATTAAAAGAAACATGGTTAATAAGTTGGCATATACGATTCTCTACCTGGACTATTGGAACCTTCAGCAAAATGAAATAATATTTCTGAGCAGACTTTTGTCTTTGAGAAATCTTATCTGAGGCACTTATCATAACAAGCAGCCCAGCACTGGGTGACAAGTAAAAGATTCATTGCATAAGGATACTAATCTAGATGACAGTCCTAAATAACAGGCTAGAAGGTCAACTACCTGGTGAGAATAGCCTTCCGGTGCACAGCACACACACAGTTATTGCTCCAGTCTTTCCCTTCATCCAGGAATGCCTGTAATTACAGAGAGCACGTTCCTCACTGACAGATTGCAGGAAGCATGAAGATGGATGCCACCTGTCTTTCGGAAGAAATTGTTCCTCCCTACATACCTCCTAATTCAATCCTTCTTAGGCATTTTATCCACTGCCACCCAGTGAAGCCCTAACCACAGTTGTGCCTCCAGCACTTACGGGAGTCAGTGGGAGCCTTTCAGTCGCCCTTACACTGAGCTGGAGGACATCAGAGCGAGAGCCCCTTGTTTCTGTAGCACAGCCACGGTCAGAGGCTGCTCGCAGCAGCAGGGCCTTCGGTGCTTCGGAAGAGCCCCACACCTCGCAAGATTGGACTGGGAGTTTGCCAAAGAGCCCTCAAAGACAAAACAAAGCAAGCAAAAAAAGGGCCGGCGTATTTGTTCCCAGCACACTTTGATCAAAAGGGAAGGAAATGACAATTGAAATATGCTTACAAAGTAAATAAATCCCAAAGCCTCAGAAAAATGAGGGTTATAGGAAATAACTCCCCCCTATCCAGGTTGGGTTATGGCTTATCCGTGTGAGCTATGGCTGCTTTGAATCAACATTGTAGGATCCTTTCTAGAGGGAAAATCTTATCTTTTTCAGTATTTCTTGAGCACTGGCAATTTAGTTTAATTCAGATTTGCTAAGAATGAACATGACTAGTTAGCCCTCATTTTTAAGACCCCTAATGCCATGAACTTCAAACAGATGAAATTTCAGTTAAACATCCAGGCAAGCCCAAAACTATGAAAAGGGAAATCTCACCAGCAAGAGGGTGAACTAAAAGTGAGACAGGAGATGTCTGTGCTGGGACATAGAGGATGCATGTGCTTTGAGGTCATACAGTACAGGGCCAGAGAAGCTGACTCTGGTCCCGACTTCAGGAAAGCTATGCTGAGCTGCCTACCTGGGCATAGCACCATCCCAATTTGGTTTCAGGGGCCACAGTAGCACAGGGTCTCTGCACAGCTCCGCTGCACAGTGAAGATGGGCTTGCAGATGTAGCAGTGGTTTTCCCAGGTACCGTTCAAAGGTGACAATATTTGTGGGATAGGATGGTCTGCAGACAGGTCTCTCTTATCTGGAGAAGTGCGGCCACGCTGTGGAGTTGGGGGATAGAGAGATTTATGCAGAATTTGTGTTTCTAGTATGGAGCCAGGAGCAGAGACTGACGTGCATACTGACCCTTTTCTGCTCCACACGCTTCAGCTCCAGGAGGTGCCTGGTTGTAGCATGGCTGCAATACAACACCCTTGGAGAACCCACAAACCGGGGATCGGCTGCACATTTCTCACTGTTTTTAAGTGAAGCATAATGTTTTATCCCACCATTTTTTTTTAATGTTTCTTTTCTGTCTCCTTCCCAGATGGGTGACTGGCCATTGGAGTCCCTGCTCTGCCACTTGTGAGAAAGGTATCCAGCACCGGGAAGTGACTTGTGTTTATCAGTTGCAAAATGGCACCTATGTTAATACAAGAGACCTCTACTGCCTTGGCAACAAACCGACGACTGTACAAAGCTGCGAAGGCCGGGACTGCCTTTCTATCTGGGAAGCATCAGAGTGGTCAAAGGTAGGAGCTAGATTCAGGAAAGGAGCCAGACAGCACACAGTTCTGGATATGCTGGTCCTGATCCAGCCGAGTGTTTAAAGTTAAGCATGTTCTCATCGTCAGCACGTTCACAGTGCCTTGCGGTCCTGGGGCAGCTGGTAGGAGTTGTTGAGATGATGAGTTTGGAGCTGAGATTTGTCTTCTGTACTGAGCAGAGTTATTATCACAGGTTTTAGATATCATGCCATAGTAGCTGTATATTTCCATGTGAAAACTCTGACCAGCAAGGAAAAACCTTTCACTGACTTGAGGCCAGAAGCGTAGTAACCCACCAGGCCTTCTGGCTTTGTTTAAGTGCAGTATGAAACAAATACCAGATTTGCCAGACAGCTGTAGGTTACAGAGAATGTACAATCTTTGGGCTTTGTCCAACCCTCTTTTGTGTAATTCTCGGAACATGGAAAAGCTTGTTAGACTTTATATATAAAGGTGCATTTCTATGCAGTTATAGAGAGTTAAGAAATTATTCTCAGAAACTATAAACACATTTCAGATATGAATAATATGTGGCCTAGACAGAACCCGTGAGCATGCATTTTGTATAGCCACAGAGTGAACTGGGAGTATGTCGACATTCCCCGACCCAGACTCAGTTAATACAAGATCGCTCGTCTGTACCTTGTGAGTAACACTCCTAACAGAATTTCAGTGTTAGTTTTGATACTGCATCTGTTAGGCTCATCTGAATGATGAAAAGATCCTTTCACTCTTGGTGTGTAGCTTGTGGCTCTACCAGTCTCACTCCAGACTGACGGTGTTACGGGACTGTCCAGCAGCAGCCCCTTCCATGGGAAGGATCTTTTGTTGTTATTCATCTCTATTTTGAAACAATGAGCTCCTGTTTAAAGCATTGTCAAAGAGCCTTTGAAAAATATTATTGTAAAAACTTGCTTAAAAGTCACAAAAGCTCAGGATGCAAGAGGTCTTCAGTGAGGAACAGTCTCTTAAAAACACAATGTTGTTCCGTTGTTCATCTTCTGAACAGGAAATTTTTTGTTTGGCAAGTGAGATAGCGTGGCAGTAGTGTTTCCATTCAGTAGGATGCTGTACCTCTTCACTAATGCACGAGATTCATTTTCTTTCTGAGTCCTTTCATGTAAAAAGGTGTGGAGAAACACATCAAAGTTTTAATAAATTGTCTTACAGGTCTTCTGTGTGTTACAGAAGTAACCCTTCCAGGTGATGCCCTCTTTATTTCTCACAGCTGAACCAGCTAATTGTAGCAATGCTTTTAGCTGCAGTGCTTTTGTTTTGGTGCAACTCCCACCTGTTTTATGTGGGGTATTTCATTGTCCCGGTACTTGTGGTCTTTTGTAAGCAATCTCAGGTACTTCTCTCTTCTTCTTGTTAAATGGAGTAGGTCAAGCTTCAGAAGGTTTTTCCAGAGTTGAAATCTTCCATAGTTGTGACCACATAACTCCCTTGCAAACATGTAGGTTTTTTAGATAATATTTAAAACAGCTGGTTTACTTTGATAAATTTTTTCTCCTTTTGTAGGATCGGTTCATTCTTGTTCAGGCACATTTCTGCTATTATATAGCACAGTTGACTCCAGGACACATTTGACATTATGCCACTTTGGACACTTCTCATACCTAAAACTTTCTTTACTGGAAATCAGTTCAATCCTTAGCATTTTAACTGGATGTTGTGGAGTAAATATCACAGTAGTGATACCATTTATAAATCAATTTTCTCATGTACATTTTTGAACTTTTTGGTTATGTGACAAAAAATAGTTGAACGAAGCGCACGTTGATGTCTGGTCCCCAATCAAAAATGTATGTTCTCAAAGCAAATTCCAAGACAGTCTTCAGTGTGGAAAAAAATTAAGTTCCCCTTTTATTGCCAAGCACTTGAGATTGTTTTGGACGAAATACTGCTCAGCCCATTTTTAATGACAAAAATAGAGAGTTACAAAAAGGTGAATGTTTCTACTGTTTAGGAACTAGAGTACAAAAAATATTCATTTCCTTCAAATAAAGGGGCTGTATCTTAACTGCAAAGTTGTGATGCTCCTTTACAAAATCTTGTGGGATTTGACTACATAGTATGTTAATAAAATAAGATCTAATCATCTAATCTGGACATGAAGTGATTGCACATATTTAATAGACTGCTCTGTTGTAGAATCTTTGTAAAATCTATATGTTAAGAAATTCTTCATGAAAACAGAAGACTCAAGGAAAGAAAAAAAATTCTTAAAGGGGGTGATTTATATGTGACCACCAAAGATCTGTTGGAAACCTTTTGCAAATGCTGTTTTGTCTAGGAAAGTATATTCACTATTAATCTGCAAATGACTTAAAAGCTTGTGGGAAGAACAAACAGTTGGTGTTTTTCCCAGATTTGCTTGTGAAACCCACCTAGAGATTTCTTATACTGTGAAAAATATTCCTACTTCGGCTTGATTTACTTTCAGTAAATTGGACCATTTGAATGATTTTATATATTATGCTTTGTGCTTTGAGATGAGTGAGTGCAACCCTGAGGAGTCCACCCCGAGGACTGAGTAAAATGATACATAGTTTGGGAAAGTCTGTACAATTTGAGGTAAATTCATGGCTTTAAAGTAACAGTTAGGGGAGTCCATCCTGGGATATGTGGGAAATTTTGGACTTTGAGGAGTCCAGCAAAGCAGTTGCTGGAATTGTCTTCAAAGCATGGCAGAATTCATCCCATATCTAGCAGAACTATACAGTTGTGCTTGTCACAAAGATGTTACATCCATAAGGAGGTCAGGCCATGAGCAGCACATAGTAAATTAAGTGGAAGTTTTCCCAGATTTTCACGAAGTCACTTTGTAGTGCTCTGAAGTATTTAGAGGCGTGTCTGTTTGCTTGCCAGCTCATCAGCGCTTGTCATTCATGTCCTTAACAAGGCCAGCGGGTCAGAACTGCCTGGATTGTATTTTTAAGACGGTTAGACAGGCATGCTGAGATTTGTCCATTTGATGTAATTTATATCAAGCTGACACTTGTTTCCAGCATAGACCCCCTGGATGGAGGAGCTTCTTGGAATATGTTCAAAAGACCTCACAGACTATCTCATATCTTCACTATTTATTCAGTGTCAAATCAACTGTCTTTTCCATGCTGATCCCCTAAAGGGGAGAACTAGACACGCTAGAGACGGTTAGTTTTTATCTCAGTTGGTACATATATCATTTTTCCACCCACCTGTCCCCAATGGCTCTTCAAGAAAATTTCTCACTCTTAACACTGCAGTGGCATGAAAGTGAGGAGCGGAGAGACTAGGTATGCTGTTGTGTATTGGCATGCACTTGGATGGCTGTGACAACGTCAGCAGATCTGTTATCCTGTTACTGAACTGGTTATTTAAAACAGTAATTCTCAGTTTTGGTTCATGGCAATGTCCATTTCCCACCTAATACAGGCAATGAAGTCAAAACAAGTCCTCCAGTAAAACAAAATTTCCAGCCATCTGTTGGCAAAGATAATGAACTGGAGCCCAGATATCCCTGCTCTCCAGAAGCTACCTCCAAGCACAAAAAGATTTGTGTCCACCCACATGAATGTTTGTTACAGTGCCCAAATGCCTGAATCAAGTCTTCCTCCAACAACTGATCCTAGCAACTCTGCGAGCCTGCTGCTTTCTCAGAGGACTTCAAACAGTCCCTGCCTATGCTTTTGGTGTTGAGAAACCCATCTTTCATCCCTGCTGGTGTCTGTGGACAGTCTTAGCTTTGCTGGCCGTGGTTGGAAGCTGATCACGACACTGTGGCTCACTGAACAGCTCCTCTCCTGAGTTACATGCTTTGTACCCTTTGAAGTTCTTTAGAACTAACATTGTGATGAGGAGATTATAAAATCAAGAGTTAAAGCTCACATACTTGTTTGACATAGCTTTTGATATAGTCGTGAAAACATGTGTGAGAGCTGTGACTTTGCCTTTGTGCGTAGAAACTGTGCTGCAGAACTATATTGCAAAGTTCTGTAACAGTGATCCCATGCTACTGTGATTTAAAAATGCATTTTTTACCATTTTCTTTTTCCAGTCATTTTACTCCCATGATACATCAAGAGATGTGGCAGTTCTGTGCTGTGAATCTTGGTGTGTCTTTTTTCAGTGAATGATATGTTCTTAATTGCAAGATTTAGTGATTATTCATCTGTTGCACAATTCCGGTACAATGCCAGTTGATATTTTTTAGAGAAGGTTGGTTTGCGGAATTGCCATTTTTTGGAAGCAAAATATTTCGCAGGCAGTTAAACTTTTCAAATTACTTCTGTATGTGAGAAAGGGGGTGGAAAAAATCTTGTGTGTTATCAGTTTTTCTCTGTATTATCATCTGTTCATGAACTACCTTTTCCATTTGCTTTTGTTACCAAGATAAAAGTTCGGCATTTCTAGGCATCATGCAATAGTTGAAGAAAGCAAATGCCTGTTGTTTTGCAGTGTTCAGCAGACTGTGGCAAGGGGATCCAGAAAAGAACAGTGACGTGCACAAATTCTCAAGGAAAATGTGATGCAGCCACCAGACCAAGAGATGAGGAAGAGTGCGAGGATCACACAGGCTGTTACGAATGGAAAACAGGAGATTGGTCTAAGGTAACAGTGAACACTACATGGTATTTTCTTCCTAAGTGAAAAGATGTTCAGGGTGCCATGCTTCTGTGTGCAGTGTCTGTTGTCCAATTTCAATTTATATATTTGGAGAGGAAGGGGTTAACTGATTTTGACTGTAGTTTTTGCTGGGATTAAAACTTTCCCCTTATGCCATGTATGACCCAAACATTGCAACACAGACTTATGGATGGGACCCAGCAAGTTTTAGAGAAACATTTTACAAACAGGATAGAAATGAGTATTAATTGACAACTTAATCCTCCAAAGGCATAACTCACACAGACATTCACCGTTTTGCCAATAAAAATTCCCACCACAGACCAAAACTAGCTCATCAACTGAGCCCTTGATGTCTAAAAGCTACTTTATAAGTGATGCTGAAACTGCTTTCCATATCCAAAGAAATAAACTCCAAACAGTCCTGGCTAACAGGTTGAATTCTGCAGAAAGGAGTTCGTCAGCAGCATCTTGCAGCAGCGCAGGGAGGTATGGAGGGGTCCCTTTTCCAGTCTGGGGAAGCTGAAAAGAAAATAACAGAAGTTTGATTTCCTTGAATATATACATGTTAAAAATTTGCAGTTAGGGTTAGAAACCTAGTCACTGAGAAAAAAGGGGAATCTTGCCAGGAGGTTGTGGTGAGAGTTTTGTCTCCCCCAAAACGTCAATACAGAGCTGAGAAGAGAGAAAATGGGGGGAACAGTCCTTAGGGACACAGGTCAGCTCAAGAATATCCTTTGGGCTTCTAAGCCAGGATAGTGTGAATAGGGACTGGGTCTGGTTCCTCAGTCTCAAGGAGAGATTTGCCACCCTTTAGGGGAAGGAAAAGCCTCAGGGCTTCAGAAAGCCAAGTGGAGTGACAGAATTCGTAAGACACTAGAAAAAATAAATTTCCCCCTGTCCTGACAGCAGCCCTCAGCAAGCCTATATATTCAGAAGGGGCCAAGACAACCTCTACTCCTGCACATAGGAGGTCCAGGATTGAGCCTGAACATAGAAAGACCTGGTTTAGGGGAAATGAAGCCCAGTCCAAAATAAAGGAGCAGTTACGCCTTCATCTTCTTATCTCACAGATGATAAATCTGAAGGTTTGGGAGAACTGTTATTACACTGTATACTACTGGGGGGAAGTGCAGGGAAACCGTAGTAGATTTGCACGGAGACAGAAGGTAATTCAGAACGCTCACAGCTGAATTTGGTTCCTGTGCCTCGTACAGGTCTTGCAAGCTGAGTCTGATAGTACACTGTTTTGTTACCACAAATGCAAGACTAAAGCTATGCAGCTGAATGTCACGCTGTTCTGAGAGCTACACAGCATAGTTCAGTCCCATACTTATTCCAGCTGCCTGAAATGAAAGTAAGCCATCAATTTAAATGTAGAGCCAAAACCATCAGTGCCTACCTGAGGGCTGGATTTTGCCCTCACTTAGACCAGTCTGAACTTAGTTTCACTAGTGACATTGGTGGAATTAATTCCTATATGAAGTGGAATAAACCAGAGCAGAGTCTGCTCTATATTTGCATTGTGATCTTAAAGTTGCAGGTAGTTTTGCTTGAGAAAGAGGCTGGCAGTGTAAGAAACATAGCTTTTGCCAATATTGTTCCTAAAGCATCTTTACATTACTAACTTAATGTTTGCATAAAGGACTGAAATTTCCCAGGAATATTATATTCCAGTTTGGTTTTATCTTATCTTTGTAACGGTGCTGTCCTTTAAACAGAAAGTCTACTTTGTGTTCTGGAATGTATGGCATGTGCGAAAACCACTGGGATACAGTAGTTGCATTTTACTTTCCAAAAACCCAAACTCCAGCAAGCAAAATCCAGGGAAATAGAGGCCCATGATGGGCAAATTGGTTTATCTGCAATTGCTTTTTTTTGCATTATGATTAGGAATTACAAATATTTATAAATATACTCTGTTATAGATATGTGAATTTAATGGTGTCAGTGCTGGAGAATGCATTAAGAACCTGCCACATACAAAAGGTCTGTATTTATGCTGAGCCAGGAATTTGTATCACAGAATGTTTAGAGTATTGAACATTATTTTATTCATAACCTGGCACACAGAATCCATGTGAGCTGGCCAAAACAAACAGTTCCTGTGTGTTAACAGGTGAAATAACATTATTTATTTATTTGTGGAATTTTAAAACATTTTGGCATACAAATTGACCTGGATTCTCTTTACAGGGAAGAATATGAAATAACTGTGTATTCACTGATTACATGAATTGAAAGTTGAGTATTATATAAATGGTTCCCATCTGATAAAGATGTTGGCTCTCTTCTGGAGAGGTTGCAATCATACATTGGTCACAGTAAATAATGTTGCTGATGGATTTAGCATCTGCATGTGAGCAGTGTAGGATCAGTGCAAAATTACCTGTTATTCGCAATTCTTAACTCTGGGCCAGGATCCTCCCTGTGCAGAAGGGCACAAAAGCTTATGCACTGCATGTACGGACTGCTTCCGCCTGCAGAGAGCTTGTGCCAACTCTCTGCTTCCCAGGAATTTCACCCTGTGCGAGTCCAGCAGGATGTGCTTGGACTTAGATTTAGGTTATAATGAGCATTTAAAATTCTAGACTTACTGGTTAATTCTGACTGCACCCTTAGATCACACAGTTCTTAAAACAAAGGGCACCACTGGACTTTTAGAAGAAGGTATGGGTTGATACAGTCCCTCTAAGGAAATTTGTTATCCCAGAAACACAGAGAGCTAAAGTGTTTTGTGTGGATTGCAATGTTTTGCACGTCCTGAGCACCAATTAGGATTTTCAAGCTGAGGATTCCAGAATGTTTGATGCAGGGCTCCAACCCAGGGAGAGCACCTCTACAGCTATCAGCAGCTCCTCTTTGGTGTTGTCCGGCGTAAAACTGTTCATCCTTTAAGGAGAAACACAAAGTGTGAGGCAGTCAGATTATAATGAACTCTGTAAAATCCACACTTCCAGGGTAAAATTCCATTGTAAAACATTGTTGCCAGTGCTGTAAAAATCTCTGTGAGAGCACTTTGTGCTGACTAAAATGGAAACTTTTTCTATTAATACAAATTGCTCGCAGAACAAGCAACAACTTTTCAAAATTACTACATTGTGCATTTGTTATTTATTGTTAAGAATCATCAGGGTGCAAGATATAATGAACAGTGGTAATTATCACGGATTAAAACAAGGGACTTTGATGCTTTGCGTGCAAACCACTTGCCTGGTGACACTGCTGATACACTGCCTCCAGTCCTTAACTTTTGCAAACTATGATCATTTGTAGATACCAGGAAGTCACATTAGAAAGAGGCAAAACCTCGTTAAAAAAATCAAGTCCAGACACACCTTGTAAAAAGAACAGGCCAGGCTATTTGGTTGGTAATAGCAGACCATTATTTTTGTAGTAGTAGTAGTAGTATTTAGAGAATACATAGCTTGTGTGCATGAGAAGACAGGTAGGTCCCTCACAGTCCGATACAAATAACTCGCCTCCAGGCATGACACTGTGGGTGCAAACAGGAGCTCCTGTGGCAGGCAGTGATGAGACATGCTTGTCCTGTATAAGATCTTGGATCCTGTCGCAGTCAGAAGGTGCAGGAACGGGCGGCGGTACAATCTCCAAAGCTCTGACACACAAGTGGCAGTTCCGTGTCCTCAGGGCCCGAATCCGCTTCTGTGTAGCAGCGGTTAGGGCTGGAGGCAAAGCCTCATCCGCTGGCCTTAGGAACTGCTCTGCAGCCATGGCCTGCCTGCGCCCTAAAGAAGAGGGATTTTGTTCCCCTTTTCCTCAGGGCTGTTTGCAGATGTCTCCTTATTGCATTTTACAGCTGTGGAAAGGGTTAGGAGCTAATTGAGCGGCTTTACCAAGCAGTCTGGGCTGTGATATTTTTGTGTTCCCAAAGTACTTGCAGCTTATTTCAAGCATCCTGTGAGGAACTGGCCCATCTAATTCACTTTGCAAACACACAGGGCCAGGTCCATAAAGTTATTTAAATACCTTTAGAGTTACCTTTGTTAGTCCAGCACTTGAGATTAGCAGACTTTATAATGTAGTTCAAAAGACAGTGTGTTATTCTGTTACAAATAACCATAATAACCTCTATCAACAGTGCTGTTAAACTTTCAACTTGTCTGCACTATTGCAACTTCTCTCTCAGACCTCTTAGGTTAAAGGGATATATTTATCGTTTTTATTATTTAACACAAAGGCAGCATTAGTATGGTGAGCAATGGAACTAAAGTGTTCCCGGCCCAGGAGGCTTTGAACCTAGCAGAATGATAGATTGCATAGTAGGAGACCCACTGAAGACATTTAACCTGAAATTATTATTTTTTTACTGTTGCCTGGATTCTTCATATTTGCAATTCGTTATATCATTTTTTATATATGATGCAATATAGAAATGTGAATCGAAACCATCTCCCATTCAAGCGTCTCTTCCAAAAGGAAATTCCACATCCAATTTGTATTCAGTTAAAGAAACAAACATCTCATGCACTCTTTCTAGTTTGGCATAGTTCTTCCATGTTTGAAATCTGAGCTGTTAAATGTCCTAGCACTGGAATAAAATTTACATTGTTATTGTAGCTGTGCTAATTAAAAGAACGAACATAGATTGCTCAGTTTCCCAAGACTTGCCTCAAATGCTTGGGCTGTTGAAAATACACCTCTTGATTCTTTAGCAGGACAGTAGTTCATTCTTTCGTGATGAATTGTCCTAACTTAAAGTATTTTGCTTACAAAGTTTATGTTAAAGATTACATGCCTGCAAAGAAGGCAGGCAGCTAATGAACAGAATGTGTCTTTATGTATGTGGCTCTCTGGAAAGCTCAGCAGCGTGTGCTACCCGATCGCTCAGGTGCAAATGTAGAGGCCAACACTGTATTTTTCTGGAGTTCCTCTTCTCCAGTTGGCTTATGGACTCTTCCAGGGTGTTACTGGAAAGGCAAGATTATATACTGAGAACGGTTCTCCAGAAGACTTTTATGGATTTCTCTTCATTTCCAGTTTTACTTAATTGTTTCACTATTTTATATGCCTACTCTATTTCTGCCTTGTGACTGAAGTATTATATTTGGAGCCAACAGCACACAGTGGTTCAGGGTTCCCAGTTTTACTTTTTTGGCTACTCTGCTTTTAACTGGTATTATATCAAGGAAGGTAAAATTACAAGCAAGATACACTAACTCAATCATTAGTGCTGACTTTCACAAGGGTGCATTTTCAGCTTTGTGGGCAGAAATTTAGACTTGAAACTTCTGTCCCTTAGGCAGCAATTTAGCTCATTACCCTATTACATTACATAGCCCAATGAAAAGATTTTTAGAAGAAGAAAGATACATAGTTGGCTAACAGAAGCCTTGTAGTATATTGGCTTTGCCATATTTTTTTCTTTGCAGTTACAGTAGATGCTCTGTAAATGCTAAGGCCTGTATTAATCTCAGATAACCAGATGTAAATCCAGGGTAACTGTCTTTCATTCTTCCCTACAGTCCATTGGCCATGAGCCAAGGATCTCACTCAGCTCAGTGGGTCAGATATCAATCTCTCTTACGTTAGTGTAAATCCAGATTAATTCAGCCACTTGAGTTACTGCAGGCTTATGCCAATGGCATTCAGATCAGAATCTGAGCTGCTGGACTGTGCAAGATCGTTGGGTCTTGTGTAGTAACCATGCAGGTTCATGCTCTCCGGTGAAAACAAAAATACCTGACGTAGTAAGCTGAACTTCCAGTGGATAAAAAGGAGGGAAGTGGAGGAAAAATCTTTTTCTACCACTTCACATTTTGAGTAACCACCTGGCACAGCTTTCGCTGGATCCCAGAAACTGCAAAGCACTGGTGAAGATCAGCTTGGCAAAGTGTGATGTTAAAAAGGGTTCTTGTTGCCAAATAGCATCAGTAGCGATAAAGCACATTTGAAAAACTGCCTGTAGCCACCTGCCCTCCCTGGACATCAGTAGTTGCCAATTTCTTTACAGTGTTTTGCTCAGCCTATGAAATGCTGGCTACAGGTTCTCATCCCAGGAGAATATTAACAATGGGGAGGAAAAAATCTAATTTCCTATAAGAAAAATTCTGGGTTTGTGCCAGACATTGAGGTGTTTCATACTGAAGATCAGCAGTCATTAATCACAATGGTGGTAACAACAATTTTGTAATTGCAAATTAATTATTTTGGCAAAATTGCAGTAGATTGCATTCTATAAGAGAGAAAACCCCTAACCTTGCAGTACGTAAAGAACACGGTTTTTCTCAAAAAATACTCTACAATCTTCCGGTGCCAGGAAGACATGTTTTCCAAGTTCCAAATGTTTGGGAACATCAAAAAAATCTTCCATCCGCCTCACTTTTAATGATTAACTCATATTACATGATAAGAAGAGCAAATCAAGGACAGCTGTGGTTTGAGAGGTGTATTCAAAGCTGTTGTAAATATAGAAGCAAACTGTCCTTTGTTCTAACATTCATTACAAATTCATGGCTTGACCAGCCATCTGTTTATGATAAACCACGGACAACTTGTTAATTCTTCATAAAGGTCACAGCTAAGTTCATCTTCTTCTACGTTGGAGAAAATAAATTTTTTGTTGAATTCAGAAAAAAACTCCTCAGGAGGGACAGTCACTTAGAACAGCAGTCACAACATTGCAGCTGACGGACCCTTTCCTGTGTCTTACTCACTTTGCCTCAGCAAACAACTTGATGGCTTATGGCTGCTTGCGTGCTTTCAGCACCATAGCTAGACGTTGATGGCAGCAGATTGTCCCTAGACCTCACTGATGCCATTCAGCTGTTCTCCAGAAGGTGATAGACCTGGATATGACAGGACAGGACCCAACAGGTTTCTGTATTCCAACTTTCTGCTTCCCTGGGCGTAGACGTGACCAGGAGCCAGTGCATCAGAGTATCCTAAACCCAACCACTGCCCTGTGGACTGCTCTAAGTCATACAGCGAGTACCAGTTCCCCACAGCTTATTCCTCCGGCCAGCAATCACTGATGTGCACGCCACAGCCTCTCTTGCCGCAGCTAATCCTCAAGATACTCCTGGCTACAGAGGATGAGAACAAACGGCCCAAACTTGATTATATGAGCTGGAGACGCTCCTGAATTTAGGAAAGCTGGTGCCAGCATCCTAGTAAAACTTTTGTGCAGCCCTTTAGGAAGGAAGATGAGAAGCCTTAGCTATGCCTTTCTGAAGTAGGAGGTACCCTCTTGAGTTGTGATAAGCTAAAACCATCATCTTTAGCTTAACCTCTGTTGGGGAGAAGCCTGGAATAAAACAGATCTCAGTGTGCAAGAAACCTCATGTTTGTCTTACAAAGCAGAAACCACCTCTTTCTTCTGCTGCAGTGAAATGAATTTTGTTTATAATACTATGGGCCAAATCACTGACCCACCGAAGTCAATGGCCAACTCCCAATGACTTCACTGAGTTAAGAATTTCAGCACAAAATTAGAGTTTCTGGCACACGGTTTGCAGTTTACATATGGCAAAGCTCCAAGGCTGTTGGTTATTTTTTGTCATCTTCACTGTCAGTGCAGGGGGTGCTGGAGTTTTCTCTGTTCCATTTACTATTTTATTCCACAAGCTTAAATAAAAGAGAAATGAGCCACCCCAAATCCAGATTAAGGGTCCTGAGAAAAAGACTTGGGTCAGTGAAAAGCCTCAGAAGGGGAGACATGAGCAGCTCATCTCTATGATCCTGCTACCATTTAATGAATCTGTCAGCCCATAGTTTATGGGTTACTTAAAGCCCAGCCTACGGATCTTCTACTCCCTTGCTGATGAAGTGGCACATCAAAAGAGGTCAGATACTTTTAGGAGTGGTTGTTGTATTCAAGGTATCACTTTTAGATAATCCCTTACTCTTAACATGTATGCTTTACGAGCAACTATTACTTGGGGGTGACTGTCATTTTCGAGGTATGTAATCTGTTAATTAACTGAAACCCTAACCATTTCCTGAGCTGAGAACTGTGTCTGCACTTTTTTCACTGGGATCTCTATGTCTTTAAGGTATTTACAGCTTTAACAAAAAAGGTCTGTTGGGGTAATCATCCTTCAGGAATTACACTCAGACAGTTCTTTGGTCTCAGTCATAATCATGGATGGTCCTGCTGCCATCAAGCAGAACTAATTGCTCTCTTTTAGACAGACTTAAATGCACTGAGGTATAACTGTAGCACAGAAACATATGCTGATGCACAGAAACAGTTTTGGGTCTAAATACGAAATTATATGGTTTCTTCTTTGTTCTATATTATACCGGGGACTTTCAGAAGGAGATTTGTTCTTTGTCAGTACTGAATATTGCACATTAAATAGGTTAGGAAAAAAAGAAATGAAAAGGTACTGTAATGTAGTTTTCATACCTCTGCTGTACATATGCTTTTCAGGGAAGAAAGGAAGGTTAGGGGCTTGGCTCTTCCACGGGCTTCTGTATGGTCATGGGTCCATCACTTATTTGAATCCGTGTCACTGGGTCCTAGCCATGTGACAGGTAGGTGCTCTGTCTGAGATATTTGTTAGGCTCCATTTACAGTCATCATAAGATGGGCAGCTCCAGTAGTTCATCTCGTTGCCTTAGGAAAGGCTGAATTGCACTTTGGAGTGGGGATCTCTCTCCACTGGCTGTAAAGAGAACCCAAACAGAGCTGGTCCAGCAAGACGAATCCCACCCCTTTCGCTCTTTGAGCCTCTGTCCTTTAGCTGTGCAATGTCTTCAGTTATGGTTAGAGAGGTAAGAATTGTATATTGGCGCTAAAACAAGTTGGAGCCTCTCTCTAGACTTGTGCTCGCTGCCAGCCGCGGCTGATGCAGCTCTATGTGCAAGCCTAGGCACGGAAAGCAAAGAGGCGCTGACACCAGTGCTGGCCACGTCGGTCCCCTGGGGACTGAAGCTACGGGAACCGATGTCCCCTGCTCATGCCCTTGAGGCAGTGACTGCTTCTTGTTTGTACCACAGCTAGCACAGCTCATCTCAGCTGGAGTTTCTGGGAACATCCCTAGTACAAATTATTTTGATGAATCTTTAGTAAGGGAGAATGTGCTGGAGGAAGGCCGTATTCACGAGTTTCATTTGAAGTGGAGCACTTCTGTCACAGTGTTATTGTCTCATGTTCCAATTCAGCCTCCAGTGCTCCTATTAATTGGAAGAATAACTTTTTCTTTTTGATATTTTTTATTTAAAACCCTAGTTCATTAAGTGCTTTTTTTCTGATGAGTAATTAAAGCCTCCCACCAAGATCAATGGATTTTTAATGGAATTTCATCGTGACTATTTTACTTCTTTTTTAATGTGGAAAAGAAGAAAGCATGAAAGACAAGCCTGTTCAAATATTGGCATTCATTTTCTCTGGGCTAGTCTGAGATGCTGATACAGTGTCTTGGATCATGTCTTTACAAAGATGAACAGCAGGTAATTCACTATTTAAAGCTTGTGCTACCCAGCTGAAGAGGTTTTTGCCCCCTGAATCCTTCTGACATGCAGTAGGTGTTACTAGCAGGGATTGCTATAATTTTGCAATCTTTCCAACAGCCTTCTGAGATTTTTAATGACCACTGAGGCATTAAGGTGACGATTTTCCAGAACATCTTTAAATTGGCATCAACCTGCTCGTCATCCATTGTTTGACTATGCAAAGAGATGAAGTGCAGTGTTAGTTCAGCATCACACATTTGAAAGCTGAGTGGCTCCCTGTCCAGAGAACTCTGGACTATACCTCATGTAGCCCATAAAAAACATTGCTCAGCATAGGCAGCAAAACTCGCTGTAGAAGTAGGGTAGGTCCTCAAGCAGTCGTCCTGAGTTGAGTTACGTGATCCCATGGTTACGTAGTTGTCTGTGACTATCTAGCTTGCTTAAAGTTAGCTCAGGTATGCCTGTTGCATAAGATGTTTCCCAGCATGATTTTCACGAAGGCTTACGGATGGAATAATATGGAGGATTTCCGGATTGTATGTGCCCCAGATCAAAAAATGCATGCTTGCTATAGGTGGCATGCTAGATTATGGCACCTCATAGGCAATACCATATCATTTCACACCTTTGCTTTTATTACTTAGTCCTGTTCTTGAAATACAGTTTGAAGGCTCCCTAGAGGTGAACAGGCATTACTGGTGTAACGAATTAAATGACATTTCCTCATTACCACCCACCTGGGCTGCATTGCACAAGTACTTAGGGGCACTGTCACTACCCAGAATATTCATGCATTCAGCTCTTAATCTCTGAATTCTCTGTACACAATAGAACTTTTCAGAATAGCAAAGTCAAGCTTAATTACGCAGTGAGACAGGCTGGATGTACTGGTCAGGTCTTGTTCCTTGGGGTCATGCAGTCTGAAAGCACAAAAACTGCTGTAGGCAGTTCACAAAGATTTCTCCTCTCTTCTCCTTCTAAGATACTGTCACATCAGGCATGAGCATTTTCTGCTATAATTTATTGTTTCTTCCATATTGATCAGAAGAGTAGGCATTTCTTCTTGGTTAAATTAAACAAATCAGTCATTTCACAAAAGTTCTCAAATGAAAGATTGTTGTAAGCAAGACCAGATACGTTCTCTTTACAGACGTACCGTTTAAAAAGAAAAAAAAGAAAAAAAAAAGAACAAGGAAGCTTGAAAAACAGCTTATGGTTTGCTTTGGGCAAATTAGATCCTATCAGCAAAAAGACAGAAATTTCTTTCTTTAACATGATGCCATAGTGAAAGTTGACCTGGTGTTTGTGAAAGCATATTGCATGCTGCTTTTCAGTTAAAATTTCAGAGTTTAAATTAGCGATATTTATAAAAAGCCTGCTGTGAAGGTGTGTGGAGCACTGACTTTCAGAGCACACACATGTGTATTATTAAGGTCCTGGGAACAGAGCAATTACAGGACATTTGTCATTCATCTCAGATGCTGTTTTAGAATGTTATTAATAGGAACTTGTCTTGCTTGCTTTCTGACTTTCATAGAAGCATGAAATAAGACCCCTGGGGGAAAAACTCTCTACCCTTTCCTAATGCCTTGAAATACTTGAACTCTGAAGTCAGTAAAGCATGACTCTATCTCTGAATTTTAGAGCTTTAGCCATAGTGTTATCCTTGGCTTCGGCATCTTTCAGCAAATTGGGGACAAATCAGTATCTTGAAACATCAGATGCCTACGGACTGATGGATAAAGAAGGAAAACATCTTGCCTTCAGCTCAGTTATCGTTGTAATCTTGAACTCTTTCTCTCCAGAAGAAATCAGGCTTTTAAATATTCTGGTACATCCAGAACTGGCTGAAGGGATGCCCGGACCATCTGCTGGAAGGAGCAAATCTCTGCTGTTAAAAAAATGATATTTCTAAAGGTGAGACATGGTCTGAATGCATCCCTGCCAGGCCAGCAGTCCCCGCCTAAGGCATAAGCAATGCTCCGTTGTCCCATTCAGCTCTGAGCAGATCACAGCCTCTCGGTAAATCTGTACTTGTTTCTGTCCCCATTAACCCTCAACACTGGGATTCTTTGGGTTGCTCCTCCAGCTGCCCAAAGGCAGGCCTGCCCTGGATTCGTTCAGTCCCGTTTCTGTCTCCTTCTCTGGCTATCTTTTGCAGGTCAGGTGTCGATGAAGTCCCTGACAGATCTCAGCACTTATTGTAAATTCATTCTATTTTAATACCTAATATTTTCCTGAGGCATTTGCTTTCAAAGCAATTAGACATCTGTCTTCACCTTTGGTAGATTTCAAGCTTTCATATCAGTATCCTAAGGTGGAAATAGCATTCCAGTTGAAAAATTGTAGTTTGGTCTTAAGGTTGGAGTTTTTCAGTGAGTAAATCTTCTTTAAGCTGACGAATGCAGCTGCTGCCTTGAGAATTTGTGAGTTTATTTCCTTCTGGATATCCCCACTGGCTTGCATGTTACTGCCAAGGAATGTGAATGGAGGCACTTCTTGTATTCCTTTTGCCTTCTCAAGCAGTGCTTGAACTGGGAGTTACTGGGGTTCTCATTAGGTTCACTTTTCATAACTATTAATTAACCCTTCTTTTGTACAGTGTTGAACAGTTCTTTGATCTTTGCATGTTGGTTGATCTCCTATTTACAATGGCTGTATTGTCAGTGAAATCTGGATCCTTTAGTGCCTTGTGGTAAAGCTACGTAGTTTACATATGCATTTTTCTGATAGTGGTATCACTGGCAGTGCCTAGTAGAAGGGAAAAAACGCTTCTTTGTCTGACACCAGTGTCTGCATTCAACCACTTGCCCGAGTCCCCGGCTTCCCAGACTAAGCAAGTTGCTGGAGGATTTTCTCGCAGTGCTTGAAACGCAGCTCAGCTGGTAGGCAGAGATCCATCCACCCAGCTCTGTACCAGGAGGAAAAATATGGTGCTCCAGCATTGCAGATTGCTTCACTCCATCGCGCCATCAAAAGAGCATGAGTATTTTGGAATTTCGTCAATGCTTGTGAAGGCTTTTCAGAACTTCAGAGTATTTTTGTGAATAGCAGCCTAACAACTCAGTACTTCCCCCAAAAAATCCACTGTCTGTCAGCAGTATTTTAAATACAACCGGCGCAATTTCCCAGTGCAGCAGTGGAGCCTCTCGGTGTTCTGCACCGTGGCAGGGTACCAGCCGACGCTGAATCCGATGGTGGGCCACAACGATGCTTTCAGCCCCTGCCGCCCAGCACACATGCTGCCGCGAGCAGTTCGCTCTCTCCGGCAGCTGGTTGTTCCTCTGTTTTCCAGAAGGCTACAGCAGCTTTCCTTACTGCAGTCCTCAGATCCTGTGTCCAAGCCTGAGGGTCCTGTATCAGAGGGCCCAGAGTGAATCTAGCCTTGAAAATTGTTCTGTGTCTATACTTACTTGTTCCATAAATATTGGGAACAGAGAGGCTGCAGCAATGCATTTAGCTAGCCAGAGTAGGAGAAAAGGTCTTTATGGGAATCTGCTGTTCAGTTGGAGTTTGACTGTTCTGCCTCTTTTAATGATGTCCTCTCTTCTTAGTGTAGCATGAGTAACAATTCTCTCTTTGTATGTATTTTGTATCTCTTCTTATTTCCTATTGAAATTCCTAGGCAAAGAGACTATCCAAGTACAGAGTTGAAAATTTTGTCTTAAAATAAGCCAGATGTCCAACCTTCCTTTAGCTGCCAAGCCCAAAAGAGTTCAAGAAAGATGTTAAAATCTGTCTTCCTGGCTGTGAAAAACTAATTGCATAGCATAGGTGATGATCCTAGTCTCCCAGGAGAAGGAATAAAACTGCTTTGGGCAAAAACTCTGCTGTTATTTGTCTAAGGATTGGAGTTGGCAGTGTCTGTGGAAAAAGTTTCATTGCTTGCCCTCCTTGCTGGTTAACAAATGCAGAGACAGAAACACAGACATAGGTAGGTGAGTGTTTGTACATCAGTATCTGAAAATCTTATTCACCTTAAGAGAAAAACGCTTTTTTTCTTGGTAAGAGCATTCCTAAGTTCAGGGAGTGCCAAAAGGCCAGAGACAAAGGTTTCAGACCCACTGTGTTACAGTCATGTCAAGGGGCCCTGTGGCCTTGGACAAGTTTCCTTATGCTTATGCGATACAACTATTCTGTGTGTAAGATGGACATACAGAATAATTCACTCCCCTTGCCAAGAGTTTTGTGAGGATTAAGGTTAGTAAAGTACTCTGAAGACTAAAAGTGCCGTTGAAATCCCGAGGATTAGAGGATGCATTTGGCTGGTAAAGGGGAAGGGCCTAATAGTTGAATTTATAACAATAAAAATTTGTTAGCTTTAACTCCAAATGTAGTGGTCATGCCTGACTGGCTTCCAGACTGGTAGAAGTCGCTGAAGGTGCCCGGTGCTGGGAAGCAGCAGAGGGGCATCCATGACTAATGAAGTGCCTGCATCTCACCGCAGAAACTGAAGTTATGAGGGGGGGTTAAATGAGGGACTTTAAGGATTGCGTTTTGGAATAGTTCACCATAGAGCATGCAGGCAGAGGACTAGTTCAGCTTAGTCCTAAATACCATAATCATTCCTGAAATATTAATAAACAGTGACCAAATTATGATGTAAATTCAATATCTGAACTTCTAAGTGCAAAGAAATATGTTGTAAACTAATGTGTTGACACTAAATTGAAATAAGGATGATGAAAAAAACAACCATTTTTTAAAGAGTTAAAATTCCAAAATACATTTAAAACTTTTAGTTTAGCATGATTGCTACCTTCAAAATATAAGCAAGTCTTGGAGAGGCTGCATAGTTGGAAACACAGAGGTAAGCAGCACACCAGGATGGCCTAGTAGCAAAGTCCAGCAGGAGATCTGAGCCAGAGACTGTTCAGAATAGAGAAATTTAATCCTAGAGAAGTACATTGGGGGAAAGGATAGGAATAAAGAGCGGGTGGAGTATAAGGGAGAATTTAAGAGTACACCAAAGACAGGAAGCCGGTTTGATAAACAGTTATTAGTGTGAGCAACTAAAGAAGATAATTACATTATTAAGAGTCTGTGTTATCTTTGACAGCAGGCTTCACTGATCCTACAACTCCTCTTACCCAGAAATAAAGAGTGCGCATCATGCAGATGCATTTCTGCACTGGGTGGTCTGAAGCAGGGCTCCACCAGCTCTGTTTGATGTGGTCCTGTTCATCTCAGCCAGTTTTCATCAGGCCTTTCACTGATCCACACAGGAAGGAAAAACTCCCTGTGCTCCAGCCCAGAACAAGGCTAGTCTTCTTGTATCTGATATTCTTTGAGAAGCAGCAGGGGTTTCTTGTGATACTTCCCAAACAAAATGACCACAGCTTTGCTGGGCTCTCCCCCTAGATGGAAGAGGTGGAGAATTAGGCATATCCATACGTTCTTTTGCCCCAGCTCCTAGTCTTACAGTTTGAGATGTAGTTTTTGCTTGGACTTCGGTCTTAGGGCTGATCTCAGCAGAGCAGCCCAAGCACAAACCAGAGAATAGTCCATCCCGTAGATCTCATCCTGTGAACCATGGGCATAGCCCTGCTGTGTTTCCGCTTTGCCCGTGTATACCGTGTGCCTTTTGGAGTTCCCACGGGTTCAATGCAGCAGAGTTGTTGCATCTCTCCATTCAATCTGTCAAGATACTTCTCCCCTCAGGATCTGAACAGCTTCCAACCTCAATGGCGCTTGTCTTTTGAGCCTCTTAAATGTTTGGCATGCTATTTTTAATAACCACCACTCTGAGGCGACAGTGTTTCGCTAGAAGGACCTCCTGCCTACATTGACCTTGTTCAGAAAAAACAGAGGACAGAAATCAGGATCTTTTTAATACCATCCTAATTGTATATCCTGTGTTTTCCCCCACCTCCTCCTCTCCCCCATCGTTTGCTTGTGTGTGGCTCTAGCAGAAATAGGAATCTTACCAAAGTCCTGCAACCCATTGTTTCTTTATTTTAAATACAAGGTTCTTTTATTAACTCCAGCTGGTGCACCTCACTGTGCTCAGTGTGTTTGCTTTATTAAAATTGAACAGCATGCAAGTAGGACATTGTAAATCACAAGTGACTGGGCCAGAGGAAGAGGGAGGGAGAGGTAGGGACTCCAATTGTACGACAACAAAGAAAGCATATAAACAGGCTGGGCCTCCTGGCAAATAGAAGCCAAAACTCATGGAGTACAATTTGCAATTGCTCCCAGGAGGACAGATGAGTGCCAGACGGTTAGCAGGGATAGATGAGGCTGAATACTTGAATACCTGATGTTTCCTCCTGTATACTGGAACAGAGCTTCTCTAGAGGTCTGGGCGTGCAGTAGGAGCTGCCTGCTTCTGCTGTAATCCTTGGTTTTATCTCACAGCAGTGGTCATCTTTTCCCTGGAAGAAGCCTTGGTGGACTGACAAAGTCCTGGAGAGGGCTTTGAAATCAAGGCAACCGATTGTCCTCGGTCCCTCATGGAGAGGGACGTGGAAGCTGCTAGTGCAGTATTTGGCAGTATATATTTTCCAGCTTTGCCTCTTTGTGGCTGGTGGAGGGAACTGCACCTCTACCTGCTCCCTGTCATGGGCATCCGGAGAGACAGCCAGCGTAGGCAGACTCAGAGGATGAAATGAGCCCAGACAGAAAGGCAACAGCTCCCTTCTCTGTGCTGGGACAGTTTCTCTGCTCACATCACTCCCTGGAGCTGGGAAATCATCATGGACAAACATAACAGCTGCAGGAATGGTCCCTGTCTGTCATGTCCCCCTGTTGCTGAGTCCCCAGCACCATAGTTAGCTGCCAGTCTGCTTCAGCCCTGGCAGTGATTTTTTATGACATACTCGTGTATGTGGTTTTTGAAACTACTCTGCCTGGACCATGTCTCAGTCCCTTCTCTCCTCCAGTGCTCCTCAACTTGTGGGAAGGGCCTCCAGTCACGCGTGGTCCAGTGTATGCACAAAGTCACGGGGCGCCATGGCAATGAGTGCCCTGTCCTGTCCAAGCCAGCGGCCTACAGGCAGTGCCACCAGGAGGTCTGCAATGAGAAGATAAATGTCAACACAATTACCTCGCCCAGACTTGGTGAGTGAGGGGTGTTGGGGGGAAGGGACCACCTACGACTCTAAGCAGAGCACCAGGCACCAAAGCCCAGGCTCCCAGTGTGCCCAGTGTGGTAACAGTGGGGCTTCAGAGCATTGACCAGGGCCAGAAATTATGAGAGGGCCCCCCAGTCAGACTAGAGTAAAGGTCTAGTGCGGATGGGTCCTCTCATCCATCAGTCCCAGCCTCAGGCTTCCACCAAGCTGGAGCGCTCACTGGTAGAGAGACCTGCAAGACCAGCAGGAGCAGACAAGTGGGTGATTGATTGATTGATCATGGAGGTGAGGGAGCTGACGGGCATATCTTTCTCAGTCACAAATGTCTTCTCGCCCTGCTTTTGCTGTGGTGAGTGTAAAGTATGATACTTCATTCATCTGTGCCCTAAGGAAAGTGCATGACCTTGAGAAGTAGAGCATCGCTGTTTTTTCTGAAAGGGTTATTCCTTTTCATTTGCTGCCACAAGAATGTGGTTTGATGAATTAATTTTTCCCTGGGAGGTAAGAGAGCATTCAGTCTCTTTCTTTGAACCCTTTGATTTTCTGCCACCGGTCTTCACCTCACCCTCCCTGCGTCCCCTGTGTACGTGGTCGTTTTGAGTATACAGTGATAAGCTACCTGTTTCCCAAAACACCTTCACACTGCATTTAAAAAATGGTTCTAGGTAAGAATGCTTCTGTTAATACAACATTGTGGGTATCCATGATCTTCCACATCATATTTGCTCAGTTTATAAGAGGATAAAAAATTTTTTTTTCAAACTTCAGCCTTTTGTGTTCAGTCACAGCAAGAACCAAATCAGTTTCTTTAGGTTTCACACATCATAATTAGTAAGATTAAGCTAAACTAAGCCATCTACTACACTAACACAGCTTCACTGGTGCTTCCCTTTGCTTTCAGTACAAGAGGCTGGTTTGCAAATAATCCTGCTGAGAGCTTAGCGGAAAGAACAGCCCGCTCCCTCTCACCAGTGCTGGACTTGCAGGCTAAGAAGACACACAGTGAGGCAGAGCTGCTACATAATTGAGAAACATTTCTAACTTTTCAGAGTTAAATGGTAGTTAAACTAAGACTGGACTTGAGGCTTCTGACCTGATTTTTTTTTCCCAAAGTCAATAGTACTTTTCACAACTGTTTAAAAGAATATGGGGAATTTTCTTCTTGCAAATGCAGTCAAACTGAGAAGCTTCTAAACTCTTTGTTTAAGAACATGAGAGAGTACTTCCCGGATACTTTAGCACTAAGAGCATAGTGGAGGGAAAACTTTTCATTTGAGAAGTAAGCCTTTGATACACTGATGAGACAAGAAATCCATCCTAATTCACATTTTAGGACAAAGCAATAAAAAGCTCACGTGTTTAGAAGACTGGGGAGGCTCAAGTCCCTGCCGAAAGTAATCTGCAAGTAATTTTGGATGCTTTTGTTTCTAAACCAGGCTTGGATTCACCAGGGCCAGAAACAATGATATTTGATATTAGCAGAAAGATATATCATTGAGTGTTTTGCTCTTCCCACATATAAACAAATTCTCATTGGATTATCTTTGAACAGAAATTTCTGTTCTCTGCAATAGCAACCTCATGAAAAAATTTACGGAAAAAAAACTCCAGGAGTCTACAAAACCTGTGTTGCCTTTTCCCTGCTCCAGAATGTTTTTCATCCAGGGTAACATTTTCAGAAGTATCTAAGTGTGGAGTTCACCTCACCTGACTTTCACATCTGTGTCCAGTGTCCCTCAGTGAAGACACATTCAGGTGGATTTATTCAGCCCCTCAGATACCTAACCCGTGTATGTCCTAGACGTGCTTATCTTATTCACTACCTGTAAGGGACCTCGGACCTCTGGTTTATACTAAACACCTAACTTTTAAACAAGTGAAACATGTTAGAGGCCTAGTCTTATTTGTGGTTCAGTGCCTTCTGTTATGAGACTATGAAGTGTCTCATCTCAGATTCTTAAGGTGAGTCTCAGACGGTCTAGTGAGATTTACCTGGCTGTATCCCGTCTCCTGCACGCTGCACCCGGTAGGACCCCAACAGGTGTGGGGAGCTGCAGATCTAATGCTCTCAAAGAGCCGCTCCACCACTGGTGGACTCTCAGAAGCTGCTCCCCTTGTTCCAGATGATCACTTCCACTTGCTTTGAACTTTTTTTCTCGCAGTCAAATTTTAAAAATTCGTTTCATGTTCCTTTTTTGTGAAACAGTGCAACTTCACTGCATCAGATTCTACCAAACTTTTGCCTTCTGTCCAGTAAAATGAAGCTTCAATGATATGCATTCCTGCCAGTTCCTACTGCCATGGTTTTCTTGTGCTTGGCACTGAGACTCCAAGCTAAACACAGTATGTGGGCCTCTCCTGTTTTCATCCAGCAGGGATGAGGAACAAGGACTCAAGATGCTGCTGGGCCAGCACCCTCTGTGATGTGCTTTAATTATTCCATTTTTCCCATCCTCAAAGACCATAATACTCATTTAGAACATTTCCCAATTAATAGAGCATTCATAAGAGTGCTACATACAATTTATAAATCATATACCATAAAAAACATTCAGTATATACCTGCATTTTTATGAAGTGTACAATTTTGTTACCCATTATTCTTTTATAAAACCACATGTGACACTTACCATCTTATCTCCAGTGTTGATAGCGAGACCGGCCCTTTCTTCCCTGATATGCAGTGATTTTGATCACATCTGCAGGGCTGTTCTCTGGCTAATCTATTAGTTTTTCCTTTCTTTTCTTGTCCAAAGCTGCTCTCACGTACAAGTGTACAGGCGACCAGTGGACAGTGTACTGCAGGGTGATCCGGGAGAAGAATCTGTGCCAAGACATGCGGTGGTATCAGCGCTGTTGCCAGACTTGCAGAGACTTTTATGCAAACAAGATGCAGCAGAAGAGTTAATGAACCTGTACTACTTCTTAGGGTATTACAGCTATTTGTATGTAAATCACGAACTAGTAGGTCTGAGTACTGGAACTTAATGAGTTGCTACAACGTGGTGGATTCCAAAACTTACCTAATAAGACTTGAAACTAATTCTACAGACTGGATACCAAAGTAATCCGCTCATCCACCTTAAAAAAACACACAGAAAAGAGTCATCTCAAGGAGCCAATCATTTTATCGTGTTTTGACATCCTTACTTTTTTCATTAATGCTTTTTACTTTAATATATTAAATTACCAGCCACTGGATGGCTTGCTACCATTAAAGAAAAGGACAAGAGTTGCAAAGTGATTACGTTAACTAAGGTTATGGGTACCTCAGTGGAGGAAGGCCTCTGGCAAAATAATTCAGCAAAGGTAGAGACATTGCTTAATCTTTCAGTCTTGACTTTCATCTGATGTTTTTAATTCCCAACAGTTATCCTGCTGTGGAGTGGGCTTGGAGGGACACACATAAATGAAAGGCTTAATTTAAAGAGGGGATTTGCTATAAAAGCTTGTGAAAACTGATAGCAGAGGCTGGACATCTCTGAAATTCCTACGGAAAGCTCAGTGCAATAGTATCCAACATTCCACGTCGTATTTTTTAAAGCAACTAATAGGGACTGTTCTTCTTTCTAATTTGGAAAAAAAATCCTGTCTTTCTCTCTCATTTTGCTAAAAGAATGTACAGTTTCTTTTATGAAGTCTATTTTTTTCACTGAGCTTAATGAAATGGAAGCTTATTAACAGCAGTAGCAGTTATTTTTGAGCAAAAAACATTTGCATGAGATGGAAGAAGCCAGAAATCATTTCATCCAGTAGTTCACTGGGGGATTGCTTGGTTTCATCTCTGCTTTCCAGTTTTTAGAAGTCAATCTGATAAAGAGACTGAATGTTATTTTTAAGAGGACTATGAAATTGGATAGGATTGGTACAGAAACAGGACTTGGAAAAGCCTTTGTTTGAAGGCTGGACTGGAGAGCAAAACAGGTGTTTCCCATCTCTCAGCTCTTGTATCCATCTGAGATTACATAGCCTTTTGAGTCAAAAGCAGTGATTGATATAAGACATTCAAGGTGAAATCTTGGGCTTGTTGAAGCCGTAAGGCTAAGACTCCTGTTGCCTTCAGCAGAGGTTAGGATTTTGCTCACTGTGTTTTAATGCTTCCTATCTCCTTTTTGTGGTGCTATCAGGTTTGGTGCTATCAGACTGGTGCTATCAGAGCACTTATAAAGTGCTGCATATATGATACTCTTTTCCATGTGTCTGCACTTTAAACCAAACTCCTCTCTGAGACGTGAGACTTGAAATGGGAGCTCTACGCAGGGCAGAGTTTGTCCCCTACCTTAGCCCTACAGATCAATGTCTCTCTATCATATCTTGCTCTAACACGTATCGTTTCCCTTGCCAGGCTCCAAGGCCAGTTGTGCAGTGGTTAAGTTACAGCCTGCTCTTCATGATACGAACAGAGCCTTTTGCATGAATCGCAGCTTTGTACTCGCTCTAGAACTGGTTGTTACTGTTTTAGTCTTTGGAGAGGAGCGCAGGACTCAGCCCAGCTGCTGCCCCAGCCCCTGGGCCAGGCTGCATTGCAGCTCATGCCCGTCCTCGAGTTGTCATTGTTGCTGTTGTTTCTTTTTTTGGGCGTAAGGAGAGACAAAGACTCTTAGTTCCTAACATATTTTGAAAGCAACTTCTTCTTTCTTATTGCAAACCTTTCAATATCCAGGACCTCACTGGAAAAACTCCTTAGCATTTTATTAAGGGCTACGTGTTTCGAGCATGGAGATCTAATCTTCAGCAGCAAACTGGTACTGTGTGTGCATCACATTTGCATCTGTGCTTATTAGCGCAAATGAGCGCGTGTGCACCCAAGTGCTGGCCTGTATGCGCAAAGGCACATTTGCGCACAGCTTTCGCTTGAGTGCCTGTCTCAAACAGATCTGCTTTCCCATGCCCCAGATGATTTTCTCTATCAGGGAAATGATTCGCACTTGTTTTTTGTTATACTGGATGCTCTTTTGGCATCTTAAAGTCAGGATCGGACCTCTTTCTTCTGTTATTCCTACCTGTAGCCCAAATGCAGAGGTGGTGTTAGTGGTTGTGTAGTCCCTTAGGAAGTGATCAGTGAAAACGGTGCTGGCAGTGGTGACAGGGAAGTTTTCGGCAGAACCACAGTGATATCCAGTTAGGCAAATTAATAACTAGACGAGCTGCTAATGAGAAAGTGCCAGAGAAATCAGAGACAGCCCAGCAGACCTGCTTTATATTCATTCAGACTTGCCAGGGGTAGTTTTCCCTCTTGCCTGGTGCCGTGCCCTGCAGGCCCACAGCCCTTGCTGGCTCTCGCAGTGGTCCGGCGGAGCGGAGGCCCTTTCCATCCTTCCTTAGGTCTGGAGCTTGCTGTTGTTCTCCTTCGACTGGGCAATGTTTGCCCATGGAGTGGCCCAGCCGGGTGAAACGCTACCCCCTTGATGATCATTTTTGGCATTGCTAGCATTTAGATTGGGCTGTTGAAGGGTTTGCCACCAGGTTTTTCTGTGATCTTGGAAGAATAATAAATGTGTTTATTATTAATGGGAATCAAAGGTTTTTTTAAATAACAGGGTTTATTATTTTTCCTTCTGGTGCTGGTCTGGCACCCTCCCTAGGCAATAGGTGGCCACCTAGGAGGGTGCATAGAAGAGGAAGAATTCTAATTCTTATTTTTCCCTAATCATTCACTACTGGCTGCTGTCCAGAACAGGATACTGGGTTAGTTAGACCTGTGGCTTGTCCCAGTGTGGTAGGTCCTGGACTTCAAAGGACATTTGGGTCCAAGTTCTGGGTCCTATCTGAGGGGACATGAATTTATACTTTCAAATGTCTGAGCACTGAAAACCACCTCACTTGCTCTCGCAGTCCACAGACTAGCATGCATCAGCTTTTTTTTAAATCAGAAACCATCATTAATTAAAAACTGATGGCACAACACAGCTCCATTTTATTACATTCTCTTACTTCATCTAGGGACAACCTTCCCATTTTATAATGGCCAGAAAAATCAAAAAAAAAGTTTAATTCTGTTCAATACTCCTGCACTTCTGTTTTGTATCATTTTATAGGAGCTTTTCTATGAATTTACAGCTACGCTCTGCCCTCGGTTACTACATCCTGGTGAAAAGAAAGCCATTTGTTTCAGTGTATCGATGACAATACTTTTTTTTAGTTGTTGTTCATAAGAGATTGACACTCTTTTGATTACAGTGGTGGTATTTCCATATTGTAAACAATACTCTGTACTGTTACTAAAGTACTGTACATTTCTAGTTGCACAATTGTGTTATTGAGTGTAGATTCTCACTATCTCATGTATGGTGCTATTTTTCTGTTGGTGGAGAAGAATCTTAGCAGTTGATTATTGCTTGATATTTTATTATAATACAGGGATATATTCTCCATGGCAATAATATCATTTAAGTTTTTCATTACAGAGTGAAATGTATATATTTTTCCATTAGTTAATTTGCATATGTACTGTATCCATGGTAATTTTCTTTTTGGTGCTGGTTATAAATAGAAAAGATAAAAACAGTCAAACTGAATGGAACCAGTTGTAAATGAAAACCAAAAAATGAGAAGAGGATCATTCCATTTTGAAAAGATTGAGTATGTTGAATAATAAATTTATTTTTTCCATAACAACTTTAATAAGGTTTCTGAACTTGAAAAAAAATACAAAGCAAACCAAACAGCTAGCTGTGAATATTAAGAAAAAGGAGTGAAGCTGTAAGTAGTACATTATGCATCTGTCTAATACCGGACTGAGGCTGGGATTCAGATAAGTCTAGGCCAACCGTCTGACAGCTGTGGTAGGTGTAAAAGGTCATTTGTCAGCAAACTCCTGGCATCTGGGAGTTCCCAGCGTGCTAACAAATCAATAAGTGATGGGTCTGGTCGCGGTGTGGTTGCAGAGTCAAGCACGGGGAATGTGAACACCTGATGAATGCCAGGCGAGTTCTGTGCTCGGCAACACAACAGCCAAAAAGGTCTGGCTGGAAAAAATGAGCAAGGCTCCGTTTGGGGTGTCTCTGTGCCTGTCTGTGCAGGCTGCTGCGAAGCTAAAGCTTACGCCTGCGGGGAGGGACACTTTGCGGGTGCATTTCAGAGTTGCCTGCAGTGTGTTTTGGAGTTGAGATGAAGCGGCAGCTTTGCTGTATGCTTAATGGTAGCTGCTCCACAGGCGCAACCCGATAATGAAGGCTGCTGAGCGGGTGGAAATTTATATTGGAGCAAAACTATCGCATCCATTGGAAAGGGGTCTACATAACCTAGCTGCGCGCTTCCCTGGTCTGAAATAAACACAATTACTTCAATACGAAGTGTTTTGGATGCGTTTGTTGTAGGGACTAGTTAGAATCTTTGTATGATTTAGTTCCCCCATCAGCCTGGTGCAAGTGCTCCTTTACAGATAGCTGCACACAGATGTGCTTGTAGGATCCCCTCCCATCCTGTCTTTAAAAGATGCCGTCATCCTTACCCATTCAAACTCAATTCTTGTCGAGAGGTCCCTTCTTGGAGATGGGAGCAGCACCTTTCTAAAGCAGCTTTATAAACAAGCGCTAACTCTATGGTTGGTGTGAGAGTCCTGCTCCCAAAATGATTTCCAGAAATGGAGTTTATACTTATTTTAAAAGTAGAGCTCATTTACTGATCTCGCGCTGACTTCTTGGTAACGGACAGCACTGATAGGCTTCCTAGTTTTCAGAGGTAGCCTAGGAGGTACCAGCCCGGCTGCCATCATATATGTGACTTAGCAGCAGCAAAATTCTAGAAACTCCATCCAGGTGTTGCTATATGTTAGCACATCATCGTGATTGTACAGTGCCTGGAGTCAATATATGATTGCAGTTGTTGACCTGTTTAAACACTAGAACATAGCTCTAAGCGTTGGGAAGCCAGAAGGCGTTACACTGAGCTGGGATATGGCAATGGGTGGGAGGGGTGTAGTGAATGCTGTCATGTGTTTGGCTTGAAATGTTCCTAGTATTTGCCAATATCTCTTCTATAAATCCAGTAGGCTTATGTATTTAGCTTGCCTATTTTGCATTTTAGACGTTTCAGCCGAGTTCATTAAAGGCAGGTGGGGTCAGATGGCTCTGGCGCTCCAGTGTAAAAGCACCAAGAGGAAAGTATAATCTCTCCTCAGCTGTGTGGAGCTCAGTTCTCCCTCCTCCAATTCCACCTGCTTCCCTCACTTGCTTGCAAGTCCTGGGGTACGCAGTCAGCCTTAGCTGTCTCCTGAGCCCTCGCAGCAAGCTGGCATGACCCTGCCTTCTCTGGAAGGGAATTAATTCCTTTCCAAAGAGCTTGGTATGGAGCACCTTCCCCCAGCGTCAGTCCCATGCACCACCCAGAGCGTTACTGGCTGAGGACCTTGCTCTTTTGGTGGAGTGAAAACTGCGTGTCACTCTACTTTTCCCCAACACCACCTGGTCCACTGGGAAAGGCATATTTTCTTCTTACTAAAGAGTATTGATACAAACACCAGTACGAGGTGGAGTCCCAGGCAGAGAAGAACCGTACCAGTCTGCATTTCAATAGGTTCATGCATCGATGGACTAAGGAAAGGAGCCCCAGAAACTTGCTCACCGGCAAGAATCACTTATGGTCATCTGGCTATGTGAAGATCGCGCACCTGGTAACAGGCAGGCTGTGGGAATGATCCTCAGCAGCATTTCTTCTTCAAGTACTTGGAGCTGTGCTGAACATGCTTGGTGGTGCTTCTCCATACAACGTGCACTTCAGCAATCTTCTGTTCATCTTGACTTGGAGGCAGGTCAGTAGGAAGAGAGTAGTGCCTCAAATGTTACTGATGCACTAAGGCTAGTTATCTTTTCTGTGTGCATTTTTTTTGGTCCTTTTATCATATCTCTGGCTTCTCTTCACACTTTAGAAATGGGCTCGTCTGCCTGGGGAGAGACCCTCCAACAGCATAACTGCCTTGGACAACCAGGACTGAAGCATGTTTACTTTGGATGGGAAGAACTGCCCGTTTTTAAAAGGAAAGTTTAAACAACAGAGTGTATGAGCAGAGAGGGGCCACCAACTCCCCTTCGCAGTAACCGCCCCAAGAGGTAATCAGAGAGTGTCTCCAAAGCTGACCTCTGTGCGTCTCGCGTGGCCTCGCCTCCTTTCATGTCCCTTTCATGTGACAGACCCCAAGAAGGATGCCTGGAGCCTGCGTTGTACCACATTTATTATTTTGTCAGAGCTGCTGAGTCTGCCAAGCAGTGGCCAGACACTCGGACAGACTTTCCCAATTAGCAGAGTCCTGCAGCTGATGTCTGGGCCTTGCACACGTGTGCCCTGCATGTTCCCGCAGCCGAGATGCCAGCCAAGCCCGCGTGGCCTCAGGTATCTGCCTCAACCGCAGGGCTGGAGGGAAGCAGCTGGGCTTGCTTGAAAGTTGTGGTTTCCCTCGGCTCCTCTTGTTTGACTGTGAAAGGCTCCTGCTCGGATGTTTAATCCTTTTATCCCTCTGTGGCCAGGGTGGAGCTGGAGTCTCCAGCGTGGCTCATCTGGGTCGTGCCACAGGCCATGGCTTCCCCTGCAGCCTTGGGAGCGACTGCACTGTGAAGGAGCCCACAGTACTTCTACGTGTGAGGTCCAGCCCTTGGCATGACTCAGTCTCCAGGTGAGCTCTTGCGTCCTCGGCATCTCCAGCCTCTCCCCAAGCCTCTGGGGCTGTGGTAGTCTCAGCGTAATGCCAGAAATAGCTGCCTTGTCCTCCCTCTCCTCCCCGCAGACATGCTTTGTGGCCTTGCCCTCCCTGTGTGATCCCAGGCCCTTTCCCCTCTTGCGCTGCTGGCAGCTGCTTTGTGTCCTAGAAACCTGCCTGCACCCACCAGAAGCTTGGCCACCTCTGCAGTCTGTACAAAGTACCTTCCATCATCAGCTCAAGCACATTTAATCTCTTCCTTCAGTCCTCTGAAGAAAAATATTATTTTACTCCTTTAGGAACCTCATGTCTCTCCCCATAGTTGCTTTCTGGTGTTTGTTTCTGATCTCTGCTTTGATGATGCAATGTGCTTAGCGCAGCGGCACTTGGAAGCGACAACCAGACATTTGGATGCTGAAGAGCCGTGGGCAAAGGAAGGTCTTTCTCCGAAGAGCATAGAGACTGCAGTGGTCCGGGGGGAAGGCAGAGACTCCCAAAGCAGCAACAACTCAGGAAGGCATGGAGATAAGCATAGGCTGCTTCCGAATGGAGCAAGTGAGCCTGTCCTGCGGTTACTGCGCTGGCAGAGAGGGGAAGGGATATTCCCCACTGGTTTTATATCCTTAGGCATATTTTTTTTGTTATTGGAAGTAGCAATGGGTAAAATTCACATCACTTCAGAGATGCCCCTTATAGCATTTGGAGTGCAGGATCTAGCCCCAAGCCTGGATACTCCTCAAAACATGGATTGGCAGAGAGAGGGAACCGCTCGTGTGTTCGGCAGGGGAGTGGTGGTGATGTGCCAGGCTGTATGGCTGGCTTCCCCCCACCAGCAAGCTTCAGCTGTCCAAAATCAGTGACAGTTTTCTGTAAGGTCACTGCATACGACAACGTGGTGGTGCAGCCATCCGGAGGATGATCAGGGAAGCTCTTCACACTGTAGGGGTGTAGGTGAAAAAGGTGAAACCACTAATGGGACCTTTGGGTTACACAAATATCGGTGCAACCAGGGCCTCGCCAGCAAAGCCAGACAAGCCGCTGTTGGCTTTTTCCTTTTCTTGGAAAAGATATTATATGAACATTTTGCAGCTTCCATTTATTTCCCCAGCTCTGGGTTTTTTTCCTCTTGATTTTGTCTCTACTGGCAAAAAGACTCAACCAGACTGCAGCTTTGTTTGGCACCAGACTTCCCTCCTGAGATGATCACACAACAAGTCTTTTATCACTTGGCCGGCTCCGAGCCAGAGCTGCTCGTGGTGGAAGTCGCCGGGCCTGCAGCCCCGGGCTGCCGTTCGATGAGCATCACGCTGGGGCTCTCAGCGGGTCGCCGCCGGCTCAGCCCTGCCAGGACGCAGCGGTGCTGCCCAGCACGCTCCCCCGCCGCTGCTTTCGTTAAGGAAGAGGTATGAAGTGCACATCTAGATTGCATTCGTCCTTTAAAAAAATTAAGTGTTATCTAAAAGAGAAATTCTGTCCAGGACCACAGTCTGATTCCTTAGGAAATCACTATAAATTGAACCTTGCCCCGCTGCCAAATAACGTCATGTCACCTCTCGGTTTTCTCGCGGAGCTGATTCGCCTGCTGGGCCCCTTGCGCTGCATCGGCTTCGGCACGGCGGCCTCTGACTTAGGCCCAGGTTTGTGTCGAGGGAGGAGGGCCTGCAGGCCGCCAGCCTGCCGCGGCTCCCCCCATCATTTCGCAACCCCGACTAATGATTCCTGGAGGGCAGACTGTAACACCGAGCCCAAGAAATGGCGAAGCGAGGAAGACTCCAACTGTCTTTTCTCCCAGCCACGTTTTGCTGAAGAAATGATTTTAAGGGAGAAGAAGAAAAAAAATGCATTTTTGTGTAAGCATGATGGAAAAGAGCTTTCCGCGGTCCCCAGGTCTTTCTGTGCCATTCTCTCTGCAGCATTACCAGCAGCAGCACTGCCTTTGCCTGGCTGGCTGCTAACTACGGGTGGGTTTCAACAGCGGCATGCACAGCACCTTCCTCTGCCAGCAGTGCCTTTTGCCTGCCCCCTTGCCTGGGTTTATCTGTGCGCAAGGCACCCGCGAGGCTCTCCAGGCTTTCCATGAGCTGCCCAAACGCACAGCACGTGGGCTGTGTGTGTCCCTTGCCGAGAGTCGTAGTTGTTGGGCGATAGGCTCTTGGGCAGCTCCTGCGAGACACCTGGTCTTCCCTATGTGGCTCTCGAGGAATTGCTGCCTGTAGGCTACCGAGTATTTATAGCCATATATTTAGGAAAGGGAGACGCACGTTTGTTCTTTTCCAGCCTCCCTGCAGGATGGGTCTAAAAACAGAAGTATCTCTCACTAAGGAGAAAAAACGACAAAAGCATCCTCATATTTCTCAAAATTTGCTTAGATGTTTTTCAGGGTTTCACTAAGACCTGCCAGGCTCCTCCCCTTTCCTTTCCTGCCTCACCCCAAATACTTCCACTTTGGGCTGAAAATACTTCCATTTTTGGATTTTTTGGGGGGCAAAAAATGTCAGCCAAAACTCCATCACTTTTGTCTATTTTTTCCATTTAATTTGTTTCTGGCAAAAAAAAATACTATTTTGATGGAAAATTTTCAACCAGCTCTGCCCATTAATTTCTGTCAACAGTCCTACAGGCAAAACAGTGCATCTTCCAAGAGAGGAGACTGCCCGAAGGGCCAACCACGAAGCGAGTGCTGACTAACGCTCCCATCCACGGCACTGTTCCCCAGCCAGCATCATGCTCCTTTGCAGGCCTCAGCCCCTAATGGGAGCCATCTTCCTAGAGATGTTTCCAGCTCAAATCTCTCTTGGCAAGTCAGCTCAGTAGTTCAAGTACTTTGCCAGGTTAAAGGAAGATGTGGATGGCACAGAGAGATCGCCTCTGACGAGGGGAGCATGGCAAGCTACCTCTGAGGACCTCCAGGGACAAGTCTCTAATATTTGCCAACTGCTCTGAGATCTTTCAGTGAAAGACCTTTTGGTTGTGCAAAAGTTGCTAGCCCTTCTCAGGGCGTTGGTGGTTTTAGAGGGTTAAGTTAGAAACAGGAAATACAGTGACTAAAGGAAAGCCATTAATATTAAATTCCACCCTTTGCCAGATAGTCTTGTGTTATCATTGCTCTTTCTTGAAATATTTTCCAGTTTTCTTTGCAGGGCATTTGTTACAGGGGTAGCAACTGAGGAGCTGTAACTTGGCACATCTCCACCTGCTTTTCTGTAGCAGTGCACATGTGTGCCATGGGATTTGAAGAATTTCCTTAGCCTCTAGAATTGATATGCAAACAGTCAGCTGTACAGACATCGGTCTGTCCGATAGACATGCTGCGTGACCTAAGAAATAATACAGGTGGTCAGCACCATGCTGCTGAGTCCTGAATTTCTGGAGCAAACACACTCATTTTACTATGTCTGGAAGACTGGGGGTCCTGTATAAACGCTCCTGTAAGGTGATCTGCTGTGCTTGACTGATCACAAAACACCCCCCAGGATTTCCCTAACAAAACTGTTGGGTTTTGCCAAGCAAAGCACAGGTTTCCAAGGAACAAGAGCCCTGACCTTGCCACATCCGAAGTGGCTTGGAGACCTCAAGGCGCTTGTCTCAGCAGCCAGGTCTTCCTGTCCCGTAGGAGCCGGAACTTCCCATCGCCAGCCTGCACCGTGATCTCAGTAACCCTTTGTGCCAGAGCAAATGCAGACCCCTGCGCCACAGTCAGTGCACGGTCCCTTTCCACCTCCTCAGATAGTCACCCACTCTGTTGTGATAAAAGCAGCAGGGATAGAGCAGATTGTTAGACTTTCTGTAAAATGGACCATCTTAATCTTCCCCACCTGCTTACTGTCTTGCTGTATGTCCCTCTATGTACTTGATGTACTGCCACGGGAACAGATAGGGAGCCAGGGATGTTAGGACCAGGAGAGATGAGCGTTGCTGCCTGCATAACCCAGCTCATGCCATCTCGCCCACTAGTGCTTCATCATGGCCAAAAGCTGTTTGCTTGACCTGGTGCGTACCTTGAAGGCAGACGTGCAAGCCTAAAGAAGCAATTGCAGCCCAGGGAGCCCCCGCATCTCTAAGCAGGTTGTCTGCTGAGGCAGTCACCGTTTCTATTAAAAAGCAATCTTTTCTTTCCCATGGTTACTTGTCAGATTGCAAGGAGAGCCATGCTCCTGCTCCTGAAGGCCCTAGCTGCAGACACAGCCTTGGAAGGGAAGCTTGCTCTCATGGCTACGGCAAAGGAATGGGAAGCACGAGATCTGGCAGGGAGTCCTGCTCCCATTGAAGCCAGTGGGAGGTTTGCCATTGGCTTCAGGGGAAGCCAAGATCTCAGTCTGCAGCCAGATTTGCTGGTGTGTTGAGCTATGCTGAGAGCAGGATCAGGAGGGGTTGCTGGTTTCCTGATAAAGCTGTTACTGCCTCAGCTCCTCTGCTGCAGATAGCTGATCTCTCACCTCACATTGCCGCCTGATTGCTTCCCTGTTTTGAAGTCTTAATCTTAGGCCAAGAACACTTTGAGGGTGATACTGGCTCTGGGGTTTGTGCCTGCTTGTATTGTCCCACAACTGGAGCTCCTGGAGCTCCTTACCGTCAGAAGCACCCCCTCCTGTCGTGGGTTACGGACTGTGCAAGAGGATGGCATAGAACAGTAGCACAGGACTGAGATAAGTGGCTTAAATTAAATAAAACATAGAGGATTTTCTCAAGGTTAAGAGCTGTGCCTTTTCCTTCAGGCAGCAGCTTCAATTAGCTCTAGAAAGCCTTTCTGTGTGGTTCAGGAGAGCCCAAAGAGATTGCAAAGGTGGTCCAGGACCTGGCTTCCCTGCCTCACCAAAAGGAGCTGAAAGAAGTCTGCTGTGCTACTACAGTGATGGATGTGTTATAGGGCATGACACAGTACCTCTCTGATGCCTTGCAAGGCCTGTGCCAGCCCTCATGGTGCGTTCAGTGTTCCTGTTTGAAACATGGGCAGGGTTACTACCCTCCTCCGAAAAGCGGGTGAAGGAAATGGTCTCACAGTGGTTTGACATTGTTGTGTTACTCTAAGCAGCCCCATTTTGGCCTGTACAGGTCCTGCTGTTTTTATTTGAACGGATGCGTGGTGGAGCCTCCCTATGCCAAGGAAAAAGCCATTACAACTAATTCTCACTATTTATATTTCTCCCTGATGAGGACATCTCTTTCTGTTCATCGTGTGGATTTGGTCTCTGCTGCCCCTTTCTGGGAACATCTGTATATGCATCACATCTATCAAAAGAAACAGGCACGAAGCTTCATCTCCTGGACCAAGGAGCTGTGCTGAGCTCCTCTGGCTTTCCTCACCTCGCCAGGTGCTACATGTTTGACAGCATCGTCTCCTCCTCATCAGCTACAGCTTGAGCGCTCTGGCCCTCTGGGACTTGCTCCCAAACCTTTCTTCCCGAGAACCATCCCATGCAAAGCAGCGGGTACCTGCCTTGAACAGGGGACGTCAAGGTGACGCTTAGGAATACTGCTGCGACCACCTTTCTGAAGTACCCATGACATTTCCACGAAGGGTAGCTGGTGGAGGCAGCTTTCAGGTAAGTAGAAACCATTGTGGTTTATTTTTCTCCGCAAATGCAAGGAGTTTAGAAGTGCAGGTGTTTAAAGTCGAGGTGATGCTGATCATGTTGTGATCCGTAGCTAATAGTTTTATTACAATTTTCTCCAGCAAGTTGAAGCAAAGCTACCCAGGAGTTCAGGGCCGATGCACTAGGGCACACTAACTGCTTTCCCACAGAATAGCACTAGCGCACCCCAGTGTCACCTCTTTAGGCACAGATGATTTTACTGTCAAAAGTACTTACTTCCCTTGGTGATAAATGGGGAAAAATGGGGAGGGAAGCAAAGAAAACTCCCAGACCATGCAGTATTCTCTTCTGATTACTTAGCTCCAAACTCGGCTCCGCTGCGCTGTTTCCCATCTATCTTTCACATCGCTCTGAGATTGTTCCCCAAGAGCAGCTTATCAACAAACCCTTCCTCAATTTAGTAACTGTCTCTGAGCCAACTTTTTTTCCAGTTCAGTGAGTGGCACAATGTTTCCATGATCTCTAAACTATCCGCTTGTGCAAAGAAAATTGTTGCTCTTCTGTTTCCTTTGCTAAAATGATTCCCCCAGCTCTCAAGTTTCCTGTGTCGTAATTTCAGGGCACACACAATTAAACAAAAAGAATCAGAATAAACAGAATTAGTTCTCGTTCTTTCTTAACAACAGGCCTATGATTTTTTTTTTTTTCCATTAGCAAATTCAGTCCAGCAACTTTTCTTCGTGCTGGTTCACTGTCGCTGCTTCCAGCAGGCTTTGGGTTACATGTAACAACAAGATGAGGAGATGGTACTTTGCTTTTAGCCAGGCCTCAGCCTGTGTGTTTTTTTAATTTTAAGGAATGGGGGGGGTTACCTGATCCTGTCACACCTGGTTCTGTGTGATATTTGTTTTGTTGCTGGTAGAGTCCCACCCAGGAGCACAAAGGAGGAATGACACTTGGCATCTTTCATCTTCTCGCTTGTCACTTCTATTCTCTAATCCTCATAATAGTTTCTTTCTCCCCGCTCCTTCTTTTTTGACTCGTACGTCCTCACATGTGCTCTGTTCTCAGGAGAGCCAAGCAGCGTGGCTGACACTCGCCTGCCTGCGGACCACGTTGACGGTCTCCTCATGAGCATCACCTGGGAGCCAACATCCATCCCCCTGACCTGCTGGTGGAGACCACGTTAAATCCCCTTACCACCTCCAGGCCTTGGACCAACAAAGTCTTGGCTGCGAGGTTGGTGTCTGCGCGGTGAGACTGGGCTGCAGGCCCACGAGCAGCTACAAGCATCGCCTGGCCCTGGCCCCCACTGCTCCACGAGCTGCCCGCATGCGAGCTGTGTGGGCGTACGAGTGCTCCTGCAGCCGTGGGGCCGGCTCTGCCCCTGGACCCCTTCCCGCAGGCCTGAGGTGATGTTTTTTTCTCCTATCATCTGAGAATGTCCCTGGGACTATGATAAAAACCCCCACAGCCTCCTGGGTCCCCTCTCCTCCTGGTGAACATGGTCCAGAGGGCAGGGGAAGGCTTCCTGAGAAGCCTGTACCCATTCCATGGCCCCAGTTTGTCAGCTTGTATTGCTAACAGTGTTCTTCCTTGTGTTCGGCTCAGCTGGGAGCCTGATTAGTTACTTCCCAGTGGGCCTTGAAACCCAAGGCCCATATTTCTTTAATTTTGTCCAATTTGGACAAAATTTGTCCAGTCAGATGTTTAGGGAAGCGGCTGTGAATATTGTAAAGCAGCTTCTGGCAGTGAAGAGTCACAGCAAAGGATTGCCCAGATTCCTGGTAATTATTTTCAGCCTGTCCATCTAAGCCCTGCCTGTGCAAAGACCCAGGGAGCTGAAGCAATAACCAGCAGGGACACAGCCCACATGGTAAAAGACATTGTTCTGCTCTTCTTCCTCTTCGTTACAGAAAACTCATTAGGTTACCTGTGCTTTGTTTGGTACCTAGTGTTCACGCTGGTAACGTTTGTGTCACTTTGCTACTGTTCACAGTTTGCAGTTGCTGCTTTTCTGAGTCTTTATTGACAGAGGGATGCATCTTTCATTGCTTCGCGCATGCTCACACCAGCTTCCCCGAGAGCTGGGGTCTGGGCTGCACTGAGGTGCCAACACACCATGGAGCCCTGGGTGAATCTGTTCGCTTCCCTGTAACTTGGGAAGCACTGTGCAATAGCCAAGGCACCATTATAGCGTTACTTGGCTGTGGCTTTATAAAGCACTTAGAGCTTCTTGGAAGAACAAGGGTAAATGCAAACTTGTCCCATTATTCAGTGGTTAAAGGGTTCCCTGAGAGTATGGTTCAAAGCGAATAGGAAACACCAGCCAACCAAGCAGCTCCTTGAATGTCCTTAATGATGGTCATTTAGTGGTTTCAGGTGTCCTCAAGGGGTTACTGCACAGCCCAATTACTAAAACTGGCAGAGCCAGTTTGGGGCTGGGACCCATTTGTTGGGCTGTAAGCAGGACACGGGTTGTATCAGCCAGGGCCGTGCTTAGCCCTAGCTTTTGGTGTAACAATTATGAGTGATAAAATCTCACTTTTCCCCCATTTTCCTCACCACAAGTTAGTTTAAAGGGAATGAAGGCAGATCCTGCTATAGCTCAGTACATAACTAGCCAACTCAAATGACTCTCCACCGTCTTTTCTTCTACATGAGACTCTTAATGCCCTGAGTCTTTGCATGCCCTGGCATGGAGCCCAATTGAAGCATGAGCTCCAACAGAAGTTTTAAATTTAAAGCTGTTCTTTTGGCTTCAGAAATTCACAGACTGAAGCTGAGGGATGCAATTCAGCTGTTTGCCTGCAGATCTGCAACAGCCCTGCTGTGCTATTGCCCTAGCCTCTGTCCGGCAGTCGTGTTAACACCACTTTCCAATTAAAGTAACAGCCTCAGTTACAGAAAATGCTTTCCTGTCTGGACATTTATCTGATTTTTTTTTTTTTAATTACTCATGAGACACAGGACAGTTCTGTTTCCCATCCTCCATTACAATTAATCCATCAGCATTTCTGGTGATTGGGCTGGCTTCTGCTGAATTTTTTATTTCTCGCCATTCCCAGCATCAGCCCAGGCCCATACGGCTCAGATGCCACATATACTCACATGACGAGGAGCACTGATGTAAGCAACCAGGCAAATACCAGGTGCACTAGAAACTCCTGAAGCTCTGGTCTCCCAGAGCAGGGAAGAAGACATCCTGTTCTGGAAACAGTCCTGCTGGAAAATCCCAGAGCCTTCCTACTTGAATTATGGCTACTTCTCTGACTGAAATGTTTTACTCTAAAAACTTAGCTTTTAAGACCTTCACAGCCAAGATCATGCCTTCTCCCCAATACCCTGGACATGCAGAGTTTCCAGGAGAGTAAATGGTGTCAGATGAACCCTGCGTCTCTCTTCTTGGTGCAGTCAAGTAAGAGCATTGTCCCACCTCACTGAAAGGCTGGGAGCCAGACTTTGGCCCTCTTGCTAAATCCGAGTAGGGGTTTACCCTGTGGTTGGCCCTAGGGTAACAACCCTCGGGGACATGCTGGGCTCTGTCCTGCCTGTAGTGCAAGGAGCTCCGCAAAGCTGGTCTACTGCAGAGTACTAGGATCTGAACTGAGCCCTGGGTGTTTTACTCCAGCCTTATTTGCCATTGTAAAAAATACTATAACTGCAGCCAATTTAATGTTTTTTATAACACTAATACCAAACTGCTTGGGCAGGGTCTGCAGGAACTGGAGGAAGACCAGCTGCAAGGACAAAAGCACAGGTTTCAGTGCTGATGTCCTGCCCCATGAGACCACAAAGAACCTGTCTCCTAGGATGTGCTTTTCTTCTAGTCTGATCAGTTGTAACTGTTGCTCTGGGCTTGTGCCTAGCACAGCGAGCCTCAAATCTTGACTCCTGGGTATCTCCATTCTCCAGGACTGTGCAGGGATGGCACAACCACCGGCTCCCAGTGACAAGAAAGCAAAGCCTGCTGCTGCCCCCGTGTCGTTATCCTTGCCGTACACCAGTGAAGATGGGGGGAAGCCTGGCTGGGAGTGTGAAGGAGAGCCGGGCCTCCAGTGCTAAGCACAGCCACTCAGCTACTAAGGTCGAAGATCTCGCATTCAAAGACCCTTCTGTTTCTTCTGTTTCTCCTGCAAGCTCAGGGCCTTCCCTGTGGCACCTCATGTTCAAGAAATTGCAAGGTCAGATTGGACACATGTGGAAGGGTGATGACCTGGAGACAGCACAGAGGAAAGCTGCACGCAGCAAGGAACAGAGGGGTCGAGGTCCCGATGTGTGTGCGACACGCAGCGTGCGGCACTCGTAACATCGAGACCCTGCTAGGCAATACGGCGTGATATCAGGTGTCAGCACAGACCCGTGCAGAGCGCAGCTGAGCCGCTGAGGGCGAGAGGCAGTTCTTGGCAGGCTCAGCTCGCGTGATAAGGTCATTGGAAAGACAACCGATGCTTTCAGCAGCCTGTCCTGTCCCCAGGCCCAGCACCAGCTTGACCGAGGAATCGCTGCGGGCTCCTGCATGATGCCAAGAACAAAGGCTTCTTTGCAAGTATGTCGAAACAGTGTTTTTTCCAACCAGTGTCTCAACCGCTGAGCCCATCCTTCTGGGCCCTGCCAGGTTCCAGTTTTGAACCATTAAATGGCACTTGTTAGAAGAGCTAAATTCCTTCTTTATCAGTGGCATCTCTCAGGCAGGAGGAAGAACAGGCTGTATCTATTGCCTCTCTCCCCAGTGCTTAAATGCTGCTTCCCAATGGTTAAAATTTTCCTTTTGAACATCCATTAGGGATCTCACGGGAAGGGTTCTGTCTTTCTCGTTTGAGCAGTAGACTTTGTTGGGGCTGTGCATGCTAATTTTAATGGAGTTCATCAATCCTAGATGCTGCCTGAAGCCCAGGGTGGTAGGTTATTACCAGCAGCCGAGCTCTCACTGGCCCAAATGGAGCCAGTTTGTGGCACTCAGAGGCCTGCAGACAAATGGCTCTGACCATCGTTAATGCAGGTTCTTGGGAGGATAGGTTGCCTATTTGCCTTCCCTTTGTTGAGAGCCTTTTTGGCCCTGGCACCATTAACAGACTGGCAAATCAACAGATTCCTCAACTAAATGTTGTCCACAGAGTGCGCTGGACACCACTTAGGGCTCTCTGAGGACATCTGAAGGGAACAACATACGCTGGCAGGGCTCATGGGCTCCAGCAGTTGGGGATTGCAAACACATGCTTCAGCTATGCAAGAAATCTTTGACTTGTTCTGAATGTGATTCTGCCTGGGTTTCTTCCCAGGAACATTCCTGTTCTTCAGAATTCACCATTTGCAGAAAAAAAGGGGGTGGGGAGGATTTTGCTAGTATTCAAGATTTTAAGAGTAAGGGAGAGGAAAGGGAACAAGCCTTATGGTGCTTTCCTTAGCCAAATTCCTCCAGAAGGACAGGGTGTGGAATATGGACTCCAGGATTTGGCACAATCCCAAGAAAACACGAACTCCAAAATTAAAAACACTTTTAACATGTCATTTGTTTTTATATAAAGAAGAAGTCTGTTTTTCCTAAGTAATTCAGTCTCTGCTATCACATAAACCAGGCAGCCCTTGCCAAGTGGTGCTGCGTGATAGAAGCCAAGCGCAGAGCTAGGTCTCTGAGCAAAGACGTCTTATCTCCTCCGGGAGAAGGCAGTGCTGTTCAGACCTGCGCTTGTGGTTCCCAAGATAAAAGCCTCAAGCTTAAGAGCCACAGCGTATGTGAGAGAGTTGCAAATGTGGCCCTCGTAGATGGGAGTCGTCTGGTGTCTGAGTTGCAGGTTAGTGACGAAGTTGAGCTTTTATTATAACACCTGCTGTGTTACAAACGGGAGAAAAGGCTTGTGAGGCTCTGCACGAGAGCTGTGCAGTCCAGGGTGCCCGTGCCTCATGCCCTGACGCAGAGGACTCAAGAATCCCACTTCTTATTGCAGGCGACAGCAGGGTCGCACCCAGGGAGGACTGCCGGCCCCAGTGTCCGCCGCGTGCTGCAGCCGTTCAGACGGATGCTGGTCGATGTACCCTTGAAAAAGGCACTGGGTGTATCCAGGTTGTGTCGCCCCGAGCCAAGGATGCTCCTGCAGGTAAGGCGTGAAGCTGGCTGTGAGCCGCATCCCAGGGCTGCTCCTACACAGCAGCACAGACACAGGCTTTGTGCTTCTTTCCAGATGCTGAGCAGACCAAAACAGTCCGCTCATTCCTAAGGGTGTTACGTTTCAGCCTGAGACCCTGCGAGGTGCCTTGCCCAAGCGGAGGTGCCCATGGCCAGGTTTGGAACCTGCTGAGCTGGACAAGTGCTCCAGGAGGAGAGACCATGAAAAGAGGCAAGGTGTAACTTGATGCTACCAAACATGCACTCAGAGTAACCTCCACAGCTCAATTAATTATATTAAGTATATGCCTATAATTAATGTAATTTAACTGAGGTTCTCATGGCGTTGCATGCCTACTGTATCTAAGTCTTAAACTTGTTGCTCTGCATATAATTCAATTGAATGGACGCACAGTATCCATGTAAGATTAGTCACTCCATTCACCAAGGAGAGCTTTATTCAGGCAGATTTGGCTTGTACTTCTGATTTTAACACAGGGGGAACTTTACTGAAGTTAGCTGAGACATTAGTGCAAAACCAGAGCAAAGCCCAGCATTTGTAAGTTATCTGCAATAGAGGCATCATAACTTCTATAATGCCACACAGAAACCTGTGTATCTAACTACCTCCCAAAAATGTTTTAAATAAGGACAGTTTTTGTTTCACTGGTATTCTGAGGTGAGTGATTCAGGTGTTGGAAAGGCACAAACTTTTCACACTTCCTATCAGCACAGCACACAAGCAAGCACGCAGATGCCTGCAAAAAACATGCAAGAAAATACATCTCTTTCAAAACACAGTGTAACAGCTCACATGTTGATGGCAGGAATTTATGTGGGGTCTTGACCATGTTTTTCTGCTAGCATGAAGAGCTCATTTTCCTTGGAAATCACAGACTAGATTCCATCACTGGAGGAAATATATCAGCAAATTACTTCCTCAGTCAATAAAACAAGTTTTTGAACCAAAACCATGGCGTCTTTTGCCATTGCCAAGCCATGGAAGTGTTAAAAAAGAGAGAGGAGGGAAAAAATATCAGTTAGAAAAGCAACTTAAAATGCAATGTTCTTAACATGAATGCAGTTTGCTTCAGCTGTGTTCCCAGTGTCGCACTAGGAAACAGCAAAATAAGGATAGAAAGGCACAGACTCATCTTTGTTAATAATTCAGTAGTATCAGAAATATCTGTGGCGTCCTGGTGCCTCACAGTACCATATAGGAGCTTTCCCCTATAGATGCTAAACTAAATCAGCAATAGTGGATTGATATTAAGAAGCAGATGCTCAGGTGGGTTTTTTTTAACCTGTACAATACTTAGGAGTGTAGTTCAGTACTTGCAAGGGTCCCCTCCTCTGCCCTTTATTGACTGTTCTTCATTCTACATGTTTCTTGTTAATAGCCCATATGGCCAAGGAAGCAGGTCCATGATTTCACTGTGTCTTGCTTTTATTAATCCCAAATTGTGGATCAAGTCAGAAGCAGTCATGGCCCCAGTGATTTATGGATTGCAGTTTTCACTCCTACTAGTCGTGGACAGTCAGAGACTGTCGGATGCCAGCCTGAGCAGCTGCAGCCCCAGCATCAGTTCAGACCCAGGCAAGCAAAATGTGCGCGGACGTGTGAAAGGGCCCGGGGAGCCTCTGTGTGCAGAGGAGTTCGCTGAATACCAGCGCAAGAGAGACTGGTGCTGCTTTTTGCAAGTTGCACATAGGTTATTAGTTTCACACGTGTAGAAAGCAGACGATCACTGAGTGATCTGAAATCCAGATGACAGATTTTATTGCAAAGCTTGGACGGCTGCTTAAAGAGAAACAAAGAAAAGAACACAAAATACATGTGAAATGGGAACACTTTCGAAGTGAGCCTGAAAACAGAGGAACGAAGCAGAAGGGATAAAGAGAACAGCAATCCTGGATCTGAGCAAGAGCTTACAGGAATTGCAGGGACAAGAGAGGAGAGAGCCCTCATCTAGTTTATACTCTCTTTGGAGAGCCCCAGCCAAGCCCTTCAGTAAAATTCTGATTTTCTATCACGCTGTGATTAACTCTGATGCTCCCTGGGGAAGAGCTTGCATCGATGTGAATGGTGGATGGTCCCCAACATCACGGACATCACGGACACATCGCTACTTCCTATTAAGCAAAAATGAACAGACTTTCTCAGTTCTGTTGCCTTCTACATCGACATAAATCAGGAGTAACTCTTCCTGAAATCCAGGGGACATATGACCATTATATTGGTTAAATGTGTGTAATGAGAGAACTTACTCAGTTCTCAGACAGACTTCAGTTGCTTGCAGCTTTGCTGGGGGCAGATTTCTTGCTAAAGTGAGAACCGGTATAATATTTTAAGGAAAAATAAGAGGGGACAGAGCAGCACTCAGAGAATGGCCATTAATTCCATCGTTTCCCTGCTCAGGCCTGGTAAAACATACATCTGCTGCTTGAATTTTAGCCCAAGATAAAAGGAATATTGTGAAGCCCTATAGTTCAAGAATGTTACATATTCAAAGCAGTAAATTTTCACAGGGACCGCGATCCTCTTGCAGCATAGAGTTACCGCAGACAAACTGCTAGGAGGGAGAGCGGAGTCGTTTCTTGGGAACGCCACGGCAGCAGGTACCCAGGGGTCCCACGGGTACAAGCAAACCGTGCGTGTTTTGCTGCTGCAGTGCTGTGGCCTTTCCTCTCTGTGTAATGCCGGCACGTCTGGAAACCACCAGAGAATGGATTCGGTGCTTCTCAGTATCCTGCTTGAAATGACTTTGCCGAGAGCCATCCAGGTCTTACTTAGGATCCACTAGAGTAGTATGCCAGGTGCCTGGGAGTAAGAAATGGGAAAGGCTTTTCCATGAACTAGCACACAGTTGTTCCCTACAGAATTTTTTATGGACATTTAGAAAAAATCCTGAGCTGCTTTAATTTCCCATAAAACACAGGAAGTGAATCAGCAGTGTGAGTGCCTATGAAGGCAAAAAAGAGCTGGAACGGGTCTTTCTTCAATTCTTTCAACTTGATAATGAAGGCTTGAAAGGCTGTAAATTGGGCTTTCTTGTTTTGTTTTTAAGACTTTCATTCTGTGTTAGGAATACAAATCCCGTCCAGGCTGGACAACTTTCTGGACAGACCGAAAAGAGGTCAGGACGTATCAGAGGCACCAGGGAACGCTGCAGGTTTGTCTGTCCAGGGATGTTTAAATCTCAGCGATTGATTACCCATTTCGCTGGGTTATAGGACATGTCTGAGCGTGGTCTACTGGACGCAGCACACGTTTCTTCCAGGACATGAGTGCAAGCAGATGTCCTGCTCGGCCCGTGCAAACGCACAAATGAGCTGGAATTACTTGCAATCAATTGACTCCAGTCAAATACTTCTGTGTTTCCATGTTCACAGTTTGTGTAGACAGATCCTGAGAAGGGAAGTGATTTTGAGTCTGACTATTTAAAGTTTTTTTTGTTTGATTTTCTTAACAGCTGTTTCATCCCTACAGTTGGGAGAAAAGCTTCTTTTCTTAAGGACTCTTTAAGGATCTCCCAGATGGAGAATGAAGCTATTTCCCATCTGCATTTTCTGGAGTCCTTCTGTGAGATCAAAGGCAAATTATACCTGATATTTTGAAAGTTAAAAAAAAAAAATAGTAAATGACATTTAAAGAGAAGTAAGCCCAGCCAGACTTAGCTCTGTCAGCAGTCTGGCCGTTTCCCCCCACCTTTCCAGATCACCTCAGCCGTTTTATTTCCCAGGTTTGAGCAGGTTACCCTGAGTAACCTGTGTTTGTTTGACAAAGCGCTGTTACTCCGTGTTACTTTTGAACCTCAGTAGTCACAGAGAGATTATAAATGCTTAAAAAACCAATGCAGACGCTTGGGAAGTTCTCCTTCCTCGCCAGTGTGGACCTTCATCAACTCACGTTGCACCTAATGGCACCTGCAAGCTGGAGAGGAAATAGTGTCCGCTTGCCTTCCCTGCCTCCGGTGCCCGTGCTGCAGGAGAGAAGGGACAGGGACAGTCCAGCATTAACTTCACGGAGAAGCAGGTTGGTCTTCCTACTTATTAGATTTCTCCACAGTGGCAGAAGCCAAGTGCCACCGGCGCCGGTGCCCACCTCACGGAGCCGTGCATTGCTGCCTGGAAAAGGGAGCCCTGGAGCGAGCCGGCGTATCAGCCTGTTCCTGGGAAGCGGTGCAAACCTGGACCGACCAAACATGCCTTTAGGGCGAAGCGGATAGAGCGGTTCTTCAGACAAAGCCCAAAGGCCGTCCCGCACTGGCGATCTTCACCCTGGCCCTTGGCAGGCAGCGGGGACTGCTTAATTCCCGCAGCCAGCTGCCGGCGGATATTCCTCCTCTGCCCGCCCCCCAGAAGGGCTTTGCACGTGAATCTTGCTAAAAGATGTGTCCTGAGCTTGTTTGTTAAACGTAAGCCAGGAGTTAGGACGGGCCAAGGAAAACAGGGCAGCGCAGCGTGCACCTCCTGGCCCCCCGGCTGCGCCGCGGCGGGAGGGGGGCACTGCTGGGCCGGGGGCCGCACCGTGGCCGAGGCTGCCGAATCCCCACGGGAGCCGGCCGCAGAGGTGCCGTCAGCGCGGGGCAAGCGGAGCCTCCCGCCCGGGCCGGGCCCGGCCGCTGCCCCTGGGAGGCTGTCGGGGGGCCGAGCCCGCGGCCTGGGCTGAGCGTCCCACCGCCCGGGAGCGCTTCTTGAACACGCCTCGCTTTAGGCTAATTTCACTATATAGAGGCTGTACATATATTCTTAATATGTTGATAATATAATAATATGTATTATCATTATATCCTATCCTATTGTAATTGTACTAGGTGTAGGCTATATATACACATCTATATATTGATATATAAATAATATATATTATATATTTATATGATATATTCTTAATATATTGATAACATAATAATATGTATTATCATTATATCCTATCCTGTTGTAATTATACTAGGTATAGGCTCTCTATATATTATCGATATATTGATATATAAATATTCTATTATAAATGATATATAATACAAATTGATAATAATTTCTATAATATTGATTATTTAATAATTTATATTAGCAATATATCTTATTACACTATGTGTAGGCTGTGTATATTATTAATATATTGCTAATATATATAATCAATATATTATCTTACAATCATTATAAAGTATGCAGACTACATATATTATCAACATGTTGCTACTATAATAATCAGTGTAATGATTTGACGTGATCGGTTCTGTTAGCGGTGCCGATTGCAGCGGTGCCGTTCGCGGGCCGCCTGCGCTGGCGGCGGCGCCTCGCGCGCCCCGCGGCCCTTTAACGCGCCCCGCCGCCGCCGCCGCCTCCCGGCGCTGGCCGCCCGCCTCGCGGCGCCGCCCTGCCCCGCTTCCCATTGGCCAGGCCGCGCCGAGGTCCCGCCCCCCGTGCGCCGCCGGCCAATGGGCGGGGAGCAGCGCGGGAGCCGGGGTGGGCTGCTGCGTGCGGCCGAGGGCCGGAGAGCGGCCGGTTAGTGGCGGGGGGCGGCCGGGGCCGGGGCTGGGGCCCCCCGGGGCGGTCGCGGGGGCCCTGCGCGGGCAGCGGGCAGCGAGCGCGGCGCTGAGGGCGCGGAGCGGGCGCCGCCCGGGCGGCGGGGCCGGCGGCGCCGTGAGGGCCCCGGGCGGAGGCCGCGCGTCCCTCAGGGAGGTGCTGGGGGGGGGGAGGGGCGGGGAGACCCCGCGGCGGCGGCGGCGGCGGCCCGCGGAGCCGAACCCGAACCGAGCCCGAGCCCGACGCGGCGGCGCTGGGCGCGGGGGCCGGGCGCTTACGGAGGGGGGCGCCGGGGGTCCTGTGTGTGTGTGGGGAGGGCCGACGTGGTGGGCCCGGCCGGTGGCTCTCGGGGGCTCGTGTGGTTGTTTGCTTGCTGGTTTCCCCCAGACTCCTGGCTGGTCGGTTGGTTTTTCTACAAAGTTGTAGAAAGTATTGCTGAAAGTGTGTGGCAAAGTCGTGTTGTGCAGAGGTTTGTCCGGAGGCAGGCAAAAAAAGAAAGAAAAAAAAGGTGGGCGTGAAAATAACCTATGACTGTTGAAGTTGGTGCGTGCAACTTTTCCAGTGTTTCTCCCATGCGGTTAAAGGGTGACGTGCTTTGGGTAGGCTGCCGAGAAGATCCAGGTATTAGGAAAGCTCTGCTTTAATCTCCGTGTCTATGTAACACACACTCACCCACTCGCTGTAAAATGTATGAATACTGTGCTTTATATTGTATGACTGCTGTGCTTTTGTCTGTTCTCCCAGATTTTACATGCGAGGACGTAAATACTGACATTAAGGAAAACTGAAATGTCTGGATTTTTTTGTTTCAGGTGCTGGTATAAAAGATGAGGCTGAATGAGAGCCGAACAAGATCCCTTCTGGCTCCTGTCACCATCCATAACTATCCAGGCAACCAGGTGTATGTGTTTCAAAATGGCCACTCAGATTCAGAAGAGTTGTCGGAGGAAGAACTTAATGTTACGGAGCTGCGACCCAGGGGCAAAGAGCAGCAGCGGTGCAGCGCTGCCCGGGACAAAGTCGGAGATGTGGTGCTTCTGGAACGGGAGATCACGCAGGACGATAATCTTAACAAGCTAGCCCTGCAGTATGGCTGTAAAGTGAGTGCCATCTCTACTCGACAGTGCTGCGTCTTTTCTTTTTCTTGTTACTCTTATTTTCATGTTTGTTTATTTAGTTTTAATTACTTTAGAAATATTTTATGTGTAGTTTGGTTCCCAGGTTACAGAAGGCTTGCTGGTATTTAGTAGTCTAATACCGAAAAGTGCTTGCCCTGTGTATTTCATGAACGATAAACATCTGGGTAAAACTGAGCTGGAGGAGGGCACAAAAGAGCTCCTCAAGTACCAGCCTAGGAAGGTGTAGTCAACCCCACACCCTGTGTGACCTGGTTTCTGTTTCGTTTGGATGACTAAGTGCAGAGTAGCAGTCATAATTTGTACTCACTTATTACTTAAGTGAGGGCAGAAACTAGGAAAATGAGTGCAGAAATGAGGGCAAGGGCCCTGCTCTCAAGGAGCATACAGTTTTTGAAGCAAATTGAAGGTATGAGCTTACATATTGCAGAGAATGTTTGAGTCTGAAAGGTGTGAACTTAGAGGGAGTCCAGGTCCTGTCTTTGCATGTGATTTTTGTTTCCTGTAGTACCTAGAAATGCATGTGGTTCAGCCATCGGCAGGCAAAAAAGAGCGCGTACGCAGGTGAGTTTTCTCTGGTGATGGAACATACTAAAAAAAATACGTTTATTTGTACCAAAGCAGAGTTCTGTAGAACTGTTGAAAAGTTTTAATTACTTGATCTGAACATCAGAAGTACCCTCTCGTTTAGCAGTTAAAAGTTCCGTGTTGCAGAGCATTGGACAATGACCTGGATGGTGAAAATGAAGTACTGGCTGAACTGCAATACTGGTGCAATCTGTTTGTCTTGCTTAATAACGCAGCTGTGAAGTGCAGCTGAAGCAAGAGAACTTAGAGGAATTGTGACAATTCCTCCCCTCCCCCTCCCCACCTTAAAAAAAAAAAAAGAAAGAAAAAAAAAAAAGCCTTTTAGGTTCTGCTGATGAGCCTTATGCTTGCGGAAAAAACAAGTCTAGCAGGGCTTGAATAGGCTTTGATTGGCACCGGTAGAGCGTGTGAACTCGGAGCTACAGCAGATTACTCTGTAGTAACTCTGCGCTCATCCTTAAGCACCAGCGACTGCGTAGCCGTGGCAGTTATGCTGAATCTCGACTCTTCAATGAACGGGCAGGAGGAAGATCCTGAATAACTTCTTTGATTTATGTTATGAAAAAAAATCCAGCTGTGCTGTCTGTCAACATAACTCAGAAGGATTCAGTCCTGCCTCTGCCCAGACTGTTCCTCTCTCCGTGTCCTCCTCTGCTGCTCCTCTCCCAGAGCCCTGCAGGCCCTGCCGAAGGCTGCTGGGCTTATCCAGTGGGGAAGGCAAGCTGATGGAGAGGGACCAGGTAGTCCGCTTTCTCCTCCCACAGGACAAACTCGCCTCCTTCCCTTCCAGAAAGGGCACTTCTGACTTGTTGTATTGAAGAGGTACAGAAATCCTTACTGTTGGACACCTGCATATTTGTCTGTTTACAGATTGGCACTGATAAAGTTTGATGTATTTTGTTTTACTTGCACGATTAAGCAGCTCCTGAAAGGCTATCAAAACATTAGTGAGGAAGATTTGTAGGTGCAAATATATGTGATTTTGTTTCAGAAACAACAAAATAAAACAAACACACACACACACACACACCCCTCCCCCTCTTCCCTTCCCCCCCCCCCCCAAAAAAAAAACAAGGTGAGATCCTCTTTGAAATCATAAGAATTTGTCATTGGTTTCAGAGTCATCAGGGCTTACTTGGGACAGAGTTGCTGAGATAGTACAACAAATAGCTTTATGTGTGTTAAAGATAAATTGGCAGGTAGGCAAGGCATTTTAAACTTCTGATTTTTACTCTTGATCATGTATGATCCTGGCCTGCTTTTTGGCATTGTTCTCAGCTGGGACAACAGGAGCTCATTGCAGCCAAAAACGAGTACAAAAAATAAGCCACAGCAGCTTGTGCGACCTAGCTCTTGCATTCTTCTCATCAGCTCTGCTTATTGCTTTTGCCTGAGTGCCGCTCCACTTTCTGTTTCTAGAGCCTTTGTACGATATTACAGCGTTTGACTGCAGACACCGCAGGGGATATTTTCTGTTCCAATAATCTGTTTTCACTGAAACAAAACAAAACAAAAAATTGAAGCACCACCTCAGTTAGGAGACTTTGGATCAGATTGTTCTTTTGTAAGTAAATAATTTTGTAGAGCTTAGTTCCCGACATTACGCTGGGGCAAGGCGTAAGGGGTCTGATGATCCAGCTGCTGAGGAGTCTCTCAACTTCAGGGGGCACCAGAGTGGGATCTGGAAGAACATGCTTACTGCAGTATGTCGGTCCTTGGAATGTTTCCATCATGATTAAACCTCCCATTTTCAGATTTCTCAGGCTTTGCACAGCAAACATGAGGTTCGGGCATTCAGCTCCCCTGCGGTGGTGGTGTGCTTCCCTGCTGTGATGTAGCGGACTTGCTGCCTTTCAGGGATCGTGCTTGTCGGATGGACTTGATATATGGTTCGCTGACAGTCCGCGTGGACTTAAGGGGAGATCCACAGAGAGCTGCAGCTCTGGAGCCGGAGGAATGTGGTGCTGCTGCTCATCATCAGCCTCGTGGCCCAGTGCTGTGGGAGCCGCTGCAGGGGAGGCCGGTCTTTCCCTTGTCACCTGTCTGTGCGCGTGGAGAGGTTGCGTCTCCCTGCTGGAGTCAGCTAGCTGCAAGTAGCCATCGATCATTCGCTGCAGTGACAAAGCAGATGTTCAAGCTCCTGTCGTAGCTACTTGAAAATTGCCGTAGGGCTCCTCTCTGCTGTATGCACATGCCATCTTTTAAAAGCAGCTCTTTGTCCTGAGCTAGCAAAGAAGTTGCAGCTGATGGCATATACAGGTTTGTTTAGGAGGTGTTTGTTTGCTTTTTTTTGCTTTTAATTCCTCTCATAATTTCATTAGTTTCCACCTGTAGCCTCAAGCTTGTGAGTGTGCAGTGAATGCAGTTGATGCAATAATTTACTAAATTTCTAAAAGAACAAATTAAATTTCCCCTGAAAGTGCAGTCCTTGGTGCTGTCTCTCTTCTGTGTGGTATACAGGAGGTGGTTAACCTATTAATGTTGCTTTTTTCCTTGGTTTGGAGTCCTGCTGTTTTCTCTGTTCTTCTTCCTCCAGCTCTTCCCTTGAGGTTGTTTCATGTCTCCTTGATTCTCTGAGAGCTCTTTGTGCATGTGATGGTACTGTTCTCCTTTGATAGAAGATTTTAGAACAACTGAGAAGCTCATGAACTTACTTATTCAGCGATTATTAATGTACATCATTATAAGCTGGCTCCTCTCTATTTAACATTAAATAAAAGACACTACTTTCTTACCTTTTGTCTTTTCTTTGTAGCCAGCTGTCTTTATGAGATATGCTGTGTGCATGTTTGTTCTTTCTTGCTATTTTTATCACTATTTGCATTACCAAACTAGGTGGGAGTCCCAGTCACAGGTAGGGACCCTGTGTAGTGGTGTTGGTACACGCTAACAACCAAAGATGATCCTGGATGCACAGGGATTATTGGCTTAAGCATGTCTTTAGCAGGGATATTGGCCAACTGTGGAGAATTTATTAAGGAAAAGCGTTTCTAGAACCTGCAGGTGTTTCCCAGAGCAGAGTCTGTCTAAACTTAAGGCTCTTTTCTCCTTTTAGGGGGTGGAGGAGGTCTCTAGTCACCTCAGAGCTAACGATGCCCTGCTGTCAGAAGATCTGTTAATGCAGCGCCCAGCAGTGTCGCTGCTCTCTTTTCAGAAGAACGTTATGCTTAATTGCTGTGCCAGGGAGGGGTTCCTACCCCCTCCGCAAACAGCCCTGTAATTCCCCTGCCAGCCCTGTGTCCAGAGTTCTTCCGTGCTCTGATACGCGCACGAGGCGGCTCGCGCCTGTGGGAAGCGCCGGCACAGCGGTGCCCCACGCGGGGCTGCCTGTCGCGCCGTGGCAGGCTTTGACGCGCAGTGTCCAAGGCGGGCGGAAGTGGTGCGGAGTTGCCTTGTAGAACACTGCAAGTTGCTCACTATCAATAACCTGTAAAATCCAGCTCCAGTAAAGATTCTAACGAATGTTTTGCTCTCCGAGATAAATTCTCTTATTTGAATTAGTGCTCCCATCTTTAACCTAGAGGCTCTCAGTGAATGCGTATTTACTGTGCAGTTCATCAGCTTACATGTTCCCAGAGCCGCAGAGTCAGTACTGGAGGAGACAGGCCATAATGCGAGTCTGGGCTCCACTTAATTTTTCCCTACCTATTACAACCATTAGAGGGATGGTGCTTGGGAACGTGAACAAAGTATGCTTACGGCTGTGTGGGAGGGATGCTTTCTGCTTTATTCCAGGCTGTGATCTTGCTTTCAAAAGTACAGTATGCTCCAACGAGGGCGTGTGCTGTCTCGGCCCATTCCGAGATCATTTTCCTAGCAGGAGGAGCATTTCAGCAGGAGAACAGACAAATGCCCCTTCAGGGGGATGCTGTGCTAAGCTCTGTGGGTTTTCCTTGTTCATACTGAGGTTGTCTTCTCACCTGAAACGCTTACAGAGTGTTTAAGGTTTGGAAAATGTTTAGAAAGGTTCCATTGTAGATTTTTCTTGCCTTAACTCAGATTAGATAGTAAGTAGGAGAAGAATGAAGAAAGCAAAGACCAAGGAAAAACAAGGTTAAGAGAAATACAGCGTAGGAGAGATGAGGGCACTGCAGGAGGCTATAAGCTGATTTAATAGGGGACCTGTAAGATCTGTAGGATCCCTGTAAGTACTGGAAAAATCTCTGACTGCAAAATACTAAGACACTTGTGACGAGGGCTTGTATTTATTTTCAGGATGCTGTTTGCGTCCTACCTTTTTAGATGGTTCCTGTTTCAATACCGGCAAAAGAATGGATTGTCTTAAACTAATACTCTTATCCTTTTTGGATTCTGTAGGTCGCAGATATCAAACGTGTCAACAACTTCATCAGGGAGCAGGACTTGTATGCGTTGAAGTCCATCAAGATCCCCGTGAAGACCCATGGGCTGTTAACAGAAACTGGCCAAGAATTAAGGCCTCTCCAGACTGCACGCTCCCAGGCTGGCCTAACGCTTGTGGACATGCCTGAGCCTGATGACGGTGCTGCAGCCAGCACCTGTACTGAAAGCAGATACCTGAATGACTACTTTAAGGGGATTGACAAGAGTATTCAGGATGCAGTACAGGCAGAAGTCCAGCTAAATGCCGACTATTGTGTAGAAGCGCTGGAGAAGCCGTTGCTCGAGTCGGGGAAGCAGGAGACCAGTAATGGTGCGGACTGTGGAATCCAGTGGTGGAATGCAGTTTTTATTATGCTTCTGATAGGAATTGTCCTGCCAGTATTTTATATCACCTATTTTAAAACACAAGAGAATGGTGCGACAGCCCATACCTCCAACACAACACTAACCTCAAATATTTCAGCAGATGGATTAGAAGGGAAATTGCCACAAAACTTAGTTGTAGAAGAAATTCCCAAGGGGGGATCAAGCCGAATAGTCTCCCCCCCCAGCACTGAAGTCCATAAACCAGTGACTCTGACTGTAGTGGAGTCAGGGGGATAACAACACAGTAGATTTGACTTTCTTTTTTTTAAGTAGATGATGTAATCCTGAACTCGATTGAACCTGAGGCGATGTGACTTTATGGCAGAATAAGGATGCTTTGTTGCTTACAAAGATCAACAGAGAGCTGGCTTTGCATTCATGAACTCTGTCGAGGGAAAGTATTTTGCAGCAATTTATTCTCCTGTTTGCTTCAGGTATTTCTTAATGAATGGTCTTGCCTAAGAATCGGAACCCTTTGCTGCTGTGTTAAAGATTACAGTATTCGTATGATTGGGAAGTTAGGGTCTGTGTGCACTTTGAGAAAATACTCTTTTTGCATAGAGGGACTTTCTTCTTCTCTGAATTACATTTTTATCTTTTGTAGACCATGGCAGTCTTGGCATACTTACTTACCCTTCAAGAGGTGACTTCTATCTTGTTAGATCAGGTGCACCAGGCTAGTATTAAAACAGCACAAGGAAGCTGACATCATCTCACTATTTCATCCTTCTGCGTGTGTGTTTAAGCTGTGTTGATTAGGATGATTCCACCGTACCAGTGAGTTGGGTGTGACCAGACATTTTCTCCTAGATGAAACTCTTCAGCGGGTTCTCTTGAAATCAAGTATCTTTGCAGGCAGAGCTCGTCACTGCAGAATCCATGCCTCTGCCAGGTTACTGCTCCTAGCGGAGTACTGGCTGGGAGTGACAGCAGATGTCAAAAGGGTATTGGAGGATGATTCGCTGAGGACGGTGTTAGGGCTGTGGTATGTAATATGCAGTATGTAAAGGCTCGCTTCTTGTTGGGAAACCTAGCTTTTTTTTTTTTATCCATAAGGGCACATCTCAAGCACTACATTTCAGTCATGGACTTGAGTTTCCTTGTTTGTAACTCTTCAAGCGTGAGAGAATTGCTAAGTAAGTTGAATCTTATTTACAAGGTCTAGGAAAGAAGCCCTATGTTATTTAGGCAGTCACAGAAAGATGTGTCAACGCTTTATAGGATGGGGGCTGTGAAGCTGTATGTTAGACGTTTCTGTGAACTGCTGATGTTTGCATTAAAAAGCTTTTGAGTGATGAGGAAAGACTAATGAGGCTTGCAGTAGTGTTCTGCAAGATGTCTCTGTGCTTACTGTGTATGCTGGTTAGAAAGATTCATTAAGTGGCACGTGCTAGAAGTGAGCGGAAAAGAAGGCTCTGGGGAGTTTAGCTGCAAAGAAGACTTTAGTTCAACAAATCCAGGGACTGCAAACAGAGGTAAACTCTCTCCTATGGCTGAACACGAAGGTATGTTGCAGCACACGTCTCTTAAAGAGGCTAGATATGGCTATTTTAATCAGCTTTTAGTAAACCTTAAGGACACTAAGAAGTCCTTTCCTAGAACACTTACTTACTTACACTGTAGGCCTTGCTGCTATCAGTTTTGGTTGGTTTTGTTCCTGCCCCCCCCCCCTTTTTTCCTTTCCTGAGGGTAAAGGCAGAGATGATTGATTGGTTTAAAGCAGTTGTTTTTCTGCTGCGTCTTTCTTTGCCATATATTGGCTCCCTTGCACCCCATTTGTCATCTTTCCACCAAGTTCAACAAGATGCCTGCGGGGAAGAAGGAAAAACAAAGAAAGAAAAGAAAAAAAAAAAAACCCAAAAATACAGACTTTGCATTGCGCAGGTAAGGGGAGGAAATTAGGTGGTGGTGGTGGTGGTGCAGCTTTCCGAAATGGCCCACTTGCGACGGCTGGCAGGCCCGTTATCAGCCTTTCGCTGGAGGGCACTGGCGCTGCGTGGGCACTGCTGCGGGGTGCAGGCGTTGGCAGCAGTGTGCGGGGATCCCGGGCAGCGGCTCACGCCGTGCGGAATAACTGTGAGTCTCGGCAAGCTTGTGAGGTGCTTGTTTTTGTGTTTGGGTTTTTTTTTTTTTGTTTGTTTGGGGATTTGTTTGTTTGTTTTCTGGGTTTTTTTTGGAAGGACTTAAGTAAGTGGACACTGTTGTCCGAGGTGCCAAGAGCTGCTGAGTGGAGGTACAAGAGGGCGTTGTGCTGATACAGGCTCTTCCTGGCCCAAGGAAGAACAGAAATCTGTATTTCTGCGTAGCGGGAACGCTGCTGGGGGTTGGCAGCTTCTGTAGCACGGTGTGAGGTACAATACACAAAGCAAGCAGAACCTCATGGTGTTATACAAGTAACCTGTTCTTCCTGCAGCCTTTATAAAGCTCTCAAGATCCAAGAGAGCTCGGGGGAAACCTAATTTTCACAACAAGAAACCTTAAAATAGCTGTACTGGAAAAAAAAAAAATTACATTCTTCTGTGAAGGAAAAGAATCCCTCTCTGTTCTGTGGGGGTTATTACATTTTTAAGTAAAGCAAAATGAAATAAAAGCACAATGAGCGGTACCACCCTAGACTGTGTTTGTCTCTGTTACCACACATTGTATTTTACAGCTGTGTAGCTTTCCTTGAAAGGACCAACGCCTTATAACAGCTCAGCTGGGCCCTGGGAAGAGTAAGAAAGACGGCAGAACATTTTCTGTAGTGGTTTTGTGTCTCACAGGAATGTTTGTTTCACAGAAAACTGTCCTGCTGCAGGAAGCTGGGCTGTTTGGGGGGGGGGGGGAACCTATTTCCTTATTCCTAGTCTCAAAATGCAGAACTGTGGCCGCAGAGTCGTGCCAGGGCTGTGCCCGGTGCAGCGCCGGGTCGTGCAGCAGCCTCACGGAGCAGCAGCCTCACGGAGCCCGAGGCTTCGGCAGTGCCAGGGAACAGGAGCGTCGCAGCTGAGGACAAACCTCCAGCGGCAGTGCAAGGAAAGGCGACGGCTGGTCCTGGCGAGGGGCAGGAGGTAAGTAAGTACCTGCCTTCTGCTCAGAAGTCTGACTCTACCCAGGGTTTCTGTAAGTTTCTGCGAGCATTTTGTGATAAGCGTTTATAACTTTGCTGCGATTCTTAATTCTAAATGTTGTAACTACACATTTAAAAAAAAAAAAAAAAAAAAAAACTTGGTTAAACTGAAGCAATCCTTCTTTTAAAAGATACTCTTTAGAGTCAATCTTTAAGTAAAGTATTATTTCAGGTACCGTCGGGGAGGGACGAGGATACACCAAACAGAAGAACATTCTGCTCTGCAAATACGACAGAGGCTGGAGTACACAGTAAAAGCCAGTATCTTTACTTTAGTGAATGCAGGATACAAATATTTTACAACAACCTCTAGCATTTTCTTAACCATTTGATAAAAAGTTCACTAGAATATTTATTGTATATTGAAGAAAAAACAACACATTCAGGGAAAAAAATTGAGATTAACTTATTTTTTTTCTTAAAAGATTCATCTCAAGGATGGCAACAAAGTCCAGCTTGTGCCGCCAAACGGCTTATCATCATTAAACCGTGAACAGCTTCTTTGTGAACTGTTGACTACAAACATTTACCAAATACATAAATCTCTTTTAAAAAAGCCATTTTAAATATAGCAAAGCAGTGTTCTCTTGCACAGCAAAGTGAAGAAAGTTTCTACTAAGATTTAAATGTTTACATTTGTTAAGTCTTTCTTTCACATTCTAATTTAACTTCTTCCCATGATCAATTGTTAGGAGTCATTATGTTCCTTATTTACTATGTATTTCTTGTGCGCACAGTAATTTGTACGTTTCTGATGCATTAGTGTCCTTTAAGTAAAAGGAAAGGCTAAAGCATTTTTCTCTGACGAATCCCTGATTACATACGTCCTCTTAAATACTATCAGTGAGAGCTCAAAGATGGAGAGGTGATTTGTCACATTAGAAGATGAAAATCTTATGTCATTCAGCCTTGAATGGGTTCAAAATAGAATTGGATCCCCCTGCAACTTCGTTCAGTATATTTACTTTAAAAAAAGTATTCTTTTAACTGTTGAAATATCTGTGCTATGTCCTTTTTTTTTTGTACAAAACACTTTTACAGTTTCTAAAAAAGTATGTTTCAAAGTTAGCTATGTGTGTTATTAAAAATCAGAATTCCCATTTATTTAACGGCAAGAGATTTCCCACTGACGGGGGAGGTCTTCATAAAGACTTGGTCTGTTGAGTCTGTTTGTTAGAGGGTTTGGGGCAACATGTTAACAGTCTCAGTATCAATTCTTAAGAACTGATTTTTTTTTTTTTTTGGAATTAGTTGGTGCAATTTCATTATAAATGCTAACCTTTAACTTTTTTCTTTAAGAAAACAGTAATAGTACTGTTTAAAAACCTGCATAGAAATAAAGACTATTGTGATACAGTCAGCAAAGCCATCTTATAAGGCACACAAGAAAATAGACAGTAAATGTGAATGCAGAACTCCCACTCAGATGTACAGCAAAGTTCATATATGTGCATAATAATGAAAAAAAATCACATAACTTTTCAAAGCATTAAAAGGTTCTCTGAAGTGGTAAGTGAATTAAATCACTTTGGAAATAATAGAGTTGCCATTAGCAAAAGGGACTGGTTTCCTCTGTAGGGTTTTGTAAACTAGTAACTAACGCTGGACTAATGCGGACTGATTTCCAGTGATAAGTGCCTGAAAGAAGGGGAACCAGTAAGTTTTAAAGTTACTGTGACAACAACAGACCTGTTTTGCAATGTCTGTAGTAACTTTGTTCTTCAGTCACACCTTAAGCAAGCAGCTGAGGAGGGAGCTGGCTGCACTGGACTTCCATTTCTAAAGAACGCTTTAGTTTAGTATTTTTTATTTATTACAGATTTAAAAATAAATAAAAGCCCAAATTTTATTAATAGGGTTAATTTTAAAGAGTTTGGGGTAAAAAAAAAACAGCATTGTTCCTTTTTTTCAAAATTAGAGCTACCAGCAGTAAGATTTGTATCTTTTCAGCATGGTTCCAGTAGGAAGGAATAGTTCACAAGCGCAGGAAGATGAGAGACACAGCAAGGATTTGAGAACAGATGAGAGAGATTGCTGCAGCACGGTAAGAATGCTTGCCAATACAAAACCAGTTCTACCCAATGAAGTTGGTATAACTTTTTGTATACCAGATTTGGGGGTTCTCAGACACTTGCTGCACGGAGCCGCCTTTTACCAGCTCACAGGGCAGGTAGGGATCAGTCTGACGCCACCACTGTCACTGGCCCTCTAACGCCGGTTACAGCACAGCCAGGCCGCGCGGACCCCGGGGACGGAAATGTCCTGCTACCGGATAAATCAGAACAGATCGAGAACTTTCACCAGCCGGGGTTTATAACACGATGGGCCTCGGGCCTCCTTGCTCTTTTTCATGGAAGTAGCAAAGAGGAACAACATATTTCTGAGGCTGCGGTTTTATCCCAAACCACTTACCACTTAAAAAAACCTTTTGTGCTCATTTGATATGTGTTATCTCCCTATCATGAGAAATCAGGTCAAGTTTTTCCACTTTTTTTTTCCTCCTCAAAAGAGGCAGTTTTAAAATGATGCCTTAAAATGTGTTGTAACAGATTTTTTAATATTTATGCAGGATGAACTTAACACCAGATTTTTTTTGCCACTTTGCTATTTATATACATATATATAAAATGTATAATGAAGCTTAACCATACAGCACAGAGATTACAATTTAACGGCACACATTCACCACCAGTGAGGGGGACAACCCCTTTATACACCCTCTGAAAAATCTGGATAATAATATTAATAATAATTAAAATCCAAAGAAAGTACAGTATATTTAACAAAATAGTAAATATTAAACAGTGAATACTCTACTTAATAAGGACCTCGCCTTTTTTCAAGTTGGCGTCAATCCACAAAAATATACTTTTTAATCTGGTGAACGTACAATACATAGGTACTTACACCAAAGGTGATAATATATTTAAGATGCTATATACACAAAGAGTTTGGCTCAAATTTAAATTTACATATAAGTGTTCATGGCTTATTTTTCCCCCAAGATTCCGCCTGCAAGTTTTTCCTTTTCATCTTTGAAAGCAAAAACTAGAAAGTCAAAATAAGATAAAACTATACTCTACAAAAAAGCTACAACATACAGCTTTGGCTTATATAAATAATTCATAGCAGAATGTGTTCAAAAGTACTGTATATAACTTTATATATAGTCTTCAATTCATTAGGGTATTGTTTTCTTTAATATAAAATATACATGAGCTAAAATCCGTTTCTATATTTTTCAAAGGTATGAACGTAAAAAGAAATTTGTCAAACATATTCCAATTATAACTTAATATATTAATTTTATTTTGTTAATGTTCTATCTTCTAGGCTAATATTTTCTGAATATTTCATGCGAGTTCTCTATGTCTCTCTTTCACTTTTATTAAAAAAATCACTTCTTTGACCCAATACATTATTTTTTTTTTTTTTTGCACGTGCAAAACAAGATTTTGTTTTGTGTTTTTTATAGCATCAGCCCTTCTCCATGCACCCTCTGCAATAGAGACCCATGCCAGGTTGGGTAATATAAAGGTCATTTTATGTACAGTATTGCTTTCTTCTTCCTGCTTTTCTACTGCTCTGCTGCTACAAAGCATTATTTCTTAACTACAAGTAACCATACAGCTTTAATAAAACACACAGGGACATTACTACAGGCGAGCCCTCTTGGTTTCTGCAATCTAGTGTGGTAGGATTATAATATGGGTACAACGTTTCTTTGCAAAACAGGTTATATTATTAAAACAACAAGTCCAGGTAAGTGCCAGACTAGATCAATACCTATAGGATTGTTCTGTTACATTTTTACCATGGGACATCTGCAGCTATACAAGAAGTTTGTAATAAGTGCCTGATGATTTTGTGTATGCTACACACACTAGCACATATATATGCATGTGAAGATATATATATGCATGTATGTATATACATATAAATATACTTATTTCACGTCCTTATTTATAAATTTAGATATGTCAGGACAGTTCATTTTGAGAACACAAAACTGAAGAGGCAGCACTGCAAGTTTATGTCACCCATGTGTCCATCCTCATTCGTTTTACTGATGGACTCTCTCTATCTTCTGAATTTGGTGGCCTTCCCAGCACAACGGGTGAATGGAAATCACTTCTGGGGTCTTCCCGGTCACTGCCATCGTAGGAGCTGCTGGAGCTGCTGAGACTGTCGACAGGAGAGCGGCCCATTTCCTGCCGGGATTGCTGCTGCTGCTGCTGCGGCGGCGGCGGTGGTGGCTGTTGCTGCTGCTGTTGTTGTGGTGGTGGTTGTTGTTGTTGTGGGAACCCAGAGGGAGTTACACGGTCCCGGGGAGGTGAAATTGGTTCAGATTTTATGTTGATGTTTTGGTTGGTATTAATGGATAAATTTGAACCCTGAGATAGCTGGCTGCCACTACTGTGAAAAAGAAAACCAAGGGAAATAAGAAATAAGAAAACAACAGGAGAAAGGAAAAAAAAAAAGACAATTCATGTGTGTCTGTACGAGGGTTTGGTCTTCCAGTTCCACACCCTCAAAATGAGTATGTAAATAAATGCAACTTACTTCAGTGAAGAAACAAAGCTGATAAAAGCATCAATTAAAGGTCTGAACTGTATTTATAAAACAAACAGAACTATTTCATATTTCCAAACATTTAAGATAACCATGTAGGTATCTTCCTTGTAAGAAGATGGGCCTGAAAGGATGCAGCTTGTTGGCCCAAGTACAGAACTGAACTCACAAACAGGATAATAAAGATAAAACATCATTACTCCTGCAACAAATGAGCAAACTTGGACGGCAACGCACACAGCGTAACAGAAATGAAATCAAAGTGGTAGTGTGCTGAATATTTCCCAGTGAAGATTATTCAACTTAGTCAAAGTGGTAGAAGCTCCCACCTGGATGTAAGACCATAATAACATCAAATTTACTTACACAAGAGAGCTGAGGGCTGCTGGACCTAGATGGTGCTGCTGCCAGGCAGATACCTGCCCTAAAGATAGCATTCCCGGGGAGTTAAACCCCTGTAAGGCAGACAGGTCTGCACTAGTCAAGGAGTAATCTAAGAGGGAAAAAAACAAACAAAATAGTTAATACATTTTCTTACACATATATACACCCACATACATACAAATTTAAATACATCTGTATATGCAAGTGTAGAACTACATAGTTATATATGTAAGTACATATATAGAGAGAGTTATATATACTTACATATACACATGTATTTAAATTTGTATGTATGTGTATGTATATGGATTCTTTTAAGCCCACAGGTACAACACAGTTATGCACATTATCTAGCATGCCTTACACCAAGCAAAGTATTTCCATTTCCTGAAGATTTTAGTCTGTCTGGAAATTTCAAAATAAAACAAAAAGGGAAGAATTAATACAAGTCATTAAAAGACAAGGGCGTTTCTTGCACTGAACTTAAAGAAAGCCTGGCTCTGGTTCAGTTCTAAATAAAACACACAACCCAGACAGGAGGCAGTGGCTAGGCAGACGCTCACAACACACATGCCTCTCGGCTGGCTCATCTGTTACAAAGCAAAGCCCTCACACTCCCACAAGCTCTATCCGACCCAAAATGCTGCTATTTGCCTGGCTCCCAGGGCAGGCAAAGGGACCGGGAAAGGCAGGGAGCGATGCACCCGCTGCTGCAGCCAGGGAAGGAAGCACACGGGGAGCTGGGGATGCTCCCAGCCATGGGCTGACCCAAAGCCGCTGCAACTGGAATCCTTCACAAGCCACCGCTCCGCTGATCTGTGCAGCCCCACTGCAAACGATCGCGTTCTCCCTCCCTCTCAATAGTCTCCCTCTATGTATGAATGAGCAGTCATCTCTCTATCAAATAAATGTTAAGAAGCCTTTTTCATTAAAGGAAAAATATCATTATTTAGAAATACAATTTAAATGGATACTAGAAAAACAGCACATATTTCTAATCAACAAGCAGGGACTGGCTGTTATTTCTGGCTAGGCTATAATGCTCAGCTAGTTCTCGCTTTTCCTTCACACATGGGAAGATATTTTCACATTATCATTATCACTTATGCTTTTCTTTCAAGTTTTAAAACAAAGCTGCAAACACTTCTCTGCTTTTAATTATTCTGTAATACAGCTTCCAGAAAATAATTTCTGGTCTCCTGAGAATTATTTTACACTTCCAGCAGATGAACCAAAAATTCCACTGAAGTAGGTTTTATACAAAATATGTGTTGTAGCACTGTCCTAACATGACAAAACCATTATTATTAAAGAAAGATTGTTTCTCTTGAGATAAATTTTCTAGAAGAGCTTCCCCATTCTCCTCCATCAGCTTGTCTCCTGTGGACAACTTTCAGGCTCCCTTTCATGGCCTGTGGAGAAAGGCAAGCCCACTGCAAGGGTCTTCATGAAGACCTTGGGAGCCCCAGAGAATCCCCCAGCAGGTGAAGCTACGTAAGCTGCCTTTTTATTTATTTATATTCCTTCCCAGTTGATGCCATTTTTATTGAAACTCTGAAAAAAAATCTCACTAAGCATTTCTGCATGGATACAGAAGGAATTTTTCCCAAGCTGATCAATCCAAAGCCCTTTTGCAAAACAAAAGAAATCCCCAACTTTTTTTCCTTTTAAAAAGAAAAAAAAAAAAGCTTCATTCTTCTTTTCTATAAATTCAGCCCTCCGATCACTAGGATACACTTGCACTCAGTAACATGCAGAGCAACCAGAGCTGTGACAGGCTGCAAGGAGAGCAAAGGTAAATGCCCGAGATGGATGTGCTGTTCTGTGCCAATGGGATTTCCGTGTTGAGGCAAACGTTTGCAGGAGTTAGGTTCCATGTATTTATTGTTTCTTTGCAATTACAGCTTTTATGGGAATGGACAATTCACTTTTGGTGCTTTAGGTAGAAAGGGGCTGATGGCAGAGGTTAGAAGAGATACTTTTCCTAACATTACATATGCCATTGCACAATCAGCGAGCTGCATTATCCTTCCCCTAAATGATGGTATATCCGCTGGCAGTAAAAGCAGGATACCAGTTTCCATGCGAGTGGCTAGGTGCAGCATGAAAAAGCCACCCTGACGAGAGAGTGCCTTCGACGTGATGGAAACCACTGCTGCCGCTGTGACCTCAACAAGCAATGAGACGCCTTTGAAATTTATGTCTTTGCAAAGCAACCGGCGTAAAACCACTAATATAATTTAGGTGATGGTTACATATGTTTTGCTCTGCTGAAGTATAAGTTACTATTTAACTGATCTCTGCTCTTTTGAATACTTAAAAACATGTCTAGAAAGTGCTAGAACAAATACCTCAGCTTCCTCCGGCCCTTCCTCCAGCAACCTGCAGGGAGAATACTTCTCCAGCAAAACAAGTGATACAGACTAGCATCTTCACGCAAGGCTGATAGCCAACATTTTAACCAAGAATCTAAGGGTTAGATCTACCCTTTACATCCCTGAAAAAACCTAACCAACCCCCCCCAAAAACAAGTTAGGTATCTAAGTTTTATCTTAGTCCTTGAACTGCAAGACTGAAGTTGTTATGTAAGGGATGACTTCCCTGACAGTACTTAGATGACAGTCTGTCTGGTTTCAACAAAATTTCTTTGCGCAAGTCCCCTGAAAGGCTCAGTCCAATAGAAACAAACCCTAAAGGCTCAAAGTTTTTCACAAAATACGGCGCTACCCAAAGGAGATGTGCTGCCTTGTAAAATCATATCCTAGTGATAACAGAACAGGTCCGTAGTGCAGGATCCCAGCTTCAGTTCTTTTTGCTGCTTCCCGAGATTCAGGCTACAGCCCCTTTCATTCCATCCCCAAAGCCTGTTTTAGCCACCAGGTTGTTCCAGATGAGGGGGACACAACACTGCTGCATGGGTCAACGTCACACTGCACCAGAGAATGAAGGGATTTGTTAGGCGACAGGGAAAACAACCTGAGTTCAGGTCCCGGCTCAGAAGACCATTTGTTTACTTTAAACAGCCATTAGATGCAATAAACAATCTTTGAAGTAAGAATCAAAATGAAACAGAGCTTTATATTCAGCAAACTCACGGTTAAGCTCACAGTCTGAAACAAGCCACCAAGCACAATTCTTCACTCTGCTCATTACACTGCTATTGCAACCCTGCCTTCTCCTTCATTCACATCTTTAGACTTTAACCCCCCTCAGGGCAGTGATTATTTGCATAAATGTTTAACAATTTAGTTGGGTACTACCGCAGTATAAATATTTACTATTACTGATGACTAAACAGTCCCTCTCAAAATGCAGACCTCAGGCACGCCAAGCACTGTTTGGGGCAGCGTTTCTGAGGCCAAACCAATGCACAAAATTGTTAAAAGGGACTAAATATCAGTTAATGAGCACATTAATAGAGTTGGAGGTAAGGGAAGAAAGACAAACCAAAACGATCTGAATTTGTTTAGGAGGAAGATGGCCACAAATATACACCAATAACTGTATGAAGTCATAAAGTAAAGAGTTTCAAAGCTATGAAATGGACCAAAATGTATATACAATCTAGTCTTTTGGGGGTGAAAATGATTTTAAGTGGATGGCATAATTTATCTTCTCCATCTGTCAAAATTACAGATTCTTGATGGCTTCCTTTCTTGGAAAGAAGCAAACAAAACTGTAAAACACACTGAAGTTCTCACTCAAGTTCTAGCCATTTTCTACAAACCTCAAAGATTTTTGGGCATGTCCTGACCTCTGCACAAGGATAAGACCATTAGGTCATTGATACGAGACCAGCAAAGGTGCTAAATGAACGATCACACACACACTCAATAACCCGATGCTATCCTTCTTTTAATGTTTCTTACTGGGCCCTCGGGGGTTTTTTCACCATCCTTCTGTCAAGAAAAAGAAAGATCTCAGCTGCCAACTGCTAAGTCTAAGATTTCACTACCCACAGGAACACTTGACAGCTCATAAAACAAGATAAGTTCACCGCTGCCCACTCAAAAAGGACATTGCTTTGTTTAAACAATGCTTAATTTTTATTTTAAAATGTTTCATGCCTTATTTTTTCTGTTGCTCAGTTTCACAAAGCTCAGCGTGCATTAAAAATGCTTCAAGTCCCTGGGCTCACAAACAGTGTTCATATACTCAATGCTGGAAAAGGCTCCATTAAGAATTTTCATTGCCTAAGACTATGCCATCAAAGAAATATTTACCCTTTCGTTTGCAGAGTATTTAGCATGACTGGATGTTAATGCTAATCAGAGCATATCATAATGTAAATAGTAAAATTAACTTTAGATTTGGGAGGAACAACGGGACTACGTGGAGGTCAGCAATAGGATTCTACCAAATTGCCAAAGTTTAGAGATGACAGACACCCAGTAACGTTCAAATCTCACGAGGGAAGTTCAGAGTGGCCCACACAAGTTTGGTAAACCTCGGGAGGTTTGCCCGAGAAGCCTTTCCAAACAGATTCCATCAAAACCCCACCTAAAGCATAGGGAAGGGTCACTGAACTTTGCAAGATGATAATGCATTGCTGTTTCTTTGGCATTTCTGGGGCTCCATAAGGAAAAGAGCTCAATTTCTTCCTGGCACGTCCCTCACTGGTTCCTGAACGTCTCCTGCCTGCCAGCTACCTTCCTACAGCCATCAACGATGATATGGGGCTAGGGAAGAAAAGCTACCAGGGAATTTCCTCTGCTGGAGATGTGGCTCGCCCCAGGCTCATGGGAAGAGGAGGAGAATGCTCCAGGCTCTTCTGTCAAGCCTGAGAGCCGAAGTTGAGCAGCTATAAATAGAAGTTCCCTAGCGCAGCTCAGTTGCTAAGAGCTATCATTGCAAAGAGAGAAGCAATTCTTTTTTTTTTTAAATCTGAAAACCTACCAAACAACATTTAAATACTAATATTGCCAAAGCAATGCTCCCCAGTTCAAAAATTCTTGTTTAAGAAATTACAGCACTTTAGTTTGAATGTCTAAGTTAGACTTCACCTAAAAAGACTGGTGAATGAGGGAATTACTTCCTCTATTGTCCTTTAGGTTTTTAACTAATGCCTCTGACTTACAAAATTTATTCAAACTCATCTGCAACGTAATTTCTCTGAAGATGCATTTGAAAATTAAACTGTGCATCATAGATCACAGTAATCAACCTGAGGCCATCGTGGCTCTAAGGTTGCAGTCCTTCAAGGAAACGGTTACAAAAATTCCTTTACCGATTCTACACAGGGTCTGTAACAAAAACAGAACTTTTGAGACTGAAGTCAAAGTTTACTGTTACAGAAATAAAGCACCACCACATCCTGAACTACTTTCCAACAAAAGGACAAACTAATTACCAGTTACATTATCAAATTCTTTGCATCATACCCAACTTGGATAGAAAGCAGCTTTAAGACCCAACAGGTAACAGATGGACCTCCAAAGGTCACATGCTGGCCATGTCCTCCGGCAACTCCCCATCTCACTCTAGCTAAAACTACTGAAGAGGAGGAGCACTATGTCGATTTTGTACATCTGGGCTTTTTTGTAAACTGAAAATCCCCAAAAAAGAATCTGCTTCCTTTGTGCTGTTGGACTTGAGCAGAACAACACTGAAGTTGGCTGAAATACCAACTATTGCTTCAACCTGAAATATTTCAGTTCTCAGACGGAGAGCTTGGATACTACTGCTATACGCAATGCATTTCATTGCATCTCCTCTTCTGTATTCAGCTGCGCGCAACCTAAATGACTGAAAGCTTCTTCCTGATGCAAGTCTCAACATTTACACATTTTACATGCTAAAAGCTCATTTTTGATGAATAAGAGCCTTCATCTGAACTGAATAGGAAAATAAAGTGAAGTGTCACAGAAATGCAAATTTTATGGGCTCATGAATCACAAAAGCTTTGTACATCTGACAAATTGAGCCACTTATGAAAAACAATGCTTACCAGTGTTGTAGGCAGTAGGCATGGCCGAATACACCAGTCCCTGCGGAGGCAAGCTTGGAGTTGTCACAGACACCACAGGGGTAGCAAGAGGCTGTGTAGACTGAGAACTACTTATCCTTTGGGTATTCTGTAAATGATTAAAAATAACAATGTCCTGTGATATCAGTTAGAACAATGGAAAATTATGTGTTATTATAAAAATAATATTCAATTAAATATGCATTTCTTTGCCTTATTTCTATTTAAGCACATATCCTTTTTGTCTGGATGGCTTTTCTTCTACAAAACATTTCAAACGCTAAACCAAATTGATCTTGGCAAACTGAAATGGAAAATGAATCAATATTCACTGGTCGCCCTCCCCTGCACGCAGATTTCAGTGTTAATTTGAGTTACAGGACAACCCTACAATTTTCAGAAGTTCTTAAGTGATTTAAATGTTTTAAGTCTCATTTTTAAAGGGGATTTAAGGCACATGGTGAGATGCAATTCTATTAGAAATCTCTTAGATTCCCATTTTCCAGTTGCTTATCTGATTTGCAAGATTTTAGCTGTCAGCTTTGGCACTGTGCTAACTGCACCTGTACTAAAAGAAAAACAGAGATCTTTTAAATTTTTGTGTTGATAAGACCTCGGTGATAAGATAATTCCGCAGTTCCCATGGTTCCTGAGAACCTGAAAGTACTTATTATAATGCAGATATGTTTCAAAGCACATGACATTTCAGTTCACACAGAGCAACTGTGCTTTTTGACAGGAAAAACAGCTAAACTATACCGTCTCAGATGATCTCTTCTGTCTAACTGTAGGCGTGAACTGGCTTTTTAATAACAGTCTTTACATGCCATATACTGGAATGAACATCTGTAGCAAACATATCACTCAAATTAAGCCCTTCAACAAAATTTGCTGTTTAGAAAATTGCATATTAAAGGTTTTACTTAAATATTGTGGTGAATACCATCAGACAGCAAAGCTACTCTGCCACAAAATGCACTGTTATTCATGAAGGCAACTTTAAATCTTTTTTTCAAAATATGCAGTTCAACAGCATTTAGCCTTGCCAGATGGTGACAAGAGCAGGCGACACTGCATTTTTATTTTTAAACAAGACATGCTTACAGTTTTACCCTCAGAAATCTTAACTTTACTTTCCCTGTATTCTGTATTTCTACATTCTCAAAGAGACATTTGAGATTAAGGGAGCTAAATTTCAAACTATTTTAAATGTGTTTTTTTAAAGCAGCTTTCCCTCTATCTCTGAAAAAAATGTTTGCTATAATAGCAGCTTTTCAGCTCTTTGGGAGAATTTAATTTCCTAACTTTAAATGAATGAGGGAACCTCATTACCTTTTCTCATTTAGGACAGACATACAAATATTTCAGTACCTCCAGTACTTTATTTTTTTCTCCACTCTGATCTTGAAAGAGTGAGCAACATTAAAAATGCATGTTTCCCTTTATAATAGTAATGGAAAGAGCAGGTACAGAAAGATGGCTCTACTCAATTTAAGCCAAAACTTGTGAAGATGAATTCAGGGCTATCAATCCTGGACTTGTTCCTCCCTCAGCTACAACCTTCTGATCGCCGTTTTATCCGGATGCTGTGGCAAGCTCACCACTGAGTCTCATAAACAAGAGTCTGGAGACCATTTTGGTGTTTTTCAGCAAAGAGGTACCTACTCCGCTGCACAGTTCCTGCATTTCAAAAGCCCTACAGTCAAAGAGAAAGTCTCACTGATTTTCTATATAATTTATCCTTTTAAATCACTCAGGTACTTCTGAAAATGTCTGCTAGGCCAAGTTTATTTGATGTAAAGATATGTTATTGAAGCAGATCTTTGCGTCTGTCAGAAATAGACCTTTTTCCAAAGGCTTCTTGGATGGCAGCCTGTAAAGTTGGGATTAGTGTATAATGGAAAAGTTAGAGGAGCATACTGGGAAACAATCCAGACCAAAGGATTTCCCCGTGGGATTTGTTGGGTTTTTTTTTGTTTTGGAGTGGCTAATAAAGCTGGTTTTCTGACATGATTTATTTCTGAATGTAACTCCTAAACACTCAGCCATACAAAGCCACCGAGAAATATTCCGATGCGTCTAACATTGACTGTACTTGGAGATTCAGTCAATCAGAAAGATTCAAGACATCTTGCACAGTTTTTTTTTAACTGGTGCAAATGATAGCAGTAAGGGGAAGAATCTGATCCCTGCTCTGCTACTCTGCTCTCTCCTCTGCTTTACATATTCTAAGTATTTTTAGTTCCAGCCAGACAGAATTAATGTTCACAGACATGATTTGGAACTGTTTCCTAGCATTAATTAGCCTGATAAGGGAGGTAACATTACAGGTGTACTTCACACTTACTTACTATGTTTAGGAGCTGCTGTTTGAGGAAGATACTACTTTCCCTTCCCGTGTGCCCGTTTCCTAACGGATGAGCCCATCCTTACGGCCACTAGAGGGCCCACTGTACATATAGCATCCATAAGCCAAACACTCTTTGTTAAGGCACCCCATTTCACACTGCAAAGAGCGTAGCAATCCTGGCAGTTAGGAATACCTCAACTCAAATGATTTTACATCATTCCGATTACCGAGATGCATGCAATGGTATTTTTATTATTATTATTATTTTTTTTTACGTTGACTTAAAGTTCTACTTCTTGTACTGGAAGCCGGACACCTCAATAAAGGCGAGAAAAATATGCATGACACAGCTGTTTATCTCTGCTCAATTAGCAAGTCATTCCAATAAAATTTACAAAAAACTTCAATACTGGCTTTTTAAAATCAATTCCCCTTATTTACTTTTGTAAATTCATTGCTCATGTTTAAGGTTAAAAAAAAACAAACAGTCAAACAACAGCATGCATTCATTAAGAAATGTATCTAAATCACTACATTTCCCATGCTTTCATGCAACTAGAGCCTCGTATTAGCAACAGGTCCATGTTCAAAAACAAGTCAAGGTATACGATTTGCAGAATTCTCTGCGTAGCTTTACAATCTCTCTCTGATGCAGCACCTTCTGCATGATTTGTGCTACAGCAGCTTTTTTTTTTTTTTTGCAAACTGCTCTAAAAATAAGTTATGAATTATTTTAGCCTTATGTTATTTTCCAGACAGAATGCCAAATGTTAAAACCTTTTGGAAAAAATAGAAAAACACAAATCCCAAGAGTTTCCTGTCAAAACCAGAATATCTTTCCACTGGAAAAAGGTAGAATTCTTCTTTTGCAATTCTTTCTTTCTTTTGGTAAACAGGGAACACCCCTGTGGTTTGATAATGTCACGCAGGATGAAATAACTCTAAACTCGAAAAAGGTGACCTCACCAGCAATGATGTAATCTCCATGAAAGGAAGAGAAGTAATAGACGGCTTGTGTTACAATCTGAAGAACTTCATGAGTGAAGCCACCCTCTAAAAATATTTCAGTAATTTAGGGGTCCACTACTGGTTATTTGTATTTTATTAAAACTCAGTAAGTATCCTATACACATGGACAGTTACTCTGTAAGGCTCTTTTCCAATGTTCCCTCCAAGAAAAACAAAAAGCTTTTTTCAGGAAAAAATAGAAGTTTACAAATAGAAAATGCTAGACTTTGGATGTGTTGTCAACCTCAATCAGTGGGGTTTTGGTTTTGATTAAACAAATGTATTTTTGTCTGCTACCAAGGGAACACTGGAATTACATAAAATATGTAATGAAACTACAGTTAAAAAACTGTAGTAAAAGAAGTTTTCAGCATCTTGCTCTTTCTCATCAAACACGAGCCCAAACTCACCAACTCCAATTCATCCTCCTCCGACTGTACTCAGCAAACAAGAGGGATAACACAGTTACTAAGAATAGCATTGCTTTCAAAAATGAAAGAAAAAGTCACGTTTGTGCTTCAGGATTTTTATGTATTTTCATTAGTAATGTGAATTTGCCGCCTGATTCTGTAAATAACACTATTAGCAAGTATAATACGTTATGTAATCTGGATCAATTAATAAGAAATACTCTACTGAAAAAACACACCATGGCAAAATTAATGCAGAAAGAGCCAGTAAAAACAAGGACACGGCTACACACTGACATCATATGGAGATAGGGAACACATCAGTTTCTGGCTGAACTTATCCAGTAAACATCCAGCTCAGTAACAAAATATTTTTCATGTATAATAATTATGCCATCCAGGCACCTCTACTCTGAAATCTCTTTTCAATTTCCTCAAGAAAGACAGACAACAAACAAACTGAATTGTACGTCATTCTTGAGAATGAAACAATAAATATGTACTATATACTATAATGTTAGAACTACTGTATTACAAAAATTCTTCGTGTATCTATTTCTAATTAATTTAAAAGCATAATTTTCACTTTACAAATCAGTCAGTATATCTCCTTTTATCTTCTATACTTTCACATATTCCTAAAGAATCTAAAACTTTAATAAGTCTTAGGCCAAACCTTATTATATCTTCCGTTGCTCAGACTGATTTTGTATTATTTAACATTAATATCAGTAATGAACGTAACCACTCGTGGTATCTTGGAAACAAAGGACTGTACAGAGAGTGCTTATATTGTTTACATCCTGCTCCTTTTGGTTATGGTTCATCCTTCCATACACAGAGAGAAAGGAAACGAGCACACAGATGCTCAGAATTTCTACATGACAGTGAAAGACGAGGACCAAAGGATTTGGCCAACTAAATTAAAGGAAGAACTGAGTAACTCTTCCTGACGGACCTGTTCCGGCCTCTGTGCTGCGGCTGCCTCATGCCCGACACGAACCTCGTGCGCTATGCTAAACCTGGGCTGAACAAACATTACTACCAACATGCCAAACTGCACAGTAGTACTGAAAAGTAAACAAATATTTAGTCTCAGGGACTGACACTGATCCTCATTACTCTTTTACGTCTTCATTGAAGACCTGACATCCAGAGGACATGAGAGGTCACATTCCAGCACACTATGCCAAACAAGGCATTCCTCTCAGACCATAATTTCCACAAAGCCACACTTCACACCCTACAAACATTACAACCTAGGAAAAAGAGATACAAGTGTGTTTTGGGTCACATTAATACAGTTCATGTTACCAGTAAGATCAACCATTTCTGCATAGTATAATGCATAATCCTTTTAAATACCCACCTCCCCAACCCAACAGACTTCTCAGTATGAACAAGTCAGAGATGACAAATCAAAACAACAAAGCTCAAATGTATGTCTCTAGGATCGCACTCTAACCACATTTAGGTCAGATGACTATTTTACACTTATAAAAAAAAAAAATCTTAAAATGTACTTTCTCTAAGGTAGGTATTTATTTATAACTTAGATTCTTATTAGTAAAATTTCTGAATACAAAGGCCTTTCTATTACTATAATGTATAGCAAGTATTTGAGATAGTTTGTTCCTGTGCATGGGAACAGAACATTTCATTTTTACCCTAAACCTAAAGCCAACTATAGAACAAATGTTTTAACTTACCAATGGTGGCATCATGCCCTTGCTGGAGGGTGGGATGACAACACGGAGGTCTGGTTTGCGATTGTTCATTCCAAGATTACCTCCTCCAGGTGGAGGCGGAGACTTTGTAGGCATGACTTTGCCTAAGCCATTCCCACCACCAGTAGTTCCAAGTAGACTCGGTGAAGCTCGAGAGTTCACAAAACCGTTTCCTGAAACGGGAAAAACAAATGCACCTTAAGACTGAAGAGAAGTAGTAATACAAAATTTTAGTGCAGATGTACAAATGGCATAATATTACTTTCATAAAATTTTCAATAGCAAACTTTTCACAATAGGAGCAGCACAGAATAATCAAACAAACAAGAAACACTTTGACCAAAAGATCAGTATGGTAGCATAGGTAAGTATAGTATATAGTAAGGCAGTATCACATCAAGGGCATATTGTGGCAGACTAAACGCTCCAAAAGACATATTGTCAAAGAAGTACTTCTAAGATCATCTGCTTTTATTATTTTGCCCTTTGAAGTTGTTCTAGGCGGAGCTGGCAAGAAAACGTGCACCCTATTTCACCCCCCAATCCCACAGAGAACGTGAATTACAGTGCATAGTTGCCTGTGTGAATAAAAAACAGCCCCTACAGCCTTCATTTCTAAAAAGGCTTCTTCAAGCATCTGCAAGATTCCAGGATCTATCCTCTAACAACATTAATTTCAGTCTCAAAAATATACACTGTCTGGTTATTATATTTAGCAAGGATGAGGAGAACAAATCCATTTTCTTAACATTCATTCCAAGATCTGGGCACAGACATACATGTCAGCTATGTCCATCCATTCACTTTACACAGGTCCTTCTCTCCCTTACTCCTGATACTCATCAAGGGAGAATTAGACAAGCCAAAGCCTCCAGGTGCTGACTGTTAGCACCGAGCTCTCCAAAGCATACTATGCTCAAGATACAGGCCTTAGATCACACTTAAAATAGGTCAGAAAAAAGTAACGGCACACTAAAGCAATTTTGTGCTTTAGTATTCTGTTTCCCTGTAGCAAGTCACACAGGCACCTATCGTGTTAATTAAAACATCCTTTCAGACAATCTTTTCGAAAGCTACATTCCAACAATTTTATCAGATTTACAGCAACAATTCCCAAAATACACACACCTTATTCAGCTGCAAATTAAAAAAAAAAAAAAAAAAAAGTTGTAAATGAGGGAATTTTACAACAGGGAGAGGCAAACTATGGTTCACACTACAGAACCTGTGTATATGTGTGTATAAATAAGTACAATTTATAATGAGATTATGTTTAGACTAACATTCCAGGTCTGAAAGTGGCCTTTACAGTCATAACTCAGGGGCAAGCCTATTGCACAAAGTTCGCTCTGTGTGAAATTCTCTTCTAATAGCCTGTAGCGCCATACTGGCATGAATGTTGTACCATTATTCTAATTTGAATAGGCCCCTGTGCCCAATCCAATTTTATCACATTAAGTACATGTTAATTTAAAGGCAATTAAAATAAGAAAGTTGTCAGTGTCACATTCTAGCATCTCTACCAAAATTTCTAACACCTTTAAAAGCTCATCAAGAATGAGGGACAATAAAATGTATCAGTAGGACAGTACAACACTTGATAAAGGTGACTGGTACTGATGAGGTACTTGGCTACCAAATGTTGAGAACCTGCAAACTCACAAGGATGTTAAGGAGGAAGCATCCTCTACTAGCACTGACCCTGGTTACACGGTGGGGGAGCTGCCAACCGCCATTGTCATCTTCTCCCTCCCCATCATAAATGGAATCCTGTGTCTTAATTTAATTTCTGTTTTATAAAGGTCTTGTAGAATATCCTCCGATCAAAGCACGGACTGCGTTATAATTCTTAACGTCAATCCTCTGTTTTTTTCCATAGTTAAATTCTTAAAACAACAAATTAAATTATAGCTAAATATTTTTAAAGAAAAAAAACTGAATGTGGGTGGAACTTGCTAATCTGAAAGTAGCAACCACAGTATCCTCATTCACATACGGACGAGCAGTAAATTCACAAGTTTAAGGTCAGCACTGCAAGTTCTGGCTTTACTTTGTTTGTGGATTTCCTACGCTGCCAAAGCCTGACCATACTTGGAGGATCTGATACATCGCTTGTGTTTTTCAAGGCCGAGGGAGGAGTTTTTTCCAAGTTAGTATTTTCCTGAAGCCTTTGTACAAGAGGTATGGGAATCCTTTTTGTGTGAGAATTCTACTGTTTTTCCTCAAAGATCATGCGGGAAAGTAAGGATACAATGACAGCAGAGAGAACTAAAAGTTTTTTATGTCAGTATTCTTCCCTCTGTATTAAGAGCCACTGCAAAAACATATTTCATTTTAACATTCTTTAGCAAGGAACAGCAGGATTTATTGGGATGCCTTAAGGTTGGTGATTAAATTTAGTTAAAGTGGCTGGAAAAGTTGCTTAGAGTTGAGAATACAGGCTAGAGCTGCATAGACTCTCGCTTGCTTGGAGAAACCTGGTAACTTTTTGTCAACTGTTATTTGTTGTGTTGCGATTTGCACGAGCTCCAGGAAAACAAAACAACAAGCTGAATCCACACAGACTGAGTTGATCTGTGAATTACTACTGCAGGTGTCCGGGTTGCTTTATTTGGTTAGGACATAAGAAAGCAAAAAACAGCATGTAAAATGAAATATGTAGAGAGAGTAATTACAACGTTAATGTTTTAAAATAGAGCCAGAGCCAGGCTGCATACACATCAGCTACACACAGTCTATGCAGCATCAGATTACAAGACAAATCTCACACAATGAATATGAGAGAGTACAAATTAAGTGGATCTGGGAACATATGTGAGGGAGTAAAAATTATTTGAAAATAGCATAAATTTGATGCAACTATATCCTAAAAAACTGTCACAGAATATTTCTTTTATCAAAATTACTAGTGTAATTTAAAGACCTTGTTATTAAAAAATACAGTCTCTGCTTGAATAATAAATACATTTTATTACTCACTAGGCCGTCAACATTACCTTATAGATATGGCAATGCTGTGGGTTTTGAAACTTCAGAACAATAACACTTTTTATAAACAATGGACTCCTGTGCAGTATTTTCATCTATCCTATGATGCCATTTCCTGCCCTCTGTTTTCAAGCATTTTGGTAGCTCATGTGTTAAATCTGGATAGTGTCTTGCTTCCACACCCAATACAGTCATTTCCTGCAGCCCTTATTACGAGGCTCTGCCAGTCCTTCAGAAACATTTCATGCTCTTAATGGTGCTGTCAAAAACAACAAACTTCTTGCCATTGCCTTCTCTGCACAGTATCATTCAGCAGCAGCGCAGGCAGAGTCAAAGCATTTGCTCTGTCAAAAGGCCTGAGCATTTTTTTAGAAGAAAATATGAGTGTTTAGAAAGTGTGTTAGGATGAGAAAAACAAAAGTGTCATAGATGTGCAATACTAGGGGTGTTAATTTAACAAAACAGCAGCCCTTTGATAGATGCTCTGTGCTTGTTCTTTATAACAAACACTGAGGTACCTACATCTATTACTCATATGCTAGGGCTACAAAAAGACTGTACAATATTCATTTTTATATGAAATTTGAAGTATTTTTTGCTGTTAAACATCTAATAAGAAAATCAAGTTACAAGTAAAGACTGAAAGGACAACTAAAAGCACAGTATTTCTTAGAGTAAGGTCATGAGCCAGAAACAGATAATGATTACAGGATGATGCAACTGCATGGCAGGTTGCCAAACTGAAGCTTTAATAACCCCATAAATTCCACTTACTATTTTGTATAATACAGAGGTTGTTTCTACCCCACTCACTATAGATCTTCCTCAAATACAATTACTTTTATGTTTAAAAACACTATCAAATTGAAAAATGGAAACAGGATGTAAAATCCTATGCAAGTGTAAATTAAAACTACTGTTTTTACTTCCATCACAACAGTTTTATTAAACTGTAATTCTTTAAGACAGACTACAAAAGCATTTTCAAAATACATATTTGGAAAACAGAGACCAATGCAGATGATAAAAGCCCTCAATTATAGGCGTAATTTTAAACAAATATGAAAATTATAATTTAATGAGATTCTATCATAATAAGCATTGCTAATGCCCGTTAGCCCACTTCTTGTTTGGTCAAAAACTTGATTTAACCTTGAAATAGCTTCTTTTCTGAAAATCTATACTAAAACCCGCCCATTTTAACAACTGTATACTAATGCCTTCAGAAACTTAATACTGCTTAATCTCATTTATTCTCCTGCAGTCCAAGATGTAGCATTCAATTATATCAGTCAGACTCATATTTCACTATATAAATCACATCACCTGAAAAAAAATGAACACACATGGATGGAAAGTACTCCATGTTCTTATTACAACTCTAGGAATATATTAGTGTCATTGATGCCATTAATCTTTTTTTGTGCTTCAACTTTGGAGAAACTGGATGGTTGTACATAGTTTTGGAAAATAATCATGGGCAACCAAATAAGCAATACAAGATGAAGTAAACATGAGAATTGTAGTACATAAATATTTATCCATCAAATAACTTCACATAACCTGACAAAAGATACATTATTTAGAAATTTCAAAGTAAACTGAAAATGGTGTTTAGCAAGAAGACATCATTTCAGTATGTGCACAGAATATGAAATAAAGTCTGTTTAAGAAAAATATTTACATGTAGGACCTTGAAAAAAGTATTACAAGTAAATACAACAATAGCATTTCTATGTGCCTTAATTGCTATAGTTGCATTTTGGGGGGAACGACAGCTCTAAACGGAAATTAAATAATCTGCAGTTTGTACCATTTTCAGACCTGCACAACAGAAATCGCTGCCAATTCTAGCAACACTTCAGAAAGCCTACTTTCTCCACTCGTTTTGGAAATACTTTATTATAACTTCTAGACCTTCTGCTTGTATGACCTGTAGACCTTCTACAGGATTAGGATTATTATTCAGAACACAGCAGCAAATTTAAAATGAAACATATTGCTTTTCTATCTAAACGTTATTCAACTGTGTGTGAAAAATTAGCAGTGGCAATTAGATGCCTTTTAGGTCATTTGTCAACTAAACTGTTTGCATTTAATGAAATCAGATTTTTACTTGCTGAACTTGTTGCTTTCTATACATTCTAGGCAAAGCCAGTGTAAAGAAGGGAGGACAGAATTGATATATTAACAGTTATCAGAACTTCGGAGGGCATGTGCTGCAGTATCAGGCCAAGCTGACATAATCTAAAGTTGAGACTTCACACAAACAGATATGCTGCAATACTTTCATCCAGCTGGTAGAGTAATAGTTTGTTATGCATGTGGCAAATTCCAACCAGAATTGTCTTGTATCTTCTCGTAAACCAGAAATTTTGGAAAGATAATGAACACACATAACAGTATATGAGATTTCAACAAAAATTTAAGAGTACTTCATGGGCTGAAACGATCTCATGTGGACCCATGGCTTCCAAGAGGTCTTGCTTAAAAAAGCAACCAAAACTACCAGAATATTTTCCATGCCAATTTCAGCCAGTTGTCTCCTGTGAGCTGATCTAATCAGATCATGATGGATGGATCAAACTTTGTTATGTGCTGAAAACTGGGTCTGTGTCTATCAAAGGGAGAAGGGTTCAGCTTGCACTCTGCCAACCAGCTGGTCTGTAGTCCACTTTCAGTAGTCCTTTTCCTCAAGAAGAACTTGGAAGCTGTAGGCTGGAAATGTAAACAGACTGCTCTCAGACTTCTTCAGGGATCCTTCAACTTCTTCCTTAGAGAAGGGCGAAACACTGACTGTTGCATTTACCTGGGTAACCGTGAAGATCAGAGTAAGGCGGAATGATACGCCAACACTATTGAGATTACAGAGCTAGAACCTTTGTCCACTGCATTTAGCATCACTTGAACATATATTCTAAGTCAAACCCCTTGCAGTACAAGTTAGGAAGCGAGAAGCTCTGTCTTGTGTAAGATTATTTGTCCCACTGAAATACAGCAGGCTAGAAGTACCACCATAACCGTAATGTAGGAACACGCTTAAGAGTCTGATAGCATCACTCCACTTTCCAGCAAAATTCCTGCAAGAGGTAGGTTTTTCCCCAGAGTTAGTGGGACACTTCTCATTGGGCCAAGTTAATAAGCAAAATAACATGAACGGAAAGATATGTACAGAAAGGGGTTTTTTTTTATTATGGAAGCCCTCTGGTGTCCTATTTTAAGAATTGTAGCACATTAGGCACGTGACTTGGAAGACTTGTGAAAGACCAAGCTGAAAGATTCTTTTATCTTCTGACACAGGAAAAAAAGCTCACCCAACCAGACAAGCCCTCAAGATAAAGCAAACCATTCATGGGGATGGTCTTTTACAGATCCTATCTCGATCCTTTACCAGCAATATACAAAGCACCTTATAGCTGAATGCAAACTGTCAGCTGCGTCTCTGCATAATCCTTCCTGAGATCAGGAAACCACAACAAAAGATCACAGGTGCTCTAGATCCAGTGCTTGTATGTTCTTAATAGGGATCCAACAGCTTACTAGACACAGTTGTTCAACAGTTATATCCTTCAGCTCCATTCCAAAGAAATTAACATTCCTAAAGTTACTTCACATTCTCAGAATCTGAAGATTAGCGAAGACATTAGAGAGGGCATGACTCTGGAATGAAGAGGAGAAATTCAGTACTCAAGAAGACTAGGTCTTTCTTACCTGTTCTCATTGATGGTAAAATTACAAGAGGAAAGATAATTTCCCAGAAGATAAGCTGGCTCCATAAACTGCATTATTGACTGGAAGAGGTCCTTACTAAGATAGGTATAGACAGATAATATTGCATACTTGCAAGATCATAAGGACCTTCCAGTTGCAACAGCTCCTTTAAAATCACCTAGGACTGAGAAGAACTTGGGAAACGCATCACAGTCCAAAGGTATCAGGGTTTGTGGTTTTCAGGCAGCCTTGGCAAGGAAGGCCATAATCCTAATTTGCAGCCCAGGTCTTTTGCATGATTCTAGCTCTATACCATAAATGAAAGGTGCGGAAGAGGAAGTAGAAATCAGAAAACAGTGGTACACCTTTTAAGCCTTTCCAATTCCTAGAGTCCCTGAGGACGGGACAATTTCAGTGACAGGGCCCTTCACTGGAAACCTCTGGGAAACTCAAGGTGTAGTACTGAATCTACTGGAACACAGTGAAGCAGACCTCCTCATAACACATTTGAAGGTGACTGGTTCATCAAGTGTCCTTTCTGTTCAAAGCCACAGAAGCTCTCCCTCATACCTGGGAACTCTGAGCAAGTGAAGCCATACTTTGGCTAACTACAGCCTTTTGAAAGAAATAATGTAGACATATAGCTTGTGTTCAAAGCCTGATGATGTTAATAAGAAATAGCAAATTGTACACATCCTGGGGAGATGAAATTCCTGAAGCATATTAGATGCCAATCACAAATTAAGCAGGGTTTAACACTGACCATGGGCAACAGCATGAGGAAAATTCTAGCTCCAAAACATCTAATTTAATTAACAGAAAAAGTGAATTAGCTCAGGAGCAAAGGCAGCAAGTTATAATGCAGGACATTTTTCTCCTTTCAAAACTGATATACTGGCCAAATGAAAAACATTTGGTGGATGCTTTTACATGATGGGTTAAACTTTGAAAAATACTGTAAAATAAAAACACTTTTTCAGAGTTATGACAGCTGCATGCGAAATAAGCTCTGAGTTTTTACAAAATGATTGCAAAGTTTTCCATTCTAGACATTAAAAGCCACCTACCAATCTTTGCCACAATGCACAAATATTTTTACTCATTAGAAAAAGTTATTTTCAACAGAAAAAACGTTAAGATGGCAGATGGACTATTAAAGCAAATCATATCAATTCCAGTCAACTTACTTACAATGTAGGAAAAACATGTGAACTAAATATGAGCCATTTTCTGCAGCGTCTTTGTTTGTATTACATCCCAACCACACAAGATAACCTTACTCATTTTTTCCTCAGAGATAAAGGCGTATGTCTTTTAACAAAAAGGAAGCAAAATCTCAAATGCTCAAAACTTTATAACTGTAAGTTTTTCCTTTCTATAAAACAGAATATTTGTGTATACATGTATTTATACCTCTAAATTGCAAGTACTCCATCTTTGACACCTCTCCTATAAATTGAGGGCTGCAAAATAAACATAATATTTCACAACTATATCCACACGAGAATTCACCATTCTCGAGAAGTTTAAAAGAAAAGAATGGGAGCTAAAAAGAAAATAAATTTTGTTTAAAATAAATTCTATAATAAATGTGCCAATAAACATTGTCTGCAGACATTAACAACTTGATATATATGCTTCAGCAGCAGCAGCCAAGCTTGAATTGACAAGTTTGCAGATTTACTCAGTTTGGTTATGTATGGTTTCTTGATACTGTTTGGTTGCAACTGAGAAGGCTACCATGCATCTGATGTTATTTAAAAGAAGTCTTGCCATATTCTAGTAGAAAGTAAAGCTCTGACAGCTTAATGTATTCTGGGGCTTAGCATTCTGGTGTTAACTAGGTATGTGAGTTTTGCTAGAGGTACTTCTTCTAAATCTTCCACACTGTCCTTATACAGCCACAATTGTTATTTGAACGCAAATCTTCTAGAAATGAGTGGGTACGAGTATAACATTTTGGGTATGATGTTCTGGAAAGTAAGAGATAAGAAATGCATTTTGACTTTCCATATAAGCTATTAATAAATTCAAGAAGCAGGAGAACATTTTACCTCATTAAACATGTTCACCAAACTGCTGTAACTGGGTATTTTTATAGGTCAATATTCTATAGCACTGAAGAAATAATATATGAGCAAGCGCTGTAAACAACTATTTTCTTTGCTTATTAATAGAAGGAATCTTAAACCTGAGGTTGCTGCTACTACAGCCTGATTTTAAAAAGGCCTGAAACTGTCTGATAATAAGCTTACATAATCTGACTTTTGAAATACTACAGAAATCAATATATGACCTCCAGAGTTTCTAAAAACAGTCCATCTGGGTTTTTTTCCCCCCTACTGAGGAAGTTTCTTCTATTTAAAATTTTGCTTACCTAATGGAAGCCACACATTAATATTCAACATCTTTGCTGCACATAACCAGAGTGAATATAGACAGGAGAGTCAAACCTGTGCTTTAAGGCTCCTAGTTACAGCATTTTTTATTCATGAACTTAATCAACTTCGAGTTTATCTGCAAAAGAGCTTTTTCCCCACTTGCCACATTATGTTAGCAAATACCAGAAGGTCAACAATTGTTTCTCTAATTCCTTGCTACAAACGCATGCTGAGGAGTTATGTGCATTTCCAAAATCGATCCTCAGTTACCAAGACATCTCAAGAGATGGAAGGAGTATGAAGGAGGTGGGTTGACAATGTCATTTTGTCCTTCTGTAATATGATAAAATTGAATGGGCTGCCTCCTCTCTGTCAGAGTAACAAATTTTGTTTAGATGACACAAAATATTATTTAAATGAAAAATTCTGTCATATCTGCTTACTGAAGGCCAAAAAAATACTGTGATTTTTATTTTTTGCAAAGTCTCTAATTTTTGAATGAAATCCTGATCATCCTTCAAAATTAAGACAGCACCTAGATAACGTTTTCCAAGCTTTATTTCTTTCACTGTCTAACTGCCAGAACATAATTAGCAAGATGACAATACAAACTATAGGTATTTTCTTCATTTTGATTGGCACCATAAGCAGTACCACAAATTCAGGTCCTAAGAATACTAGGGCTGAGAACACAACTCAGGTGTCTTTAGCATGACGACTTAGTAAGTGCAGTGAATTTTATACAAATTAAGAAATTTGGCGAGCATAATGTCTCTCTAGAGTGTTGTAGTAACATTTGTAGAGAAACACAAACTCAAAAGCAGCAAGTTACTGAAAACAATAACAGTAAAAATGCAAATGTTACTAAAGTGAAATGGGCATGACGGAAGTTAAATATCTGATAAGAGTTTACAAGACTCAATTAAGAGGCAACTAAAAACAGAAAAACAGGAAAACTCCAAAACATTATTACCTTTTTCTCCCATAAAACCTTTTTGAAAAGATTCAAAAATCACTTTTAAATGACCTACGAACTATAAACACAACACTATTGTTCAACAAAGACACGATACTGCACTTACCAACTGGACTGGTACCAGCTCCATTTGGCACTGCGAGGTCAGTTGTCCCCAGCATTCCACCTAATAATTGAAAAGCCAGATGACTAAACTAAATAGTTTTCATTAAAATTATACATCATTTCGTATTTCAAAGCTTTGTGCATTAAAAAAAGAATTACACCATCATTAGGTGGTGGTGTTTTTTTTTTTAATGAAAGCATAAAGTGTAAAAAGCATTAAAAAGTGTAAAAAGAGTGTAAAAAGCATTAAAAAGTGTAAAAAGAGTGTAAAAAGCATTAAAAAGTGTAAAAAGAGTGTAAAAAGGGGGAGCGCAATAGTACTGAAACCCTACCTGCATTGCCAGTACTCGGTGGTCTCTGAGGGGCCCCAGGCGATACGTTCCGATGCAGCGTGGTCTGAGGTGGGGAGAGCATGGTGGTGTCCGTTAACGATGAACTGGCGGCCAGCGATGGGGATACGAGGGAACTCCCTGGGTTACTGTAGGTTAAAGTGTTGGGATTGGACACTGGAACCGTAACCGACATCGAGAAGTTCTGCGCAGGCAAGCCGGGCTGGAGGAAAGGAGGCACAAACACACACAAGACAGCAATATTAGTGTTAACTATATTTACAGAAATAACACATTATAAAAATACACTTTACATTTTGCCAAGATTTGCTCAGGTAAAATTAAGAGTTAATTATGTTAGTTTTGAAACTCTATTTCACTAGGAATACAATTATAAAACATCCATTTGTTGCATAGCCTGGTGTTGTGAACTATTATACTTTATAAGCATACAATTTCAGAAAAGTTACTTATAAACTTTTAAAATACTGAGACAGTCTGCACACAAAAAATTGAACATATTCATATTAATTTGCTAACTCAGAAATATAAATTTATCAGTTAATTCAGATTACAAACTAAGCATATCTACAAATCAATGAACCATTGCATCTTCAAAACGTAAGCATCAACATGCACATTATAAAACAGTTACAAGACAAAAAAGGAAAAGTTAGTAATAGCATTTTCTTTTAATAACCTTGTCAAATTAAGATATTCTACTATTCTCTAAAACTTTTTCTTTTTCAACAGCCTAAAAAAGTAAACATATCTTTAGAAATTCATTAGCTTCAGTTACTTGAGTTTAACCATTTCAACTGTCATTATTTTGAGCTTTGTCTACACAAAACCCCAGTCGGATAACCACTACATTTTTCTTTTTTGCAAATTTCATTTTTTTTAATTACAATTTTTACACCATTATTGAAAAGGCCACTATTTTTCTGAAGTATATATGTTTGTTACCGAATCAAAAGCTTAGATGCCTGCCCATCTATGGTACTCATTTGGCTATGACTAACTTCTTTGGCCTTTGTCTCATTCCTATCCTTTGACAGTGGTGAGCTCTGACACAAAAGGGACTATTTTCTTTCACAACACTCAGTTACTGAAAACAAAGCCAAGATAGGTGCAATTTAAGGTTAAAAATTGGGTAGAGCTTATTGACAAAATAAACGACAGTGTCCATATTAAAGTAATCCTAATAATAATTATTGATTTTTGGTACAGACATAAGCAAAAAGTAGTGAAGTACAGTAACAGAATATTAACAAATCATTTACAGTATCTAACCAATGGCAAGCTGAATCGATATTTGTCTTCATGGGAAAACTACTTAAAGAAACTGTTCAACACCTACAGAAAATAATGGTTGTTTTTAAACAACATGCTGTCAAGTAACTCGAATTAAACTTGAAATACCAGAAGTATGCTTAAAACAATGCATAGAAGCTAGCAGTTGGGACATTTCTTGACAGATTTCTCACTATACAACCCTTAAATGACAGCTTTCCCCACGCCCCGCCTTACAATAAAGCCTGCCTGCCCATCTATGGTACTCATGTGGTTATGACTGACTTCTTCGTGCTGTGTCTCATTCCTATCCTTTGACAGTAGTGAGTCTACCAGAGCAAGAGAAACATCTTACACAATACCCAAAAGTACTGGAAACAGAACCATAATGGATACAATTGAAACTATAGAAATGAAACTATAGAACTAAAACAAAACAATGCTGCCATTCTTTTTTGCAGTGATTTCCACATAGAGAACTTAGGGTGTTCATGGAGACCACAGAAAAGCAAGGGAGAGAATTTAGATGCATCATACTGAGAGATGAAGCCTGAAGATGGCTTGACGTAGAAATGCTGGATATCAAAAGCTTTAAAACAAAGCAGGAACAAAAGATATTGGCTTCATTCAAGAAAGAACTGATGCTGGGTGTCAGGACTGTCAGTTTGCTGTTAATTCCCTGGAGATGGTCCTATTGCTCTGAACAATAGAGCCATTTCCAGTACCAAGGAGTCATTTGGGGACACACTGCTCAATTACTTCAGGGTTTATGCAGATTAACCTACCCAAGTCCATTTTTTTCCAATTGCTACAAGATCTGCAATGTTAAAAAAACTGAAAGCAGGTGTGTCCTACTATTTTTATTAGAAAATAGCTCCCCTGTAATATTCAGCACTACTTAGATTTGTAAATAGAAGTTATTCTCGCCAAGCACACCTCTGAAAAAAATGCAAAATTTAAACTCCTGTTATCCCCAAACTTCTTGGGTTCTAGAACCCAACAGTTCTCTTCCAAGAGTCCTTCTCCACTAAACCTTCTTCCTTTTGCCTCAGACGCCAATCCAGTCCTCAGCATATTAAATTCCACTGATTTGATGACAAACTTACTCCAATTCTATTTGCCCTCTTGCAACATTTTGTAAAATCTTGATCAACAGACAGATAAATAGTTACAAGATGTAAACAAATCATCATCCCAAGATACAAGCTACATCCTGAGACAGAATCTCTCCCTATAAAAATATTTTAGGCAGGATCAGGCAATGAGACCATGATACTGAGATTTAGAAGTATTACATGAGGTGCGCAGAATTTCTGAGCACAAAGGAGAAGCTAGAGATGCAGCTTCTTTCTTATTCTTTAAGATAAAATGTATTTTAACATAATCAAGTATGCATCTTATCATTTTTCCCATAAAAATATGTATTGCCTTCTTAAACCATTACACTCTCTTATCTTTACTGTGGTACTCTGTGATAAGCAAACACTGTGAAAATTCTCATGCACATAATTAAAGCACAAACCATACTTTAGTACTCACTGCGATTTTATGATTCCGCATCATATTATCAAACTCTTCATTAATTTTTTTATATTTTTCTTCTGTATGTGGCGTGAGCACATATGAAGTGTCAGGGTCCGGGCTGTCGCACCCTCTGTGTTCCTTCTTGTTCAGAGCCTAAATAATGAAGTTAATAAAAAGGATCAACAAATAAAAAGTAGAGATAAAATAAAAGTACTTACAGGGCCTCGCTTGAAAATAAAATCACTATCTTCATTTAGTTTGCTGAATCTGTCCTCCGATAGTGGACTGTGCTCAAAGTAATCGTCAGCATCAGGGCTCTCACAACCATTAAGGCCTTTCTTTCTTAAGGTCTGAAATACAATTGGAAAATTCACATACAAATCATCCTAACTTGCCAAGATGTTTTGTACACTACTGAATCATTCAGAGCCACTGAAACTACATGAAACTTTCACAGACAGAACTCACTTTTCAACAGACAAGCTCAGTCTTTCAAAATAGCTGCAGAGCGCAGCAACAGAAAAGGTTGATTCAGAGGCACAGCCTCTCCCAGGTGCCATCTCATGGGTCACTTTAATCAATAACCATTTCAACCCTCCAGTATTCCATTCAAAACTGTTTCTAGACACTGGTTGATGGAATTAAGTTGCCTGACATACAAAGAACGTTCAAACCTTTGGCAAAGGAGTTAATGACATTGCTAGCAATTGAAACACATCTCCCTGTTTACTGGATCTTTATTAATAAAAAAGATATTAGCATCCCAATTTTTATATCCTCATTTTAAAGAGCATATAGATAAACTTTGAGAAATACAGTGGCTAAAATTTCCAAGTGAACTTAACAATTGCTATGTATCAATATGTATAACGCTTGGTCTCACAAGTTTACAAAGGCAGGATTTTCCTGCACTTCCATTATTGTGCATAACAACAAGAATTGCATAAAAGTATAAAAAGAAGTGAACACAATCCCTCTCTAAAATGACTGTTTGCCAAATATGAACTTTTTCAGTCTTTTTTTTTTTTACTTCATTTGATGCAACTGCTTTGTTGGGACACTTCCTGTTTTCTGATGGAGCACTCACATCAACATCCCTGAAAAAAGGAAAAAAAGAAAAAAAAACCTTGCCCACACCTAGGCATTACAAATTAGTTACTGAAACAAAGGAGGTAAATCTGCAGGTCTCATGACTGAATACATTGAAAGATATATTTGTACTCCTGTCTTTCTTTTTCACTGTCTTACACATTTAGAAATCTCACTTCGCAAGTTTTCATTTAGAATAAAACAAGATTTGGAAATGCCACCTACAGAAAAATCTTGAATGTTTAAAGAAATGTTTCAAAAGGACAGCAATATAATTATTAAAAAGGCAAATGTTAGCATTATATTAGACAGCAATGGGACCTAGAAAGGCAGGGAGGAGGGGGAGAGGAGGGTTGTGGGGGCTTTTTTTTCTGCTGACAAGCTGTTGATATTTTATTGATTTTAAAAAACCTTACAGGTTTGAAATCCACCAGCTGACACTTTGGGAAGCCTAAAGAAACTGCACTCACACTCTCCTGTACAAGCTTGCAAGTGTATGGTTCCATAACACTGAAATTCTGATAAATATATAAATAAGGCAAATGAATCTAAGTCTTAGTTTAGACTATGAATATGTTCAGCAGCTTTTTTTTTTTCTTCCTAAAGTGCTATTTTCTGATTCCTCGCCTAACAAGAAGTACTCAAAACCTTACTTACTGCTTACATATACCCGCAAAACACTGCCTATTTTTACTTCAGTTTTCAAGCAGCGCTCTACAATTCAATTATGCAGGCTGAAATTCTTGAATATCACAGGTCACCAGAAGCTGTAATTCCTTCTCGAGTTACTTGGCTTGCTCTGCGTACGCCAGCCGAACTCCCCCAAACACGCGAGCCCTAGGTCAGCATGTGGGAGAACAGGTGTAGCCCCCTCCGACACCCGCCGCAGCGCCGCGCCACCCCGGCGAACCAATCAGCTGGACACGGGTACCGACTTGGCCATACAAGGGCCTGCCGCTCGGCCTCCGAAGGTCGCCGGCTGCCATCCCTCCCGGCCCTTCTTCGCCAGTCCAGGCTGCCAGTCTTCTGCACGTCAAGAGCGGCAGGGAAAACGTTAACGCCGTGTAATCTGGATTACCCTTAACCCCCGCGGAACTCTGTAAATAGCGTCTCGACGTGGCGTTCGGCATCAGCGTGCGCACGTGGCGCCCACGACAGCTTTAGAAGCTGCGATTCTATATTATAAAGAAAGATCTTGCGAGAAATATACAGCAGATACACAGGAGGCCTTCTGTCTAGACCACCCCCTTCTTTTAAAACATTAGAGAAATTTTAAGTATTGCAATGTGGGAGCTTCATTAGTGTCTCTTTCAATATTCTAAAATCAACTGAAAACTTGCAAGAGTAATCCTGCAGATCTGTCTGAATATTATAGCCCAAGCTCTGATATAAGCAATAGATGCAGTTAAGTATAAAAACGCCTCCTTCCTCTGGGCAGTTATTTTTATTCTGCTAACAATGGGGTTAACTCTGCTTTGACTCATGAGGAAGGAAAATGCCTCAGTATCTCCCGTTTAAGATTCTGGAAACCTTCACTCCAGATGGGGTTCCTGTCATTGTGGAAGGACTTAAGCCACGGTTCACTGTTACAGATAATCAGTCTGGGTTTGATATCCAAAGCTCTGTCTCCTTATCGCTAAAACCCGAGCTGTCACTTGGAGGACCTGACCATAAAAAGACTGCCTACTTTATCACTGCCCAGAGCACAATAGTAAACGGCCGCTGCGCCGTGGCTCGGAGGAGCAAGTGGAATGCTGTAATCTGTTGACAAGGCCAGGCGAAGCCTATGAGAGCCAGGCCGGCCTCGGCTTTCTCACAGGCTCCGAAGGCAGACATGATAACGGGCTCTGCTCGCTAAAAAACAAGGAAGGCTGGGACTACTGGGAATCGGGCTGCGGGCACGCAGGAAAGCCAAACTCCATAAACAAGCGCCGACTCCACCCTTCATATTCTCCATAGCTAAAGCTTGTTGTTTCTTCAATGGATGAAAATAACTCACGCTCCCTCATTTTTTTTCCAAGATATTATCATGAAGAGGGAAACTTTAGGAACTCTGGAGATAATGTAAATTAAGGGGGGGGGGGGGAAGGGAAGAGAAAAGAGAAGGAGGAGAGACCAAATAATGTTTTTGTAACACAGAGATTATATTGCTGTGTAGTTACATGCTAGCTTGCTTAGAGTAAAAGATGAAAGAAAAAAAAACAGGTTTTGCAGTTGAGGCTAATATACATAAAACAAAAATTTTTTTTTTTAACTGTCACAAGAGGGGAAAAGAACTTGAAATTTCAAGTTTTGCAACTGGATGCTTAATGCTGTTACCTTCTGGTGTTAAATCCTATAATCCAGATCATTTAAAGGAATGCATAGCCATTTGAGTTAATCTGTATTAATCTGTATTACTTTCCACTTCCTTTAAAGACTTACCAAAATTACTGATATTTGTTCCAAGACTTGCTGCCAAAGCATTATATTGTGCCTTTAGTAACAGATTCTGCAGTTTTTATATTCGACTGGATTAACTAACTGATGAGAGAAGATATTGATTTTTATCAGAAAATAATGCATTGCAAGTGTTTAAGAGGAACCAAGACAGGTAAGAAATCTTGTCAAAAAGGATCAGGCAAACAGAACAATGTAATTGCGCTGCACACAAAGTCATTATACAAATGTTCCAGAGAGCTGTGGTAATCTTGATATTACAAGAATGGCCCCGAAATGCTAAACTAGTTTTGTTCCACCATGTAAAACTGAAATATGCAAGTATTATAACTTAGTTTTACATTGATCTTGTGGAATGGCAGAGCTTTGAAAACACTGTATGAGAATGGCTGGACTAGCCATGAAAGGTTTAAATATTTTAATTCAGGCACACAGCACAAAAGCCCCAATATTTTCCTGAACTTCCCCCCACATTTTAGTGTATGGAAAGTACTTTAAGTTGCACCATATTTCATCAGTTTAGCTTAGTTATTCCTCTGCAAGAAGCATATAAGGAATAGAAGAACCGCTCACTAAGTCTATCAAACTCTAATCAGGAATGCTACTTGCTAAATGTAAAGAAAATTAGCTTCTCTATACAACTCAATCCAAATTTCACTGAAACTTTTACTTTTCAGTATCCATGTTATCAAGGTACAACAGAGCTATTTATGATGTGATCCACAGGGAAGCAAAGATGCTACCCAGCCATCACAGTGAAATTGTCTCAGCCTAAGTTTCCCTCCACAAAATCCAGCAGAGAAACATGGAATCCAGCAGCTTTGAGCCCACTGAGTCTCTGCAGCCTGATATCTAATCACGACCTTTTCAAAGTCCCCTTCCTCTCGCCCCGCAGCATGCAAGTTCTGTCACACCAGCTTACGCTGGCTCATTATATCGGTCATCAGCATTACTGGAAACCAGAAACTCTGAACTAATCGCACAGATTACTGCTCCAGGGAAGGAGTTAACTGACAACAGCCCCTATCATCTCCATGAAACAGCTAGCAGAGAGACATATAAATTACGGAATATTACAGAAACCAGGATTTCTCATTGGTGGTGTCTATGCCCAAGTCTGAAATGACATCTTCCTAATGTTTAAAAAAGAAAAAAAAAACAAAAACAAAAAAAGAAAAAGAAAAAGAAAAAGAAAAAGAAAACAACACACATTCAGCATGTCTTGTGCACCGACTCAGTAAGTGTGGTTAAAAGGCCAAGACTTCTGATATTAGTGATCTGGGCTCATCACCGGCTCTGCTGGCCAAACCATGAAGAATTCGGTTATATTATTTGCCAAGTCAGGAAATATTATTTTTCTGCCTTAAAAGGCAAAAGGAGGAGGCCCTCACATGTTAGAAGGGCTATGAAGTGCAGAACCACGCCAGCCCATTCAAAGACAGGTTTCACTGTTGGGTTTCTTGTAGTCTCCTAATATTACACAAAAAGGAAATGGCTGCTGTTATCAGTGCTACTATGCATCATGTTAACAGCTCTATTTTTGCACTTACTATTGGAGCTGGCCAAACAGGATTTTTGTTGGTGTTTCATCCCAAATCATGAGGGAAACATTTCCAAAACTTTACGAAGATTGAAAAATGATTCCCTTTAGAAAACACTAACTTCTCAGATAAAAATAGTGGCTAGTTTTGTTTCTGCTGCTTCAGCCAGAGCATGGAAAAGATGAAGAAGCACAAAGCAGGAGTAATCACTTTCTAAATGATTATAAATCTCTAGGAGTAAGTATTCCTTAAGTCTGAAGTAATGGAAGAAGCTCCACTAATACTTCCAAATATCACTACTCCTGTAGTAAACACGTACGCCATGGTTATCACAAAGATAACCAAATAAACAGCCTCCTGATGCTCCAGAGACTGCTTCCATGCAATAGTGGAGAGGGAAAATACACTGCTGCCACTTGTACCATGTTCCAAAGGCTCCTTATCCACAGACGCAATCATCAAGCACTTGCACAGCTTCTGCACTCGAAGGATGGGGCTGAGCGTTACTCCTTGTCATCCGTGATAGGAATGACAGCAAGATCACTGACGCAAAAAGATTACGAAGCTGCAACCTTACACCAATAAAATGGAAAAGCCAGGGCGCTAGTCCAGGAAAAAAAAAAAAGATTCAATAATGCCTTTCATGTTAACATTCAGGAACAAAGAAAAATAACCCCTGAAATAGGGATCCAAGGATAACCGTGAGCTATTTAGCCATACTGTAGTTTTCAAGATCAGTCTGCATTTTACTCCATCTATGCAGACAATTATGGATCTCCATGCTTTAAAGCTCCTTCCCTACACTGTTTAAAAACACACCCAAAACAAATCAAATCAAGGAGACAAATGCGTTGTTTATATCAATCATGCCTATTTATTTACTTGGTGACGTGGGTCTATTCCTACTAGAGGGCTAGGTCACACTTGCAGCTCGTGCAATACCTTAGGGGAATACTGGTGACAGTGTTTGCTGTTTCACGCACACGAATCCTCCTTCCCCCCGTGCACCGCGGCTTACGCACTGAAGGAGGCATCACACCAAATGCAAGAGGACTGCTCAAACATCTCTATGGGTGCAGTGGGACAGGCAGACTGACAGCTTACTGCCACAGAAATTACACGATCCCAGCTTCTACCCTAAAGCCAGGTCTGGTGCTTGTTTGATCCTGCAGTAAGCCCTCCCCCACACACACACACACTAAAATGACAGAAGTTTTCCCTGGCCATTCTGTATTTCTTTTACTTTTGCTGGATTTGCTTTCAGTTATTGCAGCAGGGATAAACTGCTTTACCAGTGGATGGGCTGAGCACCGGAGATACAAAGTGCGCAAAGGGAATGGCTTGTCCTTTCTGGCAGCAGTAAACCGCTACATTGTCTCGGCCCAACACAGACTCACATCCTACATAAAAACAAACAAATGGAAAAAAAAACAAACCCCTCCACCTTTTTTCCAAGATATTTATACAGGAAAACAAAGGACAAATACAGCAGTCACAGCGCAAGACTCCTACCCGGTTTTCATTCTTATTAAGTGACAGAAAGCACCGGTGGGGGCCGGGGGGACACATCCCTTTAATGTAGTTCAGCTCCCTTCCTGCAGTGGGGAGACTTCAGCTGGCAGGAGGAACTACACGTATCGCTACGAACTTTACATATAGCATAAACTATGCTGAGAACATGACAATTGCTTCTTATTTCACTTCCTGCTACATGCTATTGCCAAGAAGTTGAACATAAAACCAGGCTGAACTTTTTCACAATTTCACTTCCATCACCTTCAAGGACACTACTGTTTCCATCCTCTACATAACAGGAGACACGATTATATGCACCGTTCAAGCATCTGAGTCACGGAAAGCTATTTATAGTTTTTAAACTTCCTGCTGGTCAGTTTGGCTTTAGAAGTTTCTTTTTTTCCCCCCCCTCAAAATAACATGGCTTTGCAAACTCACAGCTTGACCCTGCACTATTGAATACATGAATTTTGCAGCTGTCTAAAATACACGCAGGTGTTAATCTTAAGCACAGCATATGCATCAAAAGTGAACAGTCAGAAAAATATATAATTCTACTCAGTAACACAGTGTTTTTGCGTATGAAGCTCACCAACATTATTTCTGTATGCTTTACCATCTTTTCTTTTTCCATAGTAAAGTGTACCGAATTATTTTATGCAATGTTTATAGATTTTCTAAATTTTCCTCGGGGTCTATTAACATTCACAACTTCAGCTACTGAACCATCTGCAAATTTCATCATGAAGCTGTTTGCCTCTCCTGTGAGGTAAAAGGCTACTTAAGATCAGCTCTAATACCATTCCTTTCAGTACCCAGACGCTTTTTCAATTACATTTTGCTATGTTGTCAGTTAGAATTTCACATTCTAATTATAGCCACAAATACCCCCAAACTGACAGCACAGCAAAGCTATACAGCGCGGTGGAATCCAGCTTTCGAAATTTCAGTGAAATGCATAAAGGGTCAAAGTAGACCACGACAGACATTTCCAGAAGCTAAGCTACTTGGAGAGCTTAACTTCTTAAAGAACAGTGCACACCCATCTTTTCAGCTGGGTCTCCAACCAAAATAACATACACTAAGTAAAACCTGAAAAATTGACATACTCTACTTTTAGCTTACTTAAAATACTATTTTCCATACTTTATCTTGTCCTCTATTAGTAGTGATATTATATCAGTAAAAATATTTCAGAGGTAAATAATTGACATTGTACAAAAAAATCTAGACATCAAAAATTCTGAATACAGTATTTAATATGAAGTTTGCTACTATGATTATATTCCTTGGTCAAATATTACACCATGTTAGGAAGAAGTTATTTTTAGGATTAATTACTTACTCCAGGGTTTTAGAAATTAGAAGCCTGCAAAGTAACAGGCCATAAAATACTAGAAAGAGCCCTTCAGGCAATGCTCTGCTATGTTCCGTTTTAGACAAAGGTATTCATCATTTACAGATTCCCAGTGTTCATGATTTGAAATTTTATCAGTGTCCCTGTTATATACCACTCTAAGAAAAGACAGGGTCTCATTTCAAATGCTGGAGCACTTCCAATATCTGGCAAATTTTAACATGTATCCTTAGCTTGCCAAACATGAAAGCTAGCTGTCAAATTCCTCCAAGATATGATAAAGATGGCACTCAGGATTCAAACTCTCATTTATATGAAATAACGCGTACAAAAGGTTTTAGGCAGGATACGATATGAAGTTAGGTTAAGCTTCATACGATGTTCCAACTTAAGGCATCTCTGCTGCGAAACATTATTCTAAATAGAAGACCACAAGCAATTACTAAAGAACGCCAATTTTACGGAATATAAAATCCACTCTTCCTCTTTTCGCCCCCAGAATATTACAAAATGCTTCAAACTAGAATGAACAGGAGGAAGGGAAGCTCCATACGCTTATTTGAACTTTTTGAGAAACACCTTTGGTAAACTGTGGACTTCATAATGCAGTTTCTGACCCATAGCAGAAACTGGATTGCTCATTCCTAAATGAACTTCTTGAGGTCAAGGCTTAAAACAGTTAGCAATCCACTAGTAATGATAACACTGTTTCCACAGTGGAAAGCTAAGTCAAGCTCTCAAATATATTCGTCTTCCTTTCACTTTCTATTCAAATTAGTAATTATTAAATCATATACAGTTGAGCAGGTTTTCATTTCACCCGTTCTAGAGAAAGTATCATCAATTACATTTTCCCCACTAAAGAGAACTAAACTGCCAGTCTGAGTCAGGCTTTTCCAGTCTTTGTTAAAGATAAAACAAAAAGACTTTTAAAGTAGATCTATGTTCATCTGCAGAAAGCAGAAACTAATCCATAGCATATAAATGAAACATTTTATAGTCCTTCCAATGAGTGCAGTCTGCAACAAACTAAATTAACTGTAAAACAAGCTACATAGAGTTCTGTCTGAAGTAATAGTCAGAGTGCCTAAGTGACAGGGCTATATTCGATGGTACATAAATACTTCCTTACTCAAGCAACAACACATATACGTACATACATGTTCCCCCCTCATATATACTTTTCCACATATCTGAGATGGTTAAAATTTAAAATCAGCAATAGCAGCAGCAGACTGAATGCCTCCTTTCAACAACAGTATATTGCAGATAAGCCATATGGAACATGAAAGGTTTCCAAGTGTAACAACCCAGCTACATAACACACTTCATAACCTTTTAGAAATTCTTTAGCACATCTATAATCTCCTACACTGCTTGGAACTCACAGTTTGCTAAGAAGATAATTTCTTCTAAACTCTGACCACAATTCAATGATATTTAAAAAAGGGGGAGGGGGGTCTTATGGTCTACCTGCCTATGCAATAATGTCAAATTGCTACTTCAAGCATTTCCTGCCCTGAATTTCTCCATATGGCTGTAAATCTAGAAAGGTTATCAGATAAGCTACTTCAAAGTCTTGGTACTCAACATAGCCTAGTAATACCAAAACAATAATTACAATCACAAATAGTAACTATCCCCAACAAAAACTATTAGTAGATTCTAAGGATTGACACTATTATTAAAATCTCATTCATATTTAAGATGATGGGAACTGGCTACACCAATGTTTATCAAAATAAGCTTCAATTACCTTTACTCTTAGTATGAAAATGATATTTTATTTGGCCTAAAAAGGTGGCCAACTGGATGAACAGATAAAAGTATGAGTGGGTATATACACGTGTGCACTCTAAACAGGTGTGTGTCTACTAGCATTATCTATTCTAGTTCATAAAATTAATGCATAACATTTGCAAAAAATAAGCAAGTGAATGCAACAACAGAAAGAAGCTACTTGAAAATTCCAACTGATATAAATATATACAATAGAAAGAAACAAACTTCTCTAGAAATAGAGTAGCAAGCAGATATATCTCTATTTGTAGAGAATGAATTAATTAGAATACAGGACTTCAAGACACATGAATAAGTATTTCACAACTCATGTTTTGAATACTGAACTTCTCAATTATGTGTCAAAGGAATATAGTTCATGTTTTTCCTTGCATAACATTCACTTAGGGTGAATTATGCAAAAGCCAAAGCACCTCTCTTTGAAGACTGTCCTTACCCAACCTGAAAAGGGGGCAAAGGATCGGAGATGGGACCTGGTGAAGTACAAGAGAAAAGGCTGTGCAAAAATCAGAGACACCGGACTCCGAGTCAGCTCTGTTCTGTATCATGTATACTTCATGTTAATATTGAATAAAGACTGGTTATGGTACATTTGATTTTTTTTCTTTTAAACAAGTCACTATACTCTGAAAGCCTTGGACTGTAAATTAATGCAAAAAGAGCATGGTTTTAAATAGCATCAATTTGTTACAATGAAAAGCTTTTAGCAGGACAAGGTGCAAGAGTTTTGATCTAAAAAAATAATAATCTTAATTCATGATATTCCCAATAAATTTATTAAAATCATTTAGTTCCTAATGGAGGTAGCCAGTAAATACAGTTCCAGTAAAACATCGTTTAAATGTTAGTATCCATACTGTTGCCAATTAACTAACTTAATTGATATTCTATTCCATACTATAAATTAAATATATGTAAGCTCCCACATCAAATATTACATCACTGACATAATGACATTAACAAAATGCCATAATTATCACTGGAAAGAAAGGTTAATCACAAAAAAGCCATTACCCACTGTATTATAAGCATTATGATGAACAAAGATGATACCATTTAATAAAGGACTATTAGAAGATTCATAGGTCTGCATCACAAGAGCTACCACCATAAATACCTCCTTTATTCAGGAGACAGAACAGTTGCTGAGAAAAACATACTGGGTGAAAGGATCAAGTTCTCTGTTTAGCTCAGTGTTGAGGAAGTTACAGCCTAGACGGGCTACCTTTCGGTAAAACACTAGCAACGCACAAACCACAATCTCCATTGCACAACCAAAACATCCCATTACACCTGCACGTCAGTTATGTGACTGGGAGGTTTTACGACAAAATGAAGAGCTAAACCAGTAGTTCTTGGAGGCTAGAGACTCCCCTCGCCCTCCTCCATAGAAACACCATTAGTTTAAGGACCAAACACTAGATTATTCAAAAGCAAAGCATTAGAAACTTGTTCATCAGAAACACCGCACACAACCAAGATTAAACAACAAGACAACAAACAATGAGAAATTAAGTATTCAGACAGTTCTTTTGGCTACCTTTTCTGAGCACTATTTATTACTGAGGTGCAACAGACAACTAGGAATGAAGCATCCTATAGACAACACTCTCCCTCCTCTTTGATAGTCCGTGCTAAAATAGCAGTGAGCAAGTTGGCACTTCTGCTGTCCCTTCAACAAGGTGGTTAGTCATTGGCAGGTAGGCAGGACTGACAGCTGAAGACACTATCAAACAATCACACCCATGAGCTCAAAAGTCAAAAGCTGTCATTATACAGCTCACCACTGAAATCAAGTATCATTAGAAAGAACAGCTAGAAAGAACAGCACCTTATCGTGGTTCCAAGAGCTACATAGTTTGGGGATCTGTTCTTTGCATGCATAGCTCATCCAAAGTCATTCTGTTGACTAAGAGATGTCTTGGTCCCCATTTTGAAAATGGCAGAGTACAAACAAGCACTCCCTAACTGTCAACAGAGAATTTCGAAAGCACTGAGTTTTGGAGCAACACAAAGAAGGGAGGGCTGCAGAATCCATGAGACCAGCACAGCTTGAAGAACTTGTTAATACAAGGTAAATAATTATGTCTTTGTATGATTGCCTGCATGAACTCCAGCATTAATTAGTGAGCAGTTGCTGATTTTCTTGGAGGTGGTTTTCAATCCCACTTGCACAATTTTTCCAGAACAGCTAAATCAGGAACCTGATCTTTGATATGGGCTTTCAGAGCAGTGGGAGTGAGAACTGGACTTCATTAGCCTGCCCTAGAAATTTCAAAAATAAAAATGTTCTTCAAACACGTCGCAGAAGCTGCCTGAGCTCCAGCAGAAAAAAAATCACTTGCATAACTGGGAAACAAATACAAAAGTTTGTAACAGAAGAGAATCTCTCCGTTTTAGAATGGAATACTTGGTGCTTTATTATTCTTGTCTCCGGCAAAGAGGCATTCTTACTTGCAGAAGTTGTCTGCAACACAAGTCCTTGGTCAGTCAATTACAGTCATCTTCGAACCACCTGCTAAAGTAAAGTACTAACCAGATCTCAATACGGGGTGAACACAAGGCCTACAGTGATCAGCTGTCTCAGAACCAAATGGACTTAGATGATACATTTACAGAACGCTGTTCTTTAGAAGGGGTTTCTGAACCTACCTCTGCTTTTATAGAGTTGTCCTGCAGCAACTATTTAAACAGAAATACCAGAAACAGTTTCCAATAGATGAGGGGCACATGTTACTCACCAAGAATTGAAGCCATATGAAATAAAAGTAAAATAAATAGATAAATTTAAAAAAAAAGGCTATTTTTATTAGTTTTGATTCTTTGGAATTTGTTATCCAGTGGGTTATGAGACAAAGCTACTTTCTGTGATACTACAGAGGCTGCGTTGCAAACAAATACATAAACATGGAGCCTTCGCAACCCTTTGCTTTTGAAAGGGGAGGGCAAATGAGGGGTAGGACACCGGAATGTCTCCAACAAACCCTTGTGAGCCAAGGAAACCCAGATGCAAGGTGGATCCTTAAAGAATCTCCCAGAACAGTCTAAGTTATTCTGCTTTAAAATATACCTTTATTTTATCATCATCTAGAATGCTTGACACATTTTAACTTTTACATTTCAAAGTTAACATTTTAATAAAGATTTGCAGGGAGGGGTGGAATAAGTATGGCACTACTGTCTGCTCATTTGCCACATAAACCAAAAGTAAGGACAGTTTTCATAGGAAACATAAATACTCAGAATAGCTGCAAACACACAAAAAACACAGATTCTATCCTACGGCAAGTATTACATCTATTTATAAGACACTGTGAACCTTAAATTAGAAGCAAAACATTAAAACATTTGCTTCATTTTGGGACTATCTGGAATTCACCAAAATTCAGAATACCAATAATGTATAGTGAAGTTTAAAATAGAATTCAGTATCTCCTCACTTATTTAGAAATCCCTATATAATCTCTCACTTTCTGTAACACAGAAATTTATTATTACCGAATAAAAACAACTGACTCTTTCTCCTGCCCAGTGGCTCAACTTTTCCCTGTGATTTTTTTCTCCAAGTATTCTGAAATTATTTGCCAAGGTCTGAAAGACATTTACTTAGATTTTGTAAAGCTACCATTCCGCTTCAATGTGGTTATCCTTAAGAAGTTCATAAATCAAACTACATATTGTAATACTAATAGAATAAAATCAGTAAATGCATAAATAATAATAATAGCTGATACTAATACCCCTTTTATGGCTTCAATCATTGACCTTAAAACAGGAATCTAATAGTAATACACAGTAATTCTGTATTATTTATGCTAAAACACACCAGCTTTATGCAAGAGGTAAATGAAATCTAGTTTTGTTAACCCTCTCACACTAAATTTAGATATTAGTTCAGACATAATGAAAGTATAGCTTTAGATTATTTGAAGGCAAGCAAGTTAAAACATGATTTATCCAAACGCAAAACAACAAAAGCAGGAAAAGGGAATACTGCTTTTTCCAAAGCCCAAAGCTGTTAAATTTTTTTGAAGTCTATCCTACTTCTGGCAATTCTTTATATCTCAGATATGAAGGAACACAAAATGACATTAACTAGGAACAAAAACTTTTTTCTAGCATTGTCAGCTTTTTTAAGATCACCAACAATCTGTCTTTTTTTTTTTTTAAACCTGTCAATGTTATTCACCAGTATGCCAAAAGCAATTTCAGCAGTACCAACAAAGAATTAAAAGAACATTTTACTTTCAAAGTAGAATACTGTTATGAAGTGCAAGATTCAGACAAATTAGTGGAAAAAAAAACAGTTCCCAATAAAAAGACTCTGAGGGATTAAGTGCTGGGGGAGAGAGAGAACAGAAGAGAGACAGAAACCCATGTGCAGTGGTGACTGTTTTGCTCAGCACAAAACATGCAGGTGTCTTCTGTCATTATACTCTAAATAAATATTTTAACTTTTCAAGGAAGCTGTTTCTTCCTGAACCCCAAAGGGGAAACAAAATGCAAAACCACACCCTGTTTGCAAGTCAGGTTTACAGTAGACACTTCCACTAGAGAAAAAAGAAAACAGACTCAGGTTACTATATATCTAAGTTACTTGATGAACCATATTTCAAAGCACTTCACAGATTTTTATCCATTTTCTCTCTCCTTTAAGGTAAGCTAAAAGTGCTTTAGGCTTTAACTGTACATAAATCCTCCTCAATCACCTACTTAAGATGTCTCAAAGGCATTTGTCTGCTGTTTCAAATTATTTTAAGTGTTATATATGCAGTATAATTACATTTACATAATCATTTAGCAAATCAAGTCTGATAACGCCTACATTTTCTCAGCATCATGCACAGAGTATTAAGTCATTTCCTTACTTGACTGTAACCATTTTTAAAGCTACTTCCCTCTTTTAAATGTGTATCTGATTTCCAGAGGGTGCCCCATGCCATTTGGATATATGATACCAAAGTAAGTGGTCCCATCAACAATAACAGGGTACTCATATGTATTCTTCTATCAGCCCAAAGCTGGTTTTTTTTTTTTTTTTTTTTTGGGGGGGGGGGGGGTTGTTTATTTGTTTAAAGTCTAGCCCACTACTGGCAATTCTCCATTTATCAAATACAAAGGAATGCAAAATGACATTATCTAACCAGAACTGTCAACTTCCCTACGATCAAAGTGCGCCTAACAATCAACATTCATAGTATCACCTCTCAGCACTGCTTCACTTCAATAAGGCCGTATTGATATTTAATGTTAATTCGGGGAATTTTAGTCATCTACATAAAGCATTAAGCTTTTTATTAAGTTTTCATTTGCAACAGAGATGGCTATAGAACATTCCCTTGCCTTCTTTTTCAAAATATCATGTTTAAATCTTACCATGTAATGTGTCTTATGAGATGTTCCAAAGAAATATAATTTTGAAGGAAGATGGCAAAACACAAAAGTCCAAGCTGCTTACCACACCCCTATCTAGGTTGGACATACCAGGTATACAGCAAAATGCAAAAACTACCATGGAAGGAAAGAGGAACAATTAACTGAAGGTCTTTTTCATTAATTCTGCCTGTGTACATCCATGCATATTCAGATACAATTCCTAGAACTTCAGGGTTCAGCCAAATTTAAAGGAAGAAATTATGAACCAATTCAAGTGGTATTAAAATACCACAGCATCCTGTGGTCAAACTACTATACTGTATGACACATCAATAACAGCTCAAAACATATGTTGAAAATCCATAGCCAGGAAAAGAAGCAATGTTGGGGAGAAGCAGAAAACTGTCTTAAAAAACAAAAACAGTAGTATATGTTATTGCTTTTGTTTTTTTAATCATAGTGTTCCAACACCAACTTTTCTGTTTACGCTCCCCACACTGTTACGCTTGTCTCTTGGCATATGCTCCATCTGGCTGTGGAGATGCATCTGCTTCTTTATGCTGCAGGCTCTACATGTGCAGATGAGCTCTACATACTCAAAGCTATCATCTGCCAAACAAGTCTCTGGTAGTCTCTTGTCTATGACAAGAGAGCGGGTATTGCTCCTACAACAACTCTTCATTAAAATGTTGCGTCTAAGAAGAGAAATAGGTGTGCCCATTTAGCATTCCAATGCAAGATTATGCACAGAATGCAGCTTATACAAGGTGAAAGCACTATAAACAACAAACTGGCGTATGTACACTACTATAAGAAATATCAGGTACATGTATGCCAGCTCATTGTTTCCACTGAGACCTTCAAGTCATACCTTTCTGTCTTGCTCTGATTTGTAGCAGTACTATCTAAACTATGGGATAACCGATATCATACCAAGTCTTCACAAAAACTACTTCCTATTACAGAATCAGCATTTCGCAGGTTAATGGATTTTACTCAAACATCCAAACCACTTGCTTAACATTACACCAAGAAATAATTATGATTATTTCAATACAGCAGTCTTTTCACAAGAGTATATGTTTGCAGAAATACAGAGTGTGTATGTGTGTGTGTGTGTGTATATATATATAGACATTTAGTTATGACTTTCAGTACAGATCTATTCCATATTTCAGGACAGCTGTCAATATTTGGCATATAATCTCAGTCTTATGCTATATTGAAAACAATATTAAATTATACAGCACTGAAGAGGCTCACTGACATCTGTCCAAAATTCTGAAGGACACAGATGCCAAATGGGAAAGTAGGTCACATTTTAAGACCAGCTTCTAAATTCAACTTACCTCAATTTGATGAGGTGACATGATGGAATGTACATAACCCACACATGGCCAAGTGCAAGTTAAATTAACCCTGGTTTGCTGTTTCACTCAAGGAACATCAAACAAGACAGATAAAAAGACAGAAGTCAAGCTCAAAAGGTGAAAAGAAGAACCTCTCTTCAGTCTTTGACTCCCAGAGAAAGCTAGGCTCAATGAATCAAATAGTCTTTTTCTACATGAAAACATTCTGTCAACTAGATGGATACAAAGCTCTGATAAAATCAGAAACTCTTCACATTTAACTCCCTGGAAGTACTCTATTTGCCTTCTTTAGGAAAAAAAATTACTCGTCAAGAATAATACATTACGAAAAAAGAGTCCATGAACAGCAAATCATCAAATACTGTAACACACCTCTGACAAGTCCTTCAAGTCATATGCAGTACTACTACGGTGTAACAACCTACAACTGCCATTACTGCTCTGTAAAACTATATACATGTTCCTAACATTTCAAGTATTCAAAACATACACTGAATGAAAATTTCAGTTTTTACAATATCCCTATACGGTCCATGCTAATCTGTGAAAGAACACTAGTTTTACTTTATCATAACTATGTTGAAAGAAGGCTAATGTCGCACAATAGCACAAAACTTCTCTCATCTGATGTGAAAAGGACTGTGCTTCAAGAACAAGCACTGAGAATGTTTTAGAATGATGCAAGTTTATATTTCTGCAATTGTATGAAAAAGTTATTTTGGAATCTCAACAAAAGATATGCTTTTTCCTCTCATGAGGCTGAAAAGAATAAATGTCTTTTCCTTAAAAGGTCAGGAGATGAGTAAACATAAGGAGCAACCTCCCAAAGTTTCACCTACCTGACCATCAGCTGTGCTCACCTTTCATGTTTCAGAGGGATATAGAAAAGAATCTAGAACTCATTAGACAGTTGTGCCTGATCTTGATCAGCGAGGAAATTTTTCCAAAGGGCTGTATATGTTAGGAACATTTTGAGAGTAATTCAAAAAAGCCTGCTTCCCTATTCATCTCTTTTCTTCAGATGCTGTAAAACAGACAGATTAAATGGCAAAAAAGTCCAAGATCAATGAGGCTGTGTCCCAGCACAAAGATGACATACGAATGCTACAGGATATCTGTTACAAGATTATTTCCCTTAATTTGGAAGTACCAAATGAAAGAGAATAGATCATTTCCAAGTACATTGTTCATAGTTACAAAATTTCATTTTACTATAAGTCTAATATTCTAACTTAAAATTCCAGCTATTCAAATCTCTATGATTTTGCCAGGGTGGCTGAAAATCAAATATTTCATATAGCCATATCAGATACTAGTTACCAAGTAGCTACTGCAAGAAATTGGGATAAGTTAAAAAAAATTATTGGTAAGTAGACAGCTTAGAAGTTGAAAGGAAAAAAGAGAGTAGATACAGAAATATTAAAAGTTAAAATGAAAAATGGGATCAACAAAAACATGTAAAAAGAGGAAAGAAAAATTACAGAATAGGCATACAATAAAAAAAGATGATTTGTATCTACAGTAGCAGAAGTGAAAGACAGAAAGGTGCAAGGTACGTATCAACAAAAAATTCTAGGATTTATTTAACACATCTCTCTTACTATGTTTTCACATGAGTGTTGCACAGTACTGAAAATAAGGAGTGGTAGATCAGTTTCTTCCCTTATACATCATCTGACCTGTGCAGAATCAGCTTTCCTCTCCAAAACAGCCAAAAAAATCTCCTGTCATGTATATCAGGAACACAGTGGGTCAAGACTAGTTTCATGGTGAGCCTACATCACAATAAACACCATCTGTCATATTCAAGGAGGCAAATGAATTACTAAATATTAACTAAGATACATACAATCAATCAGCTATAATCTAATCCCATAAAAGAAAGTTATTATTCCAAATTGCTTTAGTAAATATTTGAAAAATGTTTATTCTTTTATAATAAATATTGGTTAAAACTGTATTTCTGCGTAGACATGATAAGCAGCAGCCATTCAACATTGTTCTTTCAAAACATTTCCAAAATACTGACACTAACTTCACCTGCGTCATGCCATCAGCATCCTTTATGGTGAAATAACATGAAGCAGTGAGCTTTTAGCAGCTTGCTGCGGCTGAGAGGGGGGAGGTTCTCACTCTCCCCCATCTTGTCCCTTCTCCCACGTTCCTCCCTACTACGCTCCTATTACTGCGTCTGCTCCAAAGCACTTCACATTCCTCACTCAGCCAATTCAGCTGTTACACAGCCAAAAAAAGTAGGTAATTTTCTGCTGGATTTACAAGCTGAACCTGCTCGTGACTATATCCAACCAGCATCAGTCAGCAGCTGCATGACACGTAAAAGGAGGAAGGGACATGTCTCTTGTTTGGGACCTATCAGGTCACCTCAGTATGGCTTCCATAAGGTTTATTCTTGCAGAACTGGAGAGCAGACCTCTCTTGTAATCCTGGAACATGACAACTGCTCACACGAAGTTACAGAAGAAATATGAGCTGAGCACCTATACGCTTCATTTTAGAAAGATAAATTTCAGACCAAATCAATGGAACAAAGCATTAGTATTGTTGCTACAGTGACTTCCAGCCAGAAAACTTATTTCAGCATATATTAGATAAGTCTAGATTGCTTAGAATAAAATCTGTCAAGAGTATCTTCAGTATCTTAGATATCTATGTCTCCATTTTCACAGGACTTGGATTCTTCTGCAAAGGCATTACAATTTATCTGAAGAAAAAGAATTCCAGCCCTGTACAAAAGGACACGTTTCTAGAAAAGTTAAAACAAATTCCAGAGATAATAGAAAATTAATAGCAAATTTTTTTGGTTAAAAGTTTGCACTTTGCCCCCCCTCCTTTTTTTTTTTTTTTTTTTTTAAAGGGTTATAATGCTTGTAAGGAATGAGAAATCAAAAATAGCGTGAACTTTACCATGACATTCGTTGCTTTCTTCATGTTTAAATCAAGCCAGAAATCTGAAAAAAGCTGCTGCTTTCATTTACTAAATTGCCCCTTTTTGATAGAACTTAAGAGAATAATGATTTTCACTAATTCATATCTCTTCTAGTGTTTTTTGGACAAGGCCAGGCTAGGTTTAGAACATGAGTAAGTTTTGCCCACATTGGGTCAAGATCCTAGATACGGATGTCTCCTACCTTTCTGCAAGGCTTAGACCTACTAAAAGATGCATTCAATCTGCACAACTTTAATAAACTGGGGACTCGATAGCCACAAAACTACCACTAAGTAACAATGGCAAATTTATATGTGTAAATGAATACACACACATACACATATATATATGCATACATTATTTTTATATGCGTGTGTGTGTGTATATATATATATATATAAATGCACACACACACACACCAAAAAACCCCAACTAAATAAAAAGATCAAATGGCAAACACAAGCAGAAGAAAAACAAAATCAGAACTAAAAAGTAGGGGCTCATTTTTTATTTAAACCACCCCAAGTATTTTAATGGCCTCCCAGAAACAAATCTCATGTATATTAAGAAAAAGATGCAATTTACTTACAGTGGGAAGCAAGCCACCCTACCCAGCCATGACTGAAATCTCTTAATTGCCTTAAGAACTATAGCCAATAGAATACCAAGTTCCCATATGAGCAGAACAAATTTGAAATGCAATCAGTTGCAAAAGGAAACTGCAGAGTATCTCTCTGAAAAACTATACACATAATTAAAGATTTTTTTTTCCCCTGGAATCTATCAGTGAGATGTCAATCTACTTTATGTACATCAAGCTTGTTAATATTTCATCCTACTGATTAATTAAACTTTGATATCCACAACACAGCCAAAAACTCAGAGTAGATTTTCCTCTCAAAAAAGGTATACACTCCTCTCCTTGGCTAAATAACTTTGTCTTAAGAAAAACAAAAATATCTTTCAAAAAGACTAAAGAGTGCATAGGGCTAAACTGAAGTGTCTGACAGCCACATTTCTAATTCAGAAATACTGTGTTTTAAAAACAAGAGCAAAGTCCCAAACCCCAGACTGATATATACATCTATAGAAGAAGCACTAGAAAGACTCTTCAGATAAGTCCTTACATGTTCCTTCAGAATAGAAAGAATATATGAACTTGGGGCCTGCACTTTTTTGTGTGGTTGCTGTGGGTCAAATGCTTGACGTCAGTATAAAACTCTAGGCAGCCCTCTGTAGAAATGAAGTTGGAAGAGGTTCTCACTCCTCAAGATGTGAAGAAGCAGTATTCCCACAAGTCATAACATAAAGTCCTTAAAAGCAGAAGAACCCTCAGCCTAGCCAACCAACTTGCTTGCATACCTATCTCATGTCCAGGTTTGTCACAGTCAATAGCTCATCTCAAAAGAATTAGGTTTTCCCTTCCTCTACAGTGTTTAACTCTTATTTATGCTAATCCAGTCATTAGGTAATATTCCTTCAACTCTTCAAAGCTTGTATCATCCCTCTTAGTAGTATTCAAAGCAGAAGACAGAAGTTAGGGAAGTTTTCTTTGTGATCACAAAGAAGGGTGATAAACTAACACAGAACCTTCTCAAAAGAAAAGGTAAGGCATTTTTCTGCTTCTCGGTTTTGTCAACCCGATTTCTGCTTGAAAACTTATTTACAAGATCAGCTGGTATCCTCCCTGTACTCAGTGATCTTCTGGCCTTAAAAGAGGCAATAGATTCTTTGGCGACACAAGGCTAATCACCGTTCCTGAGCCATTCCTAGCAAGCAAGGCATTTGTTTGGAAGACAACTTCAGATTTTAAATGAAATGCTCTAGGCAGCCGGCTGTTTTGGTCTATTTACAGGACTGTTGGAGACATGACTCTTCTCCGAAACCTCCTACAATGACAATGCTGCAGAAACTGAACCCAAGACCTCTGACTGAAGGCACAAGCCCTGAGGGCTTGAGCAGTAAGAGCAAGCCCAGACACCACAGTCAAATGCGGCTTCTCTTCTCCTTCTTCCCTCATTTAGTAGCCAGTCACCAGTCAGCAAGAATAAACATGATGAGCTACAGGACCCCATTAAGTTCCATCCACAAATTCACTGTCTAAATTTAAACATTATTTTTAAACATTATTTCCTGAAACAGTGAACAGAACCCAATTTTCTCCTTTTAAAATTAACATTTTTGGTGACCCATTGTTTCTCACTAATTCCTTGTTTTTTCATATTACGGTCAACTCTTAGTTATCCTTTTCTGGACAGATTCTGGATAGATCCTGTGCTACATTTCAAATGAAGCTATTTTTAAAAGAACGCTTTATTTGAATGTATAATACATAAATATCACAAAATTACAGTAAAAGAACACTGAGAATATTCAATAGCTGAGATGTAATAAATAAGGAAATTAGATATCTTATCTGATAATTCCAGAAATATTAAAAATATTAAAAAGGAGGAAAAATAGTTAAAACATGCATATAGGCCAAATTCTATCCAATTACCTTTGTACAAGACTTTAAAAGGTAATGCCACCAAATATAACCAAACAGATTTAGTCCTTTTTAATGGAAAGTAAAATTTTTCAGCTTTTTAAAGAATGCAGTTACAGTACAAAAAGACTCCAACTGCCAAGAGAATCCCTGATTTCTGTTGTACCTAATTTAGAAATTACACACTGGAAAATTCTGAGTTTATGCTTGAAGCATAAGCAAAATAAAAATGGCAGAAGAAAACAACACCTCTGTGTAAATATATTCATACTATTCTATTACTGCAGAAATTGTGGTTGTTTTACCACTAACTACAACTGTGTTTTAACTGGCAGAGTGATCAATTTAGCAACAAAACTAACAAAGACTCTTTTCCTCTACAGATGAATGTTTTCACATTCTCTGCCTTCCTCACGTTTCATTCCCCTATATTCATCATCACTCTTTTTGGCTGAACAAGAGGCAGCACCGGCTGTGGCTGATCTGTGTACAACGTTGACTGGTAGAGTGGCTAATACCTCTCAGAAAAGATAATTACAGTTTGGCTCCTTTTCTCTAGGCTGGGGGCATGCTTTGGATGTTGTTTTCCCTTCACCTCACATTTTTTCCATGAAAACCTTGAAAAAAAATAAAAATAAGATGATCATCATTCACATCTCTACTTCCACTGCCAAATTTGGATGAAATCAGAAGTTTCCCCAAATCTGGCAGAGTTTGGGCAGCAGATGATAAGACAACGTGGCTGTAAAGAAGGCTTATTCCCTTAGAGAACCCAGACTGAAAATAGAGATTGACATTTTATGACAATGTTTTAAAGTTATTAAATACATAGAGTTAAAATAACTTAAAATAGTCTATATTGATCCATTTTGAAGCATTAGGGAGATAAGAAAACTGATCATCTTTTCAAATTGTTACCTCAACGATATCTGAGTTGGTTCTGCTTTCGTGGGGCTCGTTGTATTCTGTGTACTTAAGAAGAACTTTGTCCATATCAGTGCTGGCGTACTGAAAGAGTTTGTTAGAGCTGTTAAAAATGATGAGTGCTATTTCACAGTCACAGAGTACACTCAACTCATATGCCTTCTTCATTAATCCAAACTTCCTCTTCGTAAAGGTGACCTAGAGAAGAAAGAATAATGATTTTTTTTTTCCCCAAATGACAAAGTTTTGAAGGATACAATCAAGCATTCAAGGGAGTATAACAAGACAGCTTACTCTATTCCTGCTGACAAATGACATAACAGAACATGTGCACAAGCTTAAAAGAAGGATTGCCCGTCTTATCTGGGTGTCACAATTCTTATGAAAATAATTAGAGCTGTGCTTTTTAGGGTTGATGCTCCATATTAGACTAAGCTAAACCACGATTTCCCTCTCCCCCTCGCCCAACTCTTTCACCATCAGGTAACTACTAGAAAGAGTTAAAGTCTGGAGGATTCCCTAACCATATTTCCTGTGTTCAAACAACAGTGATTTTCCTGGTATTATAATATTTTCTTTTGTGATTATTACAGTTATTTTGTAACACTTATACTCAGTTACAAACATGTACTCCCAACCTTAATTCTACTAAATCAAAATTAAAGTTAACAAAAATATCAAGAGCAATATCAATGGAAGCAACACCATTACTATGTAATGTAATTTCTAATTGTGCGAAGCTATGAAAGATGCTATTTTGTTGCTATTAAACTGTCTAACCAGATTCAATTATACATTTGGGTTGTTTTCTGCCACTTGGGAACATCATAAAACAAGCATTCTGTCCAATTAAAACCGTTCTGGAGGAATAAATTCGTTATAGAAAACCACAAAAGAGCATTTGCCAAGGGGGGGGGGGGAAGGGGGGAGGGAACCAAAAACCTTCATTATGAAAAATCACCATCAATTATTGGAAAAAAAAGTTTTGCTGCAAATTTATTCCTTGCACAAGGTTTCAGTTAATGATGTAAGACAGTTGATGTATTATTAATTCCTATCAGTTACAAGCCTGATGCCAAGGCCAACTTAAAGCACCATATTTTTACTAAACTTCCTATGAAGTGCTTTAAACAGGCACTTAATCTACTACTGTGAAATTAACCTTCTGAGACCTTTTAGATAAAGATGCTATTTTCAGAGCATCTGAAGCATATTTTCAGAGTTTTAATCTGTGCTTCAGTGTGTAATACAACACCTTTGTCTAGAGCCATATTCACACCCCCATATTACAATTCAAGCTCTAAGCCTCTTTGTGATAGGTAAGTAACCTATATGTCCTATACATTTAACAGGTATCAACCAGAATATTTTTGCAAGATAGGAATTAAGCAAAGCACGAGAAACAGCGAAACCTGTTTTAAGGGTTTCTACAGTTTAACATGTTGATCACTTATGCATACATCAAATTTTTGGAAGATGGATGAGAAAATTCTGTGCGTACACACCTCGAGGCACTTTTTCCAGAGTTGACTATCTTATGTATATTGTCTTTTCACTACTATCCATATGCCAACTGCATACCTTCCTCCCCACCACCTAGGAGTTTCACAAAGGGAAACAGATACACTAACACTGTCTGTGTACAGCATGCTGACAGTAACTGTATTATTAAAACGATATACAAACACTTTGCACTACCACCACCAACGCTGGCATTGGAACTGTGGACGTGAGTTTGCCTCTAGCTATAAAACTCTATGTCCACCAAAAAATAAAATAAAATCTGTTTTAACATGCGTTTCCCTCTCCCCACTCCCCAAAACCCTGCACTGAGGTTATGATTTTTGAAAGCCTAAGTTGTTAACAGTTTAGCTCTAATAAGAATAAAGGTAATAAACATAAGACCTACAAAGATGAGAATATAAAATCAGTTCTATTAGCATTAGCCTGCTTTCATGGATGTGAAGTATGACCACGTTGCGTTTGATGGGAATAGTCAACTAGTGTCTGCTTGGCAGAAGTTCCAGCCACATCCCATTTTCTATCACTTTCACTCTATCCTTATGCACCAACAACTAGCCTGGCAGGACTCTGTGGTATCAAGTTTTTGTTCTCATCTAGTAATACCGTGCAATACTGAACAGATTATTTAACCACCAGTTTTCAGTTTCCCTATTTCTAATATAAGCACAATTCTCCAAGGAAACAATGAAGTTTAAGTATATGATTATGATTTTGCATACTCTTAACCACCTAAAAGCAGCTATCATTAAATAAATAATGAAAATACATGAAAAGCATATTGTTTCTAGGATAAATGATGAAATTCCTAGTGCAAGGATAAGACAGAGTCTAAAAATAAGCCAAGTTAACACATGAGGAATTCAAACAGTTGTTGCCAAGGCAGTAGCACGAACTATGATGGACACACGGACTCACATGGACACACACACACACACACACACTCATTTAAAAACCAAGGATTTTATTTTTAAAAAGTTTTTTTGGTTATTTCAAATTTATGCTGAAGATAAAAAAGGAAAATTCTCACTTAAGGTATTTCATGCATCTTGCATGACTGAAATTAAGTATTTATTAAAAGATTAATTTAACATACTAAAATTCAAACTTCCTTAAAATATGCATACCATTCTAATAAAAATATTATTTTTCAACACAAAAGAATTTGTGTATTTCCATGGCACACATCTGCAAGAAAAATCATCTGAAAAGTGCTTAGTATAATGAAGTAATAGGATGTCAAGTAACTAAATCCAGAAAGTATATTTGGAACATACTATAAATAGATTTTAAATTTTGTTTAAAAAAAAAAAAAAAAAAAAAAAAAGACTTATGACTTCTTGGTTTGGGGAATGGTGAGTCATTACTAAGTGCAGCACTACCGAAGCATTAAAGCTAGGCAGTAAAAGTTTCCAGGGATTCTGTTGATCTAGTCTTGATCTCATTCTGAAGAGCTAGTTTGAAATGTCAAAATCAATTTTAGGCAGTGATCTAGTTCTTCCCACTTCTGAAATCAATATGCAATATGAAAGAGCAACCTTCTGCTACTTTAGTTCCTCCACTACCAGTCAGAGGAGTCCACTGTCCACAATGTAAGATAAAGGAGTGAAAAAAAAAAATTTGTTTTTTTTTGAAAGTTCCTTTAAATGTCTCCATAGTTCCATGTTCCATGGAAGGAAGTGGAGCAGACCAGGACTTTTCCATGTACACAATAAATCATATTACAATAACAACAGTTCCACCTAAAGTTTCTGGGCAGTTTCTAAGAAACTTCTTAAGTTCTGAAGACCCACTAACCACTGAGTCCTTTGTGAAGCCTGAATAATCTGCATTCAGATGAAGAGTGAGCACTTGCCAAAACATTTTAATTCATTTCATTTAAAGCATGTTTGCTGGGAAGCTCCATTAAGATACAACACAGTATCTCTGAAACAATTCTATATAACAGTGTTGTAACATGCTCCCACATACCCAAGGTCCAACTGAAGCAAGCAGATCTTTTTTTTACCTACCTATTCTTTAACAACCATAATACGTTAGTGAGACAGGATACCAAAAATCTGACTGGTTTGATCTTAATGTATCTTTTGTTATTATTCTATTTTCAGTCATCAGTTCAACAAGTTGACCAAATGTAGCTCTTACTGGTCCGTATTTCTCCTGGAAATTTCACTATTCCTATACAATACAATATAGAAGCTTTTTAAAAACAGATCTTGCAAAAGATCAAGTGTTCTGAAAGAGGACAAAGTGGCAAGTCCACTGAAATTTATCCTACCTTGGATGGGACATTAAGAATTGCTTTATTAGTTTGGATTTTTATTTTACTTTTTTAAACAGCTCTTTTTCTTCTTATACTTCAATTACAAGACACAGTCAGACTTTATTACCAACAGAAGAGCAGGTAGAGACAGGCACTACCTTTAGGTTTATTCTTTGTCAGAAAAAAGGTATGATAAACTAGACACAAATGCGCTATACTACTTTGATAAGTAAGTCAATGAAAAGATTGAAGGCCTAGTTCCACTAAGGACCTGTATCACACTGGGCAACTCAACCTTTCTATTGAATTGCTTTCTTTTCCATCTCTTGTTCAGCTATTTTAATTATAAGCTCTTCAGCTAGGGCCTATTTCTCACTTTGTGTTTGGCTAGAGCTTATCACAAGCCCGTCCCACTGGAGTCCAAGCCTTACTGTAATGCATATAATTTATTATAAACTCAGTTTCCTTTAATAAATTTAGATTAGTCCTGCAAGTTTATCTTAGGTTTTTTGCCGTTTACTTATAACCACACTAAAATGCAGACAAGCATCTTTATTGCAGGGCAATAGCTTTTTCAGTATTATTGTAATATTGCTTAGTGAAAAGGGGGGAGGGCGGCAATGACAGCGACACTGAGCTCCTTTGATATCTAATTTACTGTACTTTATTCTCTTCAGCTTAATGAACATACATGCCCTACAGCTCATTCAAGCAGATAAGAGTGCTTAATTAATAATACAACGATGGTCTCACGATAATTGTAATCCCCCAGAGTAATGGTCTATATAGTCTGTTTTGAGCTCACTCACAATCGCATCTGAAACAAGAGGCTTCTGATGACACAATAGCTTTTCTTCCCACAAAAGCTATAAGAACTTGCTCCTCAGGCAAATCTGTCACATTCTACTCATATTTCCAAATGAGAAAACACACTAAACATCACAGCAGGACTTTACACGCTGTTCGTGAATGACCTACTAACCAGCTACGTGTGCCGTTGAAAAACTAACAGAACACAACTGAACTATGCTCTCCAGTCGGCAAAACAAACCCTAAATGCCTTTTTTGTCTAGGTCAATGAAAAAGTTCCTCAACAGTAAATTAATACCTACTACATATCCTGTGCATCAGGATATCTTAGTATGTCAAAACTGCCTACACTACCTGACACAAAAACAAGATGCAGATAGGGTTAAAGACCATTATCAATACCTCTACACAAAACAAATTTGGTTCTACTGATATAAGCTATTTAACACCTTTAAAAACAAACAAAATATATTATCTCTGAGTTTCCACAGAAAAAGGAAAAGGCAAGTTCAATTCTGATTTTAAAAGCTAGAGCCTAAAATGTCTTCCTAGTCACTACAAACAGCACATAAATTGCCAGCCAAAAACTGGCCAGAAATAAAACTCAAAGTTCAGTCACATCAGCCAAAGCAAGTGTACAAATGGCTAAAATGTTATACAAATGCGGTATTTCCCCTCCTTCCCATACAATAAATAAAAAGTGATTCAAACAATGAGATGTATAACCTTATATTAAAAAAAAAAAATCTAATTATAATCTATAATTTCAAGCAGAACAAACAAGGTTATCCAACTTCTTTCAAACAAGAAAAAAGCAGGAAGGGGAAAAAGGAAAAAAAATAAACAAAAAATCAATTTCAACCTCTTCAGCTTGCCTGAATTTCTACAGCAAAATCTGAAACAACTAAAGTTACTAATTCAGCTACTTTTACTATGTGTACTTAAGTCATTTATCTACATCAAACATACAGTTACTGTGTAATGAAAGCTGTTCAAACACAATACCTTGCTTTCTCCCAAACTACAATACTACTTTTCTTGCTATATATAGTGTTCTCAGAGTCTACATTGCTTTAAAACGACACAAGGTAAAAAAGAGTCCTGATTTCACATATAAAACAATGGGCTCTGAGCTGGTATGTTGGGAGCAAGATAGTCTCACGGAACTCCATCATTACCCCAACATCAGCCTGGTGCTCAGTAGGAGTTAAAAAAGCAAACCAAACACTGTGAAGGGAAGAGAGAACCAACATCACTCCGCCACTATATGAATCCATGTTTTGCATGCATCTTGCACGCTCTGTGCAGTTCTGGGTCCCTTTCCCAGATAAAAGAATATAGTAGTACCGGAAAGGGTTTAGGGAAAAGTAACAAGCATCATCAAGGGTGTGGGTAACTCCTGTACAAGAACAATTAAGTGAGTTAGGATGCTTCAGCCTGAGAAAAGTTATTTAAAGAAGAAGTATGAAAATATAACAGAAGCGTACAGAATCATGAGCAACACAGACAGACTAGATAGGGACTGACTGCTGCCTCTTTGATAGAAGAGCTAAAAAACTAGCAGAAGCATGACTAAACATAAGTGAAAAGTGTTTCTTGAAACAACAGGTAAGAGACCTATAGAACTAGCCAAAAGATGTTGTAAATGCTACAACTTTATAAGGGCTCAAAGGATGACAGAAGAAGTTCGGGGGGGGGGGGGGAGGAGGAGGAGGAGGAGGAGGAGGAGATGACTGCATTAATGGTTACTAAAACATACAGAAACCACATCCAGCTCAGGAAATCCCTGAGCTAAGAATAGTTTGACACTAGAAGAGAATAAGAGCAGTATAACATGTGCATCTCTGTCTTGCTCTTCCCTGGACATTCATTTATAACCACCACTGGAGAAAAGGCATTGGACTAGCTGGATCTACAGTCTGACACACTGTAACTATTCCTAATCGTAAGTCATTCCTACAATACTTTTCCTTAAAAATGGTAGCTTTAAGATACCTCAAAATATATTTAAATATCCAATTAAAATTTGATATCATCACATAGCAGTGGATTTCAGAAATTAACAGGAAATACCATTTCTGCATACAGTCATCAGCTTTTGGTACTTTTCAAGTTCATAATACACCTCTTTATTGGGGGGGGGGGATAAAAACAAGCAAGCAGCCAACTTTCCCTATGCCATTCTTCAAAGAGTGCACTCTTCTCTCTTGATGGGCAATTTTTCAAGACTGTTGTAGTTAATAGCTCCTCAAGGAATACAGTTTAATGCTTACAAATAGAAGCATGTAAGTAAAATTTGTTACAAAATCCAAATCACTGTAGCTCATTGTCCACAGTTATGTCACTTAGCTGTGTCAAAGAGGCTGCAGCAAATAGTTTTACTATATCCTTTCCCAAATTCTCATCCTTTCCCAATCTTAATTACTAAGTGTGTCTAGTAGCTATCAGATCAAGTGAAGTGTCTGTTTCAAAGGATCTTCTCTACCATCCTCCAGTCTACTGGAACGCAGAGGCTAGTATGCCATTTAAATAGAAATACTAGTTATACAATGAATTTGTTCTGAAGTAATAATTGGTATTATTTACAATAACAGTTCTCCCTAAAATAGCAGTAAAACCATTTAAAAGACATTTGTAGTCTAGTAACTCCATCTGTAGACACATGGATACAAAGCTCCACTTTAAAAGACTGATTAAGAAAATGAACCTATTCAAAGTTTCCATTCATTGTTCATACAGACTCCTTGTTTCTCACCTGTCTGTTCCGTTCGTCCATTATTCTTGTGATCTGTATTTTCTTCCTCCCCATTTTCAGTCTCTTCTTTCCTTTTCTTTACAATCCAGAAATATATTAATCCAAGAAGTTTCACTCTTCAGTATTCTAACACATGATACAATTTTCTTCTACTTTGTCTTCAACTTGATGAAAAGGTTCCTCTTTTCTGTTATAAACCCCTAAAAAATAAAAGTTTAAAAAAATGTTTAATGACATTTCCTCTTTAGTAATTTGCAAGTTAAATACTGTATAGCCATACAATATGTGTATGCATAAAATTCCAGTGATGAACCAAGTATTTTCATTAGTAAAATATGCTATTATATTAACTTTGTTCTAATTAAACTCCAAATAGTTTGCAAGATCAAACCTAGGAGCAGCGGATTAAAAATGGCCAATAATTTCACACACTTTCATTGGCATGCCTAAAACATTAACACCTGACAAGGGGCAGGTGCTCACCACTCTGAGCATTAGGCATTCTGAGTTACCAGAGGTTTCAAAAATTTACCCACAAAGTTTTGGTAGACTCCACTCATTATTTTAGAAAACCTTATAGAACCTTATATTACTTCTGTGTTTCCTTTTTGTCTTGTTACATTATCATCACGGTAATTAAACAAAGTCATGACAGTATCAAATTTCAATTTGTAAACTAATTTTCATCCCATTTAATAAGCCAAAATTGGGGTTCCCTGGGGGGAAAGGGGAGCTGGGGAATAGCAGAGAAGGAAAAAGGAAATATCTTTACTTAGAAAAGGTAAAGGCCTTAAAATTCATTTTCTCAACAGAACTAATTCACAGCTACCAAGACACCAACAATTAATTAAGAAATTCTCAAGGTTACTCTCCCTATGATAACCTATACATCACACATTTACCAACAAACCAATTACTAGTTCAGCACTTTTGTCAGTTTAGTAAATTGTTTAGAAAGATTAAGGTGCACGCAAACTTGAAAAGCAAGAAAGCCATCGTACTATTTTTGTCTTGTACTAATGCACCAGTCAAATTGACTTACAAAACATTGACGTTAACAAACATCAAATGAGTTTTCTGTTAAAAAAGTCATATGCCAAATATAATGATTGTAGAACAGTATTAATTCAACAGAACTGGAAGACAAGTGAAAATAGCTAGCCTCTAGAACATCAACTGCACACTATCATTCAAACATTAAATAGGTACAACTTATTCTGAATAACTATTACTACCTAATATTCATTAAAATACATGAAAACTGCCACAGAATTAGTTTGCAACCTAACTTTCCAACCCAAAATGCCTTTCAAAAATCAACCTTTGTGTATTTTGTCATGGGTGTCACACTTGTCGAAAGTGTTGCAACCACATCACTGTCAGACAGTTAATAAGTACAGACAGCAAAAGGAGATTAGTCACCGGCTACACTTCACAGTACATTCAATCTACGCTGAAGAAACAACTACGACGCGCAGATGCTGATGCAGCTTTGGCAGAGGAAGAGGTGAAGGAACATCACAAGATGAAGAGACGCGATTTTATATTCACCTGATATGAACAAAGGACTTCTTGGAAAAATACCATAAAATGCCCAACAGTATTTAGAAATAGTATTCCATAGAATTGAAGTCCAAACAAGCATGAACATTATGCGCTGTCCATTGCTCAAGAGAATATATGCTAAGTGTTATTTATACATCAGAATACTTGAAGCATGCATCAGTGTTGCATTCCTTGCATTTTCTTCAAGAAAAAATTTGTTTTGAAGAGCTGCTGAAAAAGGATTAATAGAGATCTAATTAAGGCCAGATGAGCAAGCCTCTACACAGTCAGTAGCACACTGCAAATATTTTACATGGAAAAAAACAGTTGGCATATATATTTCTACTTTTTTTGTTGAAAAATCATCAAGAATATCTACTGAACTCCATCAAACTTCAATTCAGGTTAAACAAAAACAACAACAAAAAAACCCACACTCATCCTATGATCACAAATTAACTTTAGCTCTCCAAAAATCTGTTTCCATCCCTTTCACAAACGGAACAAAGTTCTCCCAATGAGCTGCTACTAAAAATTTGCTTTCTCCTTTGTGTGTGGCCCCAGTTTTCATATATCGTATTTTATTTAAACAGTTCTCAACACAGAATTATCCGATTCCTTCCTTTGGTATTTAATAGTGCTCACCACCATAACTAGTACATCAGAACAGCCACCACATGTCAGACCAAAGATGCATCTAAACCATCATTCATCTGCGGCTATTAACAAATGGCACTAAAACAGTAAAGGAGGGACACAGAAATAGGATAAGCATTTATCACTTAGAAGTGAAATCTATAAAGTATTTTCTCCAGCTATTGATTGATTTCCGAATCAAGCACTTGAGCAATACACGGAATCTTAGATTTAATAGCTCTTCTTCAAATTTTCTTCCATGAATATTTCTTCTGAATCCACGTAAACTTTTAGCATCCAGAGGTGAGGAGTTTCACAGTTTAATTACATATCACAATAAAAGATATATCCTTTTGTTTAAGTCTATCCTGCTAATTATATTTGACATCCCCAGTTGTTGCATTAGATGAGTGAACAATCAGTCATCTTCCCCTTCACATCAGTCCTGATTTTATGGCTTGTATTGCATCTTCGTTTAGCTTTTCAAAGTTAAAAAAAATCCTACTCTACTCAAATTACTCCTTACACAAAAGCCATTCTCTGGCCAGCCACCCTGTCCTCTCTCCCTTTCCAGTTACACACGGTTCTTTCTCAGATGAAAGGACCAGTAGCATTCACAGTATCCAAGACACTGGCTATATAAAATTTATGATAATCTATCATAAATCTATACAGAGCCATAACAATATTTTATGTTCTACTGAGTTAGACATACACCTAGGCAAATTTAACAGTTCTCAATTTTTTTCTGAGGAACTCCAGCAAGAACAGACAAGTGATTCAGTGCTCCAGAACATGATTCGAGAACTGCTATTTGGGACCACACACTTTCTTCCTACAATCCCATCTCAATTCACTCATACCTTCCAACTCCTGTAAGAGATATTCAAAACCGAGACTATGCAATGAATAAGGAGATTACGGAGGAACAGAGTAGACAAGAGGGGAAATGTGATTATGTAATACATGTAATCATGTATTATACGATACATACACTGAAGAGACAAAATAAAAGATGCGCAGACATTTTCCATGAGCTAACGGAAGAAACAATAGCAGGGAAATGCTATTATGTTCTTCAGGAGCCAGCACATGAACAGAAATGGGGAACTAACAGTCATTTTCACCAACACTTTGTTAAAGTTTTGGGATACTATTGCAAGATTTTTAAAGTTAGTATACCCTACTAGGCATAAACTCTTCCAGCAAATCCATTTCTCAATTACCATTTCCACCTCATCAGTCCTGTTTGCCTCTTATCTCAGGCCTACTACTTGCTTTCAGATCAAGCACTTTTCTCACTTGGCAAATTCCAAATTCCCATTAGTGTGTCCGACGCCAGTGTCTGTTCAGCCAGCGACAGCCTTTCCTCCCTCTCCACAGGCTGCAAAGGAGAGCAGAAACCTGGTTTTGAAACACATGTGCCAAAGGCGCATCAGCTCTGGAACACAGCATCCCTTTCATTTTGAAGTCATGTACAAGGTGATTTTCAAAGCTAAGAATCAAAATGTAAGCTCAGCATGAGCTCTAGAGTAGAAGGGAGATTGATACTAACTATAAAATCAGAGTAAATCATGCTGTAAAGCAACAATTTTCATACATGCTTAGAACATTCAAATGGAAACTATCACCAACAACCAAAACACTGCATTTCTCATGGGACCAACATCTTATCCTCTTTCTAATCCTTGATTATGTCAGGTTTATCTCTTTCCAAAAAAAAGTCTCAACTAAATTACTTTGCACTGTATATTAACCATTTAAATTTTTATATTAAGTTGCAGTATTATTTTCCTCCTTGATTAGCAATAAAACCAGTGAGATTGTGTCCACTATACTGTTACATCAAAAATGTAATTAGCAAAGTTTTAAATTCCACTAAATCATAGTTCTGTTGCAAAATTATTAAATCAAAGCTATTTCATCTAGGCCATCCAGAAAACTTTGGCCAAATAAAGGAAAATTAGCAGATATATATCAATGCACACTTTATTTCTGAAAGTGAATGAGAAACCAACATTAAATAACCTGACTAAAGGTAAAGTTCTACTTACTTAAGTAACAGAATCAAGTTACAGCCACCAAAAATGCTTTAGCTCTATTTTCATGGGCACACACAAGCAAAATCTCATTTTTTGTAAGGATTTCAGGCATCTATTAAACTAAACAATAAGAATAAGCCAAGGAAAAGAAGAAAAACCCCACGTGTTTCATGGCATGCCTCAAACAGAAAACACTGGCAGTTTGCAATAACAATGAGACAAAAATTGCATTAGGAACTGTCTAGATAAAACCCTCTATTATTGTATAAAAGTAATCTTCTTTCCAAATTTTCTTGGTTTATTCTCATCCCCTAACATACAGGGAAATGCCACACTGAAAGGCAACAGAATCACATGCAGAATAAATCCTCATGACTGCATACTCAACAACCCAGGTCAGCTGGTTTGTCGTCAAGGTTACATACAATTTCATAAATAGTGGAAGATGTATAAGTTTAGCACAAACTATATTTGACCTATTTAAAAAGATTACTTCAAGGGTTCAGCAGAAACAAACTATCCTGGTGCAGAATTCCACAAGGCCTTGAAGCCTTCTCACAGAATAACTGTGTTGTAATTGTATGCCTTCTATTTGCTTTCCGCTCATTTCCCTCCACCTCTGATAGTTTTATTTCTTGGAACCTCCATTTCACCATCATGGTTCCAGATTACATGTGACCGTAACTTCATCGTCACAGCTCATTTACTGAAATACACACAAAGAAACAAGTATGAGGATGTCATATAATTTCCTGATAACTCTCAGGAATCACAGCTGCATGAAAACAGTTCCATAAAGACGCATCTTACCTTGGTGAGCCTTAAGTCTTCCTAAAGAACAAGCACAATAATTTTGACTAAATTAAAGTTAACAGGTCTTTTTCTAGTCTTTAAAGAGGTGGTGGCAGCTGTTATTGTGGGTTTGGCTACTTTACCTCCTAGCATGAGCTGACAGGCTTAGACTGCACAACCAAATCAAGGCTGAATTGCACATTCACTGGTAATTCTAACGAATACTTTGCATCCTGGCCAAGGACGTGACAAGAATATAAATATTCACATATTTATCAAGATGGAAGAGAAGTCTATCACCTGATGCCAACCATTTTACATTTACCAGGGCAGATAATACAAAGGGTCTCATTTTGCTATAGCAAGTGTAAACACACATGCAAGTGTCCTGCCTCCCCACCCAATAGTTTTAAGTGGAAATAAGTACTGAAAATTAAAAGTCCGAGGATGCCTTCACCAAAATAACTAATCAAAAGGTCAAAAAGGTGTAGAGAGCTAGGTCAAACATGATGCTCAGAGTCCATTTCACTGTCAGAGAGCAGTGAGAGATAGGAACATTTTCTCCTTCATACTCTCAAATGAAATACAAGCCAGTGTAGGACAAGTATACATCTCCAGACACCTTTTTTCTTAACCTCATACTACTTGTACAAGATCCATACACTCAGAGTTGGATCTGCACTGAAACGTGTTTGAGAGCTGCAGGATGTTATCACTGTGTGTTCTAGATGTTCTGCAAGCCCTGCTCCAAAATTCATTGCTCTACCACTTATAGAGCTAGATTTTAAAGTAAGACTTCAAGCACAGGGACTCTTCCTTCCTATATGTTTTCACTTAACAGATGAAGCTCAAATTCTGTCATTTCCCCCCCCCCCAGAGATGCGCAAAACAGTAACAAAAATATTTCCTACAACCACAGTTCAAGAGCCCTGTCATCATACATTACTATTGATGAGTAATGTAAAAATGCAACTGTAAAACAACAGCAAGTCATACCCCTTCAAAACAAGACTACATGTTATCATTGACTCTCACATGTCTTGCTGTAGCGCAGGCTTAGGAAATAAATTCTTCCTCCATCCTCATTTTTGAGGTCATTCTTCTAAACCCAAGTAGAGCCTTACAGTAAATGAGACTGGCCCCAGAGCTCCAAGGTCCTCAGCTAGCAAGTGATACAGAAGTATTGTTATAAAACAATACAACCTTTAGCCAAAATAACTTATAAAAAATGTGGGACAAAAAAAAAAAACAGGAAGCCATAAACAATTTGTTTCTGGTATTCTTTTCATGCATCATAAAACACTTGTTTCTTTTGTTTGGGAAGAACACCACATACATTTGATACTTGACCATTTAAGTAAACTGTACTTCTAAAATAAACTGGATTTACGGAACTTTGTAACTGTACATGGCCCACAATTTCCACATTAAAAACACAAATTAGTAGCTCTAAAATAAATTTGTTAAGTTATACAGCTTTTCAAATTAAGTTTTCAAGGCTTATTAGACAAGATCTTAAAGTACTTTCAAAAAACCTGGTCTTACTGAAGAACTGCAACTCCTGAATACTAGTTAGATAAACTTGTGTTCAGAATGGCCTTTTCTGCCTTCTTTTATATGCAGCAAGTCCTACCTAAAATGAAGGTTGAATAACTATATTTTCCTGCAGACAGAACTACAGAAACCTAGAAAACTAGAGTTGTATGAAAAATGAACTGAGATTCCAATCATACACTTGTTTTTAAACAAATTTTACTGCTCCTTACAAATGTGGCACTGTCCTGGATCAGAGAGAGAGACAGAAATTTTGCTATCATTAGTTATCTGAAGTCAAATGGATTCAGATTTCAATTAAACTCAATATCCAAGCCTTTTTTGCTTTGTTTTACTGCTATAACCTTTTTTCCTGGACTATTGCCTAGGTCAAAAGAGTATGTAACATCCTATTTTGAGCATTTATATACTCTAGAAGCAAAGGAGCCAATACTACCTGTATAAACATATCTCTGCCACATATATTCTGTTCCCTTATTCCCATCCATAAATTTGGTCTTGATAGCTTCTAAAAGAATTTATATCTTCCCATTCCCCAAAAAAGTTCACAAACCAGACAGAAAATAGGATCTGGAAATCGATGAATCAACAAGTGGAGAAAAAAAGACCACAGAAAAAAGTAAATTTTCAATACTAGATTAAAATGCAATTTTAGATAGAAACAGAACTTCAGTATTAGCTAACATAAAGAATTCTGTTGCCAGATGTCTACAAACAGATTAAGAAAACAGCAAGACTGAATAGTAATCTGAAAAACATGCTCTGGAGAGTCTCAAGAAACTCGCTCCTAGTTTATCAAAGATTTTGTTGATAGACGAGACTTTTCCATGATGCACCAAAATACCCGCAAAGAAATACAATTCTGAACACTGTCACAAACAAAACCTAATTCTTAATAGCTGGGGCCTGAAGGACTCATGGAGAACAAACTCATCTGCCAGAAAAAAAGCACAGCTATTAGAACCATGGTAGTTTCATCATAATTTTAAGGTTTTTTGACCAGATAATCCTCTCATTGTTTTCAGTTATAACTCTCAGGGAAGTTATGACCTAGATGCAGAAATCAATGGGGGACCCAATAGAAGCTGACCCTGCTCTGAAGGGGGGTTGGATCAGATGATCTCCCAAAGTCCCTTTCAGCCAATATGATCTTCTATAAAAAAGTTATGCAAGTTTCTATAAAACTTATCAAAATTATACTTCAGGACTACCATTTTTGAAAGGCCCTGAGGGATCAAAATAGTAAGATGAATGATTACAATCAAGTGCAAATATAACCAATACATGCAGAAGAGACTATGCTATGAGCGCTACACTTAAAACTTACCTCATAACTGGTTTTAGTAAATCTGTGAGAAAGAAGTGCAGAAATATTACAAGCAAGCATCTTCTCAGCTGAATTACAGAAACATATCCACACGAATCTCCAAAACTACAACTTAGGGCTGCATGTTGAAATCGCTAGGGGGTTGGGAGGTATTGAGTGGCAGCAGGAACAAAGTTAACAAATGCCTCTAGCAAAATAATTTAAAATCACCATTCAAAGTTAGGCTATGCTTATACTGAGGTAAGTCCTGGAACACACAATTTTGCATTCATGAGCAATGACAGAAATATATAAAGGCCTCACACTGTACTATACTTAAGTTTAGATGTAATTGCTCCATGCAGAAATAGAGAAGCATTCAGAAGTACTTTTTAATTAGTTCAAAATCCATTATGTTTCCTAACTTTCACAATGACAACAAGCTCTTAAGTGTGACCATAAGCACGTAAATCCAGATTTTAAATTCACGGACCTCTCTGCACAGCATGAGCCACATAAGGCTTCTTTCCTGATCTAAAATATGTAAGATATATTAAATATTTCTCAAGACCAAACAGAAGTATACTGCCTTGAGGTCACTGAAAAGCAACACAGCCATCTTAGGCTATTTTGAATCTGTAAAAGCTGCGGAGGGTTAACCACCATGTGGCAAAAAATGGCACAAAGAGCCACATGTTTTCTTATCAAAACCCTTTCCTGCCCCAATAGGAGGGAGCCACCAGGATGTACCTTCCAAAATGCTGATGATAAGCATTTCTACTAGAAACAGCTTTAAATTATACACCATTTCACACACAAAAGTCACTAGAAAGACCTCTCCTTTGTTACAGGAGACAGAACAGAACCCAGTGAAATTAACTTTTTACATTCATCTCAGTGGAAATCATTAGGACTGTGCTGCTCTTCTCACCTGGGAAAGAATTTCATTTCTTTAAAGCTGCCCTAAGGATTCAGTCAGAGTCAGCTGTAAACACAGCTTCCTAAAGGTAACAGCATTGGTAATTAACTGAATAACACCTGATGACTGACAGTGTGGACAATCAGAAGGTCCTTTATAATGTTCTTCTTCACCTTACAGTAGAACATAATAAAACATCCAAAGGAGACAGTTTCCATTGAAGATATTTACCCACCAGCATAGGGCTTTCTTCTGGTTTTGCAACACCTTAACACTTTTCAATCTTTTTCAGCCTCATTGATACATTAAAACATGTTACATGCTGCTAAATTAAATCATTGTTTTAAAAAAAAAGTAGTATCATTGGGATTTCCACTTCCAACAGTCTTAATATTTTATCAGATATTTTAGTGACACTCAGGCTTTAATTACTGCTAACTTGGCTCATTACTTTTCCCATCTCAGCTTTTCAAGTTTATCGATAGATTAGAAGAATATAGTTAATCTTATCTGGGGAAAGAGCACGCATTGCAAAGGGATCAGAGTTCACTATCGCAGTGTTCCCTGCAACACCTCTGCCTCACTTGTTGCATCTACACTCATCTCAAAGAAAACCATTAGAGCAAATTGGAGGGTGTATAATGAATGAGACTGGGGACTGCAAGTGGATAGAGGATGGTTTCACAGTAATGACAGCTGATTATTGTACTGAAGTACTGAATTGATTTGGTCAGATTCCTGTGAAATTCTAGACAAGTTGCATCATCAAATTTTTCATATATGTGGTCACTCACTGCTTTCTTCATTTTATAGATAATAAATTGAAAGTTTTGCTCTGAAATGTTAACATTATAGCCATGGTCAGCTGAATGCAGTGGGAGCAGTACTTTAAACATGAATAACACCATGCTGAAGCAACCTTAAAAATTCGGGTTCTTGCCATTTCTAATTAGGCATTCTTATCCATAAGGGGTATTGTCCTTCTTTTTGCCTCCAAGATCTATACAATTTAAGTAATTATCTCCCCTGTACCAGGAGGACTGAGTTTAGTTGGGGTTTTTGTTTCTTTGCTAATATTACAATCATTCAGAACCTCAACAAATAACCTACGTATAAATCAACTGAACATTTTGAAACTAAAAACTGGACAAAAAACAACATACCTCTATGTATGTTCTGATGCATCTGAACCACATCTCACAGCTAGGTTACATAGCAAAAAAACCAGAAGCACCTGAAAGCAGCATCAGGAAAAACACAAATACAGCCGGACACTTTTACAAATAAGTCAAAAGTAAACCTGCTGCCAACCAAGTTGACTCAAAGCAAACAACTTCTTGACATAAGATCTAAAACTTAGAGGAACTAAGGCAGGAAAATCTTATTCAAAACACACCTCATGGTATAGGGCAGTGTTATGAGGTTTATTACCCTTCAAAAACTGTCTTTAAAATTGTATTTAAATTTCCCAGGCTACACTTCAATTCCTTTGTAGAAAATGCCAAATAAGCAATTTTCCAGTTAAGTGAAACAAGAGTCTGTTCTCAGTATATTAAAACTAATCAGTGTATAACTGGCAGGGTTTCCCAGGGAAAGAATAAAAATCATAGGAGATTTTGCCTTAGGAAGTATGTACATAAAAGGTATTCGTTAACCAGTGTTTATTAGTTTCTTCTAAAGGCAAAATCAAAAGATAAACATAAATTATGAGATCATCTTATTTAAAACTGTTTTTAAATAATGTGGAAACTGCACTAGTGTAGTACTTCAATAAACTGATTTTGTGATTTGCTGCAGGACTTCTGAAAGTCAGTGAAGTTCTGAACGCTCACCAAGTAACTAAACTTCTAGTGCTTCATTTTTACTTTTTGCAAAGTAAAAGTAAACTTGCCTAAGAAGTGCAAACTGCTGAGGTAATGCAACAAACAGCCACGTAACAGTAATTACAACACATGCTATTGAACAAACATTGCTGCAATCAAAAACATTAACAGCTGACTTCAGGAATGTAATGGGACACAAAGGCAGCCAAGGCATTCACATGGCCCTGCTTACACCTTCTCCTCCTAATCAGTTTCCTCAAACAAGACTTCAAATTAAAAAACACCAGATTTTATCAAGCAAAAATCTTAGCAAGAAATTAAAGCCAGTAGATGACAGAACAGAAATATAGAGGGATTATAAATGAGTTTCCTCTTTGCACACTGTGCCCTTGCAAGATGGTCTGTTTCCAGCCTTGGCTTCAGTCAAGAGTAGCTTTGTGACACAGAAAACTGCATGCTCCTTCTTTGTCTTTAGGGAACTTCCTCCCATGGCTTAGCTTGATCCTATCAGCTTTTCTTCAGGCTCTGCATGAGCTGCTGGCTCCAAGATTCTTGCATGATTCCCACTTTCTCTTCTTCCTCCTGCTACACCAAGTAGTCTCCACAACCATTTCTCTCCTGAGCACACTCACTTTCTCACCAAATACACACTTCCAGAGGATTCCACACGATCCAGGTACCCCTTTTAAATGGAACAGGGCAGGAAAACCAAGAACAAATAGAATAGATACTATGCATCAAAGAATCTGTAAGAAGCTTCAAATCACTGAACAATTAACCAGAAAGCTTTCTTGTTAATTTATTCAATGTCTGATTAAATGACAGCATGAAGTCACATTGTTTAAGTGCAACAATTATAAACCAGACAGACACGACAACACAATGCTGAAAACAGCCTTCATGCCACAGTGAGACATTCAGCAAACCATAAAGACACCTACACGTTTCTAGCAAAAAGATTAGTGGTAAGATTCTTTTTCTATGGCTGCGGTAGCCTTCGTTCAAAACGCAATCTCTTTGAAAAATTTAGATACACCTTTAACTCAAACCTCTAAATAAAGAAAACTAAAAAAGTTACATTGTACATCAGAGATTAGAACAGGTATAGGTAGTGAAAGATGACCAAATTCCAGTCAATTTTTCCCTTAGTCTTTTTAAGCAAATAGTCATTTTACAGTTAACTAAAATAAAATACCCATTCCTGCTGGAGGGGTGGGGCTTGTTTATAATAGGTCTCACAGAACAGATGCTTTCCAGACATTCATGGACACTGCTTCCTTATAAACTAAAAGCTTCAGAATCTAAATAACAAGGCAGACAGATTAGGTGGCAAATAATAAAACAACATACAAGTGAGATGAATCCTCAACTACATCTCAGGAGTTATATTTTCAAAAAATATTAAAATACAGGCAGAATACAGGCAACAATAATGAACTCAGGAAGATGGTACCAGGCAGCCACAATCAAGAAACCATCAGGCTCCTAAGAGTGCTATCATTTCGGCAGTCAATTTTTAAAGAAGCATGGAACAACATTCCTCAAGATCTAAATACATCTTATTGACATGTACTTCATAACCCATTTCTTTCTTATTCAAGGCTGAAGTCACTCCCCTCCATGTGGATGTCTACGTTTCTAATAACAGTTGCAAAATAAGACTGTCCAAATCAACTATTGAGCAGGCCAATAAAGACAGTTATCTACATTAAAATGCATATCCCAACACATATAGATATTGCAGTAAACTTAGTTTCCACTAAGAGAAGCAGCAAGAATATTATTCAAAATATTTTCTGCCTTTGACTATCATTCTTTTCTTTTATTGGCAGACGATGTCTGGTAGTCTATGTATGTATATGTCTAATACAAGACTACCCTAGCCACTTGGATCCACTTACAAAAATGTTACCTGTGATTATAGTACACTGAATCTTCAAATAGCAGCTGTTCTATGAATAAAAACTGTAAACCTAATTTTAGAAGTAACTAACTTTGGAACTTTTTTTTCCTTAGCACTGGCAACAAACCTGCATACACGGGAGGTAAATATGTTTTAGATGATGAGTAGAAATTCATGATGCTACAGTAACTCCATTACTTGCTATACCTGCAAGGCGGAGCATTTGATAAAACTTCATTATTCCACCTTTCTTTCTTGCAGATTGCAGCAAATAGAAAACTTACATCATCTGACCCTAACTAACATTACTGCTTCATAGCAAAGATTCATGACTCAAACTGTACACAGGAAGATACATTAAAATCTTTATTTCAATAGCTTCTGGAAAGAAATGTCTGGCCTTTTAAAATACTTTTAGTATGAAATATGAAAAGTATGGTAAAGTATATTAAAGTATGAAAGATACATTTGACAGAAGTTTAAGTGAAAGCCCAGAAAGGTTTAATTGTCCTCAGCAAAGATCAATTAAGTCATCTGTACATAAATATACAAAGCCCTTCTGATAAACTACATCACTGAAGAGTTAAACGACGGCAAGGAGGTCTGAGAAAAGCAAGACAAGATATTGCAAAAAGCTGGATCTTAACATAGTTGAAAGACAGCTGGCCTACTTTCAGTTACATTAATTAGCCAAGAATCTGAAGTAGAAGCCCAAATAGACTCAGTTCATCATAAACTTCCCTTACTGAAAACCTCTTCCATTTAAACTACTACATTTATTTGACATAGAACATTACAGCAGATGCAAGCTTTTTGAACCTGTAAAGCACCTCTGTCTTTAGTACTCAGTCAGCCAAGTGCCATTTGATGCAATGACTGCCTAGACCTGATAATATTCAGGATTAGTCAAGGATCAGTGACTATATAAAAAGCTGGACATCCAGAAATGCAATTATGAGTTCAAATGTACAAAATACACATACACACAGTTTATTACTCTGATTTTTAAAAATGAAAAAAAAAAAACCAAAAATCTCCTTGCTATCAAAGAAACTAGTAAAAATGCACACAAGATACCCTAAAACTGCTTCGGAAGGGAAGACTGCATTAAGCAACCTCAGTCTCTTCCACTGTTAGATGGTCAAAGTGGACATCTCAACATAAATATTGCATCAGTGATTTAAATCTGCTAGGAAAGTGTTAGAAAACAGTACCCATTTCACACACTGTCAGATCCCTTCCATCCATACTACCTTTGGATTCATCTCTGACAAAAACCTAACTAAGAGAAGAAGGGAGCATATTTGAGTTGTAAATGAAACACTTAAATGGTACACGAAACACTTACATGAAGTCAGACATGAATGACTTCTCTTTCAAGGCACTGACTATAATTGCTGCACTTTGTTAACAGCAGTATCTTATTTTGGCAAGAGCAGTCGCATCCCACTACAAAACTTAGATACCACCTGTAGCACTGGTAGAAGCTATATGAAAGCGTGCAATGGGCACATTCAAAGACCTAAGGCAATCTTGAGCTTGGAGAAAATCAGTGGTTACAGACGGGGTTAAATTCCTGCATGTGAAGCGATTTCTTTTCATGTCTGAATAAATATAACACCCTTTCTATTCTTGTTCTAATACAGGGAATATAACTAGAGTACATGAAGAAGAATCTGCTCTCTTCCATTCCTTTCTGATATGACAATAAAGCACTTATCTCTGTGAAAAAACGATAGGCTTACTTACCTAAACCAACACCCCCCCACACATACTAAATATATCCATGAAAGTGGATTCTGTATCCCCAAATACCAAAACGCAGATGCTAGCTTTATTACTTCACAGCACCTTATTTTATTCACTCTATGTAAATCTTCTGTCAACATATGGTTATGTAGAGCTATATAAGTAAAAAAAAAAAAAAAAAAAAAAAAGTGAACCACCACCAACCAACACACAGTTTATACGCAAATTTCAAGAAACTCCTTAGAAGCGTCATTCTTAAACCCCGTTATCCTGCAATAAACCCTAACTCCTCTTAACCTGTCATAAAAACGTTATTGCTGAGTACTCCTGGCCTTCAGGACATTGAAATTCTCTCTTTTACATGCTGACTTGAAGCCTTGCAGCAGCTGAAGCAGTAAATATTGACAGCTAGCTGGCAAACAGCAGAGATACCAGTGCTCATAGTCTCCAATTTCACCTGCATCAGCAAAGGCAGAGCCTAGAAGGGTCAGTCTAACTAGGGCCTAGCTTGTTCATCTTTTTTATTGTTGCTTTTGTCTATCTTAAAAAGCACTTGTCATTTCCCTCCATAAGGCTGGAGTTCCTTTGAACATACCTGCTTTCATATATCACCTTGAAAACCTTCAATTATCTATTAAATCTCATTGCAACATCTAGATAGGCAGTAATTAAAATCTCTCTCTCACTACAAAGCTTATTGCAAGAAACTATTCTAAGCATCCAGTTCCATCCTTTCATACTGTTACACAGTTCAGTTCATTTTCCCCTAAATGATGCTTTGCAAGTTTTGCACATCAGGCCAAGTTAACGATTTACACATTGTTTAACAAAAGTTAAGCAAACAAAAAAGTCAACTTAGAGCAAACATATGGAGAAGCTATACACTGAATTATGAGATACTCCTGACAGCACAACAGAAATGAAAACAATTAGTAAAATGTTTTTTAATTAATACATATTATTGGAGATCAAGTTCTGCTTTTCTCTTCGTTCTCATCTTATATCCTCTAGTTTGAGGCAGAATTACAGAAGCAGTCAGGAAATGCATTCAGACCTGCTTAAAGAAAAAAAAGAAGAAAAAAAGAGAGAGAAAGAGAGACTACAAAATTATTTCTCTGGCTTCCCATTGGAGGGAAAGATAGCTTTCCAGCAATTTGCCCTGCAGTTCACACAAACTGCAGATTCATCATTTCTTTTTAGCTAAATTTCATCCTGCTGCACAGCTAAACAGATTTTACACTAAGATTTCAAAGAAAGACTTCTTAGTGTATCCAAAAACACTGCATTTTACCTGTCCTGCAACAGACAAGAAATACTGAGTCAAACCTAGCTCTCAAAGCTTTAGGTCACGATTTCATCTGAAGCTAACAGATTTTTACCCCTGCTCAGACACAGCTAAGATTACAGTCTATATTTATATTTTTAAGAATTCTCCAGCATACAGAATCATTGTTTTCTCCAGTATGTAGCTTTACTGGGGGAGGGGTGGGAGACTTATCCTGTATACTATAAATATTTTTCTACTTTCAAAGGGAAGGTACGAATGAAAACAAGCTTACCCTCCACTTCTAGCACTAAGTGCCTTCTGTAAGGCACTAATCTTAACATGTTAATTACACCAAGACTGGTGGAGATTTCTGCTTGTAATTTCTTGCAGATTTTCCTTCCTCCTTGTCTAGTACTGAAGACACATTAATTTTGAAGGCAATACGTGATTAAGAACATTAACACAGCTTTTCACATGACAGGCACCTCCCCATTTGCATCATTTATTCAAAAAATGCAAGCCCTTTGGCAGTCTGCATCAGGAAAAGTACCACGTAAAATCTTAGTCTACCATAAATGCATAGTTCAGTAATAGATAAGCATGCATGAGTACTGTCCATTGCATAGGAGTACAGCATCTAGAAAGTAGCAATGCACTGAGCTTTGTTGTTTAAACAGAGTGAATGAAGATTTCTGATTTTAGGTTTTAATGTCACCAAATTAGCCCATTTCAAGATTTGCAAACTGTCAGCTTGGGCATGGACAGGAAAAGGTACTCAGTCTATCTAATGAACCCTCACACTCAAAATTTCATTTTATTCAAATGACTGCCTTCGCCTAACTCTTTTAAGTAGGTGGAACTGCAGCAAAAATATTGCTGAACAGGATGCTAATAATCCCTATAGACTTTGCATATGGAGGTGAGATAGCTATCACATCTCATTGTTTGTTCCCTTTTAAAATGAGTCCCAGTTGGCTTCAGGGAAGATGCTCGCTCCACATAGTTGGAAGAAAGGTATTAAAAAGAAGGGGAAATCCCCAGAAGCAGAGAAGAAGTGTGAGAGAAGACAGCTGCAGAAAGAGTTAACAGTAAGTTTACCTGTAGTGAGCTCACAATGGTGTTTTATCCATTTTGATGCCTCAAAGTGCGAAACGAAGACCTTCAGATTGTTTTTAATCTAATGGTTTCAAACAGACATTAAAGAAACTTGTCCTCATTCACTTTTAAAGAGGTCATGATACAGGAAGACCTTTCAAGGATGCACATGGCAATCTTCGGCCCTCTAAAAGCAAAATCAGTTAAGCCTATATAGCACAAGACTCAGCTCTTGTAACCAAAATTTATTTAGAAGAAACACAAGAAAAAGCAAGCTAAATCAAGAGAATGCAATTAGTATATGTTTGTCCACGGCACTGACAAATACACTGCAAAGAAATTACAGTTTTTGATAGAGGTCTAAGTTTTCACTGGTTCCTCTGCAGTATCTCAGATCCACTCTGCTACAGATGGACAAAACACGAACTCTAAGGAAACTTTGTTGATTTCATATGTTATTAATTCAGTCACTCAGGTGAAATGATTATTAGTATTTCGAAACACACTTTAAAAGACCAGCCTTAGCTTTCAACACACAATTATATTCCGCAGGACTAGGAAACAGCAGGTAGATTAGGGTATGTAATTCTTCATGTCTGAGAGCATAATGTTGTCACGTTTTATGGAATAATTTCAGTAATTCAGAACCCACCTGAATTTTACAGCTTGAGAAATGCAATCATGCAACTACCGAAATGCCTGATAAACGGGATGCCAGAAATGCATTACCCCAGATTCAGGATTAAAGCTGCAGTCTGGTGCTTAGAACCTGCCTAGCACATTTTTATTTATCTGGGCCCACTGCTCAAGTGCAAGGAGAATCCTGCTATTGCATACTAAAAATGGTATCATATAACAACCAGAGGGCACAATGAGCAAGCCATCTCACTCCTTCCACACAGCACAAGAAGTCAAAAAAACAGAAACAGTAAACCAACATCAATATCACACTTTCAGTAGCAAGCCAGAAGAAAAGTTTGTATTAAGTTTGCTAGCACTTTCCACTAAAGTGATTATTTATGGTCTACCTTGTATCACTGTCTTGGTAGAGGACTGTATGCATGCATTGTGCCTGCTGCAGATTTAACAGATCACCATTTGGGAGACAGTATGCAGGGATACCATTGCCATATCAGCTTTTAAGCACAAGCAATATCAAGAAACTATGACAATACCACAGCATTGCCAATATTCATATTTGTAGCTTCTTTTTTTTTTTTTTTTTTAATAAAGATTAGGTACCAACGATCAGATTGCTGTTTTCAGGTTTCATTTAGAATCTGATCTTTAGCCATCACAGCAGGAGCAAACTGTGAATCATAACAGCTTAAAAACAAACTAAATACTTTAAGATAGATGAAAAAAATCCAAGTATTTTTGAATTCTAAAGTTTCTCTTCAATTGGTATGCAGGCACAATGCTTTAATATTCTATGTTCTGCAGTTGATTAGATCCCATTTACAAATTGAGTCGCTTCAGATAGTTCATTTTATTTAATTAGCAGAACTCTGAAAATATTATTCAGAGAAATTGTAAGTTTTGAGAATTTTGACTGTTTTATTCACGTGCATAAGATCATACGGTTACTAAACACATGCATGCTAAATATATCACATGGTATCATGTCAGCAATTCAGTTCTGTACAAGCTATTCGTATTAAATTTCTCCTGTAAGTGGCATTAAGAGTTTAGCTCCACTACAGCAAATAGAGGAAGAGGCCTCACATTCCAGAGAACCATCTGAAGGAAAAAACTATGCCAACAGAGTACTAAGTGTGCCAGTGCCGCTTTAACCTGTTTACTATTTTAAAACACATATGTAACCCTTGCATTTAAGTTATCTATATTATGAATGTTTGAGACAAACCAATTAATTTTTGGGTCTTGAATCTTAGCTTTCTCACTACACAGATTTAAGAAAAAAGTCAGAAGATTCTTGAAGTATAAGATTAATGAAATTCAAATCAGGACATGTTATTAACTGAACAGTATATTGAAGTATATGAAGACATTTTACTGGTTTATTAAATTGACTGACTACATAAAAGCTTTAGAACACATTCTAAATAAATTTCATTGCATACTGTTCTAACAATTTCAAAGCAGATGTTCTCTATAAGATATACTGACATATAAAAGAGAAACATTGTCACTATATTGACATATATAGACAGACACTCTGGCATATAAAAAGTACAAATTTGAATTGTCAAAATTAACGTAGTACACACTTCAAATTTTTGTCCAGCTCTGTTTCTACATTTTCTTATGTCATACTGCTACAGGAAATGCCCAACCTGCTGGGGAAATGAAGGCAATCTCTTCTAAAAGCTGCCTATGGACTAACATAGAGGGGGAAATTTCAGATAATGTATTTAATGGCTTCAGACTGACCCACTGTCTTGGAGAATGTGAAAATAAAAGGGGAATAGATTTGATTGCAGAGATCAAGAGAGACTAGAAGAGTATCTGCATTTTGCTGGAAGAATACACATTAATCCTTTTCATAAAGGTAGAGGAAAGTCTAACTCATTAAACTCAAATACTGAGTGGTAAGAATGTAATCACAATAAGCTTGAGCATTCAGGCTGCGGGGAGGGGGGCACACAAGGGTAAAACGATCAGTTGGTAACTGAATTACCCACAAGAAAGATGCTATAGGCATATCAAAAGAACATAGAGAGGGACAAAAGCACACGTATGCTGTAACAAATGGTTGCAGACAATACTTTAAACTAGTTTGTTGTGTAATCGGAGTAATTCCTTCAATCAGCCTACAGAAAACACTAGCAGTTTATCAAATAATACACTGACACCAAGATACAGAGCATCACATTTGACAGAACAGATGCATTACAATACTTGCAATTTTAGTCAGTCAAAGGTTAGGACCAAACTCTGTTTAAAATCTACAGTATGCTCCTAATATATTGACTGGGTTTCATTTAGACATCAGAACTCTTGCGTAATTAACAAATGTTATCATTTTCATCCTTAATAAACTTTTACATGAAATTCAGGACTAAAACACCATACTGACGTGTTTCTCATCTCACAATCCTCAGAAATGATCCAGTAGCTAAGGGACCATACTGTAGGCACCAATTCACCTCTATAAAACTGGACAGGTTTTCTTCATTGAGCAGGAGAAACATTTATGTTAACCAGGGGCAGAATACGTATCTATACAGTGCCACACAAGCACACAATTAAGATACTTTATTTGTTCAAATAGCATCATATTGACTAAGTGCTAAAGCTGGCAGCACTTTGCCTGATCGCTTTTATATCAAATCTGGGCCACCTTTGCACTTACAGGTTTCCATGCAGCTGCTGGTAAGTATTCCCCACCCCCCACTCTCGTGGGAGCACAGAAACTGTCATTACGAAGAAAAAATAAAACTCCTCTTATTTTAAGAACTGTGGTTCACCTCTGTATAACTGTCAAAAATGTGAGCCCAGCTGAATTATAATGTTCCAATTGTTTACTTCCTGCTAAACTTGGCATTTAACAAATATTTAAGCCATCGCTTCCTTATCTGCATCACTCAAACCTGTTTTTACTTTCCATCTTCTCTGAAAACTGATTTCCATCTTGATGACTTAAGAATTAAATATCACACTGACCTGCTATTAGCAAAATCACAGCATTGAGGAATAAAAACAATGCACCAGCACATTAGAAGTGTACAACTCTTAGCACATTTAGACTACTTTAATAACCAAATGGATTCCTTCTGCAAAGAAAAAGCCACATGAGCAAGCAGAAAAGCTACCCTGATCAAGACACAAAAAAGTAATTAAATAACTGAACTAATACAGTAACCTTCAATATGAAGAAAACTCTAGGAAGTGGGAACAACAAATAAAACCTGTCTAAAAAGGCCATGTTTCCTATTAACAAATTTCACCAATATAGTAACAGCTGAAATACAAGTGTTTATAATTCAAGCAAATACTATTAAGGTCCTACAGAGAAAAGTTACAGTCCCACAGAGCATTTGAAGCATATTTTGACTAAGAATAATAAATGTTTAATAATATACACAGCATTTCAAAACCACTGACCTTAGAGCTTGCCAGTAAATTATACACAACTATTTGATGCACGACACATTACTCTTATTTCAGAAACAAACAAACAAACAAAAACCAGAACAACAAAAACCAAAACCTACCTAACATTACAATCAATGAAAACAGAGCTTACACAGTATAAAACTACACAGCTGCTCTATTTTTATGATCAGGTGGCAAATAATTGTTTTGTTTTCACAAAAGTGTTGATATGTATCAGTCCAGTTTTGAAGTATATATTTTTCAAAACTAAAGTGAAACCAAGGTATAAAACTCGATTCTATGCTACATACCCAACTGACTGATCTGGAACTTTATTCATGACAGCATTAGAAGATAAACCAAAAGCACATGGACAGTTATTAAGACATGCTGAAAAAGATACTTACTAAGACTAAAATTTACAAGACTTTCTAGTTCTCTTCCTCAAGAGAAAAAGCTAGCACTTTAATAGTGAAATCTGACCAAAAAAACTCATGATCCACCCTCTGGGAAGTGAAATGAATGAAAGCTACAGAAAAAGCAGAGAAAGAAAAAAAAAAAGAGTGGGGAAAAAGTATTTCTCACCTACTTGCAATTCCCCCCCAAAATTAGAAAGAATAAACCGCTGAAGTCTGGCACACTCAGTCTTTCAGATCCTCACACCTAAAATTACACACAACATTGCTTCAACTGTTTACCTCACCGCATTTTAGACAAACTGTGTGGTACGCCACACCTTATCTTCAAAAAAATTGTTTTCCCTGTCACGCTGACAAGGAACAGCACAAGAGATTGCCAGGTTGCGCTCCCAGACAGGGAGAGGAGATTAAGGCACTTGCACCAGGGTCAGAAAGTAATCAATAAACTTCAAAGGCAAGGCAAGGCACCAATCTTCAATTTCCTCTGTGGCAAAACAGTTAAACAAGGCAAGGTTTGTCAAGAAAAGTAACATTTGGTACAAAAGCAACTGATTAGCAGACAGGCTTTGGGGCACAGATCCTTCTGATCATAAACAAATAGCAAACAAAATCAGTACAGGTTAGGAACAAATGTTTTTAAATTAAACTTACAGTCATCAGTTGGAGAACAGAAAACAAATGCAAAAATGCAGCATTCTAACTAAAAATTTACTTCTAACATCTTTTTTTTTTTTTTTTTAATCTGCCAAGTATCAGCTCTTGCTATTTAAGTCCCTCAATTAAAACTAAGGCTTTCAGACAGTCAAGCATCCATTTGGTCAGGTCAAACTGAAGTGTATTAAAAACTATCATTATCATCATCGAGCCATTATCAGTACCACAAGAGCTGTACACTGAATTGTTCAGAAGACTCTGTCATACATAGAGATCAAAATAAAACTAAATCCTTACCTCACTAGTTCTTCTGATTTGTTCAAGGCTGTCTGACTCAAAGATTTCTTCTTAGAACAGAGTCAGTCTAGATCACGGACAAATTTTGGAACTAAGTTTTACTGAAATCCTAAGTTTTACTTCATTTCAGTCTAAACATCCAAGTTAAATATGCAAAGAAAAATAAGAATTTTTTAGGATGACTAATTTAAATTCGTCACACAATAATTATGAAGAGTTTCAAGTCTACTGTTGAAGGATTATAGCCATTTTACAAAGCAAGGCCTGCTAAATCAAAGAATCTTAATACATTCTCACAATACATAAAAATTGCCAAAACACATTTAATAGAGAAATCTACTAAAAAGAACAAAAATTAGTAGGTGCAGACTGTCATTTGCTTCAGTGGAATATATCAAGTAGTTTCAGTACTCTTCTGCTAAAGATAAGAACAAAAGCTGAAACAGGATTTCACAACTTCAAACCACACGAGACCATGTGATAAGGCATACCCACCTCAAAATGCAGGTGCATTGCCATCCACTTCTTGCTACTGAATACGCTCATATTTGAGCATATTAACTCACTTTCTCAAAGGCTTAAGAGATAACAAATACCACTTTCAAGAAGCGTTCTCCATTATGAAGCAGTTCTGTCCCATTTAGATACTACAATTAAAGAGCACTTTCTGATGCCGTGGATTTATAAGTGGTAGGGGAGAAAAACAACATAAAATGCTTTTGCTGTGTGAGTATCTTAACATTCCATTCAGCTATGTAGTTACACTAAACTAACTAGTTTAAAGGTAGTCTGCATACCTCTATCTACACACAAATTGCAGTCACACCTTTAATCACTATATAGCTAAACCTTTGATCTAGGAGGGGATCTGAGGAATTCTAGCTAAACAGACTGAAGGACTATTTTCCTGAATTTGGTCTCTAATCTGGAAGACAGATCTAGTGAGTAGTATTTTTCCCATCATGTGTTGTTCAGTATAGTAGTTAAGCAAGTCTTTCAGATGTGAGCACTACTAAGATAAGCAAGGAAACTTCTGCATGTGAAATACAGGCAGAGCCCGTGAGCTTGTAACATGCCCAAGTACACTGCGCAGACTCATATGGTGCAGCGATCTAAGGTCAAGATGAAGAACCTCACCATCCTTCCAGGAAGTTTTAGGAGATTTTATACATAAATTGCCAAAGACTAATAAAACAGTGCTGGAACCCAGACACAACTTTCCTCCCAAAATTACAAAAATGACAGAGACATCATCTTCCCTCATTATCCAAATGACTTTAGGCCTCTCTAGATCCACTGCATCTTCCCATACCCACAATACAGACCCTAGACAGATAAAAGGACTGAAAGACACTGTAACAGGCACAGTATCTGCAGACAAAGGAGGAGAGAAGGGTTGGCAGCGTGCCCGTAGACTTGCTGACTAAGTTGGGTAGGTAGATTATGTGATCCCTCCTCTGCATCACTGACCTACAGCCAGGGCTCCTTTCACCTCTTTGGAAGTCCTGGAACTCTAGGGCTGAATCTCAACTCATTGGTGTATTCTGGAAATGAAAAGTAGCAGTGAAAGCGCAGCTACATTCATTAGATTGAGGCTTCATTAGACTGAGGCTTCAAGAAGTGGATTCAATATTTACTGTAGCTCTCAAACAGAGATGTACAGTTTTGCAATGAATGACTGTAGAAGTGTTCTCCAAACAATGATAATAAAATTAGGTATCACTCAATTAGACAGATACATTACTTTAATTGGGCTCAGACCGTCTCCTATACCCAAAATAAGAGTTAAATAATCCAATTTAGTATGGGGGTAAGGCATAGGAGAAAAAGACAAAAAAAAAAAGGCATTTACATAAGCTTTCTAATTCAAAAAAAGAAAAAGCCATTTTTTCCCCCTGCAGGAACTATTAGCACCCCTTAACATGTTTCACCAAACATGATTTTACAGTTTTCTTTTTATACTGTTTTAGAAAGTTTTGCTAAGGCAACTTGCACATTGACAATAATACAACCAATATGCTGTATTATAAAGAAAACAATAGCAAGATCTGGCCAATTTGTATTTAAGAAAACACCTTCACTACCATGGGAACACTGTTAGGATTTTGCCATTCACCACTATTCAAGTACTCTAAAAGAAGCTTTTCTGTATAGACTTCCTCTCTTAATAAACTCTCTATTAATACTTTCAAGACACAAACTTTAATAGTATAACAGGGAACAAGCAGGCAGGCCATGATGCCAGCTTACAGCATTTTCATCTGAATAGATCTAATAGGCATATGGGAGCATGGTAGAAAGACCACCAGAAGAAGATCTACATTACTTACACCTTTGCTATGGCAAATGATGTAGCTGCAACAGTGAAACTAATTCATTGAAACCTCATTGTAAGCACAGTTAATGAACATGAAGGAAAAAAGAAAGTTGAGAATCAAGCATTACAGGAAATGCAACCAATTCAGTTCAAAGCTGACTTCATCTCATCTGGTCTAGAAGTTTCACCAGAATAATTTCATTGTACCAGATTAAACCATACTGTAGTGATACCTATACCAAGATTTCGGGATCACAGCTCTAACAGCAAGTAATACAAGTTCCACTTCCTGATCTTCAGTTGTCTTACAAGGCTATCTGTATATGCAAGAGTACTAGCAATGCTAGCAAAATAAAACTAAATTAGTTTAAAAATTAAACTACATGTAAGATTCCCAGAGTTGTTGTCATATACAGGAAAAGCCTTGGAAACTGCCCAGCATAGGCAAGACTTTAAGGTACAGAACGCGATTTAAAACACTAGTTTTCTCAATCCCTGTCTCATGGTTGGAGGTAATATATAAAATATAAAATTTATAACTGGAAGTGAATTCAAACATTATCAGGAGAATTTTTTTCCAACTGCATTTTACAGAGTCCAAGTCATCCTTTCAGTGATTGTCTAGATAGTGAATGCAAAAGTTAACACTACATAATAAAAGCATTTCTTACAAATTTTGTTGCAGAGTTTGAGAGATTAGAAAAAACAGGACCTAAAAATGTCTATTTGGAAGTTGGGTTTTTTTAGACTGCAAAACGAACAGATTTATCAATCCAAAACTAGAACAAACTAAATACAAACAACAAAAAAAGCTAAAAAAAAAGACACTAAAAAAGTATTTCACATGTTGAGATAATAGAACAACATTTTCTGCTTACAGTTCAGAGCGGCCAGTGTTTTTATACCCAGCATCAGCTACTGAGCATCTGAACATTCTGACCAAATAACTACTTGTATCATGCTAAGAGCTGAGATCAGTTTTTAATCAACAAAAACCATGGCTACTTGGCACACATTTTTATTCTTTTTCTGTACTTCAAAAAAAGAGCTACAAAGATCAAAATAAGGTGTCTTTTAGAAATGACTGAATAAAGCATATCACAAGCAGCATCTTGAATGTACTTCATATCAAGTTCCTTCTCTTACATAGTAACAATAAACAAAAGAAAGTATTCTAGTCCCTTCAATATCATAGGAACTACAATTGCAGTACTTAACCTCTTCCAAAAACATGTATTTTAAATGCAGAGTTAAGCTTTCAGAATTAATACACCTACAACAATCTTTTTCATTAATATATGCATTTCTTTCCCTGCCCAAATTTGTGTTTGGATCAAAGGAGACTAATGAAATAGGAAAGATAAGACAATTAGAGAAAACAGTCAAACTCAGATACACAGTCTCAAATAAGCTGACTATTAATGGCAGGCCACTTCAAACTTTGAAGGTCTACATTCTAAATCCAAGTCTGAGACAAAAAAAGACTGAGAACTTCAAAAAAAGGAGTCTGAGCTAATATGAGAGCGCCAGTCTCTCAACTGAAAAAGTTGATAAACCAAGTCAGACACTCAGACTACAAATACAAAATACAACCCAAGCAAAGGAACAGCTGTGGAACTGGTTTTTGTACCTTCATTCTATGTTACTTCCATCTTGGTTGCAACAACTAAAAAAAGTTGCATTCTATTTACCTTAATTGGCTGAATGAAAGCTATAAATCCCTACACAGGTGGGTTGAAGCATTCATGCTCAAGGTCCTGCTATCCCTTTGAAAAATTCCTACCCACTCCTTCCTTCCTCCCTAAAACAAGTGTCCCAAACACTGACACATCTGTGTGGGTGCACTATATGAAATCCAATGATGATTGCTGGGCTAGCTGTCCCTTTACTGTTCCAATACTTCTAGCAGAGCAGACTATTTTAAGATAAGCTAATTATGCCAGTGAAGTATCTTAGAAGCCATTAAGATTAAGCAGAAGAGACCATGAAGAATTAAAAACAGTGAAGCACAGATAAGACAGAAGCAAGAGTTATGATCTCAGCTATTCAAGATGAGAAGCCTGAAGGATTCCTTGTCAGACAGTAATGCAGAACTTTAGTCTGAACAGTGACTCTAGATACCTAAATACTCAGTTTCTCTTGCTTCTAACAGTTATAACGGGTACAAAAGAAACTATTCACACCAATGGCTGTTGTTCCTTACATCTTCAGAAAATTAGTCATTCAAGTCTTAATATTAGAAGGCCAACACACCAAGAGCTATTACAGGGCTTTGTGGCTTGCTTGTAGGCATTATCTACATGCAAGCAAGACAGACAGCTATAAAAAACACAAATGTCTTAAAAGAAAGAGATCTAAAGAAAAATCCTCAGCTCATATAAGTGAATTTGTTGCACAGGAAGCATTCAAGAAGTTTATCTGACCATCTTCTCATTAATATTTCATTAGAGGAATATATGATGGGAAAGCAGGTTAAAACCTCATTTGAGAGCTAGTCAGCCAGTATCTTCAGGAATATGGTGGCATTATGGACAGGAACACTGTATAACCAATACATACAAATACACCAAAACAGTCAGGTAGGTTTCATTACTAAACAGTTCAGTGTTAAAAACACCCAATGGGGAAAAAAAAAATTCTAACAGGGAAAGGGAGAAAGGACAGAAGACTGGAACAAGGCCTCTAAAGAATACAGATATAAGCCTTACGAATTTGGGGAGGAGAATTATAAGAACTTTATGAATATTTCTTAGGAAGAGCAAAACAAGATACTCCTTCCACTTCGGGGGGGGGGGGGGGGAGGGAGATGACAAGGTGTAGAAACAGAAAAATCTAAAATGGTTTCTAGACAAACAGGTCTTCCAGCTTTATTTGACAGAAATAATCTCTTCCTCCCCTCCCCTCTCTCCCCCCAAAATACCTAAGACTAATAAACTGCTGCCCACTCTGAAACCATATACAACTATGGTCCGAAGTCTGGCATGAGGAAAGCAGCAGATGACAGGCAGTAGCAATCACAGCCCACTGAGCCTCCAGACCATAGAGCCAATCCTGACTACAAACATTGCATAGTCATTCCTTACACAAAATCCCCAAACTGCTACAGAATTTTTCAAACAGCATCCTGATTAGACTCTCTTGGGGTAGGAAGAGATCACAAGTGTTTTATAAACTATCTTCTCATTTACTTACAAACAGGCAGCACCAAAATGAAAATCTAAGATTTAACTTTATTCTGTTGAATGAATCACAGTCTAATATGACATTTAGATCAAATCAAATACATTAAAAGCATAACAAATCAAGAAACTGAATACAGAGTTCTAAATCATCCTACCTTTAAGAGTTTATTTTCATAAAATTAAATAAAAACACTTAAGAAAATAACACTGTTTACTGATATAAGATTACAGCATTATCAATGATTACACTAAACTGCTAGAAGAAGGAACTATATTATCCTCGCTTTTTAAACCTGCCTTTCTAGTAAAATGAGGTTTACATGATCGCAGTCTGTTCCTCCTCACTAATAATTTTCGATTTAATAGATCAGTTTCAACCAAGTTAAACACTACCAGTATCAATGATTTTTAAGCTTTTATGATAGTGCTGCAAAATTTTGCACCTGGTAGTTGCACATATTGCCAAGCCAAGCATGTGAACTGCAGTGACTTGAGAGGCAGCAGTTTCTGTTGGATCACTCAGCAGGTGGTCAGCAGGCACCTACACCCAGATTAGCCACAGACAGTGCTCTTTTCCAGCTAGCAGGCCATTTAAGGGAGGTAAAGAACTTAAAGACTTGAGAAAGAAACCTATTCTGCAAAGACAGGAAGCTCTGGAAGGTCAGGGAACAATGGAAGAGTCAAAAATCAAAGGAAACCAAGTTCTATCAGTTTTGTTGCTTGCACAGCTACCATTTCACTATTACTGTTCAGACTCTGTTTAATTTATGGCTTTTCATATTGGTTAAGTAATGCAATAGCTCCATAGTTTCTCCAAGTCGTATTTTACTACCATAAATAAAATAGGCTGTAGAATACAGGATAAAAGTTTTAATAGACATTATCCATCTTCTTCCCTCTTCCCCATCCCGTACTTCATTTGCTCCTGACTAACACAGTCATAAGGCTGGAATCCTTTTATCTCACGGCTCTATGCAATCACATTAGTTGTGCCTGCCTGGAGCCAATGTGAACAAGAGTTCCTACAGATCCTTTAATGACTTCTAACTCTTAGACAAAAATTGAACATGGGAAAGAAAAAATGGCAGCAAAGCCCAGTAGCACCCATTAAAAACATCAAGTTGGTTGTAGCCTAGGCCTGTTCTGATGCATTTCCTACAGTCCTGTCCCAAGACCCGATGGTTGTGCTCATTCAGAAGCTCAAACAGGACCCCAAATGCTGCACAAGCGTGTTTGGATCACCAGAGGGTGCTGCAGGGGCTCCTAACATAACTACACAACACATTTGGGCTTGGATCATAAACTGTTAACATGGGGCAAGTCCATTTTTCAGTTTCTAAAAATAAATTTTTATTTGGGCCTCTTCATACTTGCAGTATTTTAACCCCTCTCCAATAGCCTCTTTTAAAGTGAATGCCTTCCTACTCAGTTATTTTCTGAAAAATATAAGTTTTATATAAGCATCTTCTGCTAACACAGAACAGCATTCACTGTAAATACTCATGCATTTGATAAGAGGGCTCATAGACTAATGCTAGGACACCCTCAAAAGAAAATTATAAGCCTAGTGGTGACATGCTTGCTTTTAACCCGACAATAAAGGAGTCCACCTCCTCAGCAAAAACATATGGGGAATCTACAAATTGGCAGAGGGGACAGGGACACCCACTGCTCTGGAGAAATCTCACACTTAGGTCATGGTAAAGAGACTTGCACAAAGATTTACTGAAGAGTATACGGTAGGACAACTGTGGGATGTCAGCTTACATGCCACCTTATTGTGAATCAAAGTCCCCTATGTAGATAAGCCTGTAGAGAACAATTCAAATAGGAGTTACCAGGAAGTTAGAGCATCCTTCAGAATGCTAAGGCAGTGATGACAGTTGAAATTTTCAACTCTCGCATAATACTATTCCATTGCTTGAATAAATGCTAGCCTTTTAAAGTCCTTTCTTCATATTTACAGGTAACAGGTTTGCAGAAAGCACCTAACTTACTCCAGTATCCAGGAACATTAATCATACACGTTTGAAAATCCAGAACTTACAGTCATTTGAACACCACATTTTACCAGTTTGTTGAGGCTACTGAATAACAGCATGAATAAGGAAACAAAGACTTTGATCACTAGCTCTTTCTCCCTTCCCCTCCCCTAGGAAAAAAATTATTTTGACAAAATTACCCTAAGATAACCTATAACCTTTGTGTTTTTCCCCCCTCAAATTTCAACTCAAAGTAAACCCCTAAGTAAGTCTGGAGGACTTTTTGAATTTGTGTCCTTTGCTGAGCATGAGTGTTCTATTTTTCTGTCTAATTCTATAACATAGACTTGATCAAATAATAAAACATTTTAAAATTTTCAGTTAATTCAATTGGTTGCTCCCTATTAGATAAGGAGGTTATATGAACCATTCATTTGCAAACTTTATGAAGGCTATTCAGGTCAGCAGTTTTCATAGTTACAGCAAAGAAAACAACAAGCAACTACTTAAAACTGAGTATTATTCTTTGATGTGCAACAATGTTATTGCATGTTCTACATATTTCTTGTGAATTTTTAAAGTATTTGTATTTTTCTCCTAAAACTTCTACAAATATACCCCTATTCCAATCTTCCAATATCCAGTGAATGCCTGCCCTACCTAATGCCCACCTCTCTTCAGCCATCCATGAGTTTGCCTCCTTACCCTTGAAGAAGTTCAACTACTCTACTGCTTCCTAATGGAAATCATTAATACTTTTACTGCTACCATTTTTTTCATAGTTGAGCCTAACATCCCCCAAAGCAAACATCTTCATGTATGTTTCAGTGACAGAAAATAAGACACTATCATTCAGAACACCACAAAGAGAACAGCAAGAGGACAAAAAATAAACAAACCACATAACTCTCCAGAAGAAACATAGGAGGATATACTACTTAACGATCAGGAGAGTCTCTCAAAGGAAATCCTTCTTCTGCACTCAAAAGCTTCAAATCCCAGAAACCAATTAGTCAAGCTAACACATTATCAAACTGAGACTAGCAAAAGTAATTTGACTGCATATAGATTTCAGAAATTTTAGCATAAAGTGCTTTATTTTCTGTACACTGAAACAGTGCATCTCTTGCCCTACCTTTTACTTTCTCCTCTTTTACCCTGAATCTGATGGGCTTCAGGGCATAAATTTAAGATATCTGAATTGTAATTAAAACCTCATATCATTACACACTAATTTTAACAGTGGAAACTTTTTCAATGGAAAATAAAAATATTTAGTTACTAAAGAATTTAATTTATTTCCATGAAAGACAATATAATAAAAAGCAGAGTGATGAAGGAACATCCTATTTTCTTAAATATCCTCAGAAGATTCAGTGTTTTGAAAGCTTACATTGGAGAAAGCAACATTTGTGAAGTGCAAAAATTGTGTGTACACCAACTTATTAGCAGTCATTTTTGTCAGCTTACAGTTTTTAAAACAGGATGCAAGCAGTCATACCAGGAAGAGGGCAGTTGCTGTGAAAGAATGATACCAAAAAACAAGATGTCCTTTATGTTGATAACTTCACACAATGTTTCACAATTATAGTATACAAGTTTTCCATAACAGTAAGACAGCTGATTAAATATAATTCAAAACATCTGGAGAAAGATGCTTGCTTAAAAATATTGTCTCTTTCTGGATACCTCAGAAATCAATAAAAAGAAAAACATCTCCTACTCCAACTATTACGACCTCTTTCTCAGCCTCCAACTCAAGCACTGCAGATTTCACATGTTACAAGCAGTCACCCTGTCCTAACACCTTTCAACGATTTCCTTAATGGACACCCTACCAGGGCAAGTCTGTCCTGCACATTAGAGCCGCTCATCCCTTAAGATTCAACTACTTGCTTACTCTCTTCTCTTACCTCTGTTTGTAATTGTCCCATATCCCTTCTTTTTATACTTACAATATCTTCCTAGAGATCATAAAGGATGCCAAAATGATCTCTTCTGAATGCCTTCTCTAAACTCTCTATGCCAATAACTTCAAGCTAGAAATTATTAAGAGTGTGTCTACAGGACAGCTCAGTTATAGATGTTATAGATAGACCTAATTACACAGCTAAAAATTTAATAATCTTCCCCCTCTTAACTTTCCAAACAATATAAATCAGAGAAAATTACAAGGTGAGGCCTATGTATATTGGTACAGCACTCAATACTGACACTGATCACAGCTTGCAAGTACTACTGCGAATATCAAAATGACATATCCACTTTGAATATTCTGTCGTTAGTTTCAAACAATAAAGATAACATTAGTCCAATCCATGCAATCCTAAGTTACAATGCCGGAAACAATCTGGTTTTCAAATGAAGTTCAGTTTCAGAAACACTTCCAGGGATTTAAAATAAATGGAAAAAAATCCTTCTTACTCCTGTTATCATGGCAGACATATCACGAGCACAAATATATCCACTCTAAACCCATCTTACTCGGTTAAAAAGAATCTCCCACCCCCATGGTGAGAAGGAAAATAAGTGTTTATCCTAGTTATCTAGCTCCCTATATAAAACTCACAGTAAAAGATGCTTTGTCATCAATGCCTTTTATACAGATACTTATTCAAAGCAAGTACATTTCTACAGCTATGCTTGGCTGATGAATCCTAACACTATTTTCTAACTTAGCATACTTAAAATAGGCATACAATACTTAATAACCATTACTGAAATTCTGCTGGGCACAAAGCAAGACAGAACACACTTAAGTCTCTAGGTTAGTCCATAAGGACTAAAGCAGAATTCAAAAGCTCCTCAGGGACAGGGACAAACATAACCAGGAGATGAGAAGCTAATGGGAAGACCCATCTAATTAAGCATCACTAACATTTTGAATATAAAGTAGTTAATTCCCTGAAAAATAATTCAATTAATCACACTCTTATTAAGAAGGATGCACGTTCTTCTTAGCATATGAGCACACTTGTTGTGTTATAACTAAACATATGGGGAACAAAAAGTTGAGTGTTTACTGTAGAAAAGGTTCTCTATTCCCCTGCACTAAAGTTTTGAAAAATAGATCAGTCACAGAAATGTTAGCTGTCTCTAACTGAGAATTGTTCCTGCCTAGTTCTTCACTGCACACTTGGATTGAGGGCCAAAGGATAGAGGAAGATTATTATATATACTGTTTAAAATATTCCAGCTCAGTGGCTGTTTTAGTGCAGGGGTTAAAAAAAAAAAAAGAGTCTCAGGGTTGTCTTGCAAGACTATTAATACCCCTTTAGTGTCAACTGAAAATGAGAATAGGCAGTACAGGGATTTATTTTTCCCCATTTCTTTTATCTTCAATTGGGATATATTTTTCTTTAGGAATATTCTCACAGAATCATTAAACACAAGGGACTCCTTATTTTTGCTTATTAACTGTATCATTAAACTTAAAATGGAGAGGGGGAAAAAAAAAAAACAAAAAAAACTTCCATTCAACTCCCTAAGCAGTAACTTGAAAGAATAAGTGTAAAAATAAGAATGCATCACATGAAGGCCGAGGTAAGGGATAGGTATCTAGATCAGATGCTTACTTTAAAGTAAACAAAGCAACAAACAACGCTATTGCAGACAGACTACAAGCTTAACCCCATATGGCATTATTTATTAGCAGGTCCTCTGTCATAGACTGCACGCTAAGTAGCAGGGGGGTGCATAATTGTCACATTACACAATGTGGGTTTGTTTTTAACTCTTAGCAATACTATTTTGTTCATTCATTAGATACTGTATCAATCACTTAAAATACATTTTAGTTACTTGCCCAAATAAAGTTCCTGAATTCCTTCTTATTGCAGCTTAACAATTAACTTTGGAAAAAAGAGCAAAAAAAAAAAAGTCTTGTTATAATCTTACAAACAGTGTAAGACATGGAAAACACTTTGTAAAAACTCAGGGAAAAAGTCAACTATATTTAGTTTTTCAGGATCTGACTGCCACCTTTGGAGACTTTATTCATTCCACATGACAGAAGAAATAGTTAAACTGAAACCACATTCAGTATCACTTCAGCAACATATTGGCTAGTCTATTCAAATAATTATTCCATTTGCCCTTCAGCCCTAGCAATAAAGTGCACACAAGAACTGAAGATAGAAAAGGAGGAATGCGGGTCTTTTTTCTTCGTTACTTTACCAGAGCTGAAGGAATCTAATCTGAATGCAAGACAACGGGCACCAAAGTTCCCCCATATTATCATGGGCAGAGATTGACTTTTGTCACATGTATTCAATTAAAGAACGCATTATTACACATGTGAAAGTATTTCTTTCAGATATAAGAAATATCAAAACACAGATAAAGCCAACTTTGTGTATAAAGAATTTACACAACATGCACATCAGCACACGATGTTCAATATTAATTCAAAATAAGTGTTGCTTCAATGAGATGGAAAAGTATGTCCCCATGTTTTGGGCATGTTATCAGGCTGCTGTCATGACTGAATAGGCCCAAGCCCTGTGTTTTTACACAGATCACTTAATCGTGTGACCTTTAAAAATAAAAACTAAGAATTTGATAAGGTGAATACAATGTGCTAATTTTCATTTTTAGAAAAGGTATTTTTAAAAATCAAGCTGAAACACACAGACATCACTCACACATGGCATAAAAGACTGCAGTTATTAGAAATTTAAAGCATGTCTTACTCAGGCAAAAAACTTCGTTCCTAAATTAATACAAATTCACAGACTACACAGCATTAAACTACTCTACTTTTACAAAAGTTACAGAATTCACAGGCTGTATTGTTACGCATGGCATGACTGAGACAAGGCAAGGTAACATGGCACTGTTCACAGACTAGCATGGTATTTCTAGTCTCGAGGCAGCACTCAGCCCCAGAATACATAGAATGACATCAACAGTTATCTGAGAAACTTGGCTAACATTCTAACATAAACCTTGCAAAAGCTTTACTGCCCACATTAACCAGTTTAAGGTAAACCACATTCACTTCAGCTCAAATCAGGTTTCTCAATAAGACAGGTCTTCTGCCATAATAAGTCGTTATTTTCTCCAGCATTATCTCAAGTCTTAATACAGCCAAGTCCTTCATATGTTATTAGTCCTACATGACTAAAAAATTGATTCTATAGATCAATTTACCTACTTCACTAAATTCAACAGTCTCTTATTTCATCCCTTGTTTCCCAGAGTAAGAAAATAATGGTATATGAATTTATAGGAATTTAAATTCAGATATCTAAGCATATGCAAATCATTCTATGGACTTACTCATTTACAGAAGTGACATATAATTACAATGGTTTAAATACACACTTAGATGACAGAGCAAAACAAGGAAACATACTGTCTAACAACTAATATACTTCTACTGTATTTTACAAACTGTAAATACCTTTTTACAAATAAAACACTAGAAATGATAGAATGTTAGAAGTGATTTAGATGATCTGCACTGGCAAAGAGAGAGGGACTGCCATCTACACTAAAATTGCTCTGAAGTAGATCTCTTCCCTCTCTTTGAGGGATTCTTCTCTTTTAATGATGATACCACTCTACTGCTACTGGTGGATTAAGTCAACTGCATATTTAGAAAGGAATTATGGAGGAGAAAAATAACTAACTAGGGAACTGGGTTATCTTCCCTCCTGAATTCTAAACCAAATGCTCTCAATCAAACACAATATTCATCTCCAACTGGACAGTACTATTATAATCACTTAATATCAAGATAAATTATTCTGTTTTCTTATTTTTGTTTCACTAGTTAGACAAATACAGAATTTAAAAGTATCGCATTGCAATTATGCCCTTTAGTGACTGAAAGTGTTACAATGACATCCTGTATTACATTTTTTTTTATACTGGATAACGTTATTTTGTACATATATAGTGCCTAAATGAAATTTTAAAAAAAGCTTAATAAGGGGGACCTCACACTTCTTCCCCAAATTCAAACTACTTGTTAGAAAGGAGAAAACAAACAAAGACTGTGTTCTTACAGGTAAGAGGTAGAGATAAGCATTTTAAGTAATTTTTAAAAACAGACCTATAAAGAAAAATAGAATAGGCTATAGGTTTGCTGCTGTGCCACCTTTTGTGCAAGTTGTTTAAGCACTAGCTCTCAATAACAGAGCTACAGAAATATCTATCAAAATATCACAGCTAGATCTTAAAAATGAAAGACGACTTTTAAAATGAACAATTATTTGTAGACAGTTAACTTGATTAAGTTTGAAAGCTTATAAGCCTTCCTCATGCTATCATAAAAATTTACCAAACACTGAAAACAGTTTAAAAGAAATAATGTATACATTATCAATTCCATACCCAAACAAATATTTCTTTTCTTAATACTGTTTAAAAATTATTCCTTTTTACTGCTTTGTACTTCCCAAAACCACTTTCTCCCCTACTGTTCATGACATATTTAGTCCTTGTACAACTATGGGACACAATAGCTTCGCACTGAGCAGTGAAAAAACCCTCTTCTCATGCTGTCATCTTTCCTCTAGAAAACTCCAGTTTTTCAACTCTGAAGTTAATCACCTGTCAAAAATTTCACTACAGGTTAGTTTTCTAAACAACTCCATTCTCTTGCCAAACAGCATCCTAAAAGCAGCTAAAAATTTATTGGAAAACAGAGCTTCATAAACTCAAAGGATTTACTGCCTTTCAAGCCAGAAAGGGAACAGTCTCTCTCCTTACCATCGTCACTTCTGCACAGGGCTGGTTAACGCAAAATCCCATTCGCAGTACACAACTGTACTTCAGTCTTTTTTTTTTCCCCCTCCCCGGACAAAACATCCCCTAGTTTACACATTAGCAAGCAGTTTCTCCTCCCATCTGCAACACACATCTACGTGGTGTAAAACTCCTTGAACAATTTCTGTCGGCGCCCCTGCCCCTCCCCGACCCCCAATCATTCTCACTAGTCTCTAGTATCCACAGATGCCTATTTTGGGGTTGGTTTTTGTTTTTTTTTTTTAATGTGCCGTTGCTTACCGACGGTGGCTGCCGAGAAGCAGGACAAAAGGTGCCTCTGCTCTCCCCGCACACGCGCCCCGAGCAGCAGGGCTCACCACCCGCGCCAGGAGGGTCTCACCTCGGGGCCCCCCGCCGCCCCGGCAGCCTCCCCCGGCCTGGTCCATAAATGTCCATCCTCTGCTCCGGCCGAGCGGAGCGGGAAGTTGCGGAGAGGCCGCGGGGCGCTCGCTCGCCACCCACCCACCCGCCGGCCCGGACCCCGCCAGCCGCCGCCGCCGCCCCTCCCCCGCCCGCCCGCGGTGCCCCCTCCCCCGCCCGCCCCCCGCCGCCGCCTCGCGCACCAACTTCCCCACCAGCGGCACGGCGGGAAGGGGGGGGGGGGGGAAATCCCCTTCTCCTCCCCCCCCCTTCAAGCCGCCCCCTTCAGTGACCCCCCCCCGCCCGTCACCCGCTGCCCTGGCCCGACCCCGCTCGCTCGTCTCTTCCCCCCCCCCCCCTTCGCCGCCTCCGACCCTCGCCGCCCTCCGGAGCCTCGCGGGACTCTGCCCCGCGCTCCCCAAAGCGGGGACCCCCCCTCGCCCGCCCGCCGCTCACTCACCCGCCCGCGCTCCCCGCCGCCGCCGCTCCTGCCTCCTCCCCGCTGAGGCTCCTCAGGAGACACTGACACCGGCGCACGGATACCCACTGGGCGCTATTTTTGGGAAACAAGGCCCAATCGAGGCCGGAACTACTTCCTCTGTCACACTCTCTCTCCTCAGGAGGCGGAGCACAGCTGGATCTCGAAGATATCCTTCCGCCCTCTCCTCCTGGCAGCTCCGGCTACCACTGAGGGCGCTTACCCGAGCCGGCCAGGCGGGGGAGGGGGCGGCATCAGGGGAGAGTGAGGGGCAAACCTGCGCCGGGCGGTGGGGCTGGCAGTGCCCCGGTTTGAGCAGGCAGCATTACCGGATTACTTTGTTTTACCATGGGGAGCGGCCGGGTCTACATTCTTCGCCGCCGACCCGATCCTGACAGAGCCGCGAGCCCATAGGGCAGAGGGCCGGAGTGAAGGGCGCGCGGGGCCAATCACAGAGCCGGCAGAAGAAAAGAGGCGGCGGCCAACCAGAGCGCTAGTTGGGGGCGGGGCGTGAGGAAACGTGGAGCCCTTGAGTGACAGGAGGGCGCTCAATCAGAGAGACGGAGAAGAAAGCGACAGCCAATCAGAACCGAGCTCGTGCGGGGCCCGCTGCCAAGGAAGCCTTTGGCCGTGCCCCCTCTTCCCCAGCCCTGGCGACAGCGCATGCGCATCCGCACTCCGCCGTCGGCCAGGGCGCCCCGTCCCTCGCTTCGCCGCCAGTGACGCACGTACATAGCTCCGCCCAGCCAGCTGCGGCGCATGCGCGGCCGCGCCTGCCCCTGTAGGGCAGGGCCGCGCGCGCCCCGGGTCTGGCGGCGACGTGCTGAGGGGTTGCCCGGGGCAACGGCTGCGCCGGGCCCTGCGGGGGGGCCCCGGCCGCCTCACGGCGCCCCCGGCCGCCTCACGGCCCCGCAGCCTCCCCGGCTGTTCCGGTGCTGCCATTCCTGCCACAGAAACAAGCATTTTGTCACAGAAACAAGCATTTGCTGGCTTTCTGTGAGAGTTGCTGCTCTGTGAGGCCGTGGGCTCGGCCGGCTCCTTCCGGCTGGGGTGACATCCCACCTTGGTCCCCCCCCCCGTCAGTCTCCAGCTCGCGTTATCTTTGCCAGAGCCCCCATTAATTTTGCTTTTAAGTGGAAAAGGCTGCTTAGAAATACATAATACAAGACGTAAAAATTGGCATCTTTCTCCTTCACAGAAGGCAGCGGCCAGAGAATGACTCAAAGATAAAATTCTGATGATAAAAAGTTACTTGCCAAAAATCTTCCGTGCTCTACTGCTTTTCTAGATTTATACCGCAAGGTACCAAGCCTCAGAGCAAAACAATGAGAGCTGTTTCAGACTAGTAAGTCACTGATGGAGAGTGTACGTGCCTTTGCTTCAGGACCCAAGAATCGAAAGTCACATACAAAAAAAGAGTAGATCCAAAAATTACTAGAAACCAAGATGAAAGAAATAATGACAGAAAAACCAACTCCAAGTGTGTTAACCACACGACTGGAGGGAACAGCGTAGGTCCTCAAAGGCCATTCCCCAAAAATGAATGTAAATTTCTGTTGTCTTTTTGCAATTATTTAGCTCAAATGGAAGCAGCAACAGCTCGCTGAAGTTTTGAAGATCAGTATTTATAGTGGGTGGGTTACTTGGATTTTAAATATATAGCCAGGGGTATAAGTTCAACAACTTCTGAAACATCCACCTTTCCTTCAAAACAGAAGTGCAAGAGCATGCAATCTCTTACCGTGGATCTAGTAAACAGCTAATAAAAGGTGTGAAAGAGACAAAGAAATAACAAAATACAAATAATTGCCATCTACTGTCATGTTTCCAAGCTGCTTGTTACTGACCTATAATGAACAGGAAGAGATTTAAATACATACAGATTTCTTACATTTCTCAACATGAATGGTCCAAATGCCACTGATTTTTATATGAATATAATTTATTCTTTTATTCCTGACTATACCTATCATCCATAATAGCCATAAAGTTTATTACTAGAATCTAATGATTAATACCATGAAATCCTCTCATAAAATCAATATACTAAAAAGACATTAGATAAAATCCTGAATTCTTTATTTAAGTTTTACAAGTCAATGGGAGTCTGAATGAAAAACTGAAGTCAGGCCTGAGCAAGGACTTCTGGTTATACTCATTATTAATTATTTTCTGTATGTAATCATATTATTCTAAGCTGGAAAAAATAGAGCAGGAAGCTAAAGAGATAAATAATTGGTTCTAATCTGTTCTTTTCAGCAGCACTAGAGGAATAAGCACAGCATTTGCTGCTCAGGGGATTTTTATATATGCCTTGCAAACAATAGTTAAGGAGTACAGAGCAGCATCTTTCACTCACACTAAAATGCATTCCTCTCTCAATTGAAATACTGCCCTATGTAACAATTGAGAAAAGGAAGTGCAAAATATGGCATCCAGTGGAAACTACAGATGTTGTTTTCCATACACAATGATTTGCTGCTGCATCTGCTTCTCCGGACCCCTCTTGGGACTGCTAATGAAAAAGAATTGGGAGGGGAGGTCACAGATGTTCTCACGTGTCACAATAGCCTAAGTGAAAAATAACACCCCTTAGGATGAATAAAGCCATATAGGGATTTATAGATCAACATGACTAAACTCACTACACGACTTGATGGCCATGCTCTGTGTTAGCTATAATTTCCATGACGACTGCAAAGGCAAAATGCACCCGGATAATCCAAAGGATACAAAGCTGTAGGTGATTAAGGAAAGTCCATACTACAGAGAAAAAATTATGACCTTTATAAGACTAATGAACTTCTGGCCATAGAAGCAACAACACAACAAAACCCCAAAGACCATCGCACTTAACAGGTAAAAAATCATCACAAGGATGTGCTAGGATCACCCTTGAGAAATAAGAGAACAACCACTGAATGCAATTCTGCCCATCTTACCTACAACCCATAGACAAAGTATGTCACTGACAGATCAAAAAGAACCACCTGAAATCTCTTTCCTTGACCAAGTAGCAGGCCTGTATAATTTTCACAATATTCTAAAGGAGAAATAAACCCAGAGAAACAGGAAATACAAAGAAAACTATGAAAAAAAGACACCACTGTTCTTAGTTTTAACCAAATAGCCTTATAATTGAATAGAGCCATTATCCACCAGTCATTATGGCAATAGAGCTTTTCCATGCATCTCTGTTCCAGTGCATTTCCACTCATTCGAGGTGTTTGGAGGCACTACCTCCAAAATCATCTCTCTGCTAACTTTTAACTTACATTTCAGGACCTTCTTGGAAAACAGTCCAGAGAGATGCACCACGGCTGTTCCTCAGGCCTCCTTTCAAATTTTTGCAATATTCCACATAGCAGGTTTTTCATCTTGTGTTCTGCAGAAAAAAATTCTTAGTCTCATGCTCCTAAAGGTGAGCTTTGTATAAAAACAAAATGCAGGACTTCTAAAACTATGACTAAGAGGAGAAGGGGATGTTATGTGGCTTTTGCATATTTGTCAAACAATTAAGATATCCTTTATAGGGAAGAAGGGGCTAAGAACAAGCTTTTAAGAACAAGGTTTCTTAAAAATCACAGACCAGATTAATTCCTAATTTTGTTTCACTTACAATGGTGGAAGTACTCCATGAATGAAGATTTTTATAAAGGACTACTTACTGCAACAAAACCAAACTGTACTCACGTTTTTTCATGATGGGAACTTCCATTAGAAACAAAGGATATAAGAAGGGGAGAGTCCCACCTACAAAACAGGAAGAAAGAGAGAGGTGGATAATGGTTCCTTTCCATCAGTACTTTGGGTAACCCTGTTAACCCCATAAGGACCACTTTAGTACAGAGCCTGGACTTTCACTCTCAGAAAGCTGGCTCCAAACAGGCTCCCAGGACTTTAGCTGTGGTTGAGAGTATCATTATTACACTACTATTTGGCTCTGGTGCTCCAACAAATACAGATACAATCAAGTAAAGATTTCCTTATTTTAGTGAAGTCCAAATTACCTGACAATGCATGAATTAAATTCACTCAATCTATTTCATAAACTGCCCTCTGTAAACCACTAATATTTCCACATCGTTATATGGTACATGCAGTAATCTGATTGCCTTGGGAGTATTTGTTTTTCCAGAACTTGTGGCCAAGGTATATAAGATTAGATCAGACACAGCTTGTCTAAGAATGCTGTAATGTGGGTGTACAGTATATTTGCTAGTTTTGAGTTACAGGTAAAAGTTCTCTTTCAAAATTTTCCAGCCATGGGTTCTAACTATGTTATCTGAAGTTGTCTGTTGCATTTGGTACTTTTTGTTTTGCTTTGCTGTTGGCCTCCTCATGCCAGAGATCAACACTGGAAATATTTGTATTGCCTGCATCACTGACTGCATGCCTGATCCACATCGCAGCAAAACTTGTGTTACTTTATAGGTCCTCACAATGACACAACACAGGTCTCTCCGGGATTCGCACTTTTCTGCTGGAATTTTCACACCATTCTGCATGTTAACATGAACCAACAGCTGGGTTTAAGAGATCCGATATAAATAGTAACATCATGTTGCAAGCAAGCTTCTTGGAAAATAAAGAAAATACCTTATTTAATGCACTCTGACATTCGCTTTTCCTCACCTTATTCCTAAGCTGCACTTCTGTAAACACCCCTAACGACAAATGCAAAGAAGTTGACTTCTTCACATAGACATAACGAGCGCTGCCTTGAGCCCAGGAGAAGATGATATCCAGAACAGCTTACCTCTCTTTAGCCAGACAGCTGGCAAATTCTGCACAGTAGGAAAAGGAGTCAGAGCGTGGATGGAAATTCCAGCTTCCAACAGCATTTAAGATTACAACCTTTGGTATTTTATTTTCATGGTTGCTCTATGTTGCTTCAGAAACTTCCTGCTTTTGCCATATCTTTCCATTCATTAAAATTGCAGCTTGCAATTAAACATTCTGACATAGCATAGCTGAGATTTTTTGGCAGCAGCCTTAACCAGAGGTTTTCAGAGTTTCCTGCAGACAGCTTTAAATTTTCATATCCTCATGAATGCTTGCCACCTTCTTTTAATAACTTGAAAAAATAAGCCTCTCTTAGGAACTTCATTGTTTCTGTATTTCCCCAGCACTCATTTACTGCTTTTAGAAGTGTGTCATGCACATATATATTTATAGAGAGAGCAAAGTGTACATATGCATATTATAACTTGACATCTTATAGAGAACACACAGATTGCACAGTAGATCTGAAGAAAAATAGTTAAGTCCAATATTTTCTTTATTAAAATATATTTTTCTCTTCCCATAATATTTTATCACTTTGCCCCTTTAAAAAAATTATATTTACTACATTATTCAAAAACTGCAGCCCTTCATCTGGTAATATATGACAGTCATAATATGTGTAAAGCTACAAAAATCATTTCGATGCTAAACTATTTTTATTATTTTTATGCAATCAAAATTTTCTTAGGATAGAACTTGCCCTTCTTCCAAAGAGACAGAAATCATTTATGAGGATTTTACAAACTTATTTGCATATTTAAGGTGTAGGATATAATTTCCTATTTGGAGACTTGTTCAAACACAGCTTGGCATTATCTCTAATATAGATTTTAAATTGGTTAAAAGGGGCTTTTTAATGTTCAAACTGACCCTGAAGTCTTTTTTCTTCTAACATTACCTGGCAAATAAATTCTGAAAGGGACATTATCAATTTAAGAACTGTGCTGTGCTGTAGTCTGGAAAATTTTCCAAGAGATTAAAGAAAAAAAATCTCCTTTCTTCTGTTGGTTTAATTTCTATATTTGACTGCAGTATGTGTGGTCAGTATCCCACGCTGTTAGGAAACAAAAGGGACAGAAATAGACATAGGAGACCATAGTACCTTAAATGTCTTTGAACTGCTTTTTAAAGTAGATTTGAAATTGATGGTGCCTCTTCAAGTGAAAAATGCCTTGTGGAACTCTTAAAAGCCAGATGAGGTACTTCTGCCTTGTGCAGAGCATCCTCAGCTCCCACTGCGATCAGCCGGTGCTGTAGATATTCAGCTCTTTAAAAGTTAGTTTAAATATTATTTTTTCTTGGATTTTACTTGTTTTCCTGTAAACTCCATTGAACACACTGTACATAAGAAAAGGCGCATGCTATAGCCCTGGTCTTGTAAGCTTCATATACAGAACCCATACCGGCTCTGCGTGATCTGTTATAACGTATGAGGTACAGCAAAGAAACTTTTAAAGCAATTAACTTACCAAATGAAGTTTAAAAATTAAACATGGGCAGTTTACAAGGTGCATTTGGGGTACTTTATGATGCTGTCCAGGCTCTTGAGTACTAACATATTGTTGGTGCATTTCCCATTGATTTCTTTGGGGCTACACCTAGATGAATGAACCGTGGTCTCTGCGTCCCACAGGATAAGCAACAGACATCAGCTTCCCTGCTTCTAACAGCCCTTTAAAGTAATGGTAAATATTCCTGATCCTCTGTTGGAGGTTTGCTTTAGTATGGAACACAAGCCTTACAAATTTAACAAGAGCGTTAACATGGATCAACTTGTGCGCATTTGTAAGGTCTATAGCTGAACAAATATTATCAGGCAGTTACTAAGGGGTTTATTCTTTCTTTGCTGTTATTTAGGGCTATTATTATTATATACTTTCTCAACCCTTTCCTAAAAAATATGCTCAATTCTAAAGATGAAATGGGGCAGCACATTTGTTGCATTTTTCTGAGCATGGTTTCTTCATCTGTCAAACAGTTTAGGAGACAAATTGGCGCTCAGACAGCTCACCTGTTTCCTATGGTCACTTGATGACAAACTACTTCACAGAACCTGCTGTTGCATCTAGGACAACTGTTTTGAAACAGAGCTCCAATACGCATGCAAACGTGTCATCTTGTGCTAAAATGCCATTTCATTTCCAAGCCAAGCCAGCTGGCTTTGGACAGAAAGTTCTTTTCTGCTTGTGTGGGCAAACTTTGTCACCTTCCCGTCCTTTTTCTCTTGCTGTCACATTACTGCAGAGGTGGTGGTGGCTGATAGCAGAGAGAGAAGCAGTGTTCAAAACACGTCCATGTTACTTGAGATAATAATGCCTGGTCCTGCAGCCTTGTGCTGAATCAGTCTGCATGAAAAAGCATCGCACGTAATTTCATCAAATATCTTTCCTTCCATTATATGGAAGCAGAGAAAGATTAACTGAGATTGAGTATATTGAATTGAGTTATTGAATAGAAAGGAAAAGCATACAAAGTTTTTTCTGTTTGGTCACGTGCTTCCTTGGCCCCAGTCATAGTTTGAAACTGGGTCCAGACTTATCCTGGGTTTGGGAGTTTTCTATCTTTAGCTTCAGTTTAGCAAATCCTGTGTTTATTCCTAGCTGGGAAGGAGCAAATTTCTTCTTAGCTCTCCCACAGGGTGGAGTAATAAAACTAGCGTTATCCGGGAAGAAAGTTGAAAGTAAGGGGTTGCTGGTTTTCTTTTGTTGGTGGTGGTGATTTGTTGTTTTTCAGTTGTTTTTAAGAAAGACGCTAGTTCATCTTTAAATTAGGCTGTAAAACCCAGGGCCATCAGGCTTCTCTATGTACACAGTAAAATACTGCTCTATAAAGTAAATGGAAAAACTCTTACTAATTTAAAGATTTCACCTGTAAAACTGCACCACCTAAGCTAAGAGTAAAATGTGTAATAGGTTTAGCTTAACTGGTATAGGCGTGGTTTAAATCTGTTTTATTACATTTTAGCCAAGCTAAATTGTTTTAAACTATGTTAAAACAATTAGGGCAATGG